>NC_090197.1:49994966-50602050 GCF_033026475.1 Channa argus
CGGTCCTTACCACCAGTGGACTCATCATGTGGTCCGACTACGAGACATTTAACCATGGTTTTAAAAAGGTCTCACCCTGAATCCTCCTAACTTCTCAAAAAATGTGAACCTCTTCATCCAGAGACGAGTAGTTCCAGCTCCTTCTAGTAAGGAACATCGTTCCATCCTGCAACATTAGTTGGATTTGTGGATGTATTTAAACTGGACTTTGTTCCTCTTCCGAACCATGTTGTGTCTCTCTTCCATTTCATTTTTAACTTCTAGGACTGTCACGTCAGTGTACTTACCCCCCAATCCACCCCCCCACCCCCCACCAGCTGTTTTTTGTTTTTTTGTTTTTTAGAACCATTTTTACTTCACTTTAATTATTGACAGTGTCACATTGAAAAAAAGCACTTTATCTGTACCTTGGTGGCCTGCTGTAAGCTCACTGGCTGAAACACTATTGCGAGATACAGCCCTGATAGGCCGCAGGTCTTCGTAGTTGACTATCCATGGCCTTGGAGATACAACAAAAAACTTTCTTCTTTTCTTTTTTTAAACTCTATGCTATTCTGTTGTACGATTTTTCGGGACACCAGACACAGATAGTTGTGTACACTGTATTCTCACATTTTACTTGGGTGTGTTTCTCTCTCAGCTGATCTACCACACACACACACACACACACACACACACACACACACACACACACACACACACACACACACACACTACAAAAATCTGCTTTTAACATTTCCACTGGACATAAGTGAACAAAGTTGTCAAAGTCCCCTATGCATTATCAGTTAAAGCTTTATGAGTGACTTTGGGAGAATAAAATAACATGCTGTAAGAATACTGTGAATTCAACTGCTGAGTGTGCTGAAGTAAAGCTCGCTACTAGTCGGAGCCTGCAGATCTATCGAGTCATCCAGCAAAAGCTGACTGTAATGCTGACCTTTAGTGACCTTTGTGTTGTAAAGCAGGACTGCTGAAATGGGACGGGCGGCGTGGGGGGCAAAGGCAAGAGGCCTCGACTGTCAAGGTCAGCCCCGGTCTGCTTTCTAAAAAAGCAACTGAAGATTGCACACTTGTCACGCTCAGCCAACCAGCCCCGACTCCCTTCTGCCTATAAGGGAACCTTGTGTTCAAACCCAGGCTCATCACTGGCTTATTGCTTGTCAGTGAGAGAAGTGTGTTTATTAGGAGAGCAAGTAATACACTCCTCCCATTCTGATCATCTGTGTTTTGACGGTTTGCCGTGAATTCCGGCTAGTTTCCAACTTACACAACGAGGAGTGGTAGAGTCTACATGTATGTATGTATGTAAGTATGCCAGAGAGGGATTTTTCCCGTGTATGTGCAACATGGCTATCTACTGTTGCCCACAATGGTCAATGTTATTGGCTACTTTTTTTTTTGTTTTCTTTTCTTTTTTTACATGTACTGTACATAAAATAAAATATACAAGCAATACCTGTTCTGGATCAGTCACTTTGTCAACGATCAGAAGCGAATGTGTTACTGTAGCTGCTCAGGTTATTTGTATTAGAAACTTTTTGACAAAAATATGACGTTTGTTGATCACTCAGTTTTCCTTTTACCCTTTTTGAAGGGCCACTAACAATCGGTTTGCTCTGCAGGATGAAAACGGCAACTTTTTACAACAGTTGTTGTTGTTTTTTTTTTGTTTTTTTTAGATTTCAGTTTTAGCCACTTCGTTTAAAAGTAATAACACATTTCTTAGTTGATTGTGTTTGTCTGTAGTCTGTACAGTGATGCAGTTAAATGAACATTTCCCTCTGAATTTAAATGAAGTAAAAGTACTTGATTAAATAGACTTTGTTACTCACAACCTCTGCTTAGGACTCGGGGTCACATTACTTACGGTTTGGTCATCTCTGCCCTCTATAAGTGCAAAACCGAATTTCTGAAGTGGTTCTTCAATACATTTGTGGATGTCACCACATGTATGGGCGTATTTGAAAGGGAAGGGAAATGAATTAAGTATTAGCATATTGAGTGAAATAGTTTGCTACATTTCTTGCATTGATTGAGTGTTTCTCCACTCTCATCTCTCTTCGGTTGGATACAGCTATTCCCAGTGACCGTCTGGCTTAGTATGAAGTCAAAACCCGTAAATGAACAATGTCCTTCAGTCGTCAAGCTGTAGATGTGCTAGTATTAAGTGTTTTGAGTCTCTGTGCTAAGTTAAGCTGCTGGCTATGGTCAGTTTTTACTTGGAAAGTAAGGGAGGGTCTTTGATGCTGTCATGTAACTAAGAAAAACGTCTAACTACAGATTAAATCTTTCCAAGATAAGCCTGACTTGTGTGTCAACATGACCCTTGGGTTGGTTTTAGGCTGTATCACAACCACTTGTTATCCAGTTGCCTATGTTCAACTTCCCGGATTGTCCTCCACTGTGGCCGAATCTCGCGTGCTGACTTGTAGCCTCTCATAAACAGGAGTGGGTAATACGCTGAGCTGATCCTCATCTGACTATCTCCTGATCACATCATTTTATTATAGAGGCTCAGCTGCAGCGTTCCACCCACGTACATTCTCTTCTCATACATCTGACCTGTGTCTGCAGCCAGACAGTTCATGAGTCTCCGCTCTTGTTTTCCTTGGACCAACAATTCCTCAAAGTAAATGGACTGATTCCGCAGGAGTAGGCCAAAAAAGGGTGTGTTTTATTAGACGGATAGTCCACAAATAGGCAACTACAGAAGTGCTTGCATGAAGATGGCTATACTTGTAAAGGTAATTTAAGGAAAGCTTCACTCCTTCTCCCTTAAAGGGCACAGTTAAAATGGCTCACTAATTTTAGGCCATTTAGAGACCTGCTGCTGCATGTCATGATAACTTATGCCATTTGAAATATGTATTAAATTGAGGACCAAACGTGAATGGGTTTTTTTTCCCCCAAATGAAAATATAATGTCACTGCTGCTTCCTGGAGAACAGCTTTCATTGTTTTACCAAAAATGATTCAAAATGCTGTTGTTCCTGTATTTAGCAACCTGGACAGAGAAAATGCAGTGACACTAAGTAAAAAAATCATCTGTGGCCTTAAAAGCATAGATTCAGATTATGTCCACGTTCACACGTGCAATTTACTTTCAGTGGAAATAATTTGGTTTACAGTTTAAGTGAAGCAGCACTTGTGTATGTTTTTTCAAATGTCGCATCGGGGTGTGGGTTTTTCCTGCTAGTGTTAAGTCGGGTCCTCACCATCTGAGGTGCTGACCCTCCACACTGTGCAGGTGAGAGTAGGGGGAGAATGGAAGCAGCCACGCTGCATTTTCTCAACCGAGCTATGGCCCCACGTGCAAATAAACACATTCTTCTTGTGCGCAAAATGCATGAACCGAAGGCGTTCGGTGGAAGAGCTGCAGGCGGAGCAGCACCAGCAGCCACTGTGGAGGGATTTGTCATGCTGGGGGCAGTTTCTATTGAAGTGGAGCCAGAGTTGCCATCCACTGTGGATCTGCTGGCTCTAATTTATTCACAATCTGTGCGTGCACATCATTATCTGTGATTCTGAGGTGACTTTTTATTCATCAGTATTTAGAATATCTATGTTTCTGCATGCATACAAATGCTTTACTGAGCACACGATCAATTGTTATTTTTTTGATGCGGCACGTGTTTCCATGTCAGTGGAGACGACATGTTTTTGCTAGGACTTTCTTTATTTGCATGGGTTTTTTTGTCCCTTATTGCATTGGGCTCTTATGGTCCCTGCGCCCTGTTTATTACTGTGATGAATAGCACAGACCTCCATCTCCATAGTGTAGCAGTGGTCTCCTTTGCAAAGGGGCTCTCTCCAAAGTGGACCTCGGCCATCTGCCTGCCCAGACTGTGCAGATAAAATAAGCTAATTGCATTTGGATTCAAAAAAAAAAAATCTCCAGTTTCTGGCTCATCGTGCACCAACCAGTTTCACAACCAAGTAGAAGGAGACAACTGCCTCACTGTTGACATGAAAACACGCACTTATTCACATGCACATGCTTACACAACAAACACTCTCCCTCTCAATAATCCCTGTATTTCCTGGAGCCGGCATGAAAGTTCACTATCCGTCCACATGTGCAGTTTTTGCCCCGGCCTCTTTGAAACCCAGCCCCAGACTTAGACACTGATTTCCTCCCGTTGACAGATGTGAACACATGCTCGCACAAAGACGGCCTGGAGTCACATCGCTCCATCCCCTCTTTCCCATGCGCAGCATGTGAAGCAGTGAGCTGCTCCTTTGTGGACCAGTGCAGCATGTATCTGGGACAAATAAATAGAAAAAGGGAGGCACATGGCAGTGGGATGCTGTGTGCAATTACCGCTAATGATATGCCTCCATGCAAGCTGTGGCCGTAATTAACTTTGGAGGAAGCCTGGCCTGTCGGAGCTCTGCGCGAAGGGGATGCTCGCCCGGAACAGGCGCAGCAAACGAGAGCCAAGGCTAAGAAAGCAAACCTGCCTTGACACTGTTCAGACAACATGTCTGCTACCCCAGATTAGGCATGTTGGGTGGTCCCGTGCAAGGAGTAACCCAATGTGGATGTTAAAGAAACTGTTCTCCGGAACCTAGCTAAAACTTTGGATTTATTCAAGACTGTGTGTTGAATGAACCAGGTTACTAGATTTTGGAGGTTAGCAAGTTAATGTGGACAGGAATGAGATCAGTGATAATAGAATTTAACCAGGAAGATCACTGAATTGTGCTATTAAAATTAGCACGTAAGTGGATTAGGACTTAGTATTATAAAAATGTGTGATTTGTTTCTTTCCATCTTATATTTTTGCCTCTACCACAGAATCACAAAGCGTTGAAATAGAGTGTATTACATTTATACCCTGGCTTATAAAAGAGACGTGGAACCCGAAGAAACAATCTGCATGTTGCCGATGATGTAGTTCATTTACCCTAAACAGGACCTTTGTTCTTAGAGTGTGATAATGTTCTCCCTCGATGCTACAGTCATAAACAGAATGAAAACCACCCACCAGGGCTTGTCCGTGTTTATTTGACGTGTTTCACCTGTCCCTGGAGTTGCTAGGCAAGCGGCATGGTGGCTTCAAAAACAGGCCCTGGCACGTCTCCAGAGCCATATATGGAAGAGCTGTCTCTTCCTCTGTCCTTGATGCCTCAGGGTCATTTCTCACTCCTGTCATCTGTATTGACAGCCTAAGTTTGCTGGCCAGGCTTTTGAAGTTGGATCATTTTATTGATCCAAGTTAGTCTTTTGGGGTTTGATCACTTCAGTCTCTCATTTGCATTTAGCAGCAACTCGCCTGCCTTATTCCCATCAGCTTTTCTAAACCAATCTGCCCCTTATAGAAAGGGGTTTATTAGAAAATTCACAATTTTCTACAAGTTTCCTTTAGTTTGAATCATCTGTTTTCCAGCTATGACAGTGGTTCTAATTCTGGTTAAAAGGCTGTTGCACCATTGTTCCAAAACAATGGCTGAATCACTCAATTCTTGAATTTATCTTGCCAAATGTTCAGCTTTTCCGAAACATGCTTGACGTGAGTTCTAAAAGAGATGACATCTATTTCTTAAGAATCTGGGTGCAGTTTCACTTGATAATTTGCATGACAGCCTGGGGGTCAAGCCATGTAATCTGGGTAATCACACTTAGGACCCAAACAGGAAATAGCTGTCACTTATGATGGAATTTAAACCTTTAAACACTTTGCGTTTGCGTGTCATTTCTCTTTTAAGGCTCATTCAGCCACAGAAGGATTCCACAAATATTAACACAAGGGGACAATTGTAGTAAGCGCTAGGACGTCTCTGTTATGGCCGTCTTTCTGTCAGTTCGCTCTGGTCTGTGGTTGTTTGTGGCCGTGAGCATGCATGACTTCTTCGCTGAATCTTCCAGGATGTGGCTGCGGCTCTGCCCAGCCAGAGGCAGCCGCCCCAGGTCTCCCCGAGCAGCTGTCAGTGGGTTCTGGAAGCAGAAAGACACAGAGAGAGAGACGCCCTGCCCCCCACATCACTAGCTTGCCTGTGCTTACTGCAGCGACTGAAGGGGGATGGGAGCTCACACAGAGAGATAGAACATGGAGAAATCATGAGCAACTCCTCAGCATCTCTTCATGAAAATAGGTTTCATAGATGTGGACGGGAACTCGTCACGTTTCCTTTTTTTGTCTTGTTCCCAAATACATTTACCCATAATCGGCCTTTGCCTCAGCCCTGTGTTCTTCCTCCCATCTGGCCTTATCTTTCTTCTCTTTCTCAACCTCTTGTTTACCACCTCGTCTTTTGTCCGCTTGCTGTTCTTTACTAAAGCCACAACGCGGCGAAACCACCAGTTTTCAACCACCAGTATGTCGGAGTCACCATAGGAAGGAAGAGAGTCTGTGGTGTCTGTGTGAATAACAGACTCCCAGGATAATGTGCACCAGGCTGACTAATGATTGCATAACAACCGCATGCATCAAGCTTGTGTTTTTTTTTTTTTAAAGGAAATGCAACAGAAAAAAAAAAAAAAAAAAAAAAGCAGAGCAGTTTAAAGGTCACAGGGAATCTATCAAGAGCTGGCTGAGTCTTAATATTTTAAAAAGAAAGAGGATCAAGCTGTAGGGATGCTTGTCGACTGTGGCAAAGGGAGGTAGAGCGGTTGTCCACCAATCTCACGGTTGTTTGGTTCAATCCCCGGCTCCTCCGGTCACACGTCGAAGTGTCCTTGAGCAAGACGCTGAAGCCCAACTTAGTTGCTCCCGGTGAGTGTTGGCCAGCTGCATAGCAGATCCCCCATCAGTGTATGAATGTGTGTGTGTGATTGTGAGTGTGAATGGGTGAATAAGAAGCAGTGTAAAGTGCTTTGAGTGCAAATATGTAGAAAATTGCAATATAAGTGCAGAACATTTTACCATTTGTCCTTGAATGGAAACAAATAAGACAGAAGTAAGGTTGTTAATTGACAAAGAAATAAAAGGAGGTTTCTGTCTTTGTAGTGAACAACCCTTCTGTTTGTCCTTTCCAAAGCTGTAATTTGTTACTTGTTATGTTAAAAGACTAGAACAGATAAGTGGTTATGAGTCATATTTGAAATGAAAAGTGACTACATTTTAAAGCGTATCTATTTATTACATTTTTTTTTTAATGGGTATGGCAGTAGGGGAGGGGGCAGCAAAGATCCTGAACTAGATTTGATCCGAAGACACGTGCACCTTAACCATTAGGCTGTTAGGCTTCATCTGGGACACTGGTGCAGCTTTAAAACAGGTTTTTGTTTATCAAATGAGTTTAATATAGCACAGTAATGTAGCTGGTGTCTATGGCAAGATCCATCTAATAATAGAAGTCAATATAAAATTAAAATGCTGGGCTATTTATCAGTCATGTTTTGAATGGCTATTTCTTGCCCATCCCCCTCCCCATGCAGTTAAGTCAGCAACGCAAGTGAAGTTACGCCATTATTTCAACATTCAAACAACGTTATTGATCCCTGCTTTTCTCCCCCGTGAAAAGTAGAAAAGGAAGGAAAGAACTTCCACCAAACCAAGACAATAAACGAGTACAAGTACAAACTACTGATCGATAAGTAGGAAAAAACCCGGCTAGAGGAGTAAAAATAAATGAAATAAAAACATTACTATTTGTCCATTTGGACCATTTAGTCCCCGTCCTTTTTACAGAAGGGCGATGAGTTGAGTCTCCTGAGAATCTCCTGTGTTGTTCTGTGGAGCACTGGACTGTGATCAGTCTCTGGCTGAAAGTGCTCCTCTGTGCAGCCAGAGAGGCAGTGGAGCGGGTGGAAGGGATGGTCCAGGGCCCAGAGGAGATTTGGACAACATTCACCTCTCAGCCATAACATGCAGAGGGTCCAGCCTCTCCCCCAGAACAGAACCAGCCCTCCTTGTCAGTTTGTCCAGTCTGTGGCCCAGCAAACCACAGCATAGAAGATGGAGCTGGCTACCACGGACTCAAGTCCATCACCAGTTCCTTTGTTTTACTGATGTGGACCTGGAGATGGTTGTGCTCACACCAGTTAACGAAAACTGTCCACCACTGATCGGTAGTCGGTTTCCATACGAACACACATTGTATAAGGTTTTTGAAACAGGAAATATCATCTGCCACACCTCTGTTTGCTGTCAGAACAGTTCCACGGAGATATAAACCGAGTATTGAATAACTTTTTTGCCTATTGCACAATTTACCTGATGTCAGTTGGGGGGGGTCTGTGTATGTGAGTTTGACCCAACAAGTTGCATTGTTCCTTATGAAACAGGCACATTTGGTTTTTAGCCGGAGAAGCAGGGATTGTAATGTTGGCCCGAGGGGCAAATGGTCAGTGCTGAAATACTTGAATGACAAGTATAAATGGATTTGCCGTCAAATGAAACCGCTGAAAAAGGCGGGATACATCCTGCAAAGGTGGCCAATCTTTTGGGAACTGTTCAATTAGCATATGAAAGCACGTTAACAATTGAAGATAGTGTAAATATATCTCCTCATTCAAAGTTAGCAGATGCTTTTATTCCAAACAAATAAAGAGAGAAGCAGCTTGGGGGGTTTTCATGTCCTTTCCATTCGACAGTCCGCCATGTGGACACGGCCAGGAGACGAGAGCCAGGGATCAAACCGTGGTTGACCCACTTTATCTCATTCTCATTCAGGACATGTACGTTACCTAATCCTATAACTTTAGTATGTGAGAGGAACGGGGGCCTTTTTTTGAATCGAGTATCACACCAACATTCAGACACATTGTAGAAAACATGCTCAAAGTTGTTGGGTTTTTTTTTTTTTTTTTAACAGGAACGGGATCTTGTTTGGGTTCTTTCAGTTCGATAGGAATTCAGACACCTAAGAGCATTAAAGGAATCTAAATTCCAGACAATTTTGCCATAATATAATTTTGCCAGCTACGACAACCTCGCGCTTATCTATCAGAGATTTACAATTTTAAACAACAAACAGTTTCGCTGTGAGTTCAAACTGCACTGGCTGTAGCAAAAACGGGCTGTTGTCTGGTTTGATGTCCATCCTTCAATAATAAAAATACTGTCTAAGCTAAATGATCTATTACTTTTCCAGTTGTGCAATTTCGTGTTTAATGAACTAATCTCAGCCGGGCAGGTGCTAATGTGTGCAGATAAAACTCGTTTGAAAATATATTCTAACCTTGGTCTGTAATTGATAATATCTTCAGCAGTTTTAAGTGTCTGCCTATCAAACGTGTCCTGACGACACGCACATCAGGACTGTGACAGGCAGACACATAGGAAACACAAATGTGTGAGAGGACAATGTGCGTATATGGGGGGAGGGGGATTCCTGGCACTCAGAGTGTGTCAGTATCCTATATAACCAATCATACCATCTGTTATCTTTCATCATTCTGCTATTTCTTCGATTTTGGCTTTTCAAAGTAAAGTTTTGTTTTTCTGTATCTATTAGTTTTATCAACGACAATGTTGAGCAACATCAAAAAGCACCAGGTAGAAACGTGGTAGAAAAAGACGCAGTCCTCAGCACACACACATACACACACACGCACACACACACACACACAGAGTCTGTTCCCTTGTGAATACAAGGCACTAAGATTAGAGATTGGAATAAGGATCTTAAACCAAAACAGTTGTGCAGCCTGATAATGTGATACTTGACGGTGGACATGTTGTGTAAAAATGGATTAGGTAGCGAGTGTGTGTGTGTGTGTGTGTGTGTGTGTGTGCTCTGCATTGTGATGTTATTCTTTAACAGTTGAGGTGTATTAGACAAAAACAGTGTGTGTGTAATGTGTGTTTACTGTCCATGTGTTTGTGTGCAGCCTGGCCCTGCAGCTATGCTGATCCCATCTGTGAACCCTGACTCCTCACAGCTTGATCCCAGTCCCTCCATTGTCTCATTAATCCAGAACTATTAACATTGCTGGGCTCCCCGAACTCTTTCCTCTTAACACACTGAAATCTAATTATCAGAAGAGAAGGAGCGGGGGGGCTAGAGGGGGTTAGTGTGTGTGTGAGAGATTGTGTGTGTGAGGTGGACAGGATCCACTGGATTAACACATTTTGATAACGGGGTGAGGATGAGTTGCCACAGGTGCCAAAATGATAATGGTCTCAGTCATGGTCACACTTTACAACTGAGTGTCTCCAAATGCTGTTTTCGTTCACATGCAACATCCACTACAGTCACACACTTTAACATTTGTTACAGAAAATTAAAAATGTACATATCCCAGAAATGTAAAAAAAAACGTTTACGATCAAGTTGAGCAACTTTACCAAAAGAATCTAGTTTGTGTTCTCATGTATTGTATGTGTTTCTCTAAGTCTATTGAATCGCACACACTGTACCAACAGGATTTTACTCGAACAATGAATCTGTCCTGCTGAATGAAATTCCAACTCATGAGCACAATTGTTTTGTTGTTGCTTTTTCCAGGGAAAAAAAAAACAAAGAGAGTCCAAAACATCACTGCCCCAAAGTTGAAGACTCAAACCAAAGTAAGTCTGAAACAGAAAGAGAAAGTATTGTGAGGCAACAGGTCTTCATTTAAACACTAGTTATTATCGTACCACAAAGCAGCACAGGTTATTTGCGTGACCTTAGGCGATGTTAGGAGCTGTGTGACATTCTTCTTATGTTTTAAATGAAATGTTTGTGAGTGAAATGTTTCTCTTCTTCATCAGTCAACCACAGTGTGTCTTTGTGAAAAGGAGTTTTATTGCGTTGAGTTTTTATACTCCGCCGTAGGTTTGTGGGTATGAAATGTCTCCTTTGTGCTGTCTTCCTGCAGTTCTCTTCAACACCTGTCAGCTCCTGCTAATATTCATATGAACAGCTCAAGGCCTGAGGGCCGTCACCTCGGTGCAGACACAAACAGTCCAGGAGATGAAAATCCAATAATAATCCTGTACACAAACACAAAGGAATATACCTCCGGTGCTTGGGGGTCTATGCAAAGGGCTCTCTGGGAGAAAAGAAAACAGATCAGTGCTCAGGTTGTGCTTAAGCTCCAGATCTTACTTGCTTACTGTAAGTCAGAGCAGCTGAGTTTGCATAGCTTCCACTTCCAGAGGCCTGGGAACTGTTGATTTTTCAGTATTTCTGTGTGTGTGTGTGTGTGTGTGTGTGTGTGTGTGTGTGTGTGTGTGTGTGTGTGTGTGTGTGTGTGTTTGGCGTCTGTGTACGCTCAAGACTGTGCACTTTAAGTAAATGCGCGAGCCTGAAAATCGAAACCTGCCCCCCCCCCCCACTCATATTTAACATTCTTTGGCCTTGTATGGCAGATCAGCATCAAAAGCTGCTCCGGGGGCGAATAATAACCCCAGTCCTCACCACAGTGGGTAAAAGAAGCCACTTTTGTCATTCTATAACTCTCACCTCATACTCAGTCCCACAGCTGGAAAAGCAGACGGACATCTGCACCCCGGGGTTAGAGCCTTTGAAATGTTCCACACGTACTCATTAAAATGTAACATCTGAAACTGAAGGAATAATAAATGTGCAGGCCGAACTAAAAGCTGTGCCTCTCTGGTTGTTCCTCGTCATCTTTCATGCCTTTCTCTTTATGCATCTTTACAGCATGTGTCTTGATGAGTCAGTGTTTCAGGCCTCGACTGCGGGCCGCGGTCCCAGAGGGAGGAAATGCCAATGTGTGCGTTCATCGCCATAACTGCACACTCATTATCTCTTGTCTCTCCATGTGAAACACGCTGGCACTTTAAAGAGGGTTCGGTATCTCCAACCGTTTCAAAATCGCTCTCATCGAGGTCTTTCAGTTGAGTGAAACATCGCCGTGATATATAGGCAAAGGAAAAGTGAAGATAGCAAGTGTAATTTTTCTCTAATTACTGCTTTGTGCCTGAGGGCAGCAGATCAAGTTCATTATGGTGCTTCCTTTCCCTGGGGTGCATTCCAGCAAATGTTTCTCCGGATATGATATTATAGCAACGATAAAACATCTGTGAACTGGTTTAGCAAAGAAAAATACTTTAGACAGACTGTTTTGGTTATTATGGCTTTCACACATATGGGAAAGCAAAGACAGATACTGCAGTGACATGTTCTTGTCAAGGCCGACAGCTCAAACCTGTGCAGTGTGTCCAACAACCTGTAGCTGTACAATGATTTCAAAAGCAGCCAAGTCGCTATTTTTAATTACGATCTTTTTCATTCCAAAACCGAGCGTACAGGCCTGAACATGTTAATGATATTGTGGACAATTTTTAAATTTGCCTATAACCATTTGAAAATATTACACAACAGCAAATTATGGCTCCACGGTCTGTAATTACGCTAAAGATCACATTCATTTGCGTCACACACGGTCAGCATGTCAACATGCAGCGATAGTAATCAGATGATGATACGTGTTTGTCATTTCCTCTTGAGTCTAGGTCCTGACGTGAAACATATTATGTATCCTTTAGATGTGGACATTATACCGGGAAAATGTCAGTGAAAAGTAAAACTCAACCCGAATCTTTAGTAACTTATGAAATCTGTGACCCATTAGATGATGTGACCCATCTGGGTCACATCACATAATGATGCCTCCATGGTAATATGATATAATACACATATGAGGTCCCTGAAATGTGAGACCTGTCACACGATGTGCCACCAGACAATCACATTTATTTAGAAAAAGTGTAAGTGTAAATCAAATATTGTCAGGTGAACCACAAAGGCACTGTGTCTTCCTTTGGCAAACCTGAAATATGATACTCTAAGCACTATATATCTTTTGTTGAAAAGAAATATTTAGGTGAATTCAGTGCTCTGGCCATGGACAGGCCAGAGCTTTTGCAGGCCAATATATTTTGTTACGAAGCAAAAAGGCAGAAAGGGGCCACAATACATACAAAATGGCCGAATAGAGACAAAAAAATGACTCATAATTCTCATAATTTGGTCAACGCCTCAACCATTATGTCAAGTCAATGTACTTGCATAGGCCACTTTTCATACACAAGGGCAATTCAGCTTTAGCTTCGAAGCTGTAGTGTTTGATTGTTCACAGTATTGCTTCTTTATTTGGGTTAAAATGGTCGAATGTCACACAACTAGATGTAGAATGCATCCACAAATTTGAATTCTAATATTTTATTATCAGAAAGTCCAGAGGGAAGTGTGGCTAATGGAACAGAGGCTGGCTTTGGGGGGTGTACAGGTCCTTTAACAACACCTCCCACAGAGACATGAGGCAACACATTTCTCCTCAGGTCTCCTCTGGGTGGTGCTGGGATCTAATTGCCACCTCAGTCTGACAGGTTTTCCACTCATCTCATTGACAGCTCCCAGCTCCAGCTTAAAGATGAGTTACTCACACACACACACACACACACACACATAGGAGGACTGCACTGCATCACCGCCATCCAGTCACAGCTTTCAAATCCTATAGTGTACATTATGCTTCCTGTCTCCGAATGATTTCACCAGAACAAAGATATCTGTGATTCCTCCTTAATCGGGGCAGTAATTAATTCCCCCCTAATTAAATCAGGCACAATCTGTGTTTAATTGGGTATTAGATGTGAAATAATTATGTTTCCCTCTGCAGCTGAGGTGAAACTGAATATTTTAATGTACACTTCCCCCGGGTCACATTCTGCTGCATGACACAAATACGCATTCAATCTCCTGCTCACACTGTACGTGACACACATCACAAGCCTGCGACAATATAATGATTCAGGATCTGAGTCACAATGTCGTAACATTTTGGGCCAAATCAGAGCCAGACTACCTTGATATAAAACTTGGTGAGTCATGCAGAGTGGAGTTACACAGGACGAAGGCGAAGAGCTGAGAAACGCCATCCGGTGAACACGCCACAAACTCAAGCCTGTCTGTGCTTAGTCCACCGTCTGCTCTTTGCCTCCTTGCACATTGTTTGCTGGAGGGACTCTGGTACAATACTCTCTATAAATCCACTTAAACAACATCCTTTGCATTAGTGTGGGTTCATTTTGTCCTCACAAGCACTGTAAACATTTTTCATCAACGTCATTGGAATCAGTTTCTCAAACAACCAAGGTTAAAACACGAACTTGCCTTTGCCAAAGGGAAGCAGGACAAACTGCCTTATATCAGCTGAATACATGTGCATGTGCAAATACAAATTATTGAAGTCTGTCACACACGGACGTCTCATTTTTCCAAAGTGGAACTGATTCTTTTCTTTTTTTTAGATAACGGCTCAGTGTGTTGTAAGGTGATAGGACCAGGAGGCCGTGAATCAACAGGATGGGACATACAGGAAGGACTGTGTCATTACCATCATTGGATTAACCTCCTCTCTGAATTAGCGGCTCAACCTGTGACTCATCCAGGCAGCCTGGAATGTTCTGTAACGTTTGGCAAAAAAACCACATCGAGGCACTGCTCTTTCTTTGGTTTCAGTTTTGAATAAAGCAGTGGATCCCTCCGTTGTAGGTAACAGAACACGCGTCTTAATTTTCACTTGAAATAGATACATTTGGTTATAAGAGGAGAAAACGTGAATTTTTGCAGATTTACTGTTGGATTAAATGATTTTCTCTACTCAGCTGACTCTGAACTCACACTGTGATGTGCATATGTACCGTATGTGCAGTTTCCAGTATTATACGGCAGTAATCTGTGTCGGCAATCAGATGGCCATATTACATTTACAAGGAAGAATCCCACACAGCATTTACAGCCTTGGGTGGAGACGTTTATTCTCTAATAAAACCGACTCTGTGCTGACGTCTTTAAAATTAAAGATTAAACCATTTTCACAGTAAAGGTGTGTTACTGGAAGCCGTTGAAAGTACTTTTGCAGTACTAATACAGGAACTGTGTGCTGCTGGTCTGTATGTTTTAATCAGATTCATCTGGACATTAGAAGGACACATCTGTACACATTTGTTCCAAAGTTCCATAATCCAGCTGTGTCATAATGTAGTCATCACTTTGTAGATGTATGACAATAACAGGGAGGTATTTCATTTTTAATAAAAGCCAAAGTTAATATTGCTCCAACCCTGAATAGCTATGTTATAAAATCTAGCTATATGTATGCAAACCGGTTTGTCTGTGTGCTTGTGTGTGATTCATCCTGTACAACTGCCTGCTCTACCCATGGATGTGCAGAGGAAGATTTCACAATAAAACTGTTGAAAATTTTTAAACACAATCATATAATTGTGATTTTTGTTTTGTACCAATCTGTGTTAAATTTTGCTGAAGGTTCTCAAGTGAAATGTGTGTGCATCATGCATTTGGTTGGGTTTGCTGGACACCTCCTGCTTTTTGCTCATCGCATGTTTGCAGCTAAGAGCACACTTCTAGGGTCTTTCTGCACTCCACTTCCTAAAGGTCATCTGTCAATCAAAGTGGGTTTGTAATGTCACATTTGTTTGATTCTTTGTTAAAAATGCTTCTGTACGTGTTGCTTTTTTCTTTCCATCACAGTTTAATCCAAAAAAAAAAAAACAAAGTGCCTTAATGCGAAGGCTTCATTTTATTGCTTAGAACCACAGAAGATTCAACAATTGACCCCTTTTTAATCACTGCACCGAACCGATGCAGAGATTTCCCCTTTTATTGACAAGTCGCTGGTTTTCGGAGACAGCAGGTTATGGTGAGAGGTAATGGTGTGGAAAGCTGTGCTGGAGGATGGGGTGAGGGCGATGGGGGGGGAGGCGTGACAGCTGTCACTGTGAATGGACACTTGGAGACGTGGAGTGGGGTGGGGGGTACACGTCCCTGACTGCACAGCTGCCACAGACCTGTCACTCAGGGTGTTATCGTGCCCCCTCATCTGGACTAAATAATGTGGCTCTGGTCAGTGTTGGCATTAGTCAGACATCTCCACGGTCCTGGATACCACTCACAAGTCTAAAGTGACGACCTTCTAAAGCTGTTTAAGTTAAATTGAACCTAAATTAATTACAGACTATAAAGGTAATTTGTGTCAACTGACCAGTGAATGATTTTCCAATTCGGCCACATGATGGTGCATCTGTGCCGACTGTAGGATCACAAGGTCACTTAATGGTAAACTGACTAAATATCTAAACAATAAAAACGGCCTGAGCAGCATCCGATTAAATCATGTGCTTTTGTGAATGTTTTCACACAACTAAAGATCCTTTTCTTGTCCAGGAGATGAGTCTCAATTAGGTCAACACTGCCACCCAATGGTGCTTTGGAGGGAATCAACAAGGTGGAACTAACATTTGTAATCAATTACCTCCGAATAAAATACAAATTCCCGCTTCATAAATGAAAAGCCAACAAAGGTTAAGTGCCATTTTGCATAAAACAAAATTGCTATTTTTGCTTGTTTCCATCGCTGACAGTTGGGATTCGGGAAAATACACCTTCATGTAGTGTGTCAGTCAGTATTACACCAACTGATGCTCATGTACTGTGTGTTTCAGTATGTTTGTACGTTCGAGACGCAGCAGTCATTACTCCCATGGTTATTATGTTACTTTATAAGTTTGTTTTTTTCAGTGCAGAAATGTGGATTAACCTGTTACGAATTGAAAGAGCTTGAACATAACATCTTCATTTAGCCTTTGACTAAAACACTAGAGGGGTCCACCTCAGATTTCAAAATGATGGAGTCTGAGGAAAAACACAGTTGACAGTACTTTTCTTTAAAGATTTACTGCTACTTTGATTCAGAAATTCAGTGCTGTCCATGTCCAGAAAGTTAAGATAATGTCTGTCCACAGCACCTGGTCTACATTTCTTACCTGTCCAACCTGCTTCATAGTACAATAATGTCGCCTAGTAGCCTATAGTAGGACTAAACACAATATACTAGTTTTTAATATTATAAAACCTGCACATCCCTTTTCGCCCAGTTAAAAGAAAATGCTCTATTGTTCCAGCTGCACATGGCTCATTATCATTCGGTCCACCCTTAACTCCCCTTCACGTTTTTAGGGAATCTATTTTCCAACACAGCCAGGTTGGACCAGTGACTGTAGTCTTGTCTTGTAGTGACTTCTAGTCTTTGTCTCTATAGTTCCTCTTTATTTCAGAAACTGCTGTTTTCTTCATGGTTATGGGTCTAAATATTTGATGGGGTTAACTTATTAAACGTATTTGAACTTATATAGGCTAAGTCAACTTAACTGACAGGTTTCAAACCTTGTACAAATTACATTAAATTAAGTTTTCAACTTAAAATCCTGTTAGAAATTATGTCTCCAGCTTCCACAATCTTAAAATGATTTAGCACTACAACCATATACTATATATATCTGAAATGTTTTAGCATCTTAAAAGTGGCATGTTTATTTTATTGGGAACATAGTATATGCTTGTTAAAACATATATCTTGCACATGATATGGACGACTTCCATGGATTTGGAATAACACATTATTATTATTCAAACCTGGATAAAAAGCTGTTGAGAATTGCAGTAATACTAACCCTGATCCATTTTTTTTATCCTTTCAAGAACTTGGTGGTTGCATTCACTTTTCCTGGCCTACCTTTGGTGTTTTGTAAGATTATTGTATATAATTATGAAAATATTAATTAATCAGGGAGTTTGATTTAAACAGGACACAGAACTGTATTTAGTGGCTTGTCACACAGAGAATCTCCCAGCTATGTTTACTACAAGTTGCCGTAGGTCTCTCCTGCTACCAGACATACCTACCTCAGAATTAGGACATGCAAGTTTTATTGTTTATTGCTTTGAGGATTGTTTGACCCCACTGGTACTGTTGGATGAAGCCTCATTTTCTGAAATGGTTAAACCTTAGGACTCAAGTTTCTTTTTATGTGTGTCTGAACTAATAATGCAACTAACTGATAACTAACTAACTAACTGATGTTCTCAATTACACTAAAATAGTCATAGTAAATTTGGCCTATAATATATTTTAAAAATATACTTTGGCCTTTTATGTCTATTAGTTTGTCTTTTCATCCAGATGTCTTTTCTCAGTAATTCATTTTCATGTCCAGTGTTGCATTAAGGTCTCTATTGGCTGGAAAAGTTCATTAAACTGTAATTAGAAAAAAATAAAACCAAAAGCCTTTTTTATCTCATACATCAGTATCTTCAATTAGCAGTGAACTGCACGTTTACATGCAGTAAAAGATACAGATATGAGATGTGTCTCATATTAATTTGCAAGTAGAGGCAGAATCAACAAAACCTGTGAAAACGAGATCAATCGCAGGGAATGGGAAAACATCCTGTACTACAGGATATGAGGCCTCCTCAAATAGCTCTTACAGGTGTCATAAGCCTGTGTTACAGGAATCATTACACTTTGCCCAACCGATGCCAGTTAATGAAAATATTATCTCATGGCTTTTTCTACTGGACAAGATTTAGATTTTGGAAATGTATCAGTTCTGCAACATGTTAAAGTTAGCATTGATCTCTACTGCCATCTCCTGGAATGAAGCATGATTACAAGTGTTACATCTTTTGTTAATATTCTTTGTGTGGCCATCTTACAGTATATTATGTCACAAATCTGTTTTTTTAAAGATGATTTTAGAAGATTTGGATTCTTTGGATGCTGTCATTAAGAGCAGCACACTGATGGGGGAGCTGCTATGCAGCTGGCCAACATTCTCCGGGAGCAACTAAGTTGGCGTTGCTCACTTCTCTTGCTCAAGGACACTTTGACATGTGACCAGAGGAGCCGGGGATCAAACCAACAACTGTGGGATTGGTAGCTGACCACAGTCCCCCTATTTGTGGTTTCGTAACCAGTTTGTGTCCCTACAGTAACGTTAATTTCTGCACATTTTTTGCAGAAAGTTTTGTACCGCTAGACTCTGTCTACACAGCTCAGAAGAGGAAGCTTAGCTATGATCATGAAAGCAAACATCTGCTGGTCACAAGGTGGAACAATTTCATCATTTTTATTCTGACCGGGGCCAGCAGTTGATGTCAATTAAGCCCCGTTCTGCCGGAACATTTACATAAGGCTCTGGAGAGCAGCACAGAGTGTGGTTTGTTTCCTATTTTGGCAGCGGCCATTTCCTAGATACACACAGGGCTGTTTTCAGCACCTTCGGGAGCTTTGTGTTTGACAACGAGCAAAAAAGGGCCTAATCCCTTCAGCTTATATTTAGTGCAGTCCTCCTAATAAAAAAAAGTCTGATGCATGGGCTTGTTGGCTTAATATATTGCCACTTATGGTTTGAATGAATAGAGGAATGATTGTGAGAGGAGAGCCTGACCTTGAGCATGGCAACCACTTCTTTTTTTCTGGTTGCTAAAATGACTGTTGTTTTGAGTTGGGTGAGTGGCTTCGGGCCAGTGACACACAAGTATTTCTGAGAAGACCGTATTTACTGAGCCAACCTGTGATACAAAGCTTCTTTCTGTCCAAAGCAGGGGCAGATTTAGTCATTTTGGGGCTTCAGGCAAACCCAGATATGAGGCTCTCCCATGCTCTGCTCTCACTAATTCTAATTCTGATACTGTTTTTGGTATTAGCGAGGCTGCTGCTAGGATCAGGTCGTGTCTTTATTTATTTTACAGCTACGACATCCCTCCAAAACTTGGGACTAGCTGGACACTTGGGAATCAAACCTCTGAGCTCTGTCTGGATACAGCTCTGATTGGCTCTTTTTGCTCCACCGTGCTCAGCACAGGGATTCAGGTAGTTATCGCAATGAAATGACAACAAATGACACGTCAATACTCCAATTATGACACAAAAATAGGAAATGTGATCTATTTGTCGCCGACACTGGCAAGTTCGGAAAACAAAAAACACTTTGTAAGATTTCTTATTTGGTGCCCTTTTGAAGATGTATTGGTTTTATTGAGCAAAGGGGAAAATGTTAGAGAAAACATACACAGAGAAGCTGTTATAGTTTATGGAAAACTACTCATGCTGTCTGTACATTAGGGGGTCTGACCCGCAGCTCAGGTGATATAAAACCTAGTAATTTTCAATCCTGTAGTGGCACATTGAAAGAAAACCTACACATCCCAGTTGTGTGTAGGTATCTATGTTTATGAATGAGATCACATTTTGGTCTGTATTGTATTATATCATCATAGTCAATTTCATTGTTTTGGGGGGGGGGGGTGCACCCTTTGTGTATGTGTGTGTATCCGCATGTGTGTGTTTGTGTGTGTGTTCAGTGTGTCAACTCTAGATGGCAGTAACACAGGAAGAATCATCAACCCAGATCCAAGATTGGGCTCTAATATGTTAAATAATTGTGCGTCATCATTTAGTTGATTACAGATAGGAGAAAAAAAATACTTTGGGCGGCAAATACAGAGGAGAAAAATAATAAAACTGCAGAAAATCAAGTTGCATATTTGAAGGTGAGTTAGGATTTCATTCAACTGAACAATGGGATCTTGCAGCACTAAAAATGGTGACTAGAGGTTTTATTTATGAGAAGTCATAAGATGCAGAAAATATGGGAGAAAGATGATGAAGACAAATTACTTAAAATGAATAGTTTTGGTTCTGTGTATACAAACAATAGTTGCAGAATTCCAACACCACCTCCTTTAACTCATTGTCAAATAAACCAAATACTGCTGTTTCAAAGCTGTTATAGAGTTTAGATTCACTATCAGTATTTTCATTAGTGTCCTTTTGGTTGTGCTAATATGGTGGCGGAGTGGTTTTTGCTACTGCCTCGAAGCTACAAGGTCCCCGGTCGGAATCCACTACTGCGCTTCCTCCCACACGCCAAAGACGCGCATGTTAAGTTAATTGGTGATTACACCACCCAAAGGTGAAAATGTGAGCTTGAATGGTTTGTCTGTCTGTGTATGTCTCTCTGCCCTGAGACAAACTGGTGACCTGTCCAGGGTGTACCCTGCCTCTCACCCAGTGAAAGCTGGGATGGGCTCCAGTCCCCTGTGACCCTGAACAGGATAAGTGGTTGGAAAGCAGTTCACAGGGATGGTGTAAAGTGCACAAAGTGTGATGAGGAGCAACGGTAATTTCTTTGGTGAGAACGAAATTGTCTTATTTGTAAGAGATTCGTAAGCTGCTTGGTCAGTAAGAGACAAAGACAAAGCATCAGGATGATAAAGCCTACAAGACATAAAGGCCTGAATGTCCCACAGTTCTTTCTGTTTTTCTGTGTGAAAACAATATTTTGCTGTACTTTTAAATGTAATAAAACCCAGTAATATATATTCAGTTGTGTACAGTAATTCTTTTTACAGTACAGCTAATTTTGTTGGACTTTGTTGGCAACTTTTTTGCCAAGTAATTACTCTAAATTCTACGGGCAATTTGTTACGGTGAGGGTTTGCTGGCAGATCTGTCATTTTAGTTCAAAAGCTGATGATACTGAATGTTAGTTATTGTTTTGACAGTTAATTTCCAGTGCCACCAAGTAGCAAACATTTCTTCTTAGATTTCTGAAAAATCACGCAATGAGTCGAAGCAAAAAGTCTTACCACCCAAACCTCCTTGAACTAAAAAACGATTTAGGTCATCAGCAGCCTTTTTTCAGAAAATAACTGACCTTTGTCCCAGTGGAATAACGTGAACCAAATTAATTGGTAAGGGAGGATAAATTAGTATGGGGCGATATTATAAACCCCCCACTGGGAGCTCCAAAATAGGCTTTCTCGCAGTGGGAGCCACTCTGGCTGAGAGAGAGAAAGAGGTGGAGAAATATGCCAGAGATTTAAGGGCACAGTCCAGACCAATAAGCCCAACTTCGTGAACTGACCCAACTGAAAAAACGTGGCTGGGTTTACTGAGGCCTTCAGCCTGGGAAAACACTTTTCATGGCCTTTTTGTGTCCTTGGATTTTTGGTATTTGGAGCAGTTGATGTAGTCGATATTTTTCACAACTCAAAAGGCTCCAGGAAACGTGCTGTACAGCAGCAACCAAAGATAATAACGGAAGAAATCGATGTAATTAGTAAGTGGTAAACTACAATGAGGGTAGCAGTACTTTAAAATGATGCTCTAAATATTGTCCACCCATGACCCTAAACAGGATCCTTATTTGCAGATAATGGAAAACTGTCCATGTGAAACTCCACTGGAGACCTGGTACATAAAAATGGAGATTAGGGCATGTTTGGCAACATTTGTTAAATCTAAAAATATTTCAACCCCAAATTTGAAATTAAGAAACATGTCAGCCAGTGGTGTGTCTTGCTGATTTCTAATTGTTTTTTTGGCAAAAATAAAGGTCTATGCCAAAGACCAAGCTAATCAAGGAACGCAGGCTGACAACAAATCATGAGTAGAGAAGATTCAGTGTTGGTATTAACATTAACATCTTCATGGTGATTGAGGAAAATGCAATTTGTTTACATCCTTTAAATTATGAAACAAGCCAAACGAAGCTGAAATGCATAAGTAGCTCCTTCTAGTTAGTGCAAAGACATAAAGAAACAGGAAAACGGGAAACAAGTGACCAAACACAAGACAAGATTCAGTGTTGCTTTTAGCATCTCTATGGTGACTTTAGACAATAAGATATAAAATGACAGAAATTATCCTTGAACCTACATGGTTGTGCTAGGCTACATAATTGTCACAGCTGTGAGGCTGACTCATGTTGCCCTGGTGATCAGCACTCTCTTCTCCCTGCTCTGATTTCCTCCCGCCTCTCTTCTCTCTCCTGGTCCCTAATCAGCCTCACTCCGTTCACCTGTTGCCTCCCCTATATATGCCTCATTCACCTGTCCCTCTCTGCCAGGTTGTCTTCCCGCTTTTCCTGAGCGACCTGTGTATTGCTGACCTTAGTATTCCGCCTGGTAGTTGATCGCTCCAGTTTATCTGCTCTTTTTGCGTTTGGAGATTTTGTGTTTTACTCTTCCGAGCCTTTTTTTGTATTTTTGCTTAGTTTTGAGACAGTTGGTTGCAGCCCTGCCCCGGCGGCAGTCTTCCGAGTGCTCCTGTTCACCAGCCATTCAGTAAGTGACTCCGTAAGACTGAGGATGCTGTGGAATATATGTTTTAGAAGAGTTTGAGTTTCCTTCTTCCCTGGATCTTTTAGTTGATACTTTCTGTTTGTTTGTTACTTTAGCTTTTAGTTGTTACTTTGTTGGGCTTGCTGTTTTTTTTTGTCTCCCTGGTTTATTTCCCCCAGACGCCTTTAGTTGTCCCACGCCCCTTTAGTCTCCACTGCAGCACTGCCGCTTCTCACCCCGGCGAGTAAGATCTCTTTACTCGCCGATCAGGACATTATCGAGAGTTCATGTCTGAAACGGGCTTAAATTTGATAAAGTGCGTCCCCACAGTAAGGAAAATGTAGTAACCTGTAAGGTGCCTCACAGTAGAGCAAACATGGTAAATGGCCTAGAAAAGTGTCCCACAAAAGAAACCGTTATGAAGTTCCACTACAATAAAGCAAACACAAGTGATGAATATTCTTTTAATGAAATAATCATACATTGTTGTTGTTTAATGGCATCAGGTCCCCTTTAGATGTTTTTTTTACCCCTGCCCCTCAGACAGCCTGAATCCACCACTGGTTTGGATCCTAAATTGCAGATTAACATGTCATAATTTCTTACACTGTATCTGTCCTCCTCTAGGACTCACAGTAAATACAATATTGACATTATTTAATTAATTTTGGCCACGTGTGATGGACTTACAGGCTTTAAATGGCAAGTTTGTTTTGACCTTCAATCCTCATGTGATGAGAACATGGGAACTATTTATGAAAGAGCTCACTGTTTGAAGAACATTCCAAATAAATCTATGCTTTGAAAACACAGATACATATTATAATGAACATATTCTGCTGACAGCTACTAGTGTATACACTGCATGTATGAAAAGCAAGCTTTTGAAGAAATGTTTTTTAATGCATATAATATTTATATATTAAATGTTTTAACTTTTTTTTTTTTTTTTTTATTTCAAACACTCCCTTTCAATGGAAAATGCTCTGCTCACGTTGCTTTTTTTGTTACAATGAGAAGGATACAGTATGTGAGGATGGCCAAGTGGTCGAAGGCCCCAGTCTCAAGTTCTGGTCTCCAAATGGGGTTGTGGTCTTAAATCCCACTTCTGACACACGTTTGGCGGCCTGGTAGCTCAATGGTTAGAGCGGCAGGGTAGGATGCAGAATTTGTGGGATCCCAGCCTACCCACCAGGTGTGTCCCTGAGTGAGACACTCCGTGCTTAGCTCCCCAAGTGACCCCCCTGTGGCTGCCCATGGGTTAAATGCAAAGAAAGAATTTCATTGTAATATGTATATGTGCTCAATGACAAAGGTTGTTGTTCTTCTGTAATATGTCAGACAGTATGTAAAAAATTATTTTAATAATCTTAAAAACACTGGAGGAAACAAAGGCACTATCCTTTGCCATGGGGCTTTATAGGTTTTAGAATGTAAAAAAAAAAAAAACAGCAGTGAAAGTTGTTTTGATTGAAATTCATAAAACAATATCCCTCGTAGACACATTCAGAATGTATAAATATGACACAAAATGTCATGGAGAAGCCCTTTCTTGGTCTATGTGCTCTGGATGCTTCAACTGTCACACTTCCAGTGATGTAATATGAAGTGGATCCAAAGTTTGAGGAGGTAAGTGGCGGTTTATTAATAAGAACAGTACAGGAGGGAGAGGAGCACAGGGGTGGAGGGGTGACCATTGGGAGAGGCAGGTGGGTGGCCGGAGAACCTTGGATTCCAGGTGCAGAAGGAACAGGTCAAACGGTGAGTTGCCAGGGAAAGACGATGGTGGAGATAAGGAGCAAGAGAGTCGATTCGAGTGGAGCAGGGAGGCAAAAGAGGGCTGGTGAGAGGCAGGTCAGTGGCCGGAGAGGCTTGGCTATGATGTCACTAATGACATCATCAGTACACCTATAGGTATTGGTTGGCTCATACATACCCGGGCCCTAATTGCGCTCCAATATTAGAGACATCCACAAACTTAATATTGGAAACAATCACTAAAATACTTAAGCACACACACAAAAAAAAACATGCAATAACCTATAAACATCATGACTAATCTTCTATGGGGTTCTCTCTTCTTTCTTCTGGTGTCACCAGAGGTCACCAGCACTTAACACACCGTAGGAGATCAATCTTTACCGCTGTCTGATTCTGATTCTTGGAGAAGGCAGACCTTGGTTATGGGTCTATCAAACACGTTGGTCCTTGTCTTGATACGAACCTGACGGATTACACCTCGTTCATCCTTTATTTTGTGGATGATTTTGACTCAACAATCAGCACAATGTCCCCAGGAACAAAATTGCGGTTTGCATGTAGCCATTTTTGCCACCTTTGGAGCTCAGCCAGATATTCCTTAACCCAACGTTTCCAAAAGAGTTCTGCCATACACTAGACTTGTCTCTATCTATGGCAGGTTTAAAGAACATCTTTCTGGAAAATTCCTGGAGGTGTCCATGGTTGAGTTCTTTCTTGTTTTGCAGTTAAGAGTTTTTCTTGGAAGCTGAATATCTTGGAGGATATTTTCTAATAGCTCCTTTCTTTCTGGAAGAAGTTAGAAGTCTATCTTTCAATCTGAGGAGTGTGTCCGTGCTTTAAGGGGGCAACTCTTGCAGTTCCCAACACAAAGGCGCTGTGAACTTGATTACTGCTGTTTTGCTGGACTCAGTATATTACTGTCCCATATCCATCCTCACCAGCAGCTGCAAAATGACACGATCTCATCCCATCCCAATCGGATCCGTCCTGCCAAGCTCTTGCATAATTTTCCTGGCATATAAATTCACAGGTGCAAGTATTAGATTAGCATAGATAGAATCCCTCTTCTGGTGTGACTCTGAACTTGAATTGATCTGACTCAATGCACCATTGCACGCCCAATACCTTTTCTATTTGAAGTGCATTTTTGATCCAGATCTAGGTCCATTATTTCTACCGCCTTCTCCTCCACTGGAATGGCTGCTAACACCATTCGATTGTTCCTGAGTTACACTGAAGCCACTCATCTGACATACAGTCTTCAAACTGTGGTAAAGAGAGTCTTTTTCAACAGTCTCAACCGATTTTAGTCATCTACATAAAAATTTTGCAGCACCGTATTTAGTGTGCATGCATCAAACAGATGTGTGTTGCCTTCTGCGCGTCACCTGAGAGCATAGCTAGCTAGCACTAGACGATGAAGTGGTTCCAAACAGATGCACCTCCATCCTGTATCCTGCCAACGGATGACTACTGTCAGCGCAAGAATCTGAGTAGGCCTTTAAGATGCAGCCACTTTGCTACATCTTCTTGTTGTGGTATGTTGTCTTTACTCACCAGACTATCCTTTTGTGAAAAAACCTAATTTAGCCCTATGAAGTTGTTTGATTCCAGGTGGCTCACTTCCAACTCTGTTACCATGTTACTAGTCAGGACTTTGTTTCCCCCTATAGTTGGAAGGAGAAGGTGAACCCTTTTCTCATGTAGATTCAGCTCATCAAGAAGTTTATCTTTGCAAAACGAACCTGTGCCGCCAGGTTCCAAAAATGCCTACGAAGTAAGTACTTTGTTGCCCTTTTTTTGCCTTCACTTGGACAGGAACTATGGCAAGAATGCCCTCAGTGTTCCCAGGCCCGGTATACGTTATATGTTGAATACGTCTGCTGTTCACAAATCCGCTGATCACTGCCTGTTAATCACCATCCACAGACTGCCTCTCCTTAACAAGTGTGTTTTCCTTGACCTTTATGTGCAGCTAAGTAGATCTGGCAGTTTACTTCCTCCTGACAGCGCTTACTCATATGTCCTGGTTTCAAACACCTGAAGCATACTTGTATGCCTTGGCTCTTGTGAGAAGAATTATGGAGTTTTTTTTACAGTGTTCAAAGGTATGTTCTTCAGGGCAAAAAGGACAAAACCTGAATATATAACGCTGAATATTATTCAGCGAATAATGAGCCTACTTGTATCTGATGGTCCAACAATGGTTAACTCCTGAGATCGTTGTATGACGAACATTGAACATTAATTGTATTCCTCATTTCTCAACTAATTCTACAACACATGTTTACGAACAGTAATTTCACAAACACATTCACGAATCACTTCCGTCAAACAAGTTTTTCCAAGCCACAGACCACGTTTCTCAAAGTATCATCAGAACACGGTAAGAAACCGTGTGCCTCCGTAGCTACATAGTGAACCATTCACTACCTACTTTGTTGCGGTCCCCACTATCTTGTAGTCAGTTCCTTTGCTCCAGTCACTGCCTCTCTCATAGTCCATGTTTGTCCCTTTCAATTGCTGAGCTGAACTGAACTCTCTTGTACCGGAACTGTTATGTATTGTTTCCCTGACAACAGTGAAAAACATAAAAGGTAAACTACAAAGCAAACTATTAAGGCAACATCAAAGTCATATGAGTTCACTTATGACATCATCAGTACACCAATAATGAATAGTTCTTAATATAATTAATCTTAAAATACCCAACATAAACAAAAAAGGAAACCCTGGTTGGCTCATACAATGTAAATAAAAAGACAGTAAAATGATTTGCAAAGAAAACAGCAAAATGGTGAAGCGGGAATTTGTTTATATGCTCGTTTCTCCTCGTTTCTCTTTGAAAAATACTTTGTAAGCATTTGGGAACTGATTTAATGGTTAATCTACTGAAGAGATCAGGGCCAATTTTGTGTTTGTTTTTTTTGCTTTGGACTTAGCAAATATTTTCAGTGAGTCACAGGACTGGACTGCATGGTAGACTTTGAATTTACATTTGTAGATGCAGCAATAAACTGCACTCACTGACAATGGTTATTCAGAGGTGTTGCTGAGCCCATGCAGCGCTTTCCACTACATCATCGTGTCTGTTTTTAATGAAGTACTCTCTGAGGGCCTGAACATCACAGGCATTTAGTATTAGTTTTGGGCCTTGTTTCTTGCACACATAGATTTATCTGAATTATTTGAATGTTTTAATGATATGTACCACTGATGATGCGATAAACATTTACTCAGTTGCAACATTTGATTTGGGGTCCAATCAAAAATAAAAAGACTTTTCAGGAAATTGGGTTTGTACATGTGTATGTTATACGTTGTCTGTAAATAAACAGCAGCTTCAGGTAATAAAAATAATAATTCACTAAATTATGTAAAATATATGTTCAAGCAATCTGAAATTACTGTAGGGAAACAATTTTTAATGATATGGAAATATGTCAGAAAGACATCAATTGTGTCGTCGCAGGTGAAATTTAATCCACACATGCTTTCAACTATCTTTAAAGCACAACAGTGCTCACAGAACTCCGTTGCACTATTGAAACACTTTTCTCATGGTAAATTCCCATGTTAACAAATCGGGCTGCCTTCGGATACATACATCACATTTTCATCCACATGATCAATTCCCTGAGTTTAACTGGAGAAACCAATTTCACGTCAAGCGAGCCTTAATACATCCTTTCATTGCTGAATCCCGAGTCCTTTGGAGACATGAGAAAGCATGATTATTTCCAGGTTTGTCTATTTTTAGAAAAGCAAATTTAAGCAGCAGAGAGATGGGGGTCAAAGTGCACATACTTGCTTGCAGTCAGGAATTCCAACATAATTTTTTCCATTACCCAGTGTGCAGAAGGAGGGGCTCCTGGCCTGTGTGTAGAACTTCTTTATCAGCAAGGCACACACACACACACACACACACAAACAATTTCATTGCCCCCTCCTTGCTTTCCCGCTGTGGGATATCCTGCCTGGCTCTAGCGGTGTAGTATTTACTGACCCTCACAGAACACGTTACCTGAGTTGTTATGTGTGTGCAAACCGATCCCCATATACATTTTATGCCCATCCTTTTATTTTCAGTCCATTTCCACTTGATTTCCATTCAAGCTGCTCGATTAGCAGGAAGAACGGTGTCCTACAGAGAAACACGACAGCTGGGATACAGTTGGCTGGGCTTGATGGTTTATCCGAAATGTAGTTTTGACGTCATAGATTGGGAAAACACACATATTTGCCTTGTTGTTATAGGGGGGACCAACGATCACACTCATTTCTGTGTTATAACTCCAAAGCTGCAGAGCCGGGAAATTAGCTTAGCTTAGCTTAGTAATAAGAAAGAAAGCAAGTTGAAACTAGCTTGGCTCTGCTGTCCATAGGTAAAAAAAGTACAAACGAACAAAAGTAATACAAAGTGTGCAGCGAGCTGAGGTACATTCCCTACAAGTACATCCAAACAGCCCAGTTACAGAAAGTGTAGAAAGAAGCTCAGGGTAACGTTACTCCTGAGTAGCACACTGTCCCAGTTGGCTAACATGTGCGCAGTGAACTCACCAGATATAGCAAGTCTAGCAATGTCAACAAACATTCATGGCCAAATATTTTAAGACATGACTCGACCTTCACTGTGCTACTTAGGTATTTCCCAAAATGTGGCCATAACTCATACAGAGACTTCTCCATGATCTTCTTCATCCTCTGTCTCTCCGTCCCCTCGTCCTTTTTCTGTATTTATTCTCCTTTCGGCTTCCTCCTGAGCAAAACTATTAACCTCCGTCACCCGAACCCAGCCTGAAATTCTGTTAGCATACACAGCAAGATAAAGTTAACTTAATGATAAACGTTAGTCAGTCAGCCTACGGTCCATGCACTTTACATCACTCTAATATACTTCATGTACTGTGATAATACTGCTTGGCAAAAAAACAATTGAAACGTCTGTCCGATCTGTTTCGAAGTAAACCTCTGTACACACCTGTGTACGCACCCAAAGTACACACACCACAGCAACAACACTGTTAACATGTGTCTGAATGACTGATTATAGTATCCATTCTGTGGCATATTCTGTTCACACATTCAGAACATGATGAGATACCATATAAATAAACATATACACGTATGCAAACACAGTCACAACATAAGAGTCAGGCACACACACACACACACACACACACACACACACACACACACACACACACACACACACACACACACACACACACACACACTCATGCCAGACACAGCTGTGACCACTCTGGTTTTGGCGATAATCTCTCAGCTCTCTTCAAACACTCTCAGTGAGGCGTGACTGTGGTACCCTTCTCCAAACCACACACACACACACACACACACACACACACACACAC
Organism: Channa argus; assembly: GCF_033026475.1. Taxonomy (NCBI): domain Eukaryota; kingdom Metazoa; phylum Chordata; class Actinopteri; order Anabantiformes; family Channidae; genus Channa; species Channa argus. The sequence continues at coordinate 50,024,942 of NC_090197.1, forward strand.
ACACACACACACACACACACACTGTAGGACTGTTTAAATTAATAGAGGCATGAGCCATCCTTTGGCCACTTGAGGATTGTCAGCCTTCACTTCTGTCATCTCTGCACAGCTGGACACTCGCTGAATGTGGGGACATACAGTACACGTAAAATAAATTAAAGGCAGCATTGATGGAGAACTAACCATTCATTTAATTTACTCAGTAAAGTTGGCTTTCACTCTAAATCTGTTACCTTATCTGTTTTCATTGGAACAGGAGCTCATTGCACGTTTATCCAGAATGTTATGCAGCCTGCCCCGAGGTGACCTCGAAATAACTTTAACTGGAGGGCGCTATTTATGGTCCCCAGTCTCCCTCAAAACCATCAGGGGAGATCACATCATGCTGTGTGAAAAGCATGCTTGTAATTAAAACGTGACAGTCTGTGAAGGATCTTGAAGTGTCATGCTGTGCTCCTGCCAGATGTTAAGTTTGAGGATCTAAAAGGTCACAGAAGGTAACGTCACTGATCATTTTAATTTCCAAAATGTGGTGTCATTTGCCTGCTAATTAATAATTCTGCACATATTTTACAGTATGGAGTTTTCTTAACTTCTGCCTCCTATGATCTTGAATACTCTTCAGTCATATATCAGATGAGCTTACTTTTGTTTTCCCTGCTCAGCTCAAAGCCTTAAGTATGTAAACCGCTGAGACAATGCCAAATGAGAAATGCGTTGTCAACAAACAGGTTTTGTGATGCCGCAATATCTGTTGTCTTTCTGAATAATCCATTACACATGAGCTTGTTTGTGTCTCTGAGCACCCTTGGCAAAATTCAGTCATGCAAGATATGGATTTGGTTTCCACTCTAATGGGAATATTTCCCATCCTATTGCCAAATCCTAACTAACCCTTTGTTATTTCAAAGAGTGCATGTCCACATTTGGCAGAATCTGTCTGAGTTTCACACACATAATGGGGAAGAGAAATTTTGGTCAAAATACTATAGCACAACATGTTAACACGTACGTACCATTGGCTACTGATTGAGCCCAGTTTAACAGATTTATGAGAGAAGGTCTTGTCGAGACTAATCAGAGCATATAACGATGGAACTGCGTATCAATTCTTACAAAAATCCCACCATGTTGTATTATTATATAAGTTAGGCCATTGGCTATTTATAGATTTACTGTGAGCTCCACGTGTGCCTGTGTTCTACTCTGCACTGTAGTCCCTCAGAAACACAATTTGTATGACTCATGCATATGTGAAAATGCCAAATAAAGCTGACTTGACTTCACTTGAAATTTGGTTTTATTTTTTGCAATAATGAATGCAATGGCGATAACTCCAGGCTGTTTACACAATAGGCACTTTGCACATCAGACATTTAGGAAAGATGTGTCATAGTATAAGAAGCACAGGTGTTACTAATTCCATTCTAACAATATCTCCACAGTATTTAACTCTTCCAGTCAGCAATGACAGCATGACAAAGAGCTGGCATGCACATTACCATTCAGCCATGTTTTTTTCATTATTTACATCTTAGGTTTTCATACTGTGGCAAGTTAGATATATATACTGTTGAAAAGACATCTGTCATTCTATGTCAGTGAACTGCTCTATCTAGTTGTTTTCATCTTACGGACAAGCTTTTATTAAACTCAGCCATTTACCATGCATATCCTTAGGGAGCATTCTGGTAGTTCAGAGTTATAAGGTAAGCTCTGAACAACATTGTTTCATTTCAGCAATGAAACAAAATAACTCTATAGTGTGTTAGAGTTTCTAGTACCGCTTTACCCACTATAGATCAACACAGAACACGTTCAGTTTGGGTTCATTTGAAGTATTCTTAAGTTGCAAGGCAAAAATGGCTTACAAATAATATGTTACATCCAGGGAATAAAGAGGGATTGTGTATGTATATATATATATATATATATATATATATATATATATATATATATATATATATATATATATATATATCTTTTTATCACAGCCATGATCTCAAAAGGATGCTACACAACACATGGCACCATCTCAGAAACTGGGTCCGTATCAAATAGATTTTTTATTGTTCAGCAATGCAAATGCAAATAAGGAAAATCTCTAACAATGAGCAGAAGTAGCTCTTCCACTAAACTTGCGTTACAACCTAATTACACCTGGTTCGTGCTTGGTGACTAGACTGACATGCCTGAACTCATTCCACTGCCTCATTGGCTGTGAAGGAATCTTCATCTCTGCCCTCTCTGAAGTAAAACAAATCCACCGGTGTTTCAACTCTTATACACATACAGCAAATATACAGTATACACCGACATCAACGTTTCTGGCACAGTTGGGAAAATTAAAAAAAAAAAAAAAAAATGTTTTCTAAAGGGTAGCCCAGGTGCGTCCGATAATAGACGCCGTGACGTGAGGGGGGAATAGCTGCCGTGTTTACGGTGCGCTGGCCCTTTAAGACAGCCCCATGTTTCCATTGGCACGGTGACGTCAGAGCAGCGAAGGGCTCCAGCCTATCGTCTCCAAACGGTGAAAGCAATGGTCCTGGCAGAGAGTCCTGCTGTTGGAGGGAGACTTTTACGCTGCACAAAAGCTAGGGGAACCCTCGTCGCTGAAATGAACCAGAGCCGTCGGGCACTCGTCGTGGATTAGAGCGGAAACTTTTTAGGATGGGTCTGAACGTAAAAAAGTAGCGCGAGAAGCAGCACGCGAACCGCCGCCGCCGCCGCCAACGGACCATCTACTGCACAGCAACTCCTGGTAACGCTACATGCACGACCACCGCTGAAAAAACAAAAAAAAATATGCTCCAGCCGAGCAGCCTCATCCCCGGCTTCAGTCGCAAATTCCCAGAGTTCTAACCAGTTTCGTGAGACATTCGCCAGCCTCTGTTTCGGCTGCTTGCTCTTATCCGTAAAGTCCGCCGTACAAGTCCACGACCCACCTGCGAGAGAGAATTATGGCAGGGAGGCTGACAGCACCGCAGGGCACAGGAATACTGCTGGTGACAGCCAACGTTGGATCACTGTTCGAGGATGTGAGTTTCTCCATTGATAAAACACCGCTCGTCTGACTGTCTCTCTCTGCTACTTCTTTCACACAGCCAACCCCATTGTTTTGGGGGGGGGTTTACGCTAAATAACATCTCAGCTGGTCACGACTCGTGTGTATGTCAACCTGCGTGCGGGAGGCTGGGCTCCTATACTCTCACGCAGAAACACATGGGCCTCTCATAACCATAGACACATGCTAGCTGTCTGTGGTGGAGGTTAATTTATATTAGGACATGTGGTGACCCACATTTTATGGCTACTGTAAAGATATAGGCACTGATTAAAATAATGTTGCTTGCTACAGCTATGGTGTTGCCGTGACCATAAAGGTTACTTTATATGGTCCGTCCAGTAACTGAAAGTAATCAGGGTTGCACCAGCAGTTTACCTTTGCACAGAGCTCTCATCTGGCACACTAAGCGTGATGTGATGCCTGTGTGTGTGTGTGTGTGTGTGTGTGTGTGTGTGTGTGACAGCAAGTCAAATAATTCTTGAGTTTATTAAAAAAAAAAAAAAAAAAAAAAAAAAGAGAAACAGAGGTCATATTAGTGCAAAGGATATTGCCAGTGTTTGTGGTCACCTACCTGTGGTTACTAGCGAAAACATGATTTATGATGGCAAGTGCAAAGTGTTTCTGCTAAATGTGTCAAGTTCAGACACTTGTGTCACTTTCAGTGTTATGTAATGTTGTGTCAGTAGAATCCCTTTTTTTTTTTTCCTTTTTTTTTTTTTTGTGAAGTACTGATCCAAAACATGAGTGAAGAGCAGTCTCCCCTCACTAGAGTAAGCCTATAAATAGCCTGCCTCTCAGAAGCACCAGGCTTTGGGTGTCTTGTGAATTTATTTTCTCCACGAGACTTCTAACAGCCTGAGCCAACATGCACATTTGAGCATGTTTCCCTCTTTCCGTTGGTGTGTAAGTCATATATAAGGCTGTTGTCTGCAGTGTGTTTACACCCCATGTGATGCATATACCACTTGAATGAAGTCTTTGTAGACTACCATTAATAAGGTTTCCACTATTCGGGGTGTTGTGAATGTGAAGATGATGTGCTGGGGGCACAGTAAGACCCTTATCCTATAAGATAAAATATGAACCAGCCCTTCTAACGTTACCAGTTTATTGCTGCATTTATCTAATAGAGTTGGATCAGACGTAAACTGCACAGCCTTAGCATGTAATTGGCCTGTGCTGGAACAGGAAGTGCCCTTAATATTTATGTATTTAATAAAAACTTACACACACTTAGTTTTTTCTTGGTTATTAATATGTAGAATAAAGTGATACTTTTAGATTTTAGGTGGAAACTAAAAGTATACTTTCTATTTAAAGATAAACTATTTAAAGTTTCTTTTTCTTATGTAAAATGATGAAAAACATTTGAATGGCTCCCAGAATAGCTCTCAGTGAGTAAAGTTGCTAAAGATGGCTGTTGTTTGAATGTAATGTCTTATTTTTAAATGTCCAGGTTTGTCTTTTTTTTCATAGTTCAATAATAGTTTATTTCATAGTTCAATACGCTCATAGCGTCCGTTACCAATATCTTGCTCATAAAGCAGCTATTCAGCTGGTTAGCCTCCTTATTTCATTTGAATTTTCTCTTTCTCCAATTCTCAGTTTTTGTTTGAACATCTAAAGCAAAAGACAAACATTACTCCTGTAGCTCAAATCACTTTCCATTCTTTGCCCTCTCAGCCATCTGTGGTGAAACTAATTATGATGGCAAACATTGGTTTCTCTTGTGTTCGAAACGTCCATCTTGCATTAACCCTTATTTGCATTTTATTTAGTCTCACATGCTGCCCCCCCCCCCCCCCCCAGCACAGAGATGGATTGTCTGTTTATAACTTTGCCGTTGCAATAAATTGACTCATCAGTCCGAACACAGCTGCTCATTTTTAGGCTAACTTGATTTAAAGTGCTTTGTAAGCAGCCATACAAATGCACCTGTAAGACAACAAGTGGTACAGTGTTGTTGTAGTGTACTTGTCAACTAAAACCTTCCCCCTGTTCTTTCTGGTTTCAATTCATGTTTTTCGATTAGTTATTTCTCAATCCCATGATGTTTAAATCAGGTACTCTGCTTGTTAAGCACTTTTGTTAGACTATGTTGGCAAGGAAAAGTTTAAAAACACATACACGTTTTTGTATTTTTAGTATCATTTGTTAGATTTATTCAAACTAAGTGATGTAAATAACAACACACAAATAAATGAAAAAATTGAATTTGGATGTTAAACCTAGTTTCAGCCTGGCATTCTACTGATCAGTTTTTCCAGAAATTCAATTGTGGATCCTCTAAAATTGATCCTGTATGTCCATCCAAGGTGTTTAATATTTTAAAATGTTTATGTGCAGTAATTAATAAACATAAATAACAAAAGAGTTTATATTTGGCTCTTCCTCCATAGTAAGAGTGATCTGTGATTTGCAATGTAAATGGGAACTAAAAGTAGCTAAACAAAAACATCTTTCCTTAGAAACTCAGTCTATATTTGTCTTGGAATAGGAATGTTATTCTCTACAAGATATAGAGCGTATTCATCAGAGACTGCTGCAACTGGGTCCAATCTGGAAAGAATTCCCAAGTGAACATCTGCCCAAAAAGACAAGTACTTATGAGTGTCCTTGAAAAACAGGGGCCTCCCTGAATTGGCTGCATTGTTGAATAAAACGAGAGAAACTAGTGTATACAGACACTGCGTGGAGGAGATTTTGGTCAGCTGCTCTCATGGGCATAGTTAACTAGAAAACCACCACACCAAGCTTAGCAAATCGTAACAAAAGGATACAATGAGCCAAGATGAACAACCAGTAGATTTTAGATGAGTGTAACAAGTTACGGTAAACAGAGTTTGAATTCAGGTGAACAACGTGTGTCACATCCAAATCTCATAAAAATATGATAGATGATATATAGTGTTGCTTTGGACGCTTGGCAGCAATGGGAGAGTGGGTGATCTGTAATTCAGTAGATTCACCAAATTGTTGCACCAATAATAAATACTGGTGAAAAGGACAGTTTGGATGTTGGAATTCCAACTTGAAAAAACCGAACTCGGTAAAATTCTCATGCATGGATACAAAGCTATCACCTAAAGGTCTACTGAGCATATGACATGATACATTACAGGCAAGCCTGTACACATATGCCCATCATGCTTGATTTAGGTTGTGAAGCCTCTACCGCTTAGAAGTCTTTATAAATTATTTTTACAAGGCCTAGTTAGATTGCAGTTGTGCGGGGCGAACCCACATGAACCAAACAAAAAAGTCAACTTTTCCACTGTGGTTTGGTCCAGCAAAAACAAACTATAGGTGCGATCTGAGTGTTCTTGTCCATTCTGTGAACACTGGTGGTGACTGAATCTGGCATGTTGACACTAATTGAGAGATCATATCATGACTGTTGGAGGATTTCCAGTGGAAAACCAAATGATTAAAAGGTGACAAATGGTTGCCAAGTTTCTAGCTAGGTTTTATTGCTGAGGATGTAAACTGCCGTACCTTTTTTTTAAAGGCCTTGTTGGTAGACTCCTCTTTATTATATTGTTGATGGTTCCTACATTTTCCTTAAGTGCTGTCATTGTAGTAAACACTGGTCTCTGGCTGTGTTTTTTTTATTTGATTACAACCCCTCTGTTTTTGCCAAGCCACAATGACCATATGGTGAGGCAATGGATCCCTATGGATAACCCCCTCCCCCACCCCACCCCCCAACACTCCTTGTAGGATTGGTCTTCCAACTTTTTTTCCCCCCCCCTAATTTCCTTCTCTCTGTCCTCCCCCTCTTGCTACCTCAGCTTCTTCCTCTCCTGTCCACTGACAGCTCATTAGCTCAGGCTATCACAGCCCCAGACCCCACTGAGCAGGCATATTTACACCACCAAAAATAGAACAGAGCAGGAAAAATATACCTGACTGTGTCCTTAAACCTTGAAGTGGCTCCAACACTGCTCCCAGTTTTTTGTCTTCACTATTATATTGTTTGTGTGAGTGTGTGTCCTTACCAAACTATTCCTCTGCGTCTCATTAGTGTTAAGGAGCCATGCGTTTAAAACAGCAGATCCAGAAATCTATATTTAAGCTTTTAGCCACATGGTTGATGGTCCTGAATTCCCTAACTGAAAAATGTAATTGATCTTTCAGAGCCTGTATTTGTAGTGTTGGCAATAATAGTGCAAATGTGTGATCCCAGACGTGATGCTGTGTTGATAAGAGGCTGAAATAATAAAGCAAACACTGGCAAAATGGCTTAAGATCAGATAGTCCTTACTTTTTGTCACAGTCTTAATGTTTTATGAAGAGAAGCTCAGCAGCAGAGACTGTGTCTAAATGCTTCAGCTGACTGCTTGATTTTTGTGTTTCTTCCATTGCCAAAAGTCACATCCAGTGTGTTGCTGCAGGAGTGGAAAAGTTTATGAAAGAAGGATCAGATGATGCTATTTTGGTGTTCCTCCTGCTCTGCCCTCTGCCATCCTGTCATAACATTGCATTAGAATTTCAAAATGAAGACATGTTGGAAAGAGCTAAAAGGTGCCACTTGACATCAAAGTCAAAATATGAAAAACAGTATATTACAGGGCTGCTAGGGCTAATAATCTATTGATTTGCTGACTATTTCTTGTATTATTCTTAATTCAGAATGTTATAGAGAATAATGTTATTAAAATATATTTTTCAGCATTTATTGTAAATAATTAAACATATTTCTTTAAACTGTTTTTAATTTAGATGTACTATAATATGAAACAGAGCAAATGGAATCTAAAAATTCTGATAAATCATAACATTCATAATCATAACATTCAGATTATAATATTTTAATAAATTGCACAGTCTCTTTACGTCTTTAGTTATACACATAGATACAACCATATAATGAATGTGGTAAACAACTCTTTTATAATACTATTGGTAATAGGTAACTGACTACATTTACTACTCAAATACAGTACTTAAGTGAAGGTTACTTCACTACATTTATTCTATTGCTTTAGTTATTAGTCACTAGAGATGTCCTGATCCAATACAATGCAAAAAAAAATAATGTTGCAGGCACTGATCTAGGCATTTTTTAAAAAAAATGCTATTGGGTAAAATATGTGGTTCCTATACACTGTGGGTGCCCACACTTTTTTGGCTTGTGAGCTGCTTATAAAATGACCAAGTCAAAATGATCTACCTACTGTAAAAATACAAAACATTATTTATTTATGAATATATTGAGAATTCTTTATATGCACAATATATGTTGGTGTAGCTTGCATAACTGCATGAACCCATATTGCCCAATACAACTCTGTAATTTTTTTTTGTCATTCCCTTACTCTGATGACTTGCACTGGATAGAATTAGCCAGGGATGCATAGTCCGGAGGCCATCTCGCTAGCTTGCTAGAGATTTGCAGCACTTAGCCCCGGTGACCCATGTGTCAGAAAAAGTCAGACTTGCTGCCCTGTACATCAAACAAGTGACAAATTTCATAGTGAGAACGGATGATGGGCTGACGTCTACTTTGTTAATTCGATGCGATCTACCTCCACTACTTTTGCGATCGACCGGTAGATTGCGATCAGCGTATTGGGCACCCCTGCTATACACCAAACAAACAAAAAAAAGAAAAAACACGCTGATGGACTAATTATGCTACTTTTTAAAAAAAAATCAGAATCAGAAACTGTTTATTGCCAGGGACAGTTAAGAACACTTAACATTACTAGGAATTTGTCTTGGTGTCAAGTGCATACACATAGATGTGACTAACAACAAATATTAAGTATGTACACAAAGACAGAATAGAATACAATAAAAAAAAAAAAGAAGCCGTGTGTGTGTGTGTGTGTGTGTGTGTGTGTGTAAAGTCAACACACAAAGGCAAGTAAAAGGCCAACTTATGACAAGAAGAGAGGAAGTTTCTGGGATGTTTATTATTTCTGGGCGTCAGGGAGATGCAGTCAATCTGCGAGAGACTTATGGAATTTCTGGGAGAGGTGGGTAGTTTGCAACCAGCACATTTCTGCCTTATGGAGTTTTTAGAGCCACAGTTTGAGCTCTAAATATGAAAAAGCTACCAACAACATAAGGGTTGTTAAGCTTGGGCTGCACTGCACACACACACACTGGTGCTAGTTGTTTATAAGGTGTCTGGTGTCTGTTAGTACTCAAATATTGTTTATTAGGGAAGATTCTCCACTTTGTAAAACCAAAAGTGGAATGAGTGATACTGTAGCTTCAGAAAATCCGAAAAAGAAATACATCCCAGTTTGATTCTCTTATTCTTTCATTCATATCAGTAACTTAAGAGGATATATGCAATTTTGTTCAACCTTGAATACATTTTTATTGATTAGGTGTTGTGCTCTAATTACAATGGTAGCAATAAACATATTGATTGCAAATGTGCATATCGCATGTATTTGTATTGTATTTCATTTGGTTACTGCCACAAATTATTCTCTGTCTCTCTCTCTCTCTCTCTCTCTCTCTCTCTCTCTCTCTCTCTATATATATATATATATATATATATATATATATATATATATATATATATATATATATATATATATATATATATATATATATATATATATATATATATATATATATGTTTAATAGTACTGAGAAAACATATCATTTAAGATAGTTGGTAAATAGCTGGTTTTTCAGTATTTGGAGCAATATACCTTGTATCACACTTCGTGTGTTAGATTAAAAGGCAATAGCAAGTGGTTTCACATAAAAATAACACCTTTTGTAGGAAAACTATATTAGAATAATTTGTGGTGTGAATGTTGCAGTCTGTCACTGTCAATCAAATCAAACAATGCCACATAGTTAAAAAAAAAGTGCATGTTTAGCATATTGTTTGTTTTTATTTGTATAATAATTTGAGAAAAAGGAAATTATAGAAGTGGAAAGACATCTGATGCCGCAGAGTAAAATGCTTTGAGTGGCTCACCCTGTGGGTTACACCCTGGACAGCAGCTAGTCCATCTCAGGGTCAACACAGAGAGAAACACGCAGACAGACAATGATTCACGCTCACATTCACGCCTTCGGGCAATTTAGAGTCATCAATTAGCCTAACGTGCATTTCCTCGGACTGTGGGAGGAAACTGGAATACCCAGATAAAAAAGTTCAGCCGGGGTGTGAGGTGGGGATTAGCAACATTATACACACCACCACCACTGTGCTGCCCAAGCCTTGAACAACTCATAAATTGTTTTGTTTCATTATTTAGTGTGACTCTGCTTTCATTAGTTTAAATAGCTCAATAGTATAAAGTGTAGATTTTTATATGTGACAATAATTCATAAGATAATCACATCCAAGGAGCCTGGGCTCTGATATTTTCCTGTTTTTTGAGCTTTTGAATTGGTCGTTCACATCTCCAAAATGGGACACAACTGAGGCCAGGCAGTAGATGCTCCATGTGATTCATTCCTAACCTTTATCCAAATTAGGATGTTACAGAGTGTTAAAATCAGAGCAGATGTTTACGCTACTTCTCTTGTGCCTTAAGCAGCGGTTATAAACATCTGGCACATGGTAGTCAACTACCACGTTGTACCTCCCGTCTGCATGTATCTTCTCTGTGAGTGGAGCTTATCGGCCTGTTTTTCTGAGTTTATCACCCAGGTGCTGTGCCAGGTCAGTCTGCCCCAAAACTGAGCTGAAGAATACATAAAGGCCTAAACCAGCAGAGGTGTGGATATGATTACATTGTATATGGAGAGAGAGTGCGCTCCCAGATTAGCCTAAGATATTGATTTTTACCAGCAAAAATAAGCATTAGTCATTCTCTAAGTCAGGCAGGAGACATTATAATGGCGGTCTCACAAGGGTAATGCAAAGAAAGATATACACTCACCTTATGCCGTGTTGTAAACTCAATCTACAACACGGCACAGGACTTTACAGTAGGCCAACAAAGCCAGAGTTCATTGACCTGGCTCAGGAGGATTTGATAATGTGTTTGTGAGTAGAACGAGACAATGAGTAGCCAGGCTCCATTGGACCCAGATAAGGAACTCTGATAAGGGTGGGAGTGTCAGCGCTGCACAAGGGAAGCTTGAGTTCAATTCAAGAACCATAATTATCCAGGATGGGAAAGCCAGAGAGGTATGTCCCCCACCCATCCCCCCTTTGACTGTTTTTTTTTTTTTTTTTTTTTCATATCCTGGAGAAATCAGGTTCCTTGGGTAACCATGGAATTAATTTACAGATACTTAAATAATCTGGTCAAACTGTTTGTGAATGCAGCACATAAGTAATTAATTTCCCTTATACTTTAGACTTATTTTGGAAGCATGACTCACACATTATAACTGCAGGCCCTTTTTTTTTTGTTTTCCTTCTTTGCTTTGTTTTTGTGTGATGGCACAAACTAGTGAAATAAGTCAGGCAGACGTACCCAATGGAGCTCCTTGCTCCATGTAACGATCTCTGGTCTTATTCAGCCTTTCACAATGCTGTTTTCCCTTTCTGCATCTTTTCTTCATGCACATGCAAAACCTGGTTATGCAGGAAAAAAGTTCCTCTAGCTCCCCAACCTAAATCATTCCTGTTTACATGACTGTTTGTACAGCTTGTTCAGTACATGAGTTACCTCCAGTGACCGTTGCATTAGCTATAGTAATTAACAAGGCTCATTAAACCAAAATGAGAAGAAGAGAAAATATTTATAGTACTTATTAAGTATCACATTCAGAATATTCTAAGCAAGCAACAACATCTTTCATAAGTGAGTACATTTAACTAAAAGTTTATTCTTTTAACCCATTTATGACATTTACAGTCATTTACATCATTCCATCAGCACAATGAACATTCAGGGCTGATTAAGTGGAAACATGTCAGACCCACAGCTGGGCAAAGAAATAATAATAAATAAATAAATCAGAAAACACAATGGATTTCCCAACCTGTACCTCCATGGCCAGACATGCCTGCCTGTTAAGTCATGTATTGTGTTTTGAGAATGTGAGGCATGTTTGGAGTGATTTTACTGCATTTTCAGTCCATATGTTCATTGGTATTACTGTCATAAGACCATTGGGTAAAAATAGGAGATTGAAAGTGAAGGTTATGATCAATGTGCCATGTAAACATCCTGTATGCAATAATATTTATACGCTGCTGAGTTAAAATATTGCCATCTTTCTAGTGTTAATTTGATAGAATTCTTTTGCAGTGTCACATTACATTTTCCCGTCAGCAAGCAGGTTTGCTTTATGAAACTAGCCAAAAAACAAACAACCCCCCCCCAAATACTCCGTAATTGGTTTTAACATAGGTATTTTATATGCAGGGTTTCTGTTGTGAATGATAAGAATCTTGACCTTGTCATATCTTGTCTTATCATGTTTCAATGTGGTTGGAAACTTCACGGTTTCTTGCTTATGTCTCACTTTTTTTTTTTATTGTCACCCCCTTCGCTGAGGCTGACCATGTCGTATTTGTTACAACTACGATGTTCCGTATGTGGCGAGATGAAAACCAGAGCTATGATTGAAGTAGATACTCATGTACCGTTTGCAGAAAGGGTTAATTTTTTCCATTTTTAACACTATGTCATTAAACTGTTGGTATTTATACCTGAATGTTTAAGCAGTTTATGTGCAGTATTTAAGCATGTGTCTGCACTGTTTATCAAAAGAACTTGGCTCACTTTTATCTTGTAAACCCAACGTTTGTGTTTTAAAGAGCGCACTCAGCAGCGGCAGCAGCCTTTCGATCCACGTGTGTTTTTATCTATTTCCCACATTCACTTCACTTACATGTGATCTGTTACAATGATGTCAGTTTCAAACCTCTTACTGTGTTTGTTATAGTCACACACTCACACAAACACATGGTTTTCTCTCCAGCCTGCTGTGTTTTCTATAACCATCTGTGTTTGCTGGGGAGACACACAAACAGAATGGTTACAGAAGTGATCATACCTCTTTTTATCTCATCAGAAGCCAAACTTTTAAAATAGAAGAGCTGTGATGTGAGTGTGTCTGTGCTGTCACAGATGTATAACCAGAAGACATTCTGTCCTCCCTGTTCTGCTCCACATTCAACCAAGACAAGTCTTCTGACAGACAGCTGCAGGGTTTAGTTGGGGAAATTGAAATGAAATTGTGATACATGGAGGTGTATCCTGAATTGAGGTTTTATATTCTCCTGTGCTGTGTTAAAATCTCAGCGACCACTGCTGGTCTGTTTGTGCCAAGACCCAGAATTAAGATCTGCAAAAGAATTTCAGACCTTTTGTTGAACAATAACATTTGACTGTGACAGTTATTCATAGCTTCTGTTTTGTCTGTTTCAGCCACTGTAGTATAAACCGCCTGATTGCTTTGAAATAAAGACAAAAAAAAAAATGTATATTGTGCTATTATTGGGGATAACCAATTTATGAGGTCCTCCGATTGAGGTAAAGGATGAGGTTTCCATGACACTGATATTGATACATAATCGTATTCATACTCAGCAGGGGTCACCCTGGGAATAAATATCACGCAGGCCATGATTGACAGGTGTCAAAACACAGTCCATCACAGCTTGCTGCATACGTAGCTGTATGCTGACCCCTGTCCATGCTGCCGGATCAGTGTACTACTGTTGTGTTTCCTGTTTTGAAGCACCTATGTGTGTGTGCGTGTATTGACTCATTGCTCTTAATAGCCCTGTATGTGAGTTGTCTTTCCTTGTGACAACCACATAACAGTCAGCCATCTGTATACACATTATACAAATCAACATCAATGATGAATCAACCATAATTATCTCCCCCTTAAAGTGTAAAACAATAAACCTATGCTCACTTTGAAATTTTAAGACTTTTTTAGGAGAACGCAATTGTCCAAGTGTGACGCTGCCAACATTATCCGGACTTTATGCTTCGAGCCCACGTAGTGCAAAGTCCGTATGATGTGCGTGAAGTATGCTGCTCTGTGCCGAATTATTAAGAGGGTTAAAAGCGAGCGAGTGGGTTTGTTGATGACCTTTCTATTACTGAAGTCGGGTGATATTATCTTTTATTATTAGATGCACTGCTCTGATGTGCTATGAACAAAGCAGCACATCAGATTAAGTTTTATATCAAATTGTCTCCTGTGTGCTCTGATCGAGCACGGAAATTGTTTATCACACGTGTGGACTCTAAAACGCCACACTCTGGACAATGTTGGAGGCTGAATTGAGTTCATATGTGAAACAGGGAAGGTGTTCGTCAGTCTCTCCTTTCTTTTTAAAATCTTTGCTTCTACTGTGTTCCTGTTCTTAATGAATCCAGAGAAAAACAAGGCCCTCCAGCTGGGACTCTCTCTTCTCACTCCCTCTATCCCCCACTGAGACCTCTACACTCACTTTTATCTTTTTCCCATACACACTCAGCCACACATTCCCAGCAGAACGGGTGTTTGTTAACCCCAAGCCTTTGATGGAAATTCTTATTGTCTCTGGTCCACGTATAGTCGGTGGGTAAATTTTTCCCAGTTAAGGCCATTGTTTGTTTTGTTTTTTTTCCACGATGGCTCCAGTCTGACAGTACTAGCTGGTCTGGCCAAGTCATTAAGCATGGTCTGGTACTAACTGTGCTTATGACTGTGCTCTTCCTCTGGCCTTTGAGATTTGGAGATTTCCTTCTCTGCAATTATGTTGTTGGTCAGAGCACCTGGGTGATAATCCTAGTGGCTATTCTTTGGTAAATATAGGCTTGATTAGGTCACCTTCATTTTCAATGAATAAAGAGCAGAATTTGATTAGTAGTCGATATCAAAAGTGGCTTTCCCATCACTCAGCGCCATATCAGGTTTCTCTCAACAGTTTGCAAAGCCACAGTGGAAAACTCTGTCCCTATGACAATGAGGTTTGACTAAGAGACACTCTGGTTTTTATTTAAGGCAAGCTAAGATCAACAATATATACATGAGCAATAACACACAAATGCATGGATACTTGCTCCGGCCATTCCATCACCTCTGAAATAGCTTGTGTCATGCCATGCTCCGAGTTCCAGTTATGCATTTATTAGGCTATATGTGTAATAATGACCATAGATGTGTATGTAATTTATTTATTTTTTTGTATAATACATGTAAATGTATGTTTTGTGGCTGGTGACTTGGGAGGCTGCATGCAGAATGTTCCCGTTATTTTCCTCCCCAAGATGCAAATAAAGGACCAGCTGCAGATCGGTGGGATTTGAGTGTTACTCCTCAATGTCGGAGCTTGACGCCTGCGTTAATTACTGCATAATTTAGTCCTCCTACTCTCAGCCTTAGATCTAAAGGTAATGACAGCCCTTGGCCTAAAGGATACCTTCGCTGATTTTGAACTTGCTCCTTTTGTATCTAGTTTGAGTAGGACATGTAAATGAATCCCATAAAACCCTCTTTACTACATTAAAATATCTTTCTACTTCTAGCTGAAAAATGCCTCTACATGACATCACTTGGAGGAACCTTAAGTTCAGATTATGTCATGTTGTCCCTCATACTACGAAGTTTGTAATCATGGGCAAGCAGCTTTTCCAGAGCTTCTCCAGTTGACATCATCTGAACTCCTGATGATTTTAAAAAAACCCTTTGGGTGATGTCATCTGGGGCAGCTTTTCAGCTAGGAGCAGTGAAATATTTTAATATGGGGAAGTCACAGGAAAGTTTAAAACCATTAATATACATATACACCATAAACTAAAGCCAAAGAAAGCAAGTTGAAAGTTTGTGAAGTTTCCTTTTTAAATGCATTATTTAGTCAAATTACTCACATGACATTAGTATTTTAATACAGTAGCATTCGCCTAACTTGAAACTGAAACTCTTCTACATTTGTCCACGCAAGGCCAGTGCAAGTGTACAGTTAGCTAGTATAGTTTACAGCAATCACAAAGGTAATGGTTGTGACAAGGAAAGCTTGATATGATGATTATTGATATTTCAATTTCCCATATGTGTGAATGGGAGAGTTATAGGGCTGGTGACCTGTCCAGGGTCGTAGCCCATCTCTTACCCAATGACGGCTCCAACACCCCCACAACACTTAATCTGGTATTGGATGGACAGAAGAATATGAAGTATTTGTTTTGCATTGTGATTCATAATGATATTATATGTACTATATTTATGAATTAAGATTTATTCATTATTTATATTTCTTGACACCCCATTACAACTGATAAAGGGTGGGAGAGTGTGGGAGAAAGCTCTGTAAAACGTATTTCTGCAGCTCACTATGCCTTCACGAGGAACACATCTTCAAACACCGGGGCTCAACATTAACGCTTGCCCGCTTATTATCGAGCATGTGGAATGCGTCATGCAGTTGTCCGACCGGACAAGTTAAAAATAAATATGATGATCTGCAGTGTTTCTCAAAGATTGATTCGTGGGTGTTGTCCACCACTATTACGTTAGAATTGTATTTCATTGTAGAGCTGCACGGAGCGTGTTCGATCTTAAAGTGTCCACAGTCTCATTTCAGGTGAACCAGAGGCTGGGTCATTTATTTATTTATTTATTTTTAATATTTGATCCTGTTTATTGACTTCACCATTCCTTGCTTCATTCCTGAAGCATTAATAACTTTTATCCAAGCTATTTATGCTCATTTAGCCTTTTTTGTCATACATGAGCTGTAGCCTGCCAGTCAAATTTATACTGTCTGAAAGTGGAAAATGTGTTTGTGTCTGTGTTTTTAACAAAGTCTGGACAATATTCATGGAAAGCTTTTTTTTTTTTTTTTTTTGGCTTATTCTTTAGTGTTGATCAATGCTATTTCTGGTTAAAACAGAACTGAAAGGTGCATCAACAAACACACAGACACAGTCCGTACACCCTTCTGAAAGAGCAAACTCTGCTCCAGATGAAAGAAGCTGCGGGAAACTTTTTTTCTTAGCAGTGCATTTAATTGTAATGAGTAGAAAACAAGCTTTCTTCCATCAATAAAACCCACTCTACTACATTTAAAATGATTTTGAATATCAACAATAAACCAACTAGTATATTGAAACAGACTTACAATTTTACCACCATGGGAGGAACTTTGATGAGCAAAGCAGCAGCTCTCCAAAATGTGATCTATGGCAACTCCATCTAAACTTAAAACCTTCAGAAGTTCACAAGAGCTTTCCATAAAGTGTGGGCTAATAAACTTTTGAACAGATGGCTAAAACTTGTCTATGAAATGATCCCTTACTTGACTTAATAGACTATCTGCCATTTACTGATATCAGATATCTGTAACAGCAAAAAATCAGCATGTTGTTTTAAGCAAGTTAAATTTTTTTGCATGTTAAAATCCACAATATGACAGTGTAGGCTCTATTTAATTTCGATGTAATATGAGGGTTGAATAACACACACCAGTGCTGCTCATATACTGTACTTATAAATGCTAAATTTAGGGCTTTTAACTGGAAGTGTGACTGGAAATATCAGAGTGATGCTGGTGCAGGATATTCTTTTTCCATTTGGAACCCTGATCTTGTAAACCTTGAGTATGTGCGATGAGAAGACCTCTTACATTGCCTCTTGCCATGTGCTTTGTCTTCTCAGACCATGTGACTCAAAGACATACATGCAGACCATCAAAATTGCAATCAACTTTGGATTCTCACTTTTCACCTGGTTCTTGAAAGCATTCCATTTTGTTTGAAAACTCTATTGTTATAAGCCAGAAACTCCACAACCCCTATTAACCTGTATTCATCTTTTTATCGCAGACATCCGAGCAAAAGTAATGCTATTCGATTCATGTGCCCCAGTAAGTCATGAAAGTGTGACAGTGAGCAGCTTTGCACAATACCAGGACCCTGGAGCTTAATGGAATTCAGTATATAATATTTTATTTACACCTGTGCCTTTCTTCTCTGGGAGAGAACAAAAAGTCCAAAGTCATTGAAATGGTAGTATTGGACTTTTATCTAATGATAAAAATGTGTTTTATTTTAATATATTCTACTGTAATTGAGGCAAAGCCCAATGGTCACTTTTCTGAGATGAAAAGCTGTTTTATCTCCGTTTTTTTAAGTTAATGTACAGTGATGAACAGCTGGTTGGGGGGTTGACCTCTCCTCACTGATTTCACCTTTCTTTCTCAAATTGTCGCTGGTGCTTTGCCAGTTTTCCTGCTCAAATGTGTGCAAATGATTGTGTCTGTGTGTGGTCTCTTTCATAGCCTTATCACTCATGGGCTCTCTAGAGGATTATCACTGGGTTGTCCACTGCCGACAGTAAAGTTTCCACTGAGGACAGTTTGAACAATGCAGACAGATCCTCCCTCGTCTTTTCACCAGTTGTGTCCCTCTTCTGGCAGCTATATAGGCAGCTATATATAGACCTCTGCCACAAGTATATATTTGTCTAAAACATCCTATTATTTCTGTATGAATCCTGTGGTGCTGGCAAACTGTAACCGTTAAGTATTGAGCCTCACTCAAGTTTCCCTCTTCCACTGACAAAAATAGTAACTTAGTTAGGAGCTGTTTTCTCAGAGCAGAGTTTTTGTTGCAATTTCATTTATATTTTACTCTCCACCTCTGCTATGTCAGTTGGCTTTGTTGAGAAAAGAGCCTTTGAACAGAAAGGTAGACCATAATGCACTAATGTAAGTGGTTATTGGTCGGGATTTTCTTCTATGTTGGCAAAACAAATTGCTTATAAATTGTTTCAGTCACATTCTGTGTCTCTTTGACATGACGGGCATCAAAGAAAAAGACTGACTTTAGCCCTTTGCCTCTGCAGTTCCAGCACACACACCTCAGTGAAGAGCAAAATGAGCATGGATGCATTATCAACGTCTCAGAGGAGTCATAAAATATGTGGCGAAAGCCTTATCTTCAAATTAAGAATGTCCTTTGTTTAGGTGTGATAATTACCCTGGTTTCAAATTTAAAACGGCCAATGGTGTTAAAGGAAAAAGCCTGAATCTTAAATCCATCCTTCCATATTTTAACTGTTGTCCCTTGTAAGGGTCATAGGAGCGCTGGAGATGGTCCCAGCACTCATTAAGTAAGAGGCAGGGTAACCCCTCCACAAGTTATTAGTCTATCACTGAACCAGACAACCATTTGTGTTACTACACCTGCGGGCATTTTAGAGCCACCAATTAACAGCATGTCCCCCAAGCTTGGGGAGAAAATGCACACCCCACACAGAATAGCCACGTCCGACAGGTGAAGATAAACCACTCCACCATGATTAGATTCTTAAGTATTAAATTAAATATTTTGCATTGGTTACTTATGTAAAAGTATTTGGATGCTATAAGTGGATTCAAGACTAGAGAGAGATCAAGTAAAATGCTCCTGCACCTTATTCCCTGCTTTAAAAAAAAAAAAAAAGGAGCACATTTATCCACTCGCTAATAAACATCATTTAACTTTTATAGGTATTTGCTTTGTCTTCCTAACAGATGGAAACCTTGTTAAATTGTGTAAGTAAAGTGCGGCTTAAGGTGTCAGAGGAGAAGTATTCCAGCTTTACTGTACCATCGTTGACAGAATAAAAATCATGTACTTAGGCTATTTAAAGCTGTCCAATTACATAAAAGTGTCAGACAAAAAACAGTGCTAGGGTTTACAAGGTCTGGCATGTGGTTTGTGCTCCTGTCTTGTAAAATAACTTAGAACCTATTGCCTGGATCCTTATCCATGTGGCACATCTTTATTATCTTTATATATAGAGTGACCGATAGATAATTTCTAAGAATATTAAACAATTTTATAGGCAAAGTGCATTGAACCTTCAATTTCTGATCTAATTATGTCTTGTGCACTCACATTTATCTGGACAACTACTTGTAAAAAATAGCTTTTGGATATTCTACAGTATATTCTAGCTCACTTCTGGTGAGTTCTGTGATCATGTCTGTTTAAAAGACCCTTTATCAAAATCTGCTTTTCAGTTGCCTTTAAAACAAAATGTTAAATTCTCCAATGGAGGCACTGCATGTTGTGCACATGTTGTTTCCTCAGTTGACTTAAATTGAGTGAAAGCTACTAGGTGTTCACATTCTCAGCACAATGTCTAGCACATGGGGTGTTAGACCTGGAATAAGGCTCTTTTCCTTGTCCTTTGCGTCCACATACACGTTTGCAGGTGTGGCAAACGCAGTGACTTACCGTGAGTGTCCTATCTGATTGGCTGTAGACAAAGGTAAAGCGGTGTTTGAAAGGCCACTTTAGAAGAGGAGAGGCCAGGTAAGCTGGTCCGATGCTGGCATTTTCTGGCTGTCATACTTTCTTTACTTTCCTCTTTTCAGTTAGAAAAATGGGTGCAGTACTCTGTACGTTTGGTCATACCGTGGAACTGTGCCAGCCTCTAATATCAGTGGAATTTCTTTGCAGTTTCGGCCCAAATGGTTTAGTTTTCCTAGATACAACAGTGTGTTTCTATCCAAAGGCTGCTTGTGAGTTTGTAGGAAGTTTGCATCTGGAACAGAGAGATTACATAGAACTTTGTCTTCCAATTCCTGTTTACACGTCTCACATGATGACCACTCTACACTCCTTATCCTGTGTGTGTGTGCATGCGTGAGTGTGTGTGTGAGAGAGAGAATGTTGCCTTATTGTATACCTTTTATTCTGTTGCACGATCACCAGAGAGTGACTGGATTGCTGGAGATGCCTGATTAGATATATCAGATGATGAATGGGAGTGGACTGAAGTAAATGGGAATGCAGGTGGTTGCCTGTGTAAAGTTGATGGGGTGTTTGTGAACCTGCTGCTTATTTCATTATGAAAGGACATGCAGCCTGACAGACACCAAGGACAATGTTGCACAGAATTAATGGTTGAAAACACTGAGTCGTCTTGATAGCAATAGAGTTCAGGCAGGTAGGAAGCGTTTCTGCATTCTGCTGTGCCCGAATTTGTTTGCCTTTGTTAAGGTGAACATTGTACTGTTCAGTGTCTGCCCACATTACAGTTCCCACACATCTATATGTATCTGTATGAACGTTTTGAATAGTCCAACATATACATTTAAGTTCCAAGTAGTTTAACAAATTGCAGATCAGTAGGGTGGAAGAAGATACATTTATCTCAATCGATGCATCAATGAATTTAAGAACAATCTGATGGCATTTTTGCAAAATGTAAACATTGATGTGTATCTCTGTTTGACAGGCGCGATCTATTAAAATTGGAGAAGCGCCAGGTACAGCAGTAACTGCAGTAACTGAGCAGCCAAGAAAATACTTTTTTGTGTACGTTTTATAGTCTTGAAAACTAATCACGGGGGTTTATTTGTTGTGAAATAGCAGTGAACAGAGAAGCTCACAGACGTATAGTTTGGTTGCATTTGTAACTTGAAATATATTGTGTAAATCCAACCACATGAAAATTAAATCAACAAATATCAGAATGCTGAATGGGAAAATCTTTTTTTTTTTTTTTTTGGTGAAAAGGCTTGACAATTGTTGGATTGCCTTGAAATCACACAGGCATGATACCTGGCCCATAAACCCTAGTGACTTTGTTGATTCCCTGGTTTTTCCAGCAGCTTCATCAAGTCAAAGTTTCCCTTATTCAAAGTAGATGAGATAAAAATAAAAATAAATTCATTGTTCCTATAGAATGAAGCCTAGTTATCACCAAACCTTTCCTCTGCCACCGCCAAGAGGTGCCCTTCTTTTTTCAGTGATGTGACTTAACAGCTACTAGTTGACTCATTAGTCGTCTTTAATCGTGCACATGCATTCTAGCAAGGATAAATCCTAACAACTTTGGTGGTCGCCTGGAAGTTTTGCTGAAGTAGCCTGCAGCCTCACACAGTTGCTATGGCTGTACACCATGTGGCAAAGATCAAACAATTTGGGTGGACTTGTGACTTAACTGTGCAGAGAATAATCTCTTTGAAAATCTGAAGTGAGTGATTATATTTTCCACTGAACACAAACGCTATTCCTTTCATGACAGGACACTTCTGCATCTTACAAAACATGATTCGTAATTTTTGCCTTTCTTTCTTCTGTCTGTCAAATGACCTACATGGCCATTAGTTCTCTAACTCTAAAATAAGTTAACTCTTTACACTGCTTACACTCCTTACGTATGATACACTTGAAATGTCCTTTTGAGATGTAGGTTAGCGATCACTTTCCTGCTGCTTTAGTTCTTAGGAAAGTTGCGAAACTGCATTGTGAAATTAATCCAGTGAGTCATAAAAGATTAAAACAAGAATTGGCTAAAAGGAAAATGATAAAGGGAATATTTTATACCTTGCCTGCAAGACCCTCATCATAGCTGAGCTGAAATAAACAGCAGTCTTGCAGAGGACTCATCTCAGCTCATCCTGTAGAGGGGACCCCATAGGAGGGGGTCACATGCAGTTTGTTTTCTGATGTCTATTTTTTTCAAATATACACTGAGCAGCCACATAAATATTTTATGCAATAAGAGAGAAATGTGAAACTGCAAGAACAGGAGAGTTTTGTGTTTTGCTACAGCAGCAAGTCAAGTGGAAACACTGCTGTTCATCAGCAGTACAACCACGCAAAACTTTACATACAAGCACTAACTAAGGCTGAGGATTCCTCTTGTATATTTCAGCTACTTTAGCAGATGGCCAGCCATCTTTTAACAAGCTTGTCGTGTGTCCAGTGTCTTAGCCAGGTCTAGGTTTCAACCACTGTGGGCTGGTCTGGTGTTTTTGAGGCGTGACTCATCCACTCTGGGTCTGGTTGAGGTCTGGGCCTGGATGCTGTGTTGTGGAAACCCAGCACCCTCTCCACTGTTTATTTTGGAAGCCTTACTTTGTGGCACTCTGTAAAGGTCAATGTAGATGGGAAAATAGCGAGATATGTTTTTGATTTGGACGTGTTTTGGAAGCAGTTTCCATTGGGGGAGCAAGGTCTGTCTAGTTTGATCTGTTTTGGACTTGCCCCAATGAACTATGCCGAATTTAGCCTATTTTTGTGTGACACAAAGCCCAATGTTGATCTTTCTGTTCTACATTGAGACACAGAGACAGAAAGAATTGTTGTGGAGCTTTTCTGAGACATTTTAATGGGGTCCTGATGGAAATGGAAACTGACCCTTCTTTGCCCCCGCCCCCCCCCCCCCCCCCCCCCCCCCGGTACTCACTCTTTTCCTCCTCATCATTTCTTTTCTCTCTCCCTCCTCACTCTCTCTTAAGTACTCACACAGCAGGAAGGACCCAATTACAGAGATATCGGGCCCATGCTGAAAACGTGATAGCCTGTAAAATGTCTTCAGCGTCACACAGAGACAATGTTTGTCCTGCCCCAATGCAAACAGGATGCTGTGTGCAGGAGAGCAGTGCAAGATAAGAACAGACAACGGCAAGAGGGAAAGACCAAAATAAAAAAAGAATTAAAAAAAAATATAGCCAACCGGTGGGGTGGGGTGGGGTGGGGTGGGGTGGGGCGGGGTGGGGGGTCAGAGCACAACATGCACAAAGAGGAAAAAGCAGCAAGGAGACTGATGATGAAGACATGATCTAATGACCCCAAGAGAGATAAAAATAAACCGTAGTACAGTTACAGTATCACTAAAGTAGTATGGTTCCTCCACAGGAAATGCAAGAGTATGCGCTACCACCTAAAGGAAACACAAACTGTAGTACAGACATTATGTCTCTCCTCGTTCTTCTACACATTTCCTGTTTCTTCCTTGCTAGATACGAGTTCACAATGACTTAATTTACAAAGGAAATCAAAGGTCGATTTGTGTGACAAGTCGTTTTGACAGAATTTGAAAAAGACCCAGGTGCATGATAAACTGCACACTCTGCACAAAGACCCCGGTGACAGGGATTTACATTCTAGGTGTAATCACACAGTAAGAGATTACATTTTTTATTTTCCCACTAAACCAAACATTACTGTATTCTCACCTTCCACAGACTCGTCTAATGAGCTTGTTTGTCTGTAATGGTGCTGTTATGATACTGTATGTGTTCACGATTCAAATGTGGGTCATTCTTTTTTTTTACCCTATGGAAAAATCTGTTTTGCTACTAAGACTGTACCAGTAAGGTTTTTTTTTTTTGTTGTTGTTCCAAGACCTCAAACACATGTTCCACTTCGTTATGACAAATAACCTTTTAATTGTGTTAAAGCCATAATTACAAGAGTTGTTTAACCTTTTTTATAATAAATAAATACAAATCTGACACACACATTGATTATTGATGTCTGTTTACAGGCACAGCCACATGTAGGTGCAGTCTTCACACCTCAAAAACAAAAAGGCTGCGAGAGCCACATTTAGACAAGGTAGTCAAGAGACTTATAAGCTACAACATGATGCTTACATTCAACCAGTACCACTAGCCACAGTAAGCCGGATGGCACGCTAACAGCTAGCCCTTTTTAACAGCTAGCCTTTTTTTAATTAGCTTGTGCTTTTCTGTTGCTTTGATACTCGTAACATCATAAGTCTCTTTTGTTGATTTTACCAAGTCAATACAAGTCATGTTCCTAAACACAGCGACACATTCTCCACAATGAAATCTCA
Organism: Channa argus; assembly: GCF_033026475.1. Lineage (NCBI taxonomy): Eukaryota > Metazoa > Chordata > Actinopteri > Anabantiformes > Channidae > Channa > Channa argus. Next base: position 50,049,474 of record NC_090197.1, read on the forward strand.
AATCCATTTTAGCCTTTCAGAGCTTACACAGTGCATGCACAGAGATTTGTTAAAAGAAAAACTACTTCTCTATCCTAATCAACCTTTTTGTGCCGGTATCTCTAGAGAAGGAATAAGTCCGAGTGACTTTTCAAAGCCAGAGAAAGTAGAACAGGCTTCTCGTGTTAAATCTGTGGCAGCCTTATTTTCTCTGTTCCTTTCTTCCATTGCTAAATTATGCATACGTTTCCATGTGTGTCCTTTCTGCAGATTGAATCCTCTTTTTGAACATGTGAGCAGAACAAGTTTGTGCATTTCCCTCAATAAAATGCGACCGGTGACCGGTAATAGAAACGTTTAGTGTGAACTGTCCAGTCTTTGTAGATCTCAGCTAGTCTATATTATCGTTAGGTGTGCGAGAGAAATGTGTAGATGATATAGTTTATTCTAATTTTATTTTTTTATTCATTTTTATGTATCTTCAAAAAATACTTCTGGGAACCTAGAAAGGAGATCTTCAACCAGACAGGAAGTACAAAATGTAGGATAGATCTGGTGAAAGAATTTGCAGCTTGTCTGTAACTTCTTCTTCTACATGTGTTATGAATGTTTTTGCCTTAAAATAAGGGATAAATGTAATATTTTAAGTTTGCTGTACAAGTAGAGGCAGTCTTTACACTGCAGAAATGTGTACATTTATAGGGCTGGAAATAACTATTTCTATTATTAATTTATCTGGCAGTAGTTTTAGCCGATTTGTCTACAAAATTCCCAGAAGCAAAAGTAAAAACAAAAACAAACTTCACTCAAGGATGCGCTTGACAGCATCTCATGGTCTTCTGTAACGTTTCCAAGTGTGAAAGTGTGGAAAAGATCGTAAGTAGACCCTGAGTTTAGATTCTATTTTCTTTTTGGTCAAGCTGTTCCCAGGATTAAGAATGAAGTTTAATGTCATCCTAACCTTCTCAAATGTTTGGTTTTCTTTCATTAACAGTAAAAAGCCCAAAGAAGCCTGAAGAAAACTTTTAATCAATTGTCAGAATGGTTGCTTTTTTTAACTTTGACTGTTATTTGTTGCAGCTTTATACATGTTCAGTTCTGCTTTTTATCAAAGTGTTAATAACCTGGAGATTTTTAGGATTTGTGTGACCCCTGTGACGCTGTTCTCTGGATTATGAGAGTGCTGCTACCCATGTTCTTGTATTGTTAAATAAAATGGGGGATAGGATAAAAACTCTTGCATTATCTGGAAAAACTTATTATGAAGCAAAGGCCTTATTAGTCGCCTTATTAGTCACCTTATGAATACCACAGCAGTTGGTCATATAAAGTTAAGGGTTGCTAGTTTTTAAATTCTTAAGTTTAAGACTCAAGTAACAATAACTATCAACTGCTGAAATGTCTACATGTGAAAAAGATATGAACTTTGTCAGTGTAGTAGAATAATAGGACAAGCAGCCAGAATAGTAAATACATTTGTCATGCAACTTTGTACTGTACTACCAACAGCTCTTGGGAAAATTACTGATAATGGCTACAAAATTATTTTTGGTAAAATAAGTGATGCAAAATTCTTTGCATCATAAATATTGTACAGATGGCCTCTTTTTTTGGGATCCCTGATAACGTGACATAGTGTGCAGGACTACAGCCTCTGTTCCTTCTGTTGAATAACCCTGCCAGGAACAAAGTAAACATGAGGATTAACCTTCAGCACTGCATCTGACATAGCTTTTAAATCTCAGATGGAATGCATTTCTTCTCACAAACAATAAGTTGTCCTGGTTTTTTTTTTTTTGTGGCTAGATTTCTATTCTGCTAATATTTGTGTAGGAAAAGCTGAGCTTAGTGAAGTTTTCCAATAAGGCATAATTCTTCCATGCTCTTTCTTTGGGTTGCAGGTTATTATTTTCCTGTGCAGCATTCTATTGGATCTTTCAATTACCTGTGCCTGCATTGATTCTTCAGGAAAATGTCTAGCACTTGTAAAAGAGACATTATTTCTTTTGGTCTCATTCAAACATGAGACCTCAGGATTTCACTGTTACTGAAAAGTGTGAACATTACGTACTGTACTTTAACTTTCACAGGAGAAGATAACATAGTTGTCATTTACTTTCAGTGCCTTAGATGACGCTTGTATAGGCATGAAACGATGTTAAATCACATCTATCCAAAAAGAAATTAGTTTTATTTGAAATGGTATATGAGCTACACTATTTTAGTCAGGATTGTTTTAGCATTTTATGTGAGAATTGGGAAAGAAATGTATATGTCTTAAAGGGTGACTTAACGTCTATGTGAATGATAATCAGCTTCAATTTGTTGTTCTTCTTCTCCAGATCAAATAATACACGGACACGGATTTTTCCAGCATCAGAATTTCAGCACATAATCTGTTAGATCATATGACCTGTCATGTGGGTTGAGATTTCCTCCAGAAATTCTCTGGATATCATATGAAGACTTTTTCAATTAGAAGTTGAGATATTTTAATATAGAGAAGACAAAGGAGCTTTGTAATATGTGAATTTGGTCTTGGTGCTATTGTCATTACCTAGTGTCATTTTTACCGTTGTCATTTATCATGGTCAGTTTTTACAGTAGCTAAGGAATGAAGTAATTTACTTGAAGCTGCCACCCCAGAACTCATAATAGTCACCAAGCAATTTAGTTACAGCACTAAATGTACACACAGCAGAATTTATTTCTAAGAACTGACTTGGCGGTGTTTCATACTAGCATGGTGTTACTCTAAATTAGGACCAGCTGGTCTTGGGTGAGCCCTTTTTGCAACAATTGGAAACGTTGTTGATGTAAAAACTTTCTTTATTACCATGAGTAAGAGCTTTTTAAAAGGGTTTTATTTAGTCCATAAAATGCTATAAAGGAAACCACCCAAGATTCAAGTCAAATGGAAAATGTATTAATTAGAAAGTGACAAGATCCTTCATGGGAGTCCTCTGATTTGTAGCGTATCATGACCATGTTCATTAGAAGAATGATGTCCATGTAGCCCTTTTGAAGGATTTAGACACAGTAGGCAGCCCTCAGCCCTGTAATCACAGCAGGCCCTCACTGCATTGGTGGTCTTTATCTTTGCTTGTTTTTTGACTCGTAATTACAATGTGGAGGGTCTGGGTGACATCTAGAACACCCGACACTCCCTTCCTCTCTCTGTAGCAATGTGCAGCACCTCCCTGTTATTCTTTTTACAACCTCAATTCCGAAAAAGTTGTGAGGATGTGTCAACATAAATAAAAACAGAATTTAATGATTTGCAAATTTCATCAACTCATATTTTGAATTTAATGGCAGCAACACATCTCCAACAAATTGGAAGAAGGGCAACAAAAGGCTGGAAAAGTAATTGCCACAAATTAAAAACAAATGAAGTAGCAATTGACAACTAATTAAGTTAATTGGCAACAGGTCAGTAACATGGCTGCGTATAAAAGGAGCATTTCAGAGAGGCAAAGCCTCTCAAATATGAAGATGGCCAGAGATTCACCAATTTGTGACAAACCGCGCGGAAAAATGTCCTTCAATGTAGAATAGTGAAGACCTTGAATATCCACCATCTACAGTCTATAATATCATCACATAATTCAGAGAATCAGGAGGGATCTCTGTGAGGAGGGGACAAGGCCAAAGGTCAAAACTGAATGTGTGTGATCTTAGGGCCCTCAGGCAGCACTGCATTAAAAACAGGCATGGTTCTCTACTTGACATTTGTTCATAGGCTCAGGAACACTTTTAGAAATCACTGTATGTGAACCGGTGGGCCGTGCAGTCCACACATGTGAGTTAAAGCTGTATTATGCAAAGAAGAAGCCATATTTGAACACGATCGTTGCTGAATTCTCTGGGCCAAAGCTCATTTAAAATGGTCTGAGGCAAAATGGAAAACTATTCTGTGGTCAGAATCAGAATCAGAATTTGAAATTCTTTTTGAAAACCATATAGTAGATGACGTTTCCTGTGGACTAAAGAGGAGAGGGACAGTTCAGAAGTCTGCCTCTCTGATGGTGTTAGGGTGCATTATTGCCCATGCATTAATGGCATGGGCAGCTTACACAACTGGGAAGGCACCATCAATGCTGAAAAGTACATTGACTCTTAAACCACATACTGCATTGATCACAACAGCACGGCTTTACAGGAGAAGAGTCTGGGTGCTGAAATGGCCTGCCTGCAGTCCAGACCGCTTACCAATAGAAAATATTTGTCACATCATTAAAAAAAAAAAAAAATCCGGCAACAAAGGCCCAGGACTGTTGAGCATCTTCGAATCCTGCATCAGACAAGAATGGGACAACATTCCTCTTGTATATATGTCCCCACCAAATGGTCTCTTCACTTCCGGAATGTTTACAGACACGACAGTATGTGCAGCACCACAGTATGTTATAAAATCACAGCATGCTTTCCAATGGAAATCACAAACCTCATATCTGCTACTAAAATTGAAAGTGAAAACTACATTTTGGAGGCTTTGGTCAATTTATTTGTGCATCTTTTACATGATTATGTGTAAGGATAAAATGAAGGCATTATTTAGGAATGACATGAAATTGTGGCATACGATGAGCATATGAAAAACAGAAAAACAAGTCACTTTTAATGTTTTAATGGTGAATTCAAACAAAACACTCACGAATGTAAATGGAACAGTTTGAAAGGTTGATGAAACCCTTACAATTTTCTTTATTTATACATAAATTAGAACTAAAACATTATCAGATTTTTATGGAATTCTTAAAATTAGATAAAGGCAAGCCAATTACAGAAATTAGACAAAAATTACAGTTATGCATTTATTTGTTGTGCAAAATTATCCAGGACAGAAGTATAGGAACTTCAGAAACCACTGTGACCCTGCCAATAGAAAAATCTCATTGGCTTTATGCCAAAGAAAGTGGGAAGAATATAACTCCAAGGTTGGTCTACACAAAAAAAGTCTTTTTTTTTTTTTTTTTTTTAATAGATTGAATAAAGGTCTCATGCTGAAATGCAGTGTTTTGTTGTAGCCAACATAACTTTGGTGTCATTCATTCACCTAACAGAACTTTTTCAGTAGCCTTCTGGGTTTGGTTCACATTCGACCCCTGACACAGTGCAGATGCTTTACGTCACATAAATGCTTAGTCACACACCCTCACATTTGTGTGGAAATTGCCATATGTTCAAGTTTCCCGTTTAGGAGTTGTCACTAACGAGGCATTTGAATGCAGTACACTAGCTCTGTGCATCAAATTGTTGTAGGGAGTTTGCTGTCTTCGTTGAGTAACACATGGCAGAGGTGTGAGTAGGAGTGCTGACAGCATTCAGAGAGTAACATTTCTGTTGGTAGCTGAACTCCATTTAGGCCTGCTGTGTATTGCACAATTTAAATCTTTCAGTAAGTGCGATAGCCAGAGTTTTACAATTTCAAGAAGCGAATTAGAAATGTCTTGCGTATTTCCCACACGTTAGATAGAAAGTGTAACCTGTGAATTTTACCATAATGCTGTTAGTAAAAATAGCTGGCTGCCTTATAGACCTAGAGTGGCCTGTTGAGTTTTACTGTAGTGTCTCCCTCAACAAATACCGTGTCTTTAGATCCAAAGGCATGTGACCCTTTGGATGGTGTTGTAAAGGTGTGCTGCAGTCTTATGTAGTGACGAGAAAGCTTTTTAAACCACAATACTGTGGTTGTTCTTAGTGGTGTAATTTCCTGTTTTCTCACAACCCTTAATCTACACAAATCCAAACCAGTTGCATCATTGATTCAAGCTGAACAGGGTGGGTGTGCTTAGATTTGTAAACTTAATATTCTTGTGTGTGTGTGTGTGTGTGTGTGTGTGTTTATTTTATTTGGGTGTGTTGGGGGGGGGGTCTCAACATACACAGCAGCTATCATTATGTTTTACGTACCAGTTTTGCTTTGGCTGCTTCTCTCTTTTTTTCATAAAGCCCCTTGAGCTACACTTCTAGTATTCAGTGTCTTTAAGTACATAAGATACATTTTATAAATTTATTTACTGATTATTTTCCTAGGAAAGTATAAAGGCTTTTACTACATCATTCAGAAGCACAAACTCACAAATAAGGGCTGCAGTATTTCCCCGTGTGCACTGGGTTAAAGTCAGGTAAACACCCCCGAGAGTTCACAAGCGGAGTGCTGCCAAGAAAGACAATGCCAGTAAGCAGTTGATAATTTGAAGCAAAACCAAGCTGAAGCAAACATACACAATCAGCCACAATATTAATATCACCTGGTGGTTTCAATAGCTCCACTTTTACAAACTTTGATCTTTAACCCTGATTTTTTTTATTTTATTTATTACTTAACACATTTTGTCTTAATTATCATAAACAGTAGTGTTTCAAATACATTGTTTTCTTTGTGAAGTACTTTTACCTTTGTACTTTAGGTAAAATGTAGATAATCTGCTTGGTTTTTTACTGGAGTAAAATATATAAAGTACTTGTAGTGGAGAATTTTCTTAGGCCAGTATTTAGGGGATTGCTTTTACTTGACTAGTGAAGTTGTGTATTTCTACCACCTTTGCACTGTGTATTACATGTTGCTGTGTGCAGTATGTTCAGAGTGGCCATGCAGACCCCTGTCCTCCATGACATCACTAACACCGTCATTGTGAAAGTTGTAGCTCATTGGTGTATTTCTCTTCTTTAGTAATGGTTACTCACTAAAACTTGTAGTTGTTGTCACAATCAGTTCATATGCTGTTAAATGCTGAAATCCAGCTGTGGCATGATTGGTAAAGTGTTTTTGCTCAGCGAGGGGTGGTGATCATTTTGTAGATAAGGCCACAAATGCAGCGTCTGAAGATTTGACATGAGTCCACCTGAGACTATATTTAGTTCACTCTGGAAGCTTCATTCAGGTTTTTCAAGAAACCGTAGACATTAAGGACTATTTGACTTCTCTCCCTGGTTAAATGTTTCTGGTAACCACACGCTTAATGGGAAGGAGTTTTTTTTCAGATCTTTACTAGTCAAGCAGCATAATATTTGTTAATTGTATAAAATGTCCAGAGTAGCTGGTTGCCACAAAAAGCTGCCGATGTGTGACTAGCTCTGACTAGGTCAATGGTCGTTCCCTGACAGGCCAACGTGTCGTGGTCCTAAAGTGTTTTCAGTGTCATTTAAACATAGGCTTGTTGTTTATGGCTGTTCCAAAGGCTGGAGGCCTGGAGCTGAGTTAGAAAAGTGAAGAATGAACCATGTAAAATGTTGTTGAAGAGGCAAAGAATAAGCTGAAAATGTCCAACATAAGCGACAAAGATGTTGTGCTTGTGATGTTTGTCAAATTAATTGATGCAACAAACAGAAATGCTCTGATGTCGTTACTGCAATTTTAAAGAACATTGTAGAGTTATACTGGCTGCAGACTTTCTAAAAAGTTAACTACGTCATAATATTCATAGTAAGAAAATGGATCAAATAGAAAGATTTTTTTTTAGCTTTTTATTTAGCAGAGTTTTCTTACACTTGGTAAAAGTACATACATTATGAATGGAAACGTAATTGGGCAGTCCCTCCATTTAGGTACACAGAATGTTGCACTTGTTTCTAAAAACATAAAGGGGTAGTAGTTGTGTGAAGAAAAGGCAACGTGATAGAGAGGTTCAAATCCTACCTACTTTCCACCTCCTCATAAGTGGGTGCTGGTTTCGTATTGTCCGGGGGCCACATTTTAAAGTTTTTTTTTTAAAGAACACAAAGTCTCATCTTAAAAAGCCGAGGCCAAGGGGAATTTCAGGCGCTATGTAGCAGTCTGACAAACACTTCAGTTGAATCATACTGGCACCTTAATCCTCCTCCGTAGCTCATACCACTGCAGGGATAACGACATCTCTCCGGACTCAGCCTAGGTCTAATTGTCTTCCTCAGTGTGCTCTGATTAGTTCTATAATGAGACCCCATGCGTCATCCAGCCACCGGAGAGCAACTGGGAAGCAGAATTGAGAAGGAAAGTGACATTGTCGCCAACCTGTCGAAGGACGCAGGACTCGCCAATCAACCAATTTACCTGCTAATTTTCCAGCTGCTCTCCATCCTCTTAGCCTAGATTGAGGCAGGGTATTTTTAGTCAAATTCCTTTTTGCCTAAAAGCAACTAACCTTCTTGTAAAAGAAAAAATAAGGTTTTGATGTGAAGGGCTCTGTTGAGTGGCTGCCGCTACTACTGTACATCACAACATCTTAATTTAGAAGTTTGTTTGGGACGCAGCTTTTCATTGTTATTAATTTTTAGTTTCGAATGCAAGGAAATATAATCCTGTTATTAAGTAGTTAAAGCTATTATTCAATTGAGCTTGGAAATGTATCAAAGCAGAGTAGAGAATCTCTTTGAAAAGACATTACTGTGAGCTGTGGTTGTCTAGGGAGGCATTCCAACCCTCCCTGGTAATAAACAAAGTACTGATTTATTCCTATTTTGCATGGCAAATGAGGCGGTTTTGATTTGGAAAAGGAAGGATCCCTTTCATTTTATCATGTCTAGCTCGTTGTTTATCTACTCAAATTGGACAGGATTAACTGAGTGTGTGTGGGTCGTAATTTTAGTTCAGTTCTTTGAGGGGACATTCTCAATAGGTCACAAAGAATCAACCCTATTTCCCAAAAAAATGTTTGAGGTATTAAGGTTAATTTATAGGGATTCGAAAAAACAAGAGTCAGTACTGAGTACTTTAAGTAACAGTGTGGAAAAATACAAAGACAATATAATAAAGTTTTACCACCATATTATACTTAAAGTAGCCTACTAAACGTTAATGTATTTAACAATGTCTTATATATTCCACTTCAGATTCATGTATATGATACTACAGGATTATATGTATTGATGCATAAATACCATTACTGTAGCAAAGTAAAGTATAAAAGCTTTCACCACATCATTTACTATACGATTCAGAAACCATAAACCAACTTGATTTATGGTTATTCTTTTTAAAGTATTTCTGACATGTTTTTCTTAGTGTGCTCTCATTAATTCCATAATTAGCCTCTCTGATGTTCAGCGTTACATGTTGCATTGACCAAAAAGCTGCCAACGGGGTCTCACTAGCACAGATGGTGCAGGAAACCGTGCAGGACACATCGCAAAAACTAGGCTGACAGATGCTCACCTGTCGCCCGATGCGATCCGACAACCAACCGTTGGCTTGATGTGTCATGGCCCTTAAATGAGGCCCAGCTTAGCAATAAAACATTTAAAATTTTATACAGATTTATATACAGAACAGAATTATACAGAACTGGAGTATTTAGCAGCTAATGAGCCAGATATTTCTCTAAGGCTTTAGTGAAAAGGAAAACTGAGCTAATAAAACAATGTATGACACAAACAACAAACAAACAACTTCTAATCTTGGTGATTTCCTCCTGTTGTCATACTCATGTGACTGCTGGTTGTAAGAAACTGTTAGCTAACATTTTCACTTTATCAATTTCTGAAAGTGATTAATGTGCCTAAAAGCCGTTATGGGAGATTTACAGACCACACAGACAACACCAACACTTCTCTACTCATGTGTGGTTGCTTGTCAGTCTACAGCTTTGATCAGCCTGATTTTCTGTGTCTTCGACCTGCATTATTGTAGAGACAAAATGTGAGGTCGTAAATATTATTCAAACTGATGTCAATTGCCATAACGCCACCGGTGACCACCGGAGCATGTTGGGCAATATTCATTGAAAAAATGTCAACCACATGTTTTGGAATAAATAATAATGTCACCCAGTGGACTGGGTCATGTTGTTGGACAGCAGTATGTGTCTTATGGAACAGTTAAACTAACCAATCCAGGCTGCAGGCTGACAACTAACCAAACATGACTTGGATTCAGTGGTTTTAGCATCTGTAGCATTTTGGACAATATGCTGAATTTAATTAATAACGTAATTCATCCTTTAATAAAGGACACTGCAAATTAAACGGCGAACAATTAACTACTTTTACAATTGAGTGTTTAATGTCATGGCTTGTCAGGATATGTCATGGTATTAAATGTCATGGCGCTCCAGTTAAAAGCATCCACAAGATGCCATTCATCTTTATTACATGTTTCGTTATCCTCGAAGAAAACTAGAGCAGATGTGGTAAGAGTTAAGATGTATTGTACATAAGAACCATTCTGTACTGTGTCTTGTTATCTTGAAGTTGTGCCTCAAATGCAGCTTTTTTTTTTTTTTTTCTGTGCTAGACCTGTGTGTCTGGTATCAGTGCCAGGTGTAACCAAGCAACCGTTGCTTTTTTAAGACTCCTCATCTCTACTCCTTTCTTTTCAATTATGGAGGTTGCATGCTACGGAGCAAAGGTTTTTTATAGCAATATTTCTCTTGCCTCATGCTGGTGTTGTTGGTGAAAACAAAAGCTGCTGCGATCGCCTGCTGGGAATGGGAAAAGCACAGTTGCTCCCAAGGATGAAACCAACAAACAAACAAACAAAAAAAAAACAGATGAGATGGGAGAATTGACAAAAGTAGACATCAGCAGACCTAAACGAAGTAAAATTGAAACTGAGATTGAGCCCAAGAGACTCGTGGGGTGGCCATGTGTATTCAGCAAATCTCGGCAGGGGTCTTTGACAGGGCAGGTTTTGACTTATTTCCCCTTTAAACATCCAGGGATGTTTGTACACTGTTCACTAAGAACTGTCTCTTGAGATGTCACATGTGGGAGGGCACTTGAAGTCATGAACTCTGAGGCTCTGTGGCTCTGTGGCAGTCTGACGGTTGTGACCTCAGCTCAGTTTCATCTTGTGTTTCCACAGTAGACACAGTACAGCCCATTAGACTGTTATGCCAGATAAGAGTTTTGTGTTTTAAAACTAATTCTGTTATGTTTGAAGTTCAACTTAGTAGACTGTGGAGATGTTTTAATCACCCTCTGTTTTTTCTGTAGTTGATGCATTATTTAAATGTTCATTAAGAGTCAGAACATTTCAAAGCTACATTTTGTTTTTACATTTTACATTTTTACATTGTTAAATAGATTTTTGCTAAAAACCCAAACAGAATCTCTTACTTGCCCTCGCTGCCTGAAAAGTAGGCCTGAGATAACAAGACATGGGCAAAGAAGAGAGAGCAGGCTGAGAAAACTAGGCAAGTGAAAGTGCCAGCAGAGAAAAAGGAGATGTGTGTGTGTGTGTGTGTGTGTGTGTGTGTGTGTGTGTGTGTGTGGAGAAGAGACTGGGGATGGTGTGGGTTTATTTTTACCTCTCTGCTAGTGTAGCCCCACTTTCTAATTACCTAACTGCAAATTAACTTCTGATAAGTTGAGGGCTGGCAGACAAGTGCCGCTGCTATAGACTCCATTTCATCCTCCCTTCCCTTCCGCTATTAGCCCACTTTCCTGCTAAGGCTTAGGCCTCACAGGGCCTGCCAGTCCTTCTCTGAACTATCCTAGCAAGGCCAACATCTGTTGCCCAGAACCAGCACTTCATCTCCACTCAGAGCTGTGTTAGCCTAAATTTAAGCACCCTAGAAAAGATCTGGACGGATTTCTATACAGCTGCACTGCTGCGACGGTTTTCTTTCTGCTCCATGTTGAGTTGATCTAGGACATGTATTCCCCAGATGGGATACTTTAGGACTTGTTTATAAAACTGTCAACAATGTGGTTTTATTGCCTCATTACCATGGTCACCTCTCTGTCAAACTGGTGTCTGCTGTGGTATTTTATGCAAAGTCTACTTATGCACTTGCAGGGAGCCTTTTGAGAGATTGAAGTCATCGCTGTTGCATCTCAGTGCCTAAGAAAACCTGAAATTGCAGCAAGCATGGCTAACAATAGTCCTGGGAGAAACCAGTGAAAAGGGCTAAAAATATCTTCATGATGCATCAAGGTCTGCCATGTGCCTAGCTGGTACTATCACTGGGATCCCACACTTCACAGCTTAAGATTATAAACATCGGATATGCAACGGTGTACCAGATGCCAGCAAACCACCAACTCAAATACGCATTGCTTGCTTTACTACAACCCTGAAACATAACCATCAAACTGTGAAACAGCAGCAGCTTCAACCTACTCTGTTACCCTGACTTGTCAGTGTTTCAGTGTAAACCTATGACTGTGTTCAGCTCTGTCTAACACACTGTATGGTCAGGTGGCAGCTTTTTATTTTAACCTCCTTGTCTCTGTCCGCTTGACTCTGTCTCAGTCTTCTCTTCCTCCATCCATGTGACTAATGACAAAGTCCATTGCTTATGTCCTTATATAGACCTATGCTCTGTGGGATGTGGCTGAGGCTGTGCTGATGGTGTACAGGAAGACTCACACATACACACACTTGTTAAGCCTTGAGACATTTAGGTGCCACTGGGAATAAGAGCATGAACATTTTTATTAATCTGTTATATGTTTGCATAATGTCTAGAGTAAGCACAGGTGTGCTATTTTAATTTGGACATTCTGGAAAACAACAGAATAATATGCACTGTTTACTTTTCACCCTCAATGGAATTTAGGAATTAATAGCCTCCATAATTTTAAAGGACTAATGTAAACATTTGGGGAAGTTTGTGTTTGTGTGTGTGTGTGTGTGTGTGTGTGTGTGTGTGTGTGTAAATGGCTAGAGTCAAATGACATGATTGGGGAAAGCCCTCACTTGCTGGTTAGATGCCACACATGTATGCAGGGCTTTCTGCAGTCACACTGAGGTTTCTAACCGAAGACAGAAAAAGTGTTATGGAGTCTTTTCATTGGTTTCTGGATACAGCTTAAGAAACAGGTTCTGAGGTATTTTTTTAACTTTGGCAACCATTCCCGCCCTAAATGCTAAGCTAGGCTACCACCCATGCCTCCTCTAAGTACAACCAAATAAGCATATTTACAAAAACAGTTTCTTTAACCATCGTAAATGTCACCATGAGCTACCTATCTATATCTGAAGCATATGTTTGTACTGATATATGATAACATTTTATTGATTGAGGTTTTTATTTTTTTTTGAATTGTCATGTGATAAAGTATTTGGTGTACTATGTACCATGATGCCATCCAAGGACACTGCACCTACTCTGTAATACCTTAAGGCTTTGTTGCAGATACAAAAAAAACCTTCAGATCCCTTGTGGATTCTTATTATAGACTAGCCTTGGTAGGACACACACACACACACACACACACACACACACACACACACACACACACACACACACACACACACACACACACACACACACACACACACAGCTGTTCGTCAGACCTAGTTATCGACATAGGGAGATCTCTCCATAAATGGTAGACTGCCCAGGGCCCTGTGTCTGTTTCCACTGCACAAACCAAATGATGTCCAGATCTGGGAATATCCTTTTAAAGTGGAGGAGAGTGAGACAGGGGAGTGACAAATATAGGCAGAGGGAAATGGAAGGTGAGAGAAAGGGAGGGAAACTACAAAAGGCTTGTTGATGTCCTTGAGAACACGATTCCGGACCTTCAGAGAAGATGCTGTGATCAGAATGACGCAGCCTACAGTATGTCAGTAGATGCATAGACAACAGGATGAAGTTGTATTTATTATATGTGTATATAAATACCTTATGAACTAAAGTTTTGTCTGAGAAAATCTGTCAGTTGACATCGAACATACTGTCCTAACAAGACACTATGCAGTTGTCAGTTTGTCCCTCTGGCATTTAAAGCCAGTTAAGACCACACACTTTAAACCTTGCTAAAAAATATCCTAATAGCTGTTTCTTTTGTCTCTTTCAGCCTGAAAACCTACAGAAAATATGGCTGAGGGAGTTTTACCAGGTAAGTAATACATAATTGATAATTATTAGAATATATTTTTGAAAGAACACGTTTGTTAGGCCTCAAGGATACAAACCAAGTGTTCGTGAACTTCCCTGAATGTAATGTTTAAGATTGAATACGCAAATAAAACTGTAAGGAATTGAAACGATCATTAGCTTCTGTAACATTTGAACATTTAGGATTATTGGGCTCATTAAAAGTTCTGCTGTGAGGTTACGTTGCATGTTAGTAGTAGTTGCAAAGCACCAAACTCTGCACATGTTTTGTGACCTGTCTTCACCACAGTTTCCCATGTGGGCATGTGTGACTTTTGCATCGACCTATGTCTATTGCAGAAAAGTTTACACACATGCAGATTATAGCATTGATCGAAAACTATTAACCAGTTATCATGGTGTCATGTATTTTTTTTTTTTTTTTTTTTTTTTTATTAATACTTTTTATTGCCTGGTCCATTTGCTGTATATGGATTCACTGGCATCCCAACTGAACATCTCATCGTGCTCCATCCACATGGCCAGTTTTATGGCTGTGTAAAAGTTTGTCTTGACATAATGAGTCAAACAGTTGATATAAAGTAGCGTGTACTGTGGGGTCCTAGAGTCTCTAGCTGTTTACTGTGGTGGTACATGTACATTATTCACTTCATAAATGTTTTATGAACTGATCGACACAGTGATGCTTCCTGCCTGCAGCATCCTAATGTGTTTTGATGTGCAGAATGAAACCTTCTCAGTTCATAGTTTGTTAAATGGAGGTTATTGATTATTACATTGCATTATTGGAAAGGTTTTTACTGGTATGTTTGAAGATGTAACAGGGATCCTGATCAGACCAGTCTTCAAATGCACTTCTGTATTGAAGGTTTTTGTTTTTTTGGGGGGGGGGGGGGGGATTCTTTTCTGATGTGTTTGAGCAGAGGACAGAGACTGTCGTTGTGGAGCAGACTATAAAGCTCGCTAAATTAAAGTTCACCTTGTGACATTGATTTGAGTTGATTTAATTTTATTATTTTATGACTTTTATGCTGATGTGAAGCAGATTGAATTGTCATTGTGTGCCAAAGAAATAAAATTTACTTTACTCGGATAAAGCTTTTACAACGACAACATATGTTATAGGAAATGTAACTAGGTTTATTCACACATCATCATTCGCACATCATCCTTTCCTTATTTGCTCTGGTAGTAGCACAGTAGTTGTGATATTCACTCAGCAGTTCTCGCATATGTTTCTATGGTTACAAGTGTTTTCGTTTGACTTGCCTCCAAAAAACTTAAGACTTTTCTATGTGATTGTCTTTGTAGGTGAACTTGTCGTGTCATGTAAGAGCGTGTCCTTCCGATAGCTACTACACTGTGCGATGACAAAATCTAAAGCAAGTTTTTATTATGTAACCTATACCTCTTACTAATCTACTGATCTATTTAGCCAGTCTTTTAAAAAATATTTACGGCTAATGTTAATGTTCTTATTACCTTATTTTCACCCTTTTAAATGCATTGTTTCTTTTAGAAAGCAAGCGCTCAAGCTCCGTCATGTTTCATATCTTACCTTTTCATCTACATAGGAACCCCTGACTAACCACAACTCTTTCCACTGGGGTAAGGGAAGTGAGACAGCTAGAACTCTAACTGTTGTTTGAAAGTGATAGACAGTGAGAAAAGAGTATTTAAGTTCTTTAGTTAGCCAGAGTTTTTTTACACACTATGGTGTGGTTGTGAAAAGCTATACTCAGCACCCACAATTGTTTCTGCAAGTTTTTCATCCTTAAAAAAAAAAAATACATTCATAAATAAAAAAACGGATATAAAGTCATATTCATGCAGATTAAAATAAATGTTTGTTAGTTGGATCCTAATTATTCTCTGCTAAAACGTCAGGATTTTGTGTACTTTATTTTTTTGCATATGAGTAGTGTATTTGTTACTAGTTGTACTGCACATTTCATAATTTAGAAATGTGCAGAGAGTTTATTGCTTATCAAAGTATCATAACTAATTATTGTGTACTGTCTCTGATAATTAAACACGCCAAGAAAAAGTGAATTGTCAGTTTAGTCAGCTAAGGCAAGATGGACACTAGCTGTGAACTATTGTTGTTAGTCATTACTTAGCTTTGTTTAGCCTCTTTCACTTAAGGACTCCAGAGAATCTCCTAACGTGATTCTCCAGACATTGTGGGTTTGCTCTTTTACACTTGTGGACATCAGGAGATGGTCCATGTGAGATGGGTTTTCACTTGTGAGGAAACGCTCTGTTATGGTGGGCAAAGGGTGGTGCCTGGATAGAGTATGTAGCGGGTAAGACATGACGCAAAACGTATGCTTCACACGATCTCTTTAAGATAACATGGCAGGAAGATGAAGCAATGCAAATTGATTAGAGTTTTTGCGCATCCAAAGTGCAGATGTCAAACTCTACAGCGTATTTGAATGGTGTCGATAGCTTAGTAAAACCAGAGTTGTGATAAATGGTTCACGTGTGTTCAATTGCACAAATTAGCAAGCATCCAGTGATCCTCTGTCTCAAATATTCTCGCCTTTTTTAAAATTTCAATTGTTTTATTTTTTATTTTGCTGGAACACGAAGATGTTAAAATACACAATTTTCCTACTCGGATTTTGTGCTTCTTTTGTGGTTTTAGATCCAGTGTGTTAAGTCACACAGGTGAGGTTGTGCTGAAAAAGAAATGACACCAATCAGAGGGTTAACAGCACATCAGAGATCACATGTGACAGATTCTTGTGTTGTTCCCTGAATATGGTTCACAATTTGTATGTCCTTAGTGACAGATGTTCACAGATGTTGTTCGTATTTGTCATCAGCACGGCCACATTTAAGTTCTTCCCATGCTGAGTATACAGTACAGCCTGTTGTAGTGACTTTTGAATGTTTGCTAATTAGCTACCATCCAGATTTGATCTATAAAAAAATAATAATACATGGCATCTACAATTTCATTCTAATTTAGTCAAAAGTTTTAGCCAAAATTTCATTTTGGAAATCCAAAATAACATTGTGCCATTTAAGCATTTGTTAGTTAAGTAAAAAAATGTAATTTTGCTCATCTGAAATGTGAATTCTAATGTCATAAAGAGGGTTTTAATTTGGCACACATGAAATATCTTTTTGGAAGTTTAAAACAAAAATTTGACCAGTTAAAATTCTGTTGGAGATAACTGAAACTGTAGGTATGACAAGTCAAAATGTGATTATAGAGTTCAGTTAAAAAAAACTGTGAAAGTCAAATGTATCTTATTCAGTGATCAGACAGGATGACACAAAAGGAGTGTCAGATAGAAACTAAAGAAGATGAATAATGAAAGAAACCTAAGTGATGCACAAAGAAAACCAAAGAGAAGAAGAAACAGAATCAAATCAGCCATATCTCCAAATTTACTGACTGGAAATCAGTTTCCGACCCACTGTGGGAAAGAAAGATGAACATAAGTGATATATAACGTTAGCTTTTATGTAATATAAATGGCTGTTACTTGTGACATTTACATGACTGGTGACTGTTACAGAACTTGACCATTTTCAATCTGTTTTTCTGAGTCTATTTAAAGCCTGTAAGTTATAGCTAGTAAGTTTCACATACTTCTGCACATGCTATTGCTCATAAGAGGTTTACATTGTGAGATACCACATAACCAAACATTAAACATTTTTTCTAAGATGCAATCTGTGTCATGGGGAGAGCGATTAAAAGTGTTGGCAGTCTGTACAGTGAGCCACTAAATTGGGCATAATTACGTTTATCAAGCAAGTCACACAGAAATATTCTGACAGGTTGTTGACATACACCAACATGGTTTAAATGTCCTGCCTTATGAATGTTTGTGTATACAAATACAGACTGAAAAGCTGTACTTGACATGACTATAAAATACACCTTTTATTAATTTGACAGGGAAGTTGAAAACACTACTGCAATCCAGTGTTACCTCGTCACTGTGTTGCACAGCATGAGAACAAATAAGGTTACCCGTTTGCTAACTACTTCTGGATTTTGTGAAAAAGGTCTATTGCACCGGATGCCGATCTGTAACGTTGTGTGATTCACTCTCTGAAGAGGACCATCTCTGACTGGGCACTTTTAAAAAGAGGCTTGTTTTGGTGCTGACTTTTCCTCGTTGGCTGACTTGTAGTAGTATGTCGGTGTTACACAATTTTAAATAATATTTTAGCCTTGGCCATTGTTCTTACGTTACAGACTTCTCAACATATCTGTACGGGCATAGGTATTTTATGCAGTGCTAGGAATGTACATGAATAATTTACACAGGTGCACTAAAAATTAACATCGACAAGGAGATCAGATTTTAACTGCATAATGACTGAAAATACTGCTTTCTGACTTTTCTTTTTGTAATGTTTTTGGGTCACAGTAAAGTCACAGCACAGTGGGGGGGGGGGGGGGGGGGGGGGGGGGGGAAGTAAGGAGGGGAAAAAAGGGGAGACGCAGCTGGTTCACTATGGAAAAATATCTGTGGGCACGAGTAAATGAATTCTCTCTTCATTCAGCCTTTCACTTCGCTGCGTGTTCCTGTTTACAGCCTTTTGTTACGCACACACAGTCGGAGAAAGCCGATTAGAAACCTGGTTGCGCATATACATGGCGCAGTAATCGGAGTTCTCCGACAAAAATCTAAGTGGGCAAGCTAGCTTTCCTGTTTACATGACACTTAAGAAATCACCTTTCCTGACAAGTGACCAGGTTACAGTCAGATTTTAGTTTATGTAAGCGCACTGTGAGGGTGTAGCTGTCTGTCCGAAATTTCTGTAAGTAATCAAAAAGCATAAGGGTTTACAAACATTTAGAAATGAAATACTCAGAACAACTACAGAAGCTTCTAATTAAAGATCACCAACAAACACTTATTCCAAAAATAGGCTGTCTAAGTAGTAGAGTCCTGCAGAGGCTAAAGAAAAAAACACTTTAACTGATGAATCCAAGATGGTGATTTACGGCAGTAACGGAAGGATGCTTGCAAGAAGTTGAACAGGAGAGAGAATCCATCTGTTCATCCACCTATTATGTGTAGCTGCTTATCGTTGCCGGAGAGAGAATCATCCCAGTGTATCAACCTGTCAATGAACATAGTCTTAGGATCATTCAAGTATGAAGAAGTTTAGCTTACTCTTGAGACCAAATCAAATACACCTGGACCAAAGAGGAAAAACCACACCAGTCTTTAGAAACATGTCCTGTGGTTTGCACCTTTTGTAGATAGAGAATTAAACTGGAGCAGGACAGTGACCCTAAACAAAAGTGTACACTGACCATCATCCATCATCAACTGTCCTCCACAGTTCCTCCAACCTCACTAAAAATTTCTTGGGGTATTTGAAGACTGACTTAGCAGAGCCCGCCCAAGATGCTCTTTGGAAAATGTTCAAATCATGCTGGAATAACATGGGTCATCAGGTTTTACACAAACTGGACTCTGTGTCAGCTTGAGTGCATGCTGACATTAGGGCTAACAGAAGGCAGACCCGAGCTATTCTGTAACAGTTTCAACTTTTCCCAGAACTTGTTGAGCTAATATTAAATTGGAAATTAATGCAATGGGTGGCCTCAACTGTACCCAACTGTATATTTATATTTTTGGCTTCTGTTTAGCTCCTTCTCTTTTTATTCTCCTGCACTGCTGCTTCTGTTTGGACAGTGACATTGGTTGGGATATAGCTGGAAAAGTATTAACGTATGACAACTCAAACACTGTTAGGAAAAACACACAATCTTATTTACCATTCCTAGGAAGCAATGGCCCATTGGTTGTGTCGTAAGTTATTCCGGACTCACCCTCAACACACACATACACACATCCAACTGTCATCATTGTGTTTTTCCCAGTGAATGGTGTTTAAGTTTCAAATCTCTAAATGGGTGTTTTCATGGTAGCTGTTGAGTGAAGGCCGTCCTAATCAGGAAACGTTGTCAATTTCAGTGGTACACTACTGACTATAGAATGTCATTACTATTTATAGCATCTGTTATAAGTTGAATGAAGTATAATTTGCTTTACAGCATTCTGGTCTTTTAAGGAAGTTTTTAAATGTAGTATTTATCACTTAACTACTGTGCTGCAGTACAGTAAAGTTACTGTTACTGACGAGTCAAAACATGTTTGTCAGGTGATTCTAGTCTGTGTGTTGTGTTAGCACTTGGGTTTTGAATGCACGCCCGTGGAGAAGTATGTTGTGGTTATGACTGTTGAGGAATTCTGTTTGCATTGTGCAGCGCACTTCAGAAGGTTTCACATTGTGCTAGCGTGTGTAGTAAGAAGGCAGAAAAGAAAAGCATGCAGGGAGAAGGAGGTATGCCCCCCGTGTGAAGCAGGCAGGCCTGTAGCCTCATGCCAGCTCTGCGCTGCTGCTGGCTGACGTCATGGAAAGAAGCACCAGAGTCTGAACTTGGTGTGGCTGGGAACAACCAGCAGTGACAGCTAACGTTAACAACAAGCAGCCATGCTGCACTGGCTCCCCGTGACACCTCTGCACACACAACACAACTCATTGTGTCTTCTGGTGCCTGCTGTTTTGGACTCCCATAACTAAGATGTGCTTTTTAGTGGAAGACCTGAGTGTATATTTAAAAAAAAAAAATAACGGAAATGTTGTAATTCAGAGGTTGGTTCACACAGGAAAAGTTCACACCCTATAAACGACAAATTGGCACTGTAGCTTTAATAATGTTGGACCATCTTATCATCAGGAAATATATAAAGACTTGAAACGTAGACGTATTGCCAGTTCTCATGGTATCACCTTAAAATGCTGCATGCAGGCAGTTTCTTGGTACCTCCTGTCCTTTAAGGCAACTTTCTGCATTCTGCACTTGGTCTGACTGACTTGACCTGTAAGGAAAAGGCTGTCAAATTTTTTACGTGTGCAAAGAAATTATGTTCCACTGCAACATCCTGTAAAATAAACACTTAAAGCTGTTACACAGGTTTTTTTCAGCACTTTAACTATAACAGCAAAGAGCACTGTACAAGGTTGCTTGCTGGTACCTGCTCTCTTTCTACATGTATGCTTATATATGTGTCTCTACAGTATGTCTGCGCGTATCCCACATGTCGTATTTTGTTTCCCTCAGTCATTCAATAGCATGAGTTTAATACCTTGAGGAAATCAAATTATTTGTTACATGACACACGTGGTCATAATTCAGTGGCGTGTTTGGTTCTCTTCTAGTCTGCCTCATTTTGGAGAGGCTGCGTTTTTCAACAGGAGCCTCTTCATACCAAGCATTTTCGTAGCACTTTAGACAAACTTTACAGTGTTAACTTGTTTAGCTCAGTTTATTTGGGCAGGTGATACAAAACTGAGCTGTGCCAAGATGTTTGCAAACCTTTGAAAAAGAACTGCAGTTCGTTTCTGTTGATTACATTCTTGCCTGGAATGTACGCTATACAAGGAATAGAGAGAAAGGCATGTGGACATCTGGCCACCAGCGTTTATTAATGTTTGTAAAGTCTAATATAGCAAAATTTAACAAAGTTAGTCTATAAGTCATTCATATTTTTTTTAGATTGTACGGAAATCGGAGACTAAAGAGATTAAAAAAATATTACAGGAAGCAGCAAGAAATATCAATCATGTTTACTCAAAATTAATGGTACAGACATTTATGTAGAGACATTTCCCACTGCAGTGAAAGATCCACTGCAATCATAATTAATCAGAACTGTGTGTTTGCTGTTGATTTGACCCATTGGTCATATTTTATTGCACTGTATGAATCTAAATTTAGTAAGAAAATTATTCTTTGCCGTTTTGTTTCTCTTGCCAACTGAGTCCAATCCAATCGTGTTTGACCCTGTCTCAGCGTATCTCAGTCATTTACACGTAAGCAAAACAGGCAAATTTGCCTGCCCCTTATGTGTGCAATGCTGCAGCTGTAGTGTACACACTGCTTTGCATCGGGCCACACTGAATTGAATAATCCCACAGCCAATTTGCATTGGAAACTTCTCTGGACTGTCACGGGCCAGTGATTGTATCAGATTCCCACATCCAGTCTTGTGGTCTGAAATTTTCAGGGATGCACATTGTTGAAGGTCATCACATACAGTCATGTGCAAAAGTTTGTACCCCCTCTTTTAAGACTATGCTTATTTGTGTGTAAAACCATAATAGTATTAGGCAAATGTGACCTCAGGCGAACCACAACATCTAACTTTTTTTCGTTGTGCCATTAAGTATTTAATAAAACTGAAGCCGAAAAGAAATAAATGCCCTGTGGGCAATAGTAAGCAGCCCCCTTACTGTTTCCATAGGATTTAAGAGGGGAAGTTGCAGCCAATTGCTGCTTATCATCAGCCCTTGATCAATTGATCATCACCAGGTCTGAAGACATCTATAAAAGCAGACGTTTTGGCAGTTTGCTGGTCTGCCAAGAATTCAAACAATCTGGACTTCTATGTTCCACAGTGAGAAACGATTATTCACAAGTGGAAAGCATTCAAGAGAGCAATCTTCCCAGGATTGGACGTCCGAGCACATTTACCCCAGTCAGACCGTGGATTGCAAAAAAAACCCAAAGAGCTACTTGTCAGACCCTACAGACCTCACTGAGCATGTGAAATGTTCATGATGAATGTCATTGCTAGTTATAACTACTGTTGAAGTTGAAGCAAGTATGACTTGCTTTACAGCATTCTGGTCCATAATGATGTAGAAGACTGAACTAGTACAGTTTGTTTAGAAGGGTTTCCAGGAGCAAGACTCTTCTGTCTAAAAAGAACATAAACGTGTAACTAAGGCTCACAAAAACAACTTCTCCACAAACCAGAAGACTTCTCCAGACAATGTCCTATACAAGATAAGTCGAAATTGGTGTTTGGTGAAAAGCAAGGAAACCCCTCACACCCAGGTGTCAAGCACAGCGACTGAGGGCTCATGATTTGGCCTTGTTTTGCAGCCACAGGACCTGGGCACCTTGCATTCATTGAGTCGACCATGAACTCCACTCTATACCAGAGTATTCTAGAGGCAAATGTGAGGCCGTCTGTCCAACAGCTAAAGCTTGGATGATATCGAGTCATGTAACAGGACAATGATTCCATGCAGAGCAGTAAATCGTCAAAGAATGAAGGTTTTACAGTGGCCTAGTCAAAATCCAGACCTCAACCTCAATTCAGTTTTTTGTTTTTTCAGGACCATAAGAGAGCTGCGCATAAGCGAATGCCCCCAAAAACTTGATGAACTGAAGAAATGTTAAATTCATATAGGAAATTGATACTTGAAGTAGTTGCAGCTAAAGGTGGATCTACAAGCTATTAAATCATGGGTGGTGTTGCCCACGTTTTTTCTTGTTTTGGCTTAATCTGTAATTATGTTATGGTGACTGAAAAGCCTGTTGAAGCCCTAGGCCTGCCTGGGATGTATTGGAATCAATTTTTAATTTAATCTTTAAATTAGAAAACATAACTTCATCAGCTCCTGATTTTATCCCCAATCCGTTTGCACTACAAATGGATTTGCACTACAGTTGTACAAGAACACAGTGAATTCTTGTTCTACGCTAGCCTGCAAACCTGATCCCTCTTTTTATTTCCTACCTACCTCCAAACAGGAACCGTAAAATAGGACCCAGACTCTTCTGATTAATTCTGCTTAAAGGCCTCTTCTGTTTAGTAGAAGATCAGGTAAACCACCACCAATTTTAAATGAATATTATATATATAATATAGCTGTAGCTATGTGTTCTTTAGTTGTGCACTTTGGAATTTTTACAGACCTTAAGTCTAATAATAATAATAACAAAATCAAGTTAGTTCTAGATATTAGCAAAATTATCGGGTCAAGTTCCAAGCTGGCAAGAGCCATGGCCCAAGGGGTTATTCTCAGAGTTTTCCTTGTGTTCGAATAGCAATTCCTATTCACTATGCAAAGTATCTGAACGACACCATGAGACAATTTGGAGCAAACATGCACTTGAACTTTTTTTTAAGTCAGAGGTCAAGGTCACTGTGATCTAATGCTAATATTCCAATCTCTATAACCCTGCATATCAGGAAAACACATGGCACAAATGTCCATTTGGAACAACTGACATGCACATAAACTGCAAATTGACAGAAGTTATACAACCACAAGATGCTAATTCTACCTCACAATAGATTTGGAGCTAATTTTTTCACAGATATTAGAATATGAATATACATCACAAACCCTTTTATCAGAAACAAGTCGAAAGGAATGCTCAATTAGAAAGTGCATTGACGAAGAGACGTTGGTGTAAGCACGGCTGGACTGGACCTTCTCATGACTTTCTCTTTCTAAACATCTGAACAACTACGAAGAATTTTAACCTTTACAAGAAACATTTGAATCTCACTCTTCAACCAACATTTAGACACCTTTTCTCTGTGACATTTGAATCCTTTTCTTTGCTTTTGATTGGCACCTGAACCCCTTTCAGGTCTCAGGTCTTCACCTTTATTTACTTTATGGTATTGTGCACTTGAGTTGACAATTAACCAATGTCTTTCATCAAGGCTTCAGGAACTGACACTTTGTCAGTTTGTAACTTATTCTATGATGGATTTTTAAGCTTCTTCCTGTGTTTTGACTTTTAACCAATACTTTACTCAGTAGTTACATGATCAAAAGGAGTATTTCAAATAATGTGTCGACCCCATGAGGACATTGATGTTGACAGCTGTCATTTAAAGTACAATTATTGGATGTACAGTGTGACATAGGTGTGATTTAGACAAATGGGAATCTCTGTGGATTTTAATTAACGCCCATATCAAACACAATGTCTGACATCTTTGTGAGGCTGAGCAATTGTTGCATATGGCAGCACTGTGTTAGTCATGTCAGCGTGTCCACACAGGCTTTTCTCACTACTGCCACCACAAGAGCTGTCACTGTCTGAGAGGCTACTGATATTCATAAGAGGCGACTTAGAGAGACCACTGCCCATTACAAAATCTTGCTTTGTAGATATTGTAGTTGACTTGTTAATATTTTAGATTCAGTAATTCAATGTAATTGATATTTTAATTTTAAAATAATTTCAGATTCATATGCCAAAAGAATGTCTTGGCAGTTATTGGTTAACTCCACTGGTTCACGATAGCACCAGTGATTCTAGTAATGAAATTACCACTTGGATACTGTCTGTTTGCCTGAATCTTTCAGCCTGGAAAGATAAATAGAATGCAGTCGATTAGCACAAGCACTGAGTCTGACATTAGTTAAAAGCTCCTTGAGGGCGTGACCTTTTTCTTGTGTGAGTTGATAGGTCCACTAATCTTACCAGGTTTGAACTGCTGTAGATCCCCACTCTTGGGTCATCAAGCTAAGTGACAAGCCATAGGTTGATGGAAAATCCATAGCGTTATTGCCGCACATTACTTTTCTTTGACTGGGCTTGCACTGAGCATAATGCAGCGGTGAGGTTGGGTGCTGCTGAAGAAGCAGGGCCCTGTTCAGGTCCAGGGACTATTTGTATCTCTTTCATAACCCCCACACTACTCGATGACATTGATGCACAGTCTTTTCGTACCGTCCATAGGCTTGACCCTGAGTGCTTGTGACTGCTGTAAATCACTCTGTGCTATTGATTTTCCATTAGAGGTCAGCTACTCTTAACACTCCTGACAGGGTGTTCACAAAAACCACGCCATGTGTAAAAGATAAAGAAAAGCAACATGAGGTCATGTTAGTCTAGTTAACGCTTTGCATTATTTACCCAAAATTGCATGCATATTAAATTTCCTGGAACTCTTCTCTCACATTCTTGCACTTATTCTAATAAGCCATGCTGACTTATGTCTGGAGCAGGGGAGTTGTTAATGGTTGTAGTGAATGATGTGTGCGCATGACTGGTGACATGTGAGCATCTGTTACACCATACTGTACGTACATGCAGAGCTGCAGGCTCACTAAGTTCACTAACTTGTACCTACATTAGTGAGGCTCTTTGTATGGTGTAGAAATGGTAGCATGTGACGGAGTTGAGGCTAGAGTTTTAGAGGCTCAGGCTCTACACTTCAATAGGGTTTGTGCTTGGCTGAATAATTCAATTTTGGTTGATGATAAGCAACAGTGCTTTAATATGTACAGCTGTTAGGTATGTACTTTATTAAATAAATAGCATTGGAACTCTTTGTCCTTTTCCTTCCGTTTTGACTTGTTTTTTTTTTTCTCCCTTCTGTTGCAGACAGTACGGTCACATAGGCCTCGCTTCTTGGCAGTACACTGTCAAGAGGTGGGTGGGAAGAATTATGAGGAGTCAATGTCACATGTGGATAGTTTTGTCAAGTAAGTATTGGGCTCATGTTTTTCTTTTTTCAGGTTATTGTTTATAGTGCACAGTGCTGAGTAGCTTCTCTGATAAGGAAACACCCTTTTGATAGTTTGTGGACAAGCGGGACTACCCGGTTTTGAAAATGAACTGATTACCCCCCCTACTGGTTGGATCAAAAATGTCCTGTAGCACAACAAATATATGTTTCTTCTTTTTGCCAGATCTGTAAACATATTAATAACTATGTTGTTGATATGCATTTCAGTTGTGGTTCAACATGACCAACGCCTGCATTTTTTTCCGTGTGTGTGTGTGTGTGTGTGTGTTCTGTCTGTCAGAGAGCTGTTGTCCAGTGATCCCATGAGGGATTATAGCAGAGCCCGAATCTACCTCGACGAGAACTACAGATCCCAGGAGCACTTCACAGTAAGTGTTGCTTCATATGTGCATTCATATTATATGGCAACATTGCTACTAAACGCTAAAAAATGTTAGTGTTGATTTCAGGGTCAATCACTGGCTCAACAGTTGCCTGATTCAGTCCAATTTTTCCCAGTTCTGAGTTATTGATTGAGATGAATCCTTACATTTATGCAAAATGAATGTGTTTCCTTATCTTAGACTGAAACTAGCAGTAGTAGTAACAGCACCATGAATCATATCATAGATATACTTAATACTAGGACTTGCAAACCTCTTCAAGCTAACCAGCATTTCTTGCTGGCTGCAAAGAAAAACTTATTGGCGTGTACGTCCAGATGCATTGCTTGGAGAAACTGCAGTCAACTCAAGAATGAAATCTGGACACACTCAACTGTTAGTAACAGCAAATGACCACAGGATGGCAGTAGATATTTGAAAATTATTTGGTGCCAAGTCTTAAGATAGAGACTTAGTTTTTTAACCTTTGGCTCACGTTAATGTTTTGGGACGGCTTCTTTATTGGTCACTAGCATGAATTACCCTAATGAAAGTAAGTTTTAATACAGCTGAAGCAATGGATACACGGCCTCAAATTGTATTGGCCCTAAATAAGAGAAATTAAAAAACTTTGTAATTAATTTTTTGTCCAGTTTTGAAGACTTGCGGTATCTAATGGAATAGTATAATGCAATTTCCTCTGAAAGATGCATATTAATATATTATTGCTCTCATTTATTAAATTCCTATTCCTGTACACATCAATAACAAATATTACTATCTATCTATATAAATGATATATGCAGATTTAATAGCAACTTTGATGTCTTTCACTTATTTGTTCCACAGCTTAACAGCTATATAGGTTTTGGCCTCTTGGTGGAGCCAAATACTCAAATCTGACACTAGTAGCTGCAGATTTGAGTCAATTTCTCTCCATCCTTTGGTGTAAATGTTAGTTTGCAAATGCAGGGTTATGGCTGATACCTCACTGACAGACTGTGGGTACAGTATGTCAGGCATTTTTACATTACTAAGACATTATGTAGAGAAAAAGACCACAGAATAACATTCATGTGGTCCCACTTTGAGTTTTGGCTGTATTAGTTCTCTTTGTATTATCACCACGCTGCACTGCACCGACACAAATGCTCATAAATCACAGCACCCACTGAGTCACATTTGCTCTTTTTAAAAAAATATTACAAACATTGGCCTTTGGAAAATATAATTATCTGCCATTTCAAATAAGCGTGGATAATATCCCAGCATTATGAGCTGTTTATTTAATGGTGTTTGCCTATAGATTAACCTTTTTGTTGTATTTTCATTTTCATCAAATAGACATGGCAGTTTGTGCATCTCTTTGTGAATCAGTCAGTGGAAAAACACCTGATGTGCTTTCTATGATGTTGATATTGAAATCCTGGCAACAGTAAATATGTATAGACTCTCCAGTCTTTCTCACACAGGGCTTGCCATTTAGCTTTGATGAAATCACCCATATTTGTTTTCTCAATATTCGATCCCACCCCCCCATGCTCCGGGGATAATTGTTTGTTGTCTGCCCCGTCTGTCAATTATTGGATAGTGGGAACACTCTTCTTTCTTCAAAGCTTCTACTTTGGATAAGTGTGTGTTTTATAGGGTTTTTATAGGCAGTTATGTGTGTGAAGTTTCATTGAAAATAGACCATAGCTGTAGTGATGCACTGAGTTTACGCTAAAGTAGTCAGATTGTTTACATGCCTCCAGTGAGAGGGTATATGAGTGTGTGTGTGTGTGTGAGGAATGTGAAGGAGAGGAATCTGAGAGACCCTGTTTTGCAAAACAACACAAGTTTAATCAGTAGCTAATCACAAATCCCAGAAAACTTAAGGTTCATGACATTCTTTTTGATTTTTTTTAAAAAAATTTGTCCTATGTGATTTAAATTTTGTGTCTTTGAGTTGTGGTTTGTTGAATTAAATGCGATTGGTTTGTGGGAAATTGTGTTTGTGTGTGTTATGCAGAAAAAAAACTTAATAAGAATGTAATAAACATATAACCCCATATCAAAAAATAGTGAATTAATGGACTTTTAATGTGTATTTTAAATGGATAAACCAAATCCTTTTTAAAGTTTTGAAAGTCTGAAGTGAGTTGTCATATAGTCAGAAAGGTAAACCTGTTAATGGAATACGTGTGTGTTGCCCTTAAATCCAACCTGCTTAGAGATAATATGAAAGGCAATGTAGTGGCGAGAGAAAGCTGTAGCCTTGTTTGTTTTTTTTGGAAATTTCATGATGTTTAAATGCTATATGAAGCACCTCAATACTAAATCTGAACCATGACAAGTATGTGTGTGAGCTGGAGCTTTTTTTTTCTCCTCCCAGTGGAAGGTATCAGTGATGTGGGGAGAAGCTTGACTGACACGTACCCCCTATGGCCGAGCCTGGGCCTGGTGTTTTACAGCCCTGTTAAGGTATACAGCAGGTAAAATGTCAATTAGGAAGGCCCGCCCCGATAACTCAACTCCCAATCCACTTGTTTTTCGCCATTAATATTTATCGTGGGCCTGGCCCTGAAGCTGCAGCCCATGTCCTCTGAACTGATGTGCGCTAATGTTACTGCTTCCTCTCTGTGGTGCTGTGCAGCTTAACGCAAAACAAAACCTAAACCTGCACAAACGCACGCACGCACGCGCGCCACTGTCAGACGGTCTAATCAAGCTATCCACATGCACAGTGACTCACGGAGGCACACACCGCCTCGTCAGCCCTTAGTTGTTCCAGGGCATTTTAATGGGAAATTAAAGGCATCCCTCATGTCTGTGGTCTGCAGGACAGGAGTGAGAGCAGCAGTAGAGGATAAATCAGGCTCTGACGCTTGACAGGACATTGTTGTCCCCTTTTACCCTGTGCCTGTGTGTTCATGCATGTGTATGTGTGTAAATGTACAGTACTCGTAAGAGTTTTTGCCCTTGGACAAAGTGCCACAGTATGCAAACACTTTTGTCTGTATCATTAATGGAAACCACCATCCATCCATTCATCCATTAGGTAGGCCACTTAACCATGCTCTAAACGGTCAAAGGTGTTGTGCGTGTTTACAATTTTTGAGTTTATCTTGGATTCTGATCTTGGACAATAGCTTATTTTAGTTCACGCACACTGCAAATGGTATTGGGGCTGGTGTGAGCACATTATTTTACATTATTTGAAGTAAATGTGAAATAGGTTGCACTTTATAAAAACATTCCTCTAAGATTATCAGATCACTAGAGGAAGACTAGGTGGCATAAAAGGGGATGAAAGTGAATTTGATTAAACTTTATTTATAAAGCGCAAATTCACAACAGTCATCTCAAGACAATTTACATAATAAAGTCAAGACTATACATGTAAATAGAGGAAACCCTACAATTCCCCCTTGAGCAAGCTATAGGCAACAGTGGAGATGAAAAACTCTATTTTAACAGAAGAAACCTCCAGCAGAACCAGGTGGGCAGCCATCTATCTGCCTTGACCAGTTGGGGTAAGTGGAAAGTAGTGGGGAAAAAAATAAAGCATCAACAAAACATTGGGCAGGTTGGTAGGACCAGTAGCTGCACACTGGAAAACACACAGCTCCAAGGTGGCATATCTCCAAAGTTGTTCGATCCAAAGTAACTATTTTGTTTGACAGCATATTTCTTATATTTTTAGGCCCAAATACATTTAATTTTAAAAGTAGGAAATTATAGGACATCCAGGCCTTTATGTCTTTAAGGGATGCTGGAAGTTTGACTAATTGGTTATTATCTTCTGGTTTCACAGATAAATATAGAAAATGAAATTAAATATTGGTATCATCTGCATAGCAGTGGAAAGTTATGGAATGTTTCCTAATATTGTTGCCTAGAGGTGACGTATACAGAATGAAAAGTATTGGTCTTAACACAGAGCCCTGTGGAACTCCATAACTAACATTTGTGCATATAGAACATTCATCATTAACATGAACAAATAGGAATCTGACAGATATGATTCAAACCAAGACAGTGCGGTTCCTTTAATTCCAAATTCATGTGGTGTCTAGTAGGATGAGTATAGACACAAGTCCATTATCTGAATGGCAAAAATGACGATATCTGGTCACAGACACCTTGAGTGCAATCAATAAAAAAGCTTAAACATTCAGGATGTCTTCTAGGTTTTTATTTTCTTGCAAGAGACAAGTACATCAACAGAGTTTCAAATCTCCATTCAATGCAGTTCTAAACTTTATGGCTCGCACATTAGTTTTATATCTCTCTGTTACTGGGCATTACACTCTCCACCCTCAGGTTACTGCTCCCACACCTTCATTCTGATAACCTTTTCCCTAACACTTGATAAAAACATGTAAGTATGGAGTGGCACTGGCTCTGGGATAGTCTGTTGTTTTTATATACATACGTGTGTGTGTGTGTGTGTATGAAAAAAAACTAATCTTGGAGCACTTTTGCAAATACTTGAAGACAAAACGTGTTTATCAGGCACCGTTGGTTAAAACTCTTAACGCGTCCACTGAGTACAAGTTACCATTATAACTAGAGAAAACACAGGCATTAATATCTAATCAAACTTGATTAATCATAGTTGATTTTCC
Source organism: Channa argus (assembly GCF_033026475.1). Taxonomy (NCBI): domain Eukaryota; kingdom Metazoa; phylum Chordata; class Actinopteri; order Anabantiformes; family Channidae; genus Channa; species Channa argus. Next base: position 50,080,535 of record NC_090197.1, read on the forward strand.
ATCAACAGCCATGAGAAGGTTGTTTTTTGGCTTTCACCAGTGATGTTTCTGTACTGTTATGTACTCTAAAGCCTGACGAGAAACCTTCCGACAAGTTATTTCTGTACAAGTGGTCAAATAATTAGTTTGCAACTACTTTTTCAAGGATTTTAGCAATAAACGGGAGATTGGATATTAGTCTATAATTAGCTGAATAACCTGGATCAAGACAAGGTTTTTTTAAGTATAGGTTTGATTACAGCAGCACTTATAGGCCTTTGGTACATAGCCAGCTTCTAAAGACAGATTGCTCAATTCTAATATGAATGTGTCTATTAAAGGTAAAACATCTTTAAGCTATTTGGTTGAAGCAAAGAAGCAATGTTGAAGTTAGATCAGAAAGGTCTGAATGGGTAAAAAGCCATCTAAGGTAACTTTATAATACTTAGTTTAGTAAATAAGAAATGAACGGATGTTGTGTACAGTAGAGATGATGCAGACAGACGACTGGAGAAACTCAAGTAAAAAGGAGAATGAAAACCTCTATCGGGATTTGATTTTGTTCAATAAATGGGGTTTGATACATTGGGAATAGAAAAGAATTCCCCCCCTTGTAGGTTTTCACCTTTCTTACCCACATTGACTCATGGTGGATTTAATTTGTCTTTTTAGACAAAAATGTACAAGAAGATGCTGTACAAATGCAACGTGTTGCCAGGGTTATTCAGCTGTCAGACCTTTACGGTACATTGATAAAGAGAAAAGAGGACATTAAATCTCAGCTACAAATTGTCAGAAGGCATAAGGAGATTCTAAATTCAAGTGAAGGACGTTTCTAAGGCCTGATGAGTCCAAAATTGAGCTTTTTGGCCATCAGTCTAGGTGATATGACTGATAAAGATCCTGGGCTGCGGTTGTTGTTGGTGTGTGTGTGTGTGTGTGTGTGTGTGTGTGTGTGTGTATAGTTTCCCCCATCTAAGCTGCTAAAGCTTGTAACTCCTTCAGAGGAGTCAAAGGTGTCTTAGTGACCTCCCTCACTACTCTCTTATTTATGCACAGTCACTCAGGTTTTGCCTGATCTAGGCAGATTTATGCATGTGCCATATTTCTTCCATTTGCCAATGATGAACTTACTGCGCTCCAAAAGACATTTAATGACTACAAAATGTTATTTTATCCAACCGCTTACTTCTGCTTTCCAAAAGTTGAGTTGATTAGAGGGATTTTTTTCTTTATTGTGCAGATTTTCGCCAGGGTACTAACTAACCAGTATACTCACCTTCCAGATGCAGGTGTGTTTATACTTCAGTCCTTCAAACACGTTCAGTGTCCTCAAGTGATCTCCACTTAACTAATTGTTTGGGGGTGCGCCAGTGATGATTTAGGTTAATCCTTTGGAGTAATTCTTTTTTTTTTTTTTAATAAAAAGTGTTACTGTTAAATTAAAATTTTTGTCCAAAAAGCCAAAATAAATCACCCATGTTTTAGTTTGAATGTTGTAGTAAAATAATCCCTGTAAATAAAGGCGGGGCCAGGGGGTGTGGCCTGAGGTAACACCCCCAAAATCCAATTGGCCATCCCACATCCCACCCCTTTCCACCTGTGACAAGGTGGTAGATACCTGCTGTAAAACTTTCAGCACAAGGAGACCTTAGCAAATCTGAAGCTGAAATAAATGATTATTATAGATACAATTGTATCATCTACATTTGTGATTTTATAGATTTTGTCACATTACAATTTTGTGGCAGTTGCAACTGATCTTTATTCTGTTTATTATTATGTTATGTTATGTTTTTGAGATTTCTTACACGAAACAAACACTTTATAAACACACTGTTAGCATTTTAATATACAATTTATGATTTTCACAAAGGTTTTTAGTGGGCCACCCATTTAAGGACTTTTGCCCCATTCTGGCTACCCCAATAAAAATGTCTGATTCACCCCGGCATATAAGATAGACCAATAACATGCTACATAAGAACAATACCTTTTTAAGACGGAAATGTATGAAATGTATGACTTCATGACAGCTGAGCTCAACTTAACATAAATGTGGGTCTCAGATGGCAATTGGGAAGTTCCATTGTTTTGGTGTATCAAGAGAGAATGGATCAGACTCAGATCAGGTTGTTGTTTGCAAGCATTCACTTGTGATTTTTTTTACTTGGCAAAATATCTGTTAAATATAGAACAAGCCCATACAGGTGAAGCAAGGGCTGTTTACAAAGCACAAGACGCTGAGTTTTTATTGAGTGTTTGTTCCTGAAAAGAGAGAAGTTCCTGGTTTGACCACCAACGCAACCACATATTGACCAAGGCATAGAAACCCCATCCTCAGTTTTTCATTGTAAGGCTTTCAGCCAACTGATTAACAAATGGTTTATCAGCTAAATTCTTAATGTTTGCCTTCCCCTCCCTCCTGATCTTTGTTCAGTAGAGCAGCTCTGTCACTAGCTGCCAGGGGCACAGCTTCCATCGGCTACAGAGGTGAGTCTTTAATTCTCCTCGAAGAAGCGTGCTGTAATGTAATCAACAGTATCGCTCTGCTTGGCCAGGAATTTATGGACACTTAGTGTCCCTCTGTGCTGACAGGGGCCTCAGCATGAGTGTGTTTATGATATTGCATAGGAATGCATGTTGCACATATTTATTACCCTTTTTTTTGCACTGCATCCTATATAACTGCTCTGTTCCATCTTTTTATGATGAATCCAAACCTGGTTGCATATAGAGATTATAAACTTTACAGATAAAGTGGGGTTCTAAAGAAGACAGAACCCAGTGTGTTGGTCTTACACACAGGTTAATTAGCAGGAGCAGCCTTCCTCCTCTCTTCTCCACCTCTTTCAGCCCTGTGTCTAAAAAGACCACATCAGGCATATAAGCAGGTTAAAATATTGCAAAGTAAATCTAGAAGAACTCTTATTTCAATATGGTGAGAAGTATGGCACTGAGTGAAGACACTTGAATGGAGTATATGTCAGCTTGGTAATATTGCCAAGCCGTAACTCTGCATGGCCATCACTCATACTCAGGGCAGACGTAAGTGTACACACAAGTCAAACACACACCTTTGCAAGCGCACGTTTTGAAAAACACACCCACACTCTGGACATGTGTTGAGCGACAATCAATGAATCTGCCATCAGATGTGAGTTATGAGACAGAGAGAGTGGGCATTCCCCGTGTGAAATTATTTTGACCGAAAATGTAGATATAATTAATGGATTGTGTAAAGACGTGGGGAAATTGATGCATTTATTACAAGGGAGCAAGTCTGGGGGAACTGAGCCTTTCACCCTCCTGGATCATCAGTGCACTGTACATGGGTCTGCTCTCTCTCACACACACCAAGCTTCTCCTCATAAGCAGCGCTCTGATAAAGTGTTTACCAGCGCAGGTGTGTTTGGATGGGATGTAGCCAGGGGAAGTAAATCAGCTGTGCTAGAGGTGGAGGTTGTGTTGTCCTGTGGAGGCTGAGATGTTGTGGTGGTGTGTGTGTGTGTGTGTGTGTGTGTGTGTTTGTGGGGTCTCCAGCCACAGATAATGATGTGATTCCAGCATGAGGCAGGCTGGGTGTACCTCACCACCGTCCATTATGATGTGCGTGGCCCCAGCCACTGAGGGGGCAGAGTGAAGGTGAGCCTGTCATATCGATCTTTTTAGTGCTAAAATATGAGCCACTTTACTCTGCTCCCTGGCGCAGTGATGTGAAAAATAATAACTCGGACCCAAATTAAAAATATTGATCGCTTAGGAGGTGTTGAGAGCAAATAAACACCCTCTGAAGGATTTTTATCCCCCCCCTCCCCACCTCTTACCCTTCCTTTTTCAGTCGTGTCCCACCCCGCCCTAGTCAGGAATGGTGGTGAGCTGAACTGCACGATATCGTACCATGTTGTTGCTGAGTAGTCTTCATAACCGACCAGGCTCTTGATGCGCCTTATTGTTCGCAAACACAAATCAGCACGCAAGCATCTTTTCAGGTTCTCTCTAACACTGATTGATTGGGTGGAGGATTGATGATTGATGTGGCATTAGCTCAGCTCCATTCAGGAACCCCCACTCCACCCCTCCCGAGTCATACTTTTTTGCACATCTGAGTTCGAAATTTGTTTTTTGTTTTTATTTCCCTTCTGGCGTAACTGATGAGCTGACACTGGGCCATCAAATAAGTGGGAAAAAAACTCCCATAAAGTTAATTTTATTGCCTGATCCATGCAATTGTGTGCGACCGGGATGTGTCCTCTGGTCAGCTCCTGATAAATGGCTGCGCCGGGCGGGCAGGAATAGAAATGAGAGGGGAGAGGCCAGGCAAAGGGAGCCAGAGTCCCGCCGCTCCCACCTGGTATTGAACAATTTTTGACACGCTCAAAATTTGTATTCTGATATAAGAGGGAGGTGTTCCATTTAGTTTGATGATAAAAGCTGTCATGTGTCCCAGTCAATTGAATGTTACGACACCCACTTAAGCTCATACATCCATAGAAGGTTAATATCTTCACATCTTAAATAGCGTACGTCAGATTGTCCGGAGTCTTCTAAGAAAATAAAATACTGTACATCTAAATGCTGTCATTACATTTGGCCGTCATGGTTCCCGCAGTATTGATTGTCCACAAGGACGTTTGTTCTGTTTGATGGCGAAGGTGGGATAAATAGATATTTGATGGAGCATGGGGAGTGGGCCTGGACCAGTATCTGGAGTGCTGTGTCATTGGGGATGAGAGCCTGGCAGAGAGTCACACGCTGCCTGTTGACATCAGTGGAAGAGTGCAGGGCTCGAGCTGGTGATATCTCTAGTTCCCTACTTCAGCTGGGTCCTCGTGCTGAAAGCTCAGTCCTGTCTGCTTGTTTCAGCCCCTACTCTTTTGTGTGTGTGTGTGTTTAAGCCTGCGTGTCTACATGCATGTATGTCTGTGCCGCATTACTGATAGTCTATTGGGTAATTTCCAACCAGCACTTTGTCCAAATTTCCATATTGATTCTTCCCCCACCACTGGCTGTAGCAGCTTCATTTGCATGGGCTAGCTAACCCAAGCGGTCAGTGGCCATTATATTCCCATTAGCTAATCTCTCCGCTTTGATTTCCATAATCCTCTTGTCTATTGAGAGCCTTCACAGCTCTCACAGTCCCACTCTCCAAGGAGAAAAAGACCCCCACCCCACCCACCCAAGACACTTAACTCTTTCAAAGTCTGTACATGCATCCTATAGACACACATATGTATATTTAAACACTGCAGTGATATCTATATTGGGCCAAATTGTGAATTATAGTGATATTTGTTGCCCGTGATGGAAGCATTCTCATCTTTACTTAAAGCTACAGTGAATCAGGGGTGGTTGATCATCACCCAGTTACCCGGGGCCAGCGGTTTGATCCCTGTTCCTCCTGTCAGTCTGTTGAATTGCCTTTTGGGCAACACACTGAATCCCAAGTTGCTCTTGGTGGGTGAGATGAATGCCTGGCATGGCAGCTCCACTGTGTGTGTGTGTGTGTGTGTTTGCATTTGTTAAGTTCTGCTGAAGTTCAAATGGCATTATCCAGGGAGGTGTAGGGCAAGAGTAACTTGAAAAGCCGCTTGTTACAACTGAGGTATGCAGAAGATCATCTCTGAGAGCACAACACATCAAACCTTGAAGCAGATGGGCTACAGCAGCAAAAGACAACACCAGATGTAACTCCTGTTAGTTAAGAACAGGAAACTGAGTCTACAATTCGCAAAGGCTAACCAAGAGAAAATTGGAAAATGCTGCCAGGTCTTATGAGTCTTAATTTCTGGTGCAACATTCAGAATTTAGCATAAACAGCATTCAAGCATCGATCCATCCTTCCTTGTACCAATTATTCAGGTTGATGATGATTATGATGTAATGGTGCCAGGGCACACTTTAGGCCCCCAGTACCTATTTAAATTGTTTAAATGCCACAGCCTACCTATTGTTGCTGACCATGTGCCTTCCTTTATGGTAGCAGTATGCCCATCTCTGTGGGCTACTGTCATGAAGATATCGTAAAGTAATTTCAAACTGGTTTTGTGAACATGACAATGAGTTCACTGTACTCATGTACTCTTAATCCAATAGAGCATCTTTAAGATGCGGTAAAATGATGGGAGATTCCCATCATAGATGTACATTTAACAAATCTGCAGCAACTGCATCATGTTGTCATGTCAATATGGAGCAAGATCACTAAAGAATGTTTCCAAGAGGTTGTTGATTCCATGCCACAAATTAAGATAGTCCTTAAGGCAAAATGGGTGCAACCTGGTAAAAGCAAATGTACTTAATAAAGTGGCATATGAGTATAAATATATTTTTAGTTGAAATATTTTTATCTTAACATAGAGAGGTTTTGTTGTTGCTTCCTGTTGGGTCTGACTCATTAAACAGCACTGCCAGCTGTACAGAGATATTCTCTTCCAAAAATTAGTCTTGTCCTTCCAACAGAGAGAAATTCAATTAATTCTGCTTGATTAGTAACGTCTGGAGCTTTATTGTAATTTGATAATAAAGATTAGGTAAGGTGGTGGCCAGAATGGGGCAGAGCGGGGGAGGGGGAGCCCTGGGTAAAGCACAGTGGGTTGAGCAGATGAGAGATTTCCTCTGCACATGACTGAGCACTAGCAGTTGCACATTGCAGAAAAAGTATCATTAATAGCATTTTAACACTGCTTAATGTGGATCAAGCAGTAGCGACAATTAAATAGTGTACTGCTGGATATTTACATTATAGCTTGGACATTGCTATAAATGATAACAACTGTAAAAATAATGTTGAGTATTTATATTTAAATTCAAAAGCAAATGCACTTCTGTATACGTAACAAATACAAAAGTTTTGGTGGCAGTTCCGATTCAGTGAGAACGGTTCATGAAAATTGAACGATGTATTCATTGAATGCGTTTTGTGCCAGAACAGTGGGCGAGAGCAACAAGCACTGTTCTGAGGAGAGCGGGAAAACGTACATGCCTGTCTGTAGAGAGCCAGGAGATTTCAGTATAAAGTCCTAGTGGACATTTACATTTTATTTACTGAGTAGAGGTGTGTGTGGAAGGGTTCTTAGTGTTTTTACTTGTTTGTGTTTAATTCCCTCGGCTGAAAACCGGCGCCTAATGCTTGCCAATAAAATACAGCAATGCAGATCGGCCGGGATGCCTCCTGTATCTTCACTGTATCTCCATCTCAGGTTGTCAACCGCCCCAAGAGGAAACATCCACTCAAACATCCCAAATTGACTTTAATCACTCTCAGCAGAGTTCTCGCCGAGCGATTGCTTCCATTGATTAAAGAAGACCTAACACCTACTACTCCACCCTTGACACCCCCTTCCGCTCCAAATGAGTTGATAATTAATAAGGGCTTGCTCTGCAGCCACTAGTCAACAGACAGCATGATGGATCGAAGCGCTTGGATGCAAACCAACACAATGCCAAGCTTGTCACCGGCCCTCTGAAAGGCCCCTGGGTGTCCTTTACCCTGCATGATCAGGCATGCACAGGAGCTTCTACCTTGCTAATTAAATACCCACAGGCTGTCCTTGTTCAGTATTGGTATGTGTTTATTAATTCATGGTGCTGCATCACTCAGGCTTAGGTTTCACTTGCAAAAGAGAAAAGACACTAAAGAATGTCCCCTCCTCTGAATTCTCTTTGAATCTGTACTAGACTTGCACCTACATTCTGGTTGGATGTGGAAGATTACAATGGTGCACATAAGATTTGTGTGAATCTGATTATTATTATTGTAATTTCTCCGAAGTGGTCACACACACCACTGTCGGACATTTGCTGTAGGGCTGCCAAATAATTGCAGCTCTATGCGATTTACTCTGTCACCGAGGTGCTTCAACACCTGCATCACAAAATAATTGTCATGTCGGAGCTGTCTGATGGACATCTCCATCCCTGCGTTCTCACGGACTTAAGTAACCAGGTTAAAGTTGGCTAAAGCTGGTTTCTTAATGATCATGTGAAACGGAAAAAGCTGGTTTTTGAAATATCGGGTAGGGGATTCTGATTCTGATTCTAATCATCCTTCTCCAACTGCACATTTGTATAACAAAAGGCTGCAGAAAGTAACAGTAAAGGAGAAATCATTAACTGGGTGATGCCACAGAAAATTTACTGAAATAATGTGCCTTGTAGATATATAAATAAGTCAATTTCCCCTGCTGATTTTTAAAATTCAGATGGTTCCTGTTGTGTATAAGCTGTGTCTCATTTTTTTTTTTTTTTTTTGCCTTCCCCCCCGTGCTGTCACTTTGCCGGACATGAACACACACGAAAAGAAAAATCAGAAACTAAAATCTTTGTGCCAGGCTTCCAAAATAAGTCAGAGGTGGAGAAGACAGCAGATTACTCCTCTGCTGCATGTATACGCGGATTTCCAGTATCCTGGTTACTTAAGTGCATGTGAACGCAAACCATGATGGACCTATACAACTGTGCTAATCGCTTTCCTTTGTTTTGTCAACACCTGTGAGACTGGGACATTTTCCACGGAGGAAAAGTGTGTTAGCTGTTTCATTAGGCCGACTCTGGGCGTCACACGATGGACTGTTTGTCACCATCGGTAGTTAATGTAACTGTTGTCGGTTTCGTTTTCCATTTCATGGGGAAAATGTTAAAACAGACAGTAGAGAGTTCATGACGGTAGGTTCAATCTTAGTTACAGTTACGGCAGGAAATGTGGCACCTAAGCAGTACAACTGGTGATCTGGTCTAAGAGGGGTGGAGGGTCGCTGGCTGTAAGGCTGTCATAATACCAACTAACAATGTGATCATTTAATTTGCTTTTCACTTACATACTTACACACTACGCATGAGACAGGACCCCAGACACACACACACACACACACACACACACACACACAGCAGGACAAGGTTAACGTTGGGCCCCATTTATTTCACTTTTACAATGACTCTAAATAGCCTTTCAAAAGTCGGGTGAGGAGGGAGACAAAAATAATCGAATCACACAATTACTGCTGGGCTTCATTCTATAGTTAAGTGCATTTTTATTGTGTAACGTTTCTTTTCCCCCACCCTACACCCTCGTCCCCCCCTTCCAACCCCCTCTATTTTTCCTGCCTCCCTCAGCAAGCATTCTCTCCCTGCCACTTTTCATCTAATATAACCATAATTGGGTTTAGTTGTACAAATCAGATTTCAGCAATTGGGTTATCTTCTTCTGAAAGTGGAGAGGTCTGTGGACCGGCATGGGTAGAGAGTTAATCTGCCTTTGTTAAGCCCTACTTTCGGTGGCTACAGCAGCAACATCGGGGTTGTGCCAGTTAAAGCGTTTTACCTGTCGCTGTAGACATGCCTCATGATTTACCCACCTCTTCAGGGAAAAAAGACCTCACCCCCTCCCCAGCACACACACACACACACACACGCATTGTACACATCCACCTACTCTTCTTTTCTGTGCTTCTCCTCAGGCAAATAATAACATTTGAATCAAGCATTAACAGGCTTAATTACTTTAAAATTGTCATTTTAATTTACACTGATATAGTATTGATCACACAAGCAGAGATTAAGGCTCTCAGTGGAGTGCTTGATTTGGAATTAAACAGGGCCTGGTCCTTCTGGGGCCCGCTTGGCCTGTCCTGCCACAGCCAGAAGAGGAATGACATCCTCCCCCTAATGAACTAGCAGCATGCGCAGACATGAATTTCTGGCCTCACTGGAGAAGGAGGGAAATAATGGGGTTTAGGGAGTGATGGCGGGTTATTCATTCACTGCCATGCACCAATTCTCCTGTGATTCATCCCCAGGCCCCCAGACCACTGCTGCCTGTTTGCCTGCCACATTCAGCTTGACTGACCTTTCTCCCGTCTAAATGTGTACATATATATATATTCCCTCCTCCTGTGGGAGCACCATGCCCCATGCCAGGTATCATGTACAGAAGTAGGGAGGAGCACAGGAGAGTGATGGGGTGAGGAAGGGAGCAGGGGTGAGACACCTGCAGCAAGCCACTAGCCTCTAATCTAAAACACCCCCCTCGGTGGTAGAAGTGCTGGTCCGTGATTCCTCCTCTCATCCTAGCTCACTGGCTCGGTCTGAAAACCATGACACATTCTTGGGGAATCGATCGCCTCAGTCAAGCCTGGTGTCACGCGCGGCTGGTTAATATCAGGGGGAAAAAATGTTACATTAAACCTTAAAAAAAATCTCTATCCTGTGTAAAGAAAGCACATGGCTGCTGTGGTCAGTGCTGTGTTTGGCAGTAATAGCACTAGAAAGAGCATTTCTGCTTAAATAATCACACTCCACAAAAGTGCTTTTAATGACTGACTTAGAGTGAGGGGCCCATTAAGAAGCAGATATTGTAAGCACACACAGGATTGAAGAGGATTTCATTTGCTTTACGTGACACAAAACATTTTCCCTGAAAATGATTCTACAACTTTACAGTACATGTTTTATACATTATTACTGTGTCTACTATTTGCAGTCAGGAAGACATTCAATGTTCAACTATAGGGCTTGGTAATATGGATGTAATATTATGGAAGTACTCCATGGCATTTGTAAATGTTTTCAGTTATGATTAACTCGTGATTAAATGACGAACAAAAATACTGTCAATACTTTAACACATCAGTTAAAGACAGTATTGCCATAAAGCGGTCCTGCTTAGTGATTTGTAAATTCTATAAATTCATTTCCATGTATAGCTACTAAATTACAAATTCCATAACTCTAAATATTGTCATATTACACACACCTATTGAAGCTGGACAGTGCATGATGCAGAAACAATTAATAAAATAAAAAGCAGAAAAGAAAATTGCTCCTGTGTTGAACAAAGCAAATGAATACATTGCAGTGTTAACTATTAGCCTGCATTATGGCAATAACGTCTTATTACAGGTGTAGTCAACACGTTTGTTTTGTGTGCTCTACTTTACAGTCAAACTTTGTTGTTTCCCTCCACTTTGTGCTGTGTGCAGCTTTACAAATGATTTATGACTGCAAGTACACATTATGAAATCTGACTGTGATGGATTTGGGGCAGTCGAAACCAAACTCGACACCATGTTTGTCCTTGAGCCGGTTGTCTTCCAGCGTTGCCTAAAATGGCCAAAAGGTACCAGAGTAGATTGAAATGGGCCGGGAGAATTGTTTGCGAGGCCCTTATTTGATTGCATTACTTACACCTACATGTTGCGAGGTGAAAACCATCTTTGCAATGAAGGCTAAAAAAAACCCAACAACAACCCCTTTTCTCTCAGCTGGCAACATCCCGTGACGGATATCGAGATGTCTCCAATACTCATAATGGACTTGGCTAGGCCCGGGGTGGCTGGGCTTGGGCCTTCTACTCCACTTTGTCATCCAATCACCTTATTCTAATGCTATGGCATTGTTTAGTCAACCAGCCGTCCATTTACATCAAGCCATAACCACACAGCCACACCACAGAAGCACTTAATAGAATTAGCAGGTATTGTGCAGCACATTTTAAACACATAGGGCATTTTAAGCACACACACTCAGTCACTCCTCCTTTCCTCCCTTGGCTGATGATCCCTCGCTTGCTGTCAGAGTAATGGCATCACAAGCTCTCTAAACAGTGCCTGCCTTTCTTCTTTAACTTTTAGAACTCTATATCCTGCCCACTGTGGACAGTTGTTTTTTCAGATCTTCAAATGGGCAACCAATATTGTTGTCATGTTTATGTTGTGTACTACATATTAATAGCCTATAAAGCACATTTGTTGCATTATTAAATCTTTTTTTCACTTGGTCTTCATTAGGAAATAGGAAGCCAAAGCTCTGGACTGTAACAGTTGGTTAACGATAGGGCTCATAATTTCCTAATCTGATTTCTGGGGAATGTTTGCATGTCTGTTCATCTGGGCAGCATATAAATAGACATACAAAAATTAGGCTGCCACATAGCCAGGAATTTGCAGTCACTTGCCTCCTCTTGCCGTTGACTGAATTAGGTTGTTTTTTTTCTTTTTTGCCAGTCCTCAAAATTGAAATACCATCTTTTCAAGCTAATTTATCTCTCATGCTTCCCACTTTTTTTTTTTTTTTAATTAACAAGAGAACAAATTTACATCATATAAACTCCAAATTGTCTGAAGTCCTTATTTTCTAATGTTATAAAATGTGGAACGTGTACGTTAATGTTCAATGACTCATGTAATTTGTCGGGGCAATGAGCCAATCCCTTTGTCCTCAAAGCTACCACTCCCTGTTAAACTATTACCTATAAAAACAGCCATACACTCGAAGCTGGAGGGTGTGTTCTGACCACAGTAATCACGAGAGGCTTCCTCCTTCTCTCGTTCCTCAGCAAATTGATTTTTGTTAGGAAAATTAATGCACTCGCTCTGAGGTTGTGGAGGTCAGAGGTAGATGGGCTTTTGCAGATGAAGGGCGGTGCTCTGCAAACAGAAAGGCAATGTACAGCTACAGGACCTTAACTTTGCCCTCAAAGAAACAATCTGTTTTTTGTTTTTTTTTGTTGTTGTTTTTTTTTGAGGGTGTCGTGCACAATAACGTATGATATATTGTCTTTGCAGATGCCTTAAACAAAACAGTGATTGATCAAGAAAATATATAGGCCCATTTATTGACTACACCCATTCACCCCAGTGTTGGATTTACTGCCCTGTTTTATGTTGTATGTTCTACTGTTTGTTGTCTTTTCAGCAGGTTCACATCAAAATTTGACAATTCATGACAATTCTTTTGAAATTGGAACATCTTTTCATGTAGCACATTAAACTATTATCAGTTGCAACAATACAATGTACATATATAACTATAATATGTTTAAAAGTCGAACTACAGAAGAGTCTCTTTCTGACCCTGAGGACATATTTAAGTGTTATCTTATAAAGGTGTAAAGCAAAGCATAACCGTGTCTCCGTAATGCTTCCCAAGTTGGAACCAATCTAACACAAAGGGTGCTCTAGTCAGCAGGGTTCCTGCACGAGTTCAAGCCACAATGGCACCGCTGTGTGCGCCAAGCTGGAGCTAATTGGCAACTCATTAAAGAACCTACTAATTAGATTGGATGTTATGATTAAAGCCCGTAATTTTAACTGCCTAATTAAATTTCTCAGAAGAAACAAAAGCTCTTTTTAAAACATGCATTGGCTTACTGGAAATGGAGCGTTTCTTGGAATGCTGAGTCACAGAACACTGAACTTTTTTTTTTTTTTTGTGAATATAGTATCTTTAGGAGTGTACATTCTCCTCGGGAGTGTAATTGTTGATATAGTGTCCAGTCACACACAAAATAACCGAACAACTGTCTAATCGAGCGATTCCAAATTAGAACGCATGCTGACTTCCTTAATAAATTGTGGAAATTGGTCATAGTCGGTGCAGTGAAACAAAAGCTCAACAGACTGTTTTGCAACACACATAAGATGGCATTCTAGTTGCTCTTTGTGGCCCTTTATTTGTCTATTGCAAATTTAAAGACCAGTGCTCGCCAATGATGTGTGTTATGTAAAATTCCCAGATGGTTGATATTCTCCATGCTAAACCTGGCTAAGCTTGTCTTCATATTAGCAAAACCCCCTAAAACCAAGATCTTTAGTGAGTTGATTCTGCTTTTTGAGCAGCGACCTTCATCCATTCAGACTATTTACATTTTATTGTATTTGAATATCATTTTTATTGCATTAAGAAGTAGACCAACATGCCGAACGATTTACTCTATAGCCTGTGCTGTAAATAACGGGTTTCATACAAATCTGTCCTTCCACGATTTTTATGGAAGTACCTTTTTGTGACTGTTGCTGATTTCCCTACAACTTTTTTAAAAAAAACAGTATTGTTATGCATGTTGCAAAGTTGCACCATATTGTTTGTTTGTGCACGAGCAGATACTCCTGGAGGGAAGATATTAAACAACACAATGCATCAACAATAACACAATTAAAACTAATCTGATCATTAAAATGTCTTAAACTTAAAAGCCGCATCAGCTTGGGTATTTCAAATTTTCCATTTAAGATCCATATAGAGTTCTGTGGGGATAGAGTTCTATGTATGGAGTCACTGAATAGAGTAAGTCTGTCAAAATCTGTTCAAAAGAAAGTGGCACCTGCCTATCACGGACTCTTATTTGGTCTCACGTGTAACAGATGCACTTGCGAATTCTGCTCTAGTTCAACCCAGTGATATACAATACAGTACCACCTGGTCATCTGTGGAGCTCTCAAAGAGGCGACCCAGGAGACTTGTTGGGCCCCTCCAAATCCTCTTTTCTCCCGACATTTCTGTGCGTGTGATATTTACAGGAGAGCAGACGTGGGTTTGCTGCCACTCTTGACCCTGGCACAGGATCTCTGTCTCAGGACTCTTTTAAAAAGGGGCCACAGGAAAGGCTGGATGCTGTGATTGTACGGATTAAAAGAAAACATCTGCGTTATAAAAAAAAAAAAAAAAAAAAAAAAATCCTCTGTTCACTCTTTTTTATTTATTATTATAATAATACAATAAGAGGGAAAAAACCATGACATAATTTCTTGTTATCTAAAAAGCTGAGACTGCATTTACATTTGCTTTTCATGCCGCGTCCATGTGCTCTTAAGGGCGATGCACTGGAGTATAACTAAGCTAGCATGGAGGATATCCAACCATTTAAATCAAGCCTCTGGGAATTTTACATAACACATCATTGGTGAGCATTGGTTTTTACATAAAGACAAAGAAGGCCACAAAGAGCCACCGGACGGGCGTCTTAGCCTGAGACAAGCCGCTGCGTGTGTTTTTGCAGACTCCTCTAAAGCTTCACGGTCCTGTGGTCACTGTTGTGCTCCGAGAAAGCCTCTGCTCATACCCAGACAGCACACAGACAAAAAGCTGCTTATTTTTTTTTTTTATTCATTGAGAAGGGGAAAAAAATATTTTTCTGAACGCGACCTCAAAACTGAGCTGAACTGAACTGAACCCGCTCCTCTGATGGGTTGACATCTTGGTTTGATCTTCAGATGAGTGCTGCCCAGTCTCTGAGCTCCAACGAGATACTGTAGACTGCCATCGGTTGTCCCTGTCCTGTGGAAGCTTTCATTTTTTTTTTATAGATGTTTCACAAGATGGGTTATGATCTAGGCGATGTTGCCTTCATTTAGGAAGAGTTGTGTTTGCACTAAGGGAGGAGGAAGGGCTCTTGATGCAGACAAATTGGAATTTTCCTGATAAATTCTTCTCACAAGTCACAAAGTAATGCTTTTAAGATGCAACAAACTAATATATTTCATTATGGGACTCTGCAATAGAGCTGTATCTCATTGGGTTGTCAAGGATGCCACTTTGTCACTGCAAGGCCACATGAGACAGGAGTGTGGGACAGAGACAGAATTAACGCTGCTTCTGGACAAAAGCTGACTGATTACTTTTCTCGCTGACATCACAGCTCTGACAGCTCTGCTCAGTATCCTTAAGGAGAGCTGAGTTTCCTTAATACTTACGATTTAACATTGAAAGTCGTTGGTCACACTACCCCAGATGTTGACATGCATGTGTGCACATGTGCAAATGTTTAAGGTAAAGAAGGCAAAGAAACAAATTGTGCATTTAGGGAATTTACAGTAAAAACTTTTCAAACTTCTTCAGAGTTTTCTTTTAACCACAGCGATCAGTTAAAGTGATATTGCTTTCATTCTTCCTATCGCTTGTATGATCTTAATTCAATCAATTATTTCACAAATGAGACCACATGAATAGGCGCAGTATTAAATCAGATAATAATGTAGATTGATGAACAGTCTATGACAACATTAGCGGCCTTTCCAAAATGAAGAGATGGACCGAAAAAAAATCAATGAGCACAGAGACTTGTCATTTGCATGGGTCTCTTTCCCTAATGGGAATACTTTTACAGACAGGGAATTACAAGTTGAAATATTCTTTTTGATTATTGGACATCCATAGCCAAATATGATTTACATTAATGAGCATAAGTATATTAAAGGCATTTTATCCCCCAGCATCTGAAACAATTGAATAATGGCTCTGGCATCCAAGCAGCTGCTTGAGAAAATAGAGAGGAGGTAATGTCACTTTAATTACTAATGGATACCTCAATTGTTCAGCCTTTGATTTTTCATCTTTGGGAACAGTTTAATAAGGCAAATATTCATCATCTTCATATCCTCTTTTAAAATGATGATTCTATCAAGCAAAGAGAGTGTAGTTATTTAAAGAAAGTGGCCTGTTACCAAGCCAAGCCTCCAAGATCAACGGTTTATTTGAAGATTGCTTTCAAAAGATTATTTTCCTGTGAAGAAAGAAGAAAAGTCTTTTCATGCCCAATTTCAGATGCCTGATACACTTAAGGTTGAAAAGTTGACCTTGTTAGTAGAGACATATGCTGTATAATTTCCTTTTAGAACCGTAATTGTCCCCCATATTGCTCTTCACTGTTTGTCATTGAATGAATGTTACATCCTGTTTTTGTTGTTCTTGTGTCTTGATTAAATTGTGCACTGCAGTATTTTTGACCTGAGCTTTATTATGAACAACCCAGCTGTGTGTAAATCATTGGGATGGGTGACCTTAAAAGTGCTCGGCTTTCTTTTCTAAAGTACTCTAGTCAACAACAGCTCACCAGAGCATGAGACATTGCAGAGCGGCGTTTGCCATGCTGTTTAATTACCTCTTGAGAAGTTGATTTATTTCACAATATACTTCAGATGATATAATAATGACAAACAACAGGCTGTAAAGGTTTTTCTGAACAGTTTTAAGATCATCATTTCTTTTCAGTTTTTCATGACATGCAAGGAGAATTTCTACTTAGGCCTGTACAGTCCATAAAAAGCACAGTATAACCCAGCACGACCTCAGCAGATCTTATAAGTTAAACACTTGATATAGTTATGTTTGCGTTCTTTCGGCAGATTTAAAATAGTCTAAAGTGAAATCAATTTATTGATTAAAATAAATTAATAAATTTGTTGCATTGGGGCGAAAAAAATCTACAAAAATCAACCCAGGTTTTCTAGTGTTGGATAACTTTTTTGTTATCTTGTACTCAACCTGCTGCTGATATGTAGGTTCTAGTTGCCCTCACCATGCCTCCTCCATTTAATTTATTTTCACCATGCATTTATGAATAGTGCCATGCGATGGACTATTTTGCCCAGCTCTATTAAGAGGTCAGCATCAGCACAGGCCTCACAGGTGTAATCCCATTACTCCGATTCTCTGTTTTTATGTGCTCGTTAAAAGCTGCTGAAGTAGCAACATGCTATTAGTAAATATGCAGCTAGAATATTTATGGTCATTCATTCTCTTAGAACAGAGCTTTGCTAACCTTACTGGACTGCAGAAATCATGGATTGAATTTCATTTAGATTTTTATTATTTAATGAGAATTGTAGGCATTTACCGTATCTTTTCTACAAATGTGCAGTATGTATCTCAACACATTTCTTTCTTATTGCTTTATCAGAAGACATTTATTCAAATGATCATCTTTAATAATAGAAAGGAGGTGCTATTAGTTTGTGTATCGACCAATTTTTACAAAGTTACCAAAGTTTTCTATCTGGATTATGCTGAGAAAGCTAATAATGTGTCCTGGAGCAAAAACGAAAGCCCTGGCATTATAAAGAAGCTATTTTAAAGTCTGAGTCAGATCAAGTATACTTGTATTCACTTTTCGTTTTTGTTGAATGTCATTGCTGTGATGGTTTTATTGCTTTAGACCTTTCTGCCGGGCAGGTTAGAGCAGCGACTACAGGACAGATGAGCGTGGCAGGAAATTGGCAGATGCAAGCATCCATTTCACTGCTAATTAGGGGGTCCAGAAGCCCACCAACTGACAGGGTTCAACTAGGCAATGTAGTGCCTGCCAGCTCCCATCCCGTGCGCTTTATAAAACGCTCTTTAATTCCCCAGCACAATATTATTAACTTTGTAAGTGGATGAACACAATGGACAAGCAATTTAATTAACTTCTACCATTGAATGTTGGAGGGGAGACTAAATGAAATTAATGCACAATATTTCCCAGGGAGGCAGCCAACCTTGGGAGTGGGTCTGGATTGTTGGCAGGTCAGGCGCTGGCTGTGGGTTTGGCCAATTATGCCTTGTTTAGACCCATCCATAATATTTTCCTCAAAAGAAAATAAAATCAGTGGTTTTGAGATCAATCATGGGCGTATGTCGCTCTGCATTGTGGGGGATTTTAGAATAATGAAGTGGAAGCCTGGAAACACTGTGCCAAGAGCCCTCAGAAACTACAGAGCTAAAATACAGGTAGCATGAATGATCCATACAGCAGTGTGGGTTCGCTTGAAATAGAAAATCAATAAATGGATGGAATTTGGGAAATGTAGCAAATACAGAGTGCTCTGACTGATGACCCAGAAGTGACACTGTCGGTCCACGTTGATCCAGATTGACATGTCAACTATTGTATGGATAACTATGAAATTTTGTAGAGATGTTCCGCAGAGGATATACATATCTTGATGTCTTTGAACATCCCCTGACTTTTCTTGCAACACCAGCAGTTTGAACATGTTGTTTTTAATAAAATGTCTCATGATATATTGGAGAACTTGCCGTTTGCCTATTGTGATCTGCACATCTTTCCTGACTTCGCCTCTAGTGCCTCCATAAGAAGAAGACAAATCCGAGTAACCACCAGGAGTCTGAAATTTAGAATTTAGACTGAAGTGGTTCAAAAACCAAAGAATTTAGCTTTTACAGTATTTACATTTTTTCTTTAAATACAGCATGTTATTTTGAGAAGAAATATGATTAGAATCTTACCTGAATGCGAAGAGCTACTGTCAAGCCGTCCTGTGACCCTGACTCTCAGACTTCCACTTATTTCTGCTTGATTAGTAGGTTTTATAGCATTTGTAATTATTGTAATTTTATAATAATTATGCACCTGCAGTGTTGTGGCAGAGCAGATTTAGGGAGGGAGCGCCAGAGCAAAGTAGATTGATTTATGCATGTTTAAAGTTTGATGCTTCCCTAATAATTCACATTGCTCTAAATATTGTCAAGATTTAACAAGTTTAAATAGCTGCTATTACAGCTGTACATTCTGTACCGTAAGCCCTCAGATGCAGCATGTGGCATAGCAGTATAAAACGTCTGTTTTAGTTAATGTTTAGATGTTACAGGTCAGTTTTATCCACTTTAGTGAGGTTCAGGTGGCCCTGCAGTAAATGCGAATGGTTCCACCTATTATTTGCAAGGGATCCATACTAGTCCTACTTTGCCATGTAAAACCAATTGTCTTGCAAGGTTTAACCATGAGGCAGTTACAGTGGCAGTTGGATCCTAATGGTAAATCTGAGTGTAGTTCCTTCCCTCTGTCAGATACCTGTGCCCCCCACACACCCCAGAGACAAGTGCTCTTTCAAGACATGACAGATGGCTCCAACACTCGGGCTGCTTTCAAATCACAGAAAGTGACAGAAGAAGCTTTAATGAGAGTTTTGTCTGTGTATCCAGTCAGGCCTTCTAGCCAGATGATGAATAATAGACACTGTGGCTCAATACTCTGAATACTCAATCAATGGCAGTGGAAGAGGGCCTTGGCAAACACATGGCAGCCTGAGGTGGGCGGTGGGCTCAGGAGGTCTTGGAAATACTAAAGCTTCTCCATCTTTATTTCTGGACTGAAAAAGCTATATGTGTTGCTCACTCCAGCGCTCAGGTACTGTATTTGCAGAGGATGCTCAACAGGCTGATAGTATTGAATATAAGTGCAGGCCCTGATACTGCATATCAATAGGTCCCTTGGTGTGACAGAGACCTGATTGTAAGGTAAACATATTATTTTTTACATTTAATATGGAAGGACTGAACACATCGCATACTGTTGACATTGTCTGCTAAAGGTTTGAGCCTTTCCACTTACAAATGGTGTATGTTAAGGATTTGGCCATGAGAAAAGCCTGATCTTTAGTGGCTGAGGATATTATGCAACTATTAGCCAGAGCTTTTGTCTGTGTCTCCTGCTGTAAGCTGTTTTGACAGAACACATGTTTTCTGA
This sequence comes from Channa argus, assembly GCF_033026475.1. Classification (NCBI taxonomy): domain Eukaryota; kingdom Metazoa; phylum Chordata; class Actinopteri; order Anabantiformes; family Channidae; genus Channa; species Channa argus. Next base: position 50,100,537 of record NC_090197.1, read on the forward strand.
TACATTGCAACACCATTTCTTCATGACAGCATATCTGATTGACCTTTCGATAAGACCGTGTGCGTGTGCATGTCTCTACATGTCTGCGTTGCTTTGCTGTATGTCTGTTTCTATGTGTGGAAGTGTGGCTTCACTCAAGAATTGACAGATGAGGGGACTCCAGGGATTTCTGAGCAATGAGATATAAAGTGGAAAACAGCCCATTTTGTCTCTGCTGTCTAGCAGGCAAAATGCCACAGAAAACCCAAAGGAGATATTTCTCTGAGGTTCTGTAATGAGCCCTGCGGCTCAGCTCTGACACAGATAATTATGATTACAGTGCAAGTATCACTTTAAAGGAAGTGCTTTTAAAGAATATTTGCGTTGTTTTACAACTCGGGTCGTACTTTTGTAGTTTTAGCCATCCTTCCTGTACTGTTAAGACTGTACTCATCAAGTTACTGCATATAAGACCATGGTGAATCATCACATACCTATTTCTGTTTGACCAATGGATTTGTAAACTAATATTTCATTTGTAATGAAATGCTATGGTATTACAACCAACATTTCACTTGTGGTCTGACTACGGATAACAGTCTGACTGACTATCTGACTGCTTGTGTTTCTTGCCCGTCTGGCTTTGTGGTCGCAGTGTTGTTTAACCAAAATCAAAGATCAAAGTTATAAAGGACAATTATTTTCTTTGAATGCTGAAAAAGTGCTACCAGCACCAAAGGTCCTCAACTCAAAGAAAAAAAAAGAGAGAGAGAGAGAATGAGAAATCTTGCTCTGAAGATGCATTGTGTAGCACAAACTGTGTACTAAGTGGTACTATGGACTATATATATTTAAGATTCTAACATTATAAAAACACATAGTACTACTTAGTCGGAATTATGATTCAACACTACTTAAGGCAGCTTCCCTCACTGAGGTTCTGTTGGAGTGCATCTTTTTTTTTCCCCTCATAAATGACTTTTTTTGGACACGCGTTCTTGTTGCTATGCTCCACAATCCCATAATCTTGCACTTTGCTAGTGTCTGGGGGACAGCAGAACATTACCCTCTGAAGTTGTACAGTGACACTGTAATGACACTGGAGTGTGTATGTGTCAGCTCTCCTGGGACAGGCTGCTCTCCCTCAGCACTGATTGGAGGTGAGACCTTGAAGAAAAATTATTACTTTTATGTTTGGTTTATGGCTCATTTTTCACATTAAATGCAGAAAATCTATTCAGAGGTCACAGAATTCCCGCTTCTCTTCATCGGCCAGAACTAATTTTTGCAGTCCTTGGTATTGATGAAGCATTCAGCCAAGCAAAGTATGCAGCCTATGTACTGCTGCTCTCAAGTCTCTATTTTCTACCAGCCAGTCTATTGGGACTTGTTCAGCCCATATCTGCTGGGGTTTTTGAAATGTCAACTACACACTTGCATGACCACACACACACACACACACACACACATGCACAGAGAGAGCAAGCACAGCTGCCGTTGTGTCAGTGTGCCCTTATCTGTGAACGGTGTAGCCCATAGGACTCATGATAAGAGATAGCATTGCCAGAACGAGTCATAAAACCCCAGCTTTTATGGTGCGGTTATTGTCTTTCTGTCTACAATTATGGTGATTACTCATTTCCCCTTACCCTCCCTCTGCAGACCTCACGGTGCACTTAATAGACTGCATTTTACTAATGGAAAATTAAGTAGCTGCCGTGGCAGTGGGGTTTATAAATATGTAAAATATACTTTTAATTATTTCAAGTGAATCTGGCAGCTAATCAATAAAGAGGAACGTGACAAACATACGTTTGACACAGGCCATTGTAAAGCTACTGGTAAAAGATAAGCATTGCCTGTCAGCGCAGTCCAGCCCTAATGAATATTTTGAGCCTGTCATGTACGGAGACAAATGGATTAATTGTGCCCTGCTAATATAATAGCTTCTTCATGAAGAGTGCCGTAGGGTGGCAGAGGAGAGAGAGCAGCTGTTATAGGTTCTGAACCCTGATGTCAAATAAATATTTATTAGGGTTGAGGGTTAAGTAGATTTTTGCGATTACATGGATAGCCACTTAAGCATTGTTGTTTATCATTTATTTGAAAATTGAATTATGGCAATGTGTTTAATGTCATGTTGGTTTTATTTTTAGCCAGCTCAGGCATCGAGGGCATATTAAGGGATCAGCTTCTGCTCCCAAGATACAGTGACTATTTGGATTCATCTTGAAGGGTTTCATCATTGATTTAATAAATGAAATAATTTTAGTTCCTAGAGATGGTATTTACTCCAGATTCCATCCATACAATCAGGGTTTGCGATCAAGTGCAACATTTCTGTCACTTGTTAAGTTCTTGTTTGCTTTAATTTATACTTTTACAGTCTTAAAAACCAAATGTATTCAATTTACAAAACTATAAAATAGATGTTCAAGCAGCTAGAATGAAGAATTCTTTGTCAGTATGGCTTGATAAATGACTTAAACAATTAATCAATTACTACATTTTTAATTTTCTATAGTAGTCAAGCAGTAGTAATACTCTTGACTGTGCAGAAAAATTGCACCACTGCAGTTTATATATATGAATATATGAATGTTTTTATTTGTTTTTTTAAAACCCTTCGGAATTCTCTTTTTGTCATATTTCAACCCCGTCACGTGTACGTCACTATCCACTGAAATATTCACACAAAAAGAGCATTTAGCATAGTGGCAGCATTTTGACAAATATCATAGAAAACCCCCAGACCATTCATCTCTGTCCCCAGGTCCGTGGTTGGCTCTTTAAGGTGAAAGAGAACATAAAAGACAAGTGAGCGCAAATAAGCACAGGGGAACCTTAGCGGGAAGTCGTCTTCTTGCATCGGGAAGCTGTGACCTTGAGTCCTGCCGTCACCCAATGCTTGCCCCTCCCTCTTATTTCCTCTGTCCTGTCACCATCGTATGTTCTCATCAATTAAATGTGCAACTCCGTCCGTCGGCTAAACGTACATTTCAAGGAGATAGGCAGGACCTCATGTTTGTGCTTTTGACGGATAAGCAAATGTTTAATCTCAAGATGCCCTGGTGCTCATAAATAATAGAGAGGCTGGGTAAGGCCCAAAATCTCTCCAGGGTGCCTGCACCCAGCATCAATTGGAGAACGTAGGGACAACTAAATCCTACTACCGCTTTTCCTTGATCACATGCCTCTTACTCCTCTTCATCAGTTGTTGCTCTATAACTTCCTCAGTAAATTTCTTGGATAAAAAAGCTTTTTTTTCTTACATAGGAAATTCACTGGGAAAGCTTAAAAACGCATCTTTGCTTTTTGTTTCACAGTTATCTCTCTCTTCTTACTTATGTTTTAATTTGGTAACTCTGCCAAAAGTTACTCGCCATCTGCCTTGTTCTTAAAGGGGGGGGGGGAAAAGGAGACTTTGAATTATCCCAAGCCAAAGGTCTGCTATCTCAAAGGCACAGGGGATTGGGCTTGAGCTTTGCCTCCATTTGCCCTAAATGTAAAGAGGGCAACAGAAAGCAGCGTAGTGGACTGTGAACCGCATCAAATCCCTCTGTACAACTCTCACTTCTTCCCACAGATTTTGACTGGCTTGCCCACCGACTGGGAAAGTTTCCTGATTGTTCACAAGGAAAATTAAGATTTTAGGCCTATTGAAGTTGATCTTTCCTCATTCAGAAGTGAATCTGAATGTGTCCCTTAAAGGCCCCAAATTGTTGACTTGCCACATTAGAAGACTCTGAGCCCGAGAATGGGGTCTACTGAGTGTACAGTACTGAGAGCACATTGCACCTGTTGTTGTGTAGCTGATAGTGTGTACTGTTTTATCCCCCCAATGAGTGGAGCTGTGAGAAGTGTGCTGTAGAGCCTTAACGAGTGAGGCTTGTAGCCCAGTTTATTAGTCAAGCATTCTCACATCGGTTAAGTCTTAGCATGCTCCACATTGTTAAATAAGGTTTGGAACTGGAGAACTCGCGTGACAGACTCACAGAGTTGATCTGAAGACACATTCAGCAAGAAACAAATGTGAAAATATGTGAATTTATTTATCGAAACTATGTCCAATCTCAAAACTTTTTTTTTGTTTTTTTTTGCTTCTCTTGTAGGCTCTTGGAAGTTTCTACTTTATCCACGAGTCTTTGAAAAACATCCACCAGTTTGATTTCAAAGGTGAGTACAATCCTCCAGTATACAGGTACATCATCACCACTGTCTTGAAATGAAACCACCACACAGTGCCCCCCTCATCCCACCCCTGCATATCACACAACCATTTCCAGGCTATTCCCATTTCCATCAAAACCAGTGAGCTTAGATTGGCCCTGAGGATAATGTAAAGGGAGCCGGACAGAATGGTAATGCTTATTAATATTAGGATTTAATTCATAAGATTTCAGGCCTACAGTAATGGTCTGTGGCGGGTTATTGGACAGTTACAGCAGTCTCATCAGCCTGAGGTGTCAGAGGGCCCTGGGGTCCGGTGGCCGTGCTAATTATAGAAAGGATATAGATGTGAAGGCGCCTCGTTTTTTATTAGACCCAAGTCTGCATTAGCACCAGTTTATCCCAGTGAAGGACAGGGCGAAGACATGGGAGGGGTCGAGAGCATCGCTCACTGTGTACACATGCATACTTTACAGATTTGATTTCAAATCATATTTACTTGGGTATATGTAGCTTTTACTGTCAAAATAGGAAAAGCACAGATGCTCTTTATGATTTTAACATGTTCTGTTTGTCCTATGAAGCCATGACAGTGAGCCAGTATCAGAAATTACCGAAATTAAGTGAAGTTAAGCCATCATTATTTTTAATATGTGCACGTGTGATTTTTCCATTTTTAAATACTTTAAGAGAATTCCAGAAGAGTTATTCCACTCAATGTCTTTTTGCAATTAAGTGAAATGCAAAAATTGAAAATGTGAACTGTAACAATACTGTCACCACATGTGAGCTCATAGTTTAAAACTGTCCTTTTTTGTTGTTGTTGTTGTTGTTGTTGTTTATAAGTGTGAATGAAACAATTTAATATTATTCCTCTAAAGCATAACAAGTACAAATCCACAACCTTTTTATGTGTGATATATTTATCATATATCTATATGATAAAGATTCACTCTAAGTTTTAGAACAAGAGTTGAAGTATCTCATAAATAAAAAGAAACATTTTAGAGTAGATTTTTGTAAAAAAAAAAAAAGTAGTAAAGTAGTAAACTGTATTGCAAGATTTCTTCATCTGTAAGAGAAATCTTTCTGTTATAATAAATCGTGTGAACATAGTTTAGGTTACGTTAGTGTTTCTGAGGATTTGTTTTGCCTAAGTTGATATGGATCAAACACATGCTTATCACCCAACTGCCTGATTCACACATTCCTCATTCTAACCAGCAGGTGGGGCAGTTGTCTGAAGAAGGCCAGTGTGACTCTGGCATAAGCTCCAGTGGCATAAAGAAATTCTTAATCACATATAATCAAGGGCTCCCCAAAAATGAACCTGTCGCATTCGTAACAATAAGCTGTCTTTCTCCCTCTTGCTTGCTCTGTTTCCCCACCTACGTCTGTGTCTCTGTCTCTTTCTCTCTTTGTTTTTTCTTCTCCGCGTCTCCTTCAAGCCAAGAAATTCAAAAAGGTGGAGGGAAAGGAAACCTGCTCCGAGACACTAGAAAGCACTCCTATGCTAGAGAAGGAGAAGTTTCCACAGGACTACTTTCCTGAGGTGGGTTCTGCCGTAAATACACTTTGCTGACTGATGGTGGTCATTTAAAGACCCCTTCCTGTGAAGTCATGGAATGACAGATGTCACTCTGACAAGAGGAAATGTGTCATGATAAATAAACACAGACTTTTTAAAGCCTATACACTATGAAGGTTTAATAAAGTGGGTACATTTCCAAAGGTGGTCAGTCACTCACTTAGGAGTAACCACGTATATCATGTAATGTTATTTAAAAAAAAAAAAAACACAACAATGGATACGTTTTGATAAGTTTTACCTTATTCAGATAAAAATAATAAATAAAAAAAAAATCCAGAAAATATATTTTAAGGTTCCTTCATTGTAATTTTATTTTTAAAAGATCTTTTATGCTTTAAGAAAATCTGGTCGACACACGGCTGATTTAAAAAAAAATAAAAAATAAAAATAATATCAATCCAGAAATGGAGAAAGTCTTTGTTGTGCCCACGACATCTCATGGAGGAGTTCTCTGCCCACTCGGCAGAGTTTCGGTTTTCTGGTTTCGGCGTGCTTTGCCATTAGAGGGAAGCTGAGTGCTGAGCATAGCTGTGCTGATATAGTAATAAAGAGCACAACCGCCCGTGTGTCATCCCCACACTCCCCACTCATCTGTCAACCATGCTCCGACGGCCGCCTTCGCAAATATATGCAAAACAGATTGATACGGCCCCCTTCACACACTTCCCCCCAATTTCCGTCTCTTTCACACACACAGCAGGACCCCCCCCTCTTCTTACCCCCTCCCCACCCTGAGCCACCCTAGACATACACACAAACATATGTATTCACACACACCCAGCCCACAGCATCATGTCTCAGGTTTCCCACTTCCTCATTCCAGAGATGATCTAAAACCAATTACACTGATTGAGGTGCAAAGCCATTTAAAATGATTACAGCAACGCATTGTTCTGCCTTTAACCGGACAAGCAAAGAAAACTACAAAACAAACCTGGCACGGCATATTGTGAGAAGGATGAGGGGAGTGATGTAGAGAGAAAGGAGGTGTGTGTGTGTGTGTGAGTGTGTGATGAGAAAAGTTTTGCCTAGTGATTTATGCCTCTTTCCCGGCTGGGATATGAATCCAGGATGATGCTCCAGAGAGCAGCACTCCAGATAATGTTAGCCCATTTAAAAAGAGCAGATTTGTGTAGTCTATCAGGGTCATCGAGTATTTTTTTTTTCCCTGCCCAGCCCCCTCCTCCACTCCTCTTCCAGGCCCCTCCGTAGTGAGAAATTGGTTGTTATCATAGATCACAGATACTGCTCAAACCTCTTATGAAAGATGAATTAATTTCACTAATGCTTTAATGCAAAGCTCTCATGAGGGAGGCAGACTGGTGATAACCCCTGCCTCGTCCCCGCTTCCTCCGCGAGTGATTTATGCCCTCTTTTAGTAGATGAAACTGCCTAGATTTGCCATCCATCTGCGGTGTTGAGGAATCTTATTACATGCAGATCTTGGACCAGACAGGACGACATACATAGTCCCAAACCAGTTGTCCCAGCTTCCTCTGTTTAAGATACTTCGACCATAGGATTCAAATTTAAGAAAAAGGATGTGGGCACGCGTCTTGGTTTTATGCTCATAACTAATTTCCAAGGGGAAACAAAATGAATGCCAGATGCTGATCTTGTTTGTCAAACAGAATCCTCAGTGTGATTGCTCAGGTGGCCAGTTTGTGTGTGTGTGTGTGTGGGGGGGGGTTTCTTACTTGTGTTTTACCTTTACAGTCCTCCAATAATAAATTATGACTAAGATAATTGGTGCTGACATCATGGTGGGAGAGTGTATTGTAATATGTATCTGTGTTTAAAATCAAATGTCATTCACCACATTCAGCACATGGATTGTGTCCCCATATTCCATATAAATCTATATTATATTATTAATTTAGTTTTAATCTTTAATGTATCTGCCAGTTGCTTACGGGATGAATTGATTAGTCATTTTGCCTGTGTAACTGTGAACAACCTTTACCACAATTTGTCTGTTTTCACATTGATTATTTTGCTCATACCACTAGAAAACCGATAATCAAAGTGTAAGTACGTTTGTTATTGTTACTTAAGCAGTAACTAAAAGGAATAATTAATTATTAAAATAGTTGCATTCCCTTTCGGTAATTGACTATTGGTTTCAGCACCTGTGCAGATACAATCTACAGTGGGCATTTTTTGGGAGTCAAAACCAAAACACTGAGAACGTCACTGACTGACGCGTTGTCGCAGCCTGTGGCGCCTCATAAACACACTGGACATAGTATTTCACATCAACGTGTAATGCTCAACCTTCTTTGACTGTTGAGAAGGGGCAAGTCTCACTCAGAGACCTTTGAATATCTCACCACTGCTGCCTCTGCTGCTCTGAGTCTGTGTCATGAAAGACTTTGACAGCACTTTTCTACAATGAGTTACTTTATGGAGCCTATCTCTTCAAAAATAAAAGCTACATAATGTAGCTGTACTGTCCCAAAAAATGCAGAAGTAGAACAATCAGAAATCATCCACGCAGGTCTCTTTTTAACGATTTTAAAATTTTGAAAACATCCAAATTTATTTAAAATCAATCTATACCGTGATTGATTACTTCTTCACCTTTTAAAAGCAGATAAACTCAAGTCATAAAATGAAATGCTGGGTAAAATTACTCCCATTTGCTCTTTGTTCGTGTGGCCCTTTCTGCTCCTAGTTAGATTCTGATTTAAGTGACAACCTCTCCATATGCAAAACATCATTTCTTTCTGTAATCTCACTTTGAGTTATAGCTGTAAGTGAATGCGGAGAGAAACCTCGAAATGCTGAATATGAAGGAAGTAAACCAAACTATGGGCGCATTTCTTTTGAAAGGTTGCCCTGATGGATTTGGCGGCCTGTCGTTTCCTGTTGTTTGTCTGTCAATCTTTCCTCTTTCCCAGCGGGCATCAATAAATTTCTTTGTTTGGCACAGTAATACATGCCTCCAAAAACCATTGCATCATAAGGATTTGTCATTGCCTTATATAAATAAAGTATACGACCCAGACCTTAATGTGCCCTTGCTATTGATTGTTTTACACAGCCGTGAGGGGGGGAAAAAAAGAAAAAAGGAAGAAAATAGCAGACAGGCTGTAAATCAACATCCATATGAGTTTGTATTTGTTGTTTGGCATCTTACGCACCATGAGTGTGTCCATAAAAGCATTGACTTCTCACCCCCTTTTAGTGCCCCTCTGTAGTAAGCTCTTAGATTGGGGCTGTGATTACTTTCAAGTTCTGCGCCCTGGTGAAAGTTAACTTCCCTCCTATTTTTCCCCTTTGATTTAAAACCTACATGTGATTCATAAATGCGATGTGTATATTAAGGAGATGAAGTCATTTAAAATGGCATTGCTTGTAAAATTCTGTGTGCATTTATCACCAGACAAGACACCTGTGACACAGATGCTGTTCTCTGTGACAGGCGTGATCCATGAGACTGCAAGGAGCTCATAAATGAGGGGATAATGTTGGAATGGAAGCTAAATGAAGGGTCTCTGCGCTCCATATTTTTAGTTTACAGAAGGATTTGAAAATGTATAAAGATTGTGAAAGCGGAGCTGCAGATAACCCAGTTAGCTTTAGTCTGTCCTGTTCTTTCAGCTCCTTAAAGTTACCATGGGAATTTTACAGCTCTTGACATTCCTACACCGTGCTTACTGCTACATTTGATCGCAGACAGGAGCTGCTCTCTGTGCTCGTAGTACATCTATATTAGAGCAGCCACCCACATGCACATACTTTCACGTGCTCTCCGGTCATATAACGCCTATGTGAGGCCCTCTAGATGATGGAATAAAGATAAATGTGACTGTCTACTGGGGCTCAAATCAATCAGCGTTTGTGTGTATTTCTTATTACTCACAGTGCATTTCTGTCAGAGGCCTTTTGTGTAACCCCCACCCCCCCACACCCCATTACATGGACACACACACACACACACACACAAACACACACAAAACCACCACCACCACTACCGCACTGTGCACTCTTCTATCACCTTTCCTCCAAACATCACCCAGCCATAATATTATTTATGGGGTTGGACTATGTGCTGAAAAATAAGAAAGGTCAAAGAATCAAGCAGGATGGACGGAGAAATGTCGGCGGGAGAGCCTGAGTCCACGTGTGTGTGCGTGAGTGTGCATGTGTGTGTCCATCCTGACTTTGTCACATTTGACATTTTATAATTTGAATCTGACGGTCCTACTTCCTCCTCACCCCATATTTTTTATGTCTTTTTTGTCTTTCTTTTATCTTCCATCATCTGTGCATGTGTGTGTGTGTGTGTGTGTGTGTGTGTGGCAGCGCATATGTGTATTGCCGAACATCCCTGGATGTGACCCGCTGTGTAGCGGCCGTTCATCACTGTCATGGGCGGAGACGCCATCGCTGACCTGTGTAAGGTCAGCCAATGTCACCCCAAGCCTTGTGACCTTTTACCGTTGTCCTTTGACTCCTACCCTCATTCGTGCCCAGCGCCTCTTTAAAACCACCAAACCTGATATATGATATGATTACATGTCATCTTTCTATTTCATTTAAATATTTCTTTTACTTTAAATAACAGTATGTCAAACAATAGATTTGTTAAATTCATAAATTGTTTAAAAAAGGTCTGTGTGTGTGTGTGTGTGTGTGTGTGTGTGTGTGTGTGTGTGTGTGTGTGGAGGTAGGGATGTGGGAGGACGCGGTGATGATGATGTTTCAGCAGCAGATTAAATGCGACCAGACAGCATCTGTGTCATCATCTCTGCTCCAATATCAGCTGCTGCAACCAAATCATGATGTCATCATGTCAACCAGTACAGAGGGACACATTTCTTTTTCTGCACTTTGATTGATTGTTTGAGATAATCATCTTAACAGCATTTTTGTTACAAAATAAAAGCACTTAAATTGCATAACATCTATCTATCTAACCAACCATCAAAAAAAAAAAAAGCCTATATATCTCCCACCGAAGGGAGGTGAATGGGAGATATATCTATCTACATATATCTATATATCTATATAGATATCTCTATATACCAAGATATAGATATCTCTCTCTCTCTATCTATCTATATATATCTATATATCGATATCTATCTATCTATCTATATCTATATCTATATCTATATATATATCTATATATATATATATATATATATAGAGAGAGAGAGATAGCTATCTATATATCTCTATATATATATCTATATCTTGAGATATATAGATATAGATATACATAGATATAGATATATAGATATACACACACACATACACACACAGTATATATTCTATAGATAGATATGGAGGGTGACCTGTCATATTTAATTTAAATTAGAACTACAAATGGCCAAATAAAAACAGCTTTTCTTAGAAATATATTTACAATGTAAATGTCAATATATTAGTCTCTACTTGTCTTAAGAATGGAAAATAATTCTCTGAGCTAAAACCAAGAATCAAAGATTTCTTTAGAGTGTACACTACAGTCTCCGGAGAGACTCCAACTGAATCCAATCAGGACAAAAGACACAGGGAAAGGCCAAAGTGCTCATCTGCCCCAAGAAGACAAGTACTGACGAATTTCCTCAATGAAAAACCGACACCTTACTGCTTCGGAATTGGCTGCATTGTTGTATAGAACAGGAGACAAACTAGTGTGCACAGACATTGTGTGTAGTAGACTCAGGTCAGCTGGCCTCATGGGCAGAGTTGGCAAGAAAGAAAACCCCTACTAAGGCTGGCAAATCTTAAGAAAAGGTCGCATTGAGTCAAGAGGACTTTAGATGACTGAAAAAAAAGTCTTGTGGCATTTGAGCTGTTTGTATCCAAGTGAAGAACGTGTTGGGTGCAGAGCTCATGAAGAAATGACAGATGCCTGTCTAACGCCATTAGTGAAGTGTAATGGTGGAAATGTGGTGATTTGGAGAAGCTTTGCCAATGGGAGAATGGCTGATCTGCATCATGACACATTCCTTCTCTGCAATAACTAATTGTTGGATAACTTCATTTTGCAGCAAGACAATGATCCCAGACATTTTTCTCGGTTGTGCAAGAATTATTTGGAGAGGATAGTAGTTTCTGGAATACTCTTGTTGATGACTTAAGAAGCTCAATGACCAGATCTGAATCTTATTGTGCTACTGTGGGAGAAGCTGGACTGAAGAGTCGGGGAACACAATATGAACCTTCTTACATATTTGCAAAAACTGATCACTGAAAGGCCATGGATTTGTCAGGCTGTTACTGCTGCAAAGGACAGTTTTCTTGATAAAAGTCCGGCTTAATTAGCACATTTGATTTGGCCTTTATTCTGTGCTCAATATGCTTAAAAATGAATTGTTTTTAATGTGTGTTTCATGATCCATTCACAACCATTTGATTGAATAACATGGTCAAAAGATAATAGAAATGAAAAAGTGTGTAAGTGTTTTCAAACTTTCTCTTGGCCCGTGCGCACACACACACACACACACACACACACCTATCTAACTGTGATGCCCTCTACACATTTTCTGTGTGTGCGTTGTGAGAGCGTGTTTATAAGCAAGAGATGAAGCAAGGGGTCAATCAGTCATACGTGGAGGAAATGGGGCAATCTGGGGCCGGGTGTCAAAGAAGTGATGGATTTTAATGCTGCGATTGTAGTTAATGGCTCTTTAAATTAAATCGAGATTAAACGTCTCTGGCTGCAGTCAGTTCTGGTACGGGCACTGAGCAAATCCACCAAGACCCCCCACCCTACTGCATACACTCTTCATCTTGTCCCTCCTCATCCTCTGCACTCTTGCTCTCTGTTTCCTCAACTTTACATTGACAAATGTGCCACCAACGCTTAATGGTTGTGTAATTCAATGTACATACATATTTTGTGTACAAAAACACATGAAAGCGATTTGCTTAGTTTGTCAGTCATCACCACTAAAGTTAATCTTTTTCATATATTGAGTTAGTTTAAAAAAAAAACAACAAACAGTTTCTTTTAAAATAAGGTCAGTCTTTTTTGCTGCCTTGTGACACAAATCTAATTCCACTTGCTCCTTTCAAAGTCACAATATTGGGATAGAGAGTCATAATTGGGCCCATACATCCTGCTGAGGCAGTATGGATTAATTCAAGTATGCTAATGTAATTCAATTTGATACAGTTAATCTTGTACTAATGCAGATTGAAGGATGTGAAGCACTATCAAATACCTCTTAGCTTTTTAATTTGCATCAGAGTTTTTAAATAAAATTAGTCAATTTGTAATTATGTGACCTGGTCCATAATTAGTTTATTCATCACTGCAGTTAACTCTCCATTAGGATTAACGTAGAGAGATGGAAAGAAAAAAAGAGAGAGGCTGAAGGAAAAAGACTTATTTATTTATTCAGAATTAGAACACAACAGCAATTTGTCTTTCATTTAATAACCAGCTTCACAGTGAATCATGTGCTGTTTGAGAAAGATCTTTAGATTTGTGATTGGATAATTAACTTAGGGTTGGTGGGATCGGATGAGACAGCTACTATGCTAAATGTGTACACTTTGCCTTAATCCGTAACAATGCATCATGCTATGTTCTTAAAAATAAAAAGTAACTTGTGAGTTTTGCTGGACTAATCTGTTGTTTTTTGCATCGCAAAGCAAGGTCATGCAATTTACACTCTAAAGTAACATCAGAAGACATTTCCCACTATTCTACTGTACCCTGTGATGTTTGGATGCTCATTGTTGTGGAATGTCAAGAATTTGCACGGGGGAAGTGCTGATATCCTTCCACAGCAGCCACACTGACGAGGCTGCAGACACATCTGCAGGCAGCCATGTTTCAAAACGTACCTGCGCGATCAAAGTTTTCAGCTGATGCTGATGAACTAAAAATGTTAAAAACTGGCTTGTCAGTTGGTCAAAGTCTACTTGTGACTATTACAGATGCAGTGGAGTAAAAAGTATTAAATACCAGTGATAAATAAAACCTAATGAAATGTGGTGACTTGGAGTTGAGCTATTCAAATAAATAAAACACCTGAGGAAATGTACTTACATTGCACTACTGCTTATCTCATAATTGATAATAGATTATCATTTCACCTCTATATGTTGCATTTAATGCATGTATTCATAAACAACTTTTTAAAGGAAGTTTTTTCATTACAACCCCATATACTTCAAGACTAATACATATTTTCAGAACAATAGTAAATAAAGTGTAGCTAAATGGTTAAGTATAGTGTTGAAAATGTAAGAAATGCAGTTATTCTTTCTGATAATTGGCATTGTTACTTCTAACTTGACATTATTACTTTCATTTCTCTTTAGGACATTTAAAGCCATAACAATGTATTGTCGTGCTAAATTCAGTCTCTGTTTTCCAGTCCAAGTGGTCCAGGAAGGGATTCATCAGAACTCGATGGGCCCTGGCTGATTGGTGAGTTTTATTAACAAGTCTCTACACCGGTGCATCGGGCCTCATCCGTGTCAGTCATGCCTAGCTTTACCGAAAAGTCATAGCGGGCTGTGGACAGTGTGGTTATCATGGATAGTAGCGACACTGAGCCCACGTTTTCTGGCTGTTCCTCTCCAGACAGTGTGCCACAGGGGCATGCGGGGATTTGATTAGACGTAATCTCTTTAGTCACGATGTCGCATATGACAGATGACAAAAAACATTACATGAAATTGAACCAGTATGGCATGAATACAGACGCTGGCCTCCAGTGTGCAGAGCAGGGAATTGTGGGGTGGAAGATGGGGATTGTAATCTAATAGAAGGATGACATGAGAACTAAAGAGCTGAAACGGTAAGCATTTAATAGGGGCATGACGTTTGACAAGAGCAGCATAGAGAGAGAGAGAGAGAGGGAGAGAGAGGATGATGAAGAATAGGTAGAACAGATCAGAGATAGGATAGATAACAAAGACCATGTGTGTATTCAATTGTGCCACATGTCACTCCAGAGTCAACCCCTTAAAGTGGGACCAATTCCTCTGGGTTGCACAGCTGCATGTCGTGCTAACAAAAAGCACAACAGATTGATAGGATCAGTAGGGAGATGTTTATCACTGTATGGAGCTATCTAGCTTTTCCTTTGACAAGAGCGGCCGAAGGAAAGCAGATTAGTGTTTTAGTGATATGTGAGTCCACAGGACTGAGTTAAGAAGTAGTTAGGGTCTTTTCACATGCAATTTGATCCTGTTTACTTGATGGATATTAGTTTGCGTCACAACAAGCAACTATTCTAGTTGAAGAGGCTCATTCCCGTTTATTCTTTCCCTGCAGTGCCTTTGATCTGGTCAACATCCACCTTTTCCATGATGCTTCCAACCTGGTGGCCTGGGAGAAAAGCCCATCAGTCTACTCTGGGACCAGACAGAAGGCTCTGGGCTATGTTTTAGACAGGTGAATGCCACACACACACTTCTAGGAGGGAGGGTTCCTGTGTTTGCTATGACTAAATGTTCTCCGACCTGATTACAGTTTATTCCATTTGTCGGACTCTTTCTCTGTATAGCATGTGTAACTATTGTTGAGAATGATCCTCGACATCTTAATACTTTACCTGGAATTTGATAAGGCAAAACCTGTGTTAAAATCATAGTTACTGAACAGGAGAGGTGCAGCAATAAAAGTTTTGGCGGGATTCTGTCCTAGACCAGTGGGATTACATCTGTCTGTAGAAGTAGGGGTCTTACTCACTACACGGTCTGTAAACTCCCAAGTCTCCTTTATCTCTTCTTTTTTTGGTCCCTCTCTCTAACTCCTTCTTACTTTACTGCAAAATCTGTTTAGTGGTGTTATCCTATATTCATCCTTTATTTTTGTCTCACTATTGGCAAGCATCAGGATTCCATATTATTATTAATGTACTTATAAAATGGTGTGTCCAACATTTTGATCCACTTTGGCTTGTGAAATTTGGCACTGGTTGCATTGGTCCCCGCAGGCTCATTTTGTTCAGCTTACACGTGTATATGTTGCCAAACCATTCAGCTCGAATTTCCTTTTTTGCCAAAGATTTGGTTTATGAGATGTTGTCTCTGAAGGGGTTAGATTAACACCAGATTTACAGCACATACAACTATTCCCCGCTAAGCGTGAATTCAGATCTGACTGCTATGATGTTACCGCTGCAGGAGAAGGAACCCAATCCAATTTTGGAGAGGAGCTCAGTCTGTAGGTCTATTTGTAAACTTTGGACATAAAACTTTCCATAAAGAAATAAATGTCATTTCATTTAAATTTGTTTTTGATAGTTATAGTACACAGAAGCGGAACTGGAATACTTTTGGTGACTCTTCCTAAAAGTCATAATAATAATAATAATAATAATAATAATAATAATAATTGTAAAGCTGCCTTCACTCTGCACTGAGTAAAGCCAGCCTCAATTCATAAGCCAAGCTGCTGATTTATGGGATATTCATTTGCAGTGGAGCAGAATGATATAGTACAAAGTGCAACCCCTGCTCCCTACCTTGCCATGCTAACACAGGATAAAAGCCTAGTAGCAACCTTGCAGCAGGTGACCTCCCATTTAAATGGCGTCGGAATGCACGACATGGCTCCTCGCAGCCTCCACTTTGAATAACTACATTCGAATATGTATGGGTGGCATACATTATCATCAGGCATTCTGATGTGCGTGAGTTATGAGGCACTTTCTAATGTATTTCCTATAATGTCATATTTTACCTGCACATTCCTGATTTGATGAAGGAATGGTCGCCCTTTAATAGACAGGAAAGTAGGAGTGTTTGAAGAATATGGCAGCTTTTGTAGTTTTTATTAGGGTGTAACTTAACTGTTACTTGACATTACGACATTCCAAAACAACCTCTTTTATTAATTTATGTGTGTTTATTGTATTTCCTTTGCTTTCATCATGCTCTTGCGGTTGATTCATAATTAATGGTCCTCTTGTCAATACACCCAAAGAACAGAGCCTCTGAGTTTTAGTTGGTGACTTAGGGGATTAAACAGAAACTGTGTTGGCTGAGTGGCCGTTTCCACGCTCCCCCTTTTTAAATTTCCCTTGTGTGGAGACGGTAACCTTGTTGTTACTTCTGGGCCATATCATTTAAAGGTTCTTTTTTGACTAGGGTGGGGATGGGGTTAGGGGTTGTGAGGCAAGGTGGTGGTGGGGAAGTTGTTATATGTTCCTGCTATCCTGGTATCCCTCGCTAGACTTACAGGGGTGGGATAGTGGCGGCATCGCGCCTCACTCACTCACTTTGGGGGAAACCGTCGGGCACAGATCCGGAGCATCAGAGTGAGAAAAAGCTGGTGGTGCAGAGGGAAGAGAGGAGGAGCACAAAGGGTGTTTTGGCTCTGTAAAGGGCAGTGAATAATGGGTCGGTCCTTTCACAGTGGCTGCTAACCTTTTGGCAGCCACCGGCAAACTCCATTCTTCTCTGCCGATCTGGGAGGACAATGTGCCCGGGCCAGGCTTTGAATGAAGCGCTACCACCAACAGTGTTCCCATTCAGCGGCTGGTTGGGAACCATCTTTTTGGCCATTGTCCTAACTCTGACTCCTACCCTCAGAAAAGCAAAGCAGGAAAAGGGATGGGGGGGAATATCTAAAGCCTGTCTCTACCCCCCCCCCCCCTCCCTTCTCTTCTCTCTCCATCTCTGGCCTCTAATCTCTCATTGCGGAATGGGAGGGGAGAGGAGGGGTGCTGCTGAACACCCCACTTGCTGAGATCCCTGAGGCAGCCAGAACAGGAGCTGATCACACAACAGTGCAGGGCACTGCACTGCTGCCAGGAATCAAACTTCAGCCATCCACCTTATCTGGGGCTCAGGCCTAATAATGCAGCTTATGGCCCATTGACAACACATCTGATAAGCCTCTTCCTCTGTGGCCTTTTTAACAGCTAAACGGTGTTTATCTCCAAAGTGCTTCAAGGCCTCAGGGGAACAATGCTGAGAAGGAACAGCGTTTAGCTGGCCAGATCTTATTATTGAGTCACATCAAAAAAGCACTGCTCCATATAACACTGATGCGTGGGCCACTTCCATGAGAGCAAAGAAAAACTCTGCTTGAAATGCATCCCCTGCTTGTTTTCTTGTGCTTTGAAAATCTGCGCATGTTTGTTCAGGGCAACATCAAAAATTATTTACCCTGGTGACTCAGCTACGCCTTCATACACAGAGATCATTGTTCTAGGATTTTGCCAAGGTATTTGAATACACAGGGTGTGAAAAAGCTGCACTATTTATTATTTTCTTCTCTTTGTTTTCAACAATGGTTTAATTGGCCTCTTAATAAATCTGTAACGAGTAAAGTAATTTTAAAAATGTCTTTCAGATTTGCTTACTTCTGGGGAAAAACAGCAGATCCAATGAAACCTCTGGGCTCTCTAGATGATAGAAAATGTGTTTGAATTGATATCATGAAATAAAGTCAACAGTTTTTTTCCGCCTTTTCCTTAAAAAAAAAAAAAAGTCCCTTTTGTGTATTGGAGTTTGTTTCTTTTTTCAACCTCATTCAAGTCCCTGGTGCAGTTCAGGGTAGAACAGTTTTACATTACAACTGTGAAATCCTTGCATAAAGGCATCCATTGTAGTGTGCCATTATTTTCACACAAATATAGTCCATTGTCACAGTGCTGAAGTTAATTTAATCAACATTGGGGACATTTAACTGTTTTGTTCGCTGAAAAGACTTGTTTCATGCTCATTTTTGGGGCATTGAAAAGCAATGATTGGCAGAAAAATAATGTTGCCCTTAACAATTCAAAGCAATTAGTTTCCCATGGGGAGGCAGTGGGCCGCACTGGCCACCACACAGCGATGCTTTGTCATTTTATGGACGGTCATCAGTCAACTGTCAGAGTGTCTCAAAGAGCCCTCCAATCTAAATGTTTCCCTTTAGGCTTTTCCCAGAACAACAGGCTGAAAGAGTAGAGAAAGGCTGGCTAGTTTCCAGCCAATAGACATGTTGCAGAGGGAGGACTGGATAATCACTAGGAGATCCTCCATAAAGCCAGGATGAATTTATTAAAGAGCTTGGTGTGTGCGTGTGTGTCCGTGTGTGTGTGTGTGTGTTACAACGCAAGTAGTTATGCTGAACATACACTTTGATGTGATGACTTAATACGTGTTACCTAAATTAAAACCAGACATTGTTCTTTCTCAATGTGTTTAGACCTGCTGAAGGTTTTTAGGTGTTCACAATTATACTGTAACAGTGATGCTGTGTGTGTGTGTGTGTGTGTGTGTGTGTGTGTGTGTGTGTGTGTGTGTGTGTGTGTGTGTGTGTGTGTGTGTGTGTGTGTGTGTGTGTGTGTGTGTGTGTGTGTGTGTGTGTGTGTGTGTGTGTGTGTGTGTGTGTGTGTGCGCGCGCGCGCGCCACAGTGGCTCATCACCCTGGGAGGCCTCCAGGATCAGAGGTTAATCTTCGCCAGTGTCTCTTTGCTCATAGTCGACCTGTTTATTGCTCGCTCGCTCGCTCCCCTTCTCTCTCTCTCTCTCGCTCTCTCTCTCTCTCTCTCTCTCTCTCTCTCTCTCTCTCTCTCTCTCTCTCTCTCTCTGAAAGACACACACATAGACACACACTTTCTCTCTCACAAACACACGCAGACACACACAAACACATACTTTCTCTCTCTCTCTCTCTCTCTCTCTCTCTCTCTCTCTCTCAAACACACACTTTCTCTCTCTCTATTAAACACACACATAGACACTCACACTTGCTCTCTCTCACAAACAAACACACGCAGACACACACAAACACATACTTTCTCTCTCTCTCTCTCTCTCAAACACACACACTTTCTCTCTCTCTATTAAACACACACATAGACACTCACACTTGCTCTCTCTCACAAACACACACACACAGACACACACAAACACACACACTTTCTCTCTCTCTGTCTCTATCTCTCTCTCTCTCTCTCACACTCACACATGTACACACACAATTTATCAATGCAGAATAAGTCCAGCCTTAACATTTTCTCAAACACAGTGGAAATTCTAAGGTCGCTGGCAGATGACTTTATGGTTTTAATACATTTAGGAGCTTCAAGGACAAAAGATATTAAAAAGCTCTTTCTACTATTCATCATTTAAAAACACGAATAGTCAACACTTACGGTGCTTCTGCCTTTTCTGGTGGTTCGTCTAGGGCTGACTGGAGGAGGGAATGGAGCAGTGCAACCTCATTTTTAAATCTAAGTCTGTCCAGTGTGCAGCTAAAACACAAATTAGCAGAAATATGTCTGCAGAAGTCTAAATTAGTCTTTTTTCACAATGCATTTTTTTTTAATTCAATACAGTTTGCAGTTTGCAGTATTGTGTCACCACACAGTGAAATCAGCTTCTGAAATCAGTCTTAGCTTTACAACATGATTTACTAACATATTTACTCAACTGCTGCATGCACATTAAGATTTGTAAATTAATTTTCCAATTTGCAGAGATATTTGTTTTCTTCTTAGTAACCTGGTTTCTTAAGCATATGCATATACAGTCATTTACAATGCATTTGCTCTTAAACTCAAAACCAAGTCCTAACCCTCTTAGCCCTTTGAAGTGTGTCAGATAGTTAGAACTGTCCACAATAACCTCAGTATGCACATAATGTAGTCATCACAAATAGATACACACACACACACACACACACACAGTGAGAGAGGGATGGGGATTCATGGAAAAATCTCTCTCCGACACCTGAAAGTTAGCTTTTCACATCTCTGGAGATCTGGGGCCCTCAGGCAGCTTCACAAGATTTTCTTGTCCACTCCTCACATCACCCTAAAGTTGGCCCCACTTTCGCTCCAAGGTGTGTGAGCATATGTCGACAATGCTATTGATTGGAGCTGAGCATTTGTTAACCTCTGTGTGACCGCAGCAGCATTGTAGCATCCCCCTCAGCATCATGTTATGGGGACCTAGGAGCTGGGCTGCGAACAGGAGAATGAGGAGAAGGTTGTCCTGCTGTGTCAAAGGTCCTGTCAAGGGCCACCCCTGGCCTATTCACATAGACGTCACCCAGCACATTCTTCACAATGTTAACATTCTCCCAAATTCTCAACATTTACTTACAATGGATGACCGAGCTCAGCCCAGCTATTGTGTGCAAAGTTGAATCTGACTGGCCAACGTATGCTAAGTTATCTTGTCAATATAATCATGACATGGCCCCCAGCTGCACCCTCATAATCCCATATAGACTGTCTATAATGGCTTGGTTTAGTTGTCAATCAAAGCATATAATCTGCCATGGAGTCAGTGAGGGAGGGAGAAAGATTTAAATACAGGCAAGCTTTGTCTTTTAACATGCTCTACATCTTTCCTATGTGTGTAATTGAGATACTGACAGTGTTTTTTGCGCTTTTTCTGTTTGTTCATTTCTGTGACACCTGTGTTTGTGTAAGAAAAAGGACGAATCGAAAAAAGAGACTGTGCCGTGGCTGCTTTGCACTAGTGGTTTAAGGAGCCTGGGAGCAGAGCGAGGGTCTGTGTTATAAATTAGCGTCTGACCCCTGTCTTTGTGTGGCCCCGAGGAAGGCTTGACTAAGGCCTCAGCCCAAACCCCAGCGAGAACAGGATGTGTGAAGAGCCTCTTTCATGGGTGTCACTGGACGATGAATTGGCCGGGAGAAAGCATGTTTATAGACTGTGTAAAGGAGTGCGTCTTTGTGGGAGAATGTTACTGACACTGTTACAGTTTCCCTCAATGAACTGTGATGACGAAGGTAATGGGGGGGGGGGGGCCTCCGCCAAGGGTGAGAGTTAGCGAGGAGGCTCCCAGCTCAAGCTCGGGACCCCCCACCCTCAGGGTCCTTTCACGCCCAGTAGCTGTAGCTAATGTCGCAATTCTTGGTTCCCTTGACAAAGGGAAGAAGACAAGAAGAAAGACAAGAAAAAAGTCGACTTTCACACCAGTGGGTCACCATGAGTGCTTTAGGAAATGATCGTGTAAACAGAGTGTTACCTTCTGACCTGTGGCTGATACCTTGCAGAAGTAGACAAAACAACCAGGTTGCGGGAATTAGACATGGCTGTTAGCAGGATAAAGCTACAGAACATGGAGAAGAAAGAACTCCAGATTCTGCAGAAACACACTCTCGCTCGTTAGCGTCTTGCCTCACCTTTCAGTCACTGTCTTCTCTCCTTCCGTCTCTTCTCTTAAAGCATTCCCTCACCTTGTCCTTGTCTCAGTGGCACATCATCAAATAGCTACAAAGTCTTTAGTTCCTTCTATTCACCTTCCGTTTCTTATTTTTAAATTCACAAAGCAGATTTGGTAAATTCTCTAAATTACCACAGGGAATACATGAGTTCCCAAGGCTATAAAATCTGCATTGATGCCTGTGTCCAGCCGTTTTACTCAGCCCCCCATTTAGGCCAACAGGATAAACTGACCACTAACCCTGGCTGAATAAAGAACAGTCTTTTAGCAGTAGGTTGTGAGGTCATTAATGACATCTGTCCAAGGTTGAGTGTATTAAACACACACACAGCCTGTGATTAGTAGTACAGTTTGTTATACAGCTAAGGATATTACCCACAGTTACAAAGCTACAGTGAATGGGTTTAAGTGTTTAGTTAAGGGTTCTTAGTTTTAGCCTTTGGAGCTTTTTAAAAAAAAAAGAGTTGAAGTAAAAAAAAAACACTAAGGTCACATTTCAGGAAGAAACGTGACTCATTTCAGCTGTGTGTGTCTTTTAATGAGCTAATTATTATATGGACAACACAGTACAGAGGTATCGATTCACAGATGTTACAGTGAATAGAAGCAATTAATTTTAGTCTTTTTTTTTTTGTTTTTTGTTTTTTTAAGGGTTGGTTGACACTAACAAAACATAGATTGTCATTATCCTTTTATGCATTCACATTGCTTGAGGGTGTCAGTTGCACGATTTTAATCATCTGGTACAGTATATTCCTATTGCACAGAGTATCTAACTACTTCCATTTGCCCCCCCCCCTTATTTGTCTGGTAATGCAAGGTACCATAGTGTCAGCAGCCATTTGCTTTACTAGTAAAATTTGATGGACATGCTGTCAAACAAGAAGCTGACTAGTATTTTGAGTAGAGCTGAAAAAATAAGTAAATTAATGGATTCATTGACAAAGATTCAAGTTTCTCTATATGATCAAATGTAAGAATTTTCTGCTTTAGATAGATTCATTTTCTTTAAATAAGTGTTAAAATGGTAGACCTCATTAGATTTTCATTTAGCCTTAGATACCTGCAGCATAGATGAAACAATCTTAGAAATTAATAATTACATTAGTCGTGGTACACATTAAAGATAAAATTGTTCTAGATCTTGTTCCCACCTTTATGTTGACCCGTCTTGGAAGACGTTGTAAGCTGTAAAAGTTATATACTCTCTATTTAATAAGATAGCTGTGTTTCCTGCCTCATACTCCAGTCACCTTCGCCTCCGTGCCATTCTCTCTCGCTGCCTGGCTCCCAGAGAAGAAGTGGCTGTACTTTACGACAGCCGACCAGAGCCTAGACCCACCACTAAGAAGAGGCTTCTTCTCTCTTTATGGCCTCATAAATATATTGTTATCTAAGCCTGGGAAGTCCATGGTGAGATTTATCCACACAATTAGTGGCGATAGAGAGCCAAGCATCCTGAATCATTAATTACACAAGAGGCTGTACTACATCCACCTTAATTTCCTATCTTTGCTCTGTTGAAGAGCTACTTTTAAGTATGTGATGAGGCATAGGAGTTAATTATATGTCGCTTAGGTGCTTTAGTTTTTTCCCCCTCCTTTTAAAGTACTGGGATTCTGGCGCTGTGGCAAGGTTCTGGAGCTTTGGAAGTAGTCCATGACAGAGAGGATATGTAATCCATGAATCCTCTGACACTATATTACTGAGCTTAACAATCATTGCGTTCTGTGCAATTAAAACTGTTGCAAGACAAGAGACATCGAATTGTGCTGCATTGAAAACTCTTAAGCGGCATCAAAGTAGCAGAAATAAGAGTCCCTCCTGAAGCAAAACCTATATCAGCGCAGATGGATGGAGTCTGTTCAGATTGTTCTGACTCAAGCTCTAAACTGAAAAGCTCACACACCAATTTAGGGCTAAGAACGGGTCTGACCTGGTTACTCTTTGAACTGAACCGAGCAAGTGAATTTTGTTTGCCATCAAAGCAGATTATCAAAGAGAGTAATCAAGATTCATTAATCAAATTTTGGTATCAGCTGAGAAATAACAGAATTTGAAAGCATGCTTGCTTCAGAACCATACAGCGGACAAGTCCCAGAAGGTAACAAAACATTGGGGAGGGGGGGGGGGGGGGGGAGGTAAGGTGTGTGATGTTTAAAGGGTCTCTCTGAAATACTTTACAATTTACTTTCCATAAATAGACAGACAGACAAATTGTAAAACATTTTAAAGCTTGTGAGATATGCTTAATAATTAGGGCTCTGAAAGAAAATATATTATTTTTGTAATGCAACAAGGACCTATATTGGGTTTTTTTTTTAAGTTAATACCAATAATTCATCATCAATTTATTAATCCATATCCTAGGCTTAAAAGTGAAATACTTTTTCATGCTATTGCATCCATACCTTGTTCACCATCTGGTAAATTATTATTGCTGTAAAAGACCACAAAAATATGTGAAAAACGTTTTGTCTACTCTGCAAAAGTGAAAACCTTCCAATCAAAGTATTCAGACCACCAGGTGGTGCTGTGGTCTTCATAAACTAAATACCCTGAGGTCAAGGATATTATCAAATGTCAGTTAGAAACTGATGGCTGTCAAGATTTATTGAATGTTACAACCAAGCAAAATTTCTACTAATAATTTGGATAAGGATTTATGTGTTCGGATGACTTCTCTGTAACATGTAACACTCTTAATGACTTGTTGTGATGTGTTTTTCAGGATCACGGACAAGCGTTACGAGAAGGTGCCATATTTCGTGTTTGGGGACTTTAACTTCAGGTTGGACTCAAGGCAGGTTATTGAGGTGAGTGCTGTTGTATTACACCTGATGCATTAATGATGGGAGGCGGATTTTTTACATTATCTGTGCAGGATGGAGGGATTTGTGTTTAACTGCGTTCTCATACAGTGAATATCTGTTTGGTTTAATGTAACTACAAAGGGTGTGTGCAATTTAGTAAAAGTGGTCTAAATGACCCACTGTCTCTTTAGAGTTATGACTCATTAAATGGTTTCCTTTGGCTGGTCCAGCTGTGTTTGCCAACCGAGCCTCCAAGTGCATTGTTATGTTATGGTGCCATTCACTGCTCTTTCTCTCGGTCTTCCTCTCATGCTCCCTCCCTGCCCTCTTTCTTCCTCCTTCTCCTCCTCCTACTCTCCTTCTCGTGGTGCAAATGAGGCCTATGAGAGCCAAGGTAGTGCACTCATTCAGTGTTTTTCATGAGGGGATTGGTGGGAGGGGGAAGCAGTTGTGCCATAACAAGTCACAAGACCACTGCAGACAGCAGTGTCCTATGATAACAGAGTAGGAGAGCCACTTGATGGCTGATCCCCCCCCCCCCTGTGCACAATGACCCTCGAATCAGTGGGCCTGTTCAAGGTGTGGGCATTGTTCATTTCAACCAGAGCCTCATTCAGAAGGGAAGGGATAGAGGAGGGAGAGCTTTCTGAATGAAGGGGTTTTGCTCAAATGACTGAGGAAGAACTTCACTATGTGTGACACAGGAAGAGAAACATTCTGTACTTTAGTCATCTGGCCACCAGGGGAGTTGTAAATTACCATCCTCTCTAGAGTGGGCAGCTAAGTAGGATGGAGATCACATGTTTTTATTCTGCAATGTATCAGGAGGCACGAATAATTGCCTCAAGCTTTCTGCAGTACATTTGATTTTGGTTCTGTAATTGGGTTGCATTAACCCACTTATCATGTGAACACACGTTGCTTTGGTGATCCAAACAAATCCCAGCACAGAATCCACAACCGCAGATGTGCAAACACTGCCGCTTTCACAAGTCAGCTACTGCAATTAAATGTCACCTGTCAAAAATGTAAGTCACCACTGTAATTTTAATTTCAATAACAGGTCATTTTAGATCTTATTAGAAGTCCTTTTAGAAGAAAAAATTCTTATGAATTCATAGGGAATAATTAGTTTTCAATACCTAAACATGGGTTAAATTGAAAGCAAGCATCCAGTTAATTAAAATCAGATAAGACGCTTTGTACCATGTTTATATTTATCCTATGCAGCCGATCTCTATGACTCTATCCTCGTGTTTTCTGTCTTGCCAGTGCTGCTCTGTCACACATAAGCACCCCTCTTCTCCATGTCTCTACCACTCTGAAATGCTGTTTGAGTGCAGGAAGGGTCACGACCCCTTTTCCAGAGATGTGTTAGGCTTGCATTGGTGTGTGTCCATCTCTGCCCCCTCTTGCCTCCATACAGCCTCCTTTCTTATGCACCTTGCCCCCCGATTCACTCTCTCACACACACACACACACACTGATTTGTTAGGCCAAATGAATCTGATTGATTTACCCATTTAGAGGGGTGTGGCAGCAGAGCAGGGGGGCTTTCAAGCATCCCCTCAGGAAGTTAGAGTTGTGGCCTAATACACCAAATACACACCTAGACATTTTTTTACTCCAGCTTAAAGTGACGTTGCCACAAACACAACATTTTAAAGGGGACAACAGAAAAGGCCGATGAGTTTATCTGTGAGAAACTTCAGTTCAGTGGGCAGCACTGCTTTGTATAAAACCATTCGGTGCAGTAGTCAACCTGTGTAATTTAGCAGCGACCTCTGTGTTAACAGCAAAGAGAGCTGTGATGTCACCAATAAATAAATGAGTTGCAATCTTAGTGTGGGGTGTAACTCAAAGCCGGGAGGCCGTTTTTAGCCCTTTTAATGACAATTAATGTCAACACGACAATTAGTGCACATCCACTGAAGTGCTTAACTGTAGATGGGCTGCTGGTGGATCGATCGTCCATACTTATCTGAAGATTGATTCAGACACAGAGGCTGGCTCTCATTTTCGTGGTCTCAGTGTCTCAGTGTTTTTGCTTTTTTTTTTCACTGACTGACAGTAACCTGGTTACTTAAATTTTACGTATACATGCAGCAGAAGAGTAATCTAATTTCTCCTCACACAGATTTGAACTGCATAGTTACAGAAAATGCTGCTTTTCTGACTTTTTTGTGTGTGTTTTCATGTTGCAGTAGAGTCACAGCACAGGGGTAGAGGAAGGGAAAAAAGCAAGGCACACACAGCTGATCACAACAGGAGCTGTCTGAATTAAAAAAAAACTGCATCCTAATGTATTTATCCTTCTATGAGGCACTTTGTGATGTTTACACCTTGTTTTAAAAATGATTTAATGATTTGTTTTAATGATCCTTTTGCTCTGGCTTTCACTCAGCTGTGTGATCCTGTCTGCAGTCTTTTGTTACACACGTGCAGTTAATTAGAAACCTGGTTACGCATATACATAGCAAAGAAATCAGCGCTCTTTGATAGAAATCTACCTGGGTTTCCCTAATCCCCTACTCCGAAAAAGAAACCAGCTTTCCCGAGGAAGCCGGCTGCAACACACAGTTATCTGCACACTTTGAACTGACAGGATGATACTTCAACAAGTGATAAATGAACAAAATAATACCCATATTAAAGTATTTGCTTTTTTTAATTTGACAAAGAGCAGGGTTAACCCTTAAGCACTGGCGAGGATCCCTGGGCCCCACTTTGAAATTCAGTGGATCAGAAAATACTCCAGTATTTCTCTACTGTTGCATGCTACACTACTTCTCTTCTTCTCTGTCTCTGGTCTATTGTGGATGACTAGACTGTGGGCAACCACTAGTTACCACCGTGCCTTGTGGGTGGGAGGATAGGACGGGATATTTTAGGATGTATTCATGTGTGTACAGAAAAGGAGGTGTGTTCGGAAGGAGGGGCATGGGTTATTGTCTCGGGGCATATCCAGGTGGCAAATTCCTGGCATGCTTGTGCGGGTGGATCAGTAACCAAAGCCCTGCAGTCACCCCCCTTCTTCCCAGCCTGGGCAACCCCATTAATTGTGTCCGACAGAGGGAATTGGTTTCAATTGACCCCCATTCAGCGGCCCTTTGACTGGCAGACAAAGGACACAGCCACGTGGAGACTAATGCTAGAGCTGAGAAGCCTGGAGGTGGTCCAGTCCCCACCAGCCTCCTCTCTGCTCTTCCATGGGCTGATCATGCTTTGGCTTGATTATAACTTGCATGGATGCGGATAAACAGGAAACTACAAAGGAGTGGTTTTGAAGATTTGGTCCAGGGAATCGGATACTTTACAGTCCACTTGTTCATTTGCCGCCTGCAACTTCTTTTAATCCCTTATCAAGTCCTCATTATGAAGCCACATTCAAGCCAGTCTTAATTAACTGACTGAAGTGGCAATGCATGTCATCCCAGACTGCAGAATTGTTGCAGTAAGGTTAAATCTTCACATTTGAGACCTGATTCTCAAGAATTATTTTATTGTATAATTTATATATTTATTTAATTTATTTTATTTTACCTCATTGAGATTAAAAAGCTCTTCTGCAACAGTGTTCTGGCCGAGACAGACACAAGGTTTAGGACTAACAGCATTCAGTTATGTAACAGCCTTATGTCAAAATTAATTAAATTTATTTATTTTACTCAAAATTCTACGACCAATACCCCATAGTGACAGCATGAAAGATGTTTGTTTTAAATCTCTGCAAATCTATTAAAAATAAAAAACGAAAATAAATCCCATGTGCAGAAGTATTGACCACCTTTGCTTAACACTTTGTTGAAGCACCTGTAGCACCAATCACAGCCTCAGCACCTTTTGAGTATGATGCTACAAACTATTTTTGGGCAGGTTTTCTCCCATTCTTCTCCAGAGATGTTCAATCAGGTTCAAGTCTGGGATCTGGCTGCGCAACTCAAGGACCTTCACAAAGTTGTCCTGTAGCTACTTCTTTGTTATCTTGGCTGTGGGCTTAGGGTTGTTGTCCTGTTGAAAGATGAACTTTTGCCCCAGTCTGAGGTCCAGAGTGCTCTGGAACAGGTTTTCATCAAGGATGTTTCTGTACATTGCTGCATTCATCTTTCCAATTCATAGTCTCCCAACTGCTGCCGCTGAAAAACATCCCCACAGCATGGTTCTTCCACCACCATGCTTTACTGTAGGGATGGTATTGCCCAGGTGGTCAACGGTGCCTGGTTTCCTCCAGACACTTGGCTTTTAGGCCAAAGAGTTCAATCTGTTCAATTTGTTTCTCTGGTCTGAGAGTCCTTCAGGCAGGCTGTCATGTGCCTTTTACTAAGAAGTGGTTTCTGTGTGGCAACTCTACCATACCATCCTGATTGGTGGAGTGCTCCAGAGATGGATGTTCTTCTGGAAGGTTCTCCTCTCTCCAAAGAGAAATGCTGGAGCTCTTTCAGAGTGACCATCGGGTTCTTGGTCGCCTCTCTGTCTAAGGCCCTTCTCTCTCAATCGCTCAGTTTGGGTAGCCGGACCGCTCTAGGAAGAGAACTGTTGGTTCCAAACTTCTTCCACTTACGGATGATGGAGGCCACTGTGCTCATTGGGACTTTCAAGGCTGCAGAAATGTTTCTGTACCCTTCCAAAGATCTGTGCCTTGATGAAATCCTATCTTGGAGGTCTACAAACAATTCCTTGGACTTCGTGGCTTGGTTTGTGCTCTGACATGCACTGTTACCTGTTGGACCTTATATAGACAGGTGTAGGCTTTTCCAAATCATGTCCAATCAACGGAATTTACCACATTTGCAAAGATTTCAAAAAACTTCTTTCACGTTGTCATTATGGGGTATTGTTTGTAGAATTCTGAGGAAAATAATGAATGTGATCCATTTTGGAATAAGGCTGTAACGTATCATAAATACTTTCTGGATGCACTATAATTCCTGCAATCAGATCTACCATAGCCTCTCACTGATAAATAATAGATAATACAACATAATTGAATTACAATAAGTAATCATAAATATACATGATATAATAAAATGAACTTAAAGTATAGTGTTAAATCAAAGCAACCCCTGACAGTAATTTTAACTTTAAAGTCGCATGTATATAAATTTATTCCAGGTCTCTCCTTCTTACTCACTTCCTGTTTCTTTGATTTGTAAACAGATTTTCATGTCATGGACTCCGGCACTATATCTGATTTTTTTTTAATCTGTTTCTGTCAGAATCCAAATGGTTAATACTCTCTATCAGTATTCATTTAAATAACAATTAGACGCTTAATTCCTATTGCTTAAGGATAAAGCATTTTTAATCTTTTTCCCAAAGGTGTTTAATTGTTTCCACACATGTCGTAAGGGGAACTGGAAATTTGCAGTTGATAATAGTGTTGCAGTTGAAAAAAATCATTATACTCCTCTCAGTGGCAGTGGTCAGACAGATTATTTCACAATTGTAGGTTTTAAAATTTTCAACAATATTTATAACACAAAATTATGAAAATAAAGCTCCATTAAACTCTTTAGAAACCACTGCTTGGCCTCTCATACCAGAGCCGATCAGTGACAGTTTTAAGACTGAAATCTCAGTCATGTATCGTAGTTGACCCATCAGCAAACACATTCTTTTTCTTGGTTTCACACTTCAGTCAGGTGGTCTAGGGTGTAATGTGATACGATTGTGAGAGAACGTGTGTGTGTGTCCCTCAAGGTGGCTGGTGACTGTGAATCACTAGTGTCGATGACAGGCTCAGGGCTCTGTGCCTGGACTCCTAGTATATTTAAAATCCCTCCTAATTAAAGTTAATAGAATGTAAATTTAATATCTGCAGAGATTGTGTGCTGCTGGCCAGCCTGCTCCAATTTAAGGATTGATAGAGGCCAACGGGAGGGTTAATTGCTGACTTGATCTACTGTCCCTGTGACATGGCATGGGGCTGTTTTAATTGGGTCTGATCTGCTGCTACACGGACAGATTTCATTAGGCCAGCTGGCCTCTCACTTACTGGAGACTGGTTTGCATCAGCACCCCCTGGCTGCATCTACAGGAAATGCCGGGGGGTGGAACAGGCATCAATCTTTTTTCCTTTGTCCTGTGTCCTTTCTCTCAATTGAGCAGCATGAAATTAAAGGTGGGGCCCTAGACTGGCCCTATTGCTAATGAATGCTGTAAAATGCTCAGTAATGACAGGCCAGCATGATGGATGCATTTATTTTCACATAGTGAAGTTAAACGTCCTTGACAGTGGAGATATAAGCAAGTGATTTTCAAGTAACATGTTCTAGAAGACTGTTGGTTTTTTTTTTTGTGTGTGTATTTCAGCATTTCTCTACACAAATTGCAATTGCAAAACAATTTTCTTAAAGAAATTTATTGGAAGATGTTAAAAAGTCAAAGAAGGATCTATGAGACATTGGTTTACAAAACATAGTATGTCACAATTAAAACCAAATTAAATGAAAATGTTAAAAAACACAAATGATGCTGGTCCATGTTCCCTGCAACATCCAACAGCAGTTCGTGTAATAGTTGATAGGCATTGTCCTGGCTGCTGACCCTAGTCTGGGTAAATAATTTGCACCAGTAAAGGCTAAACCATTTTCCCTTTTTAGCCCGACTTTGACTAGCATGTGTGTATCTGGCCTGCTATAAATCAAAAGGCAGCTAGTGTAATTAAGTGTACACTACATTAGTCAGGCTAATTAATTTTGGGGGCCATCCATCCATAAACCAGTGGGCCAGCACTGATTGGGCCTCTGTTCTATGGAACCCCTGACACTTGGGATTGCGACCCTCCTTGGCTGCCCTCATCTCCCCAGATACACTCATGCATTTACGCCCAGGGGCACAGATGTACACGAATGCACACACCCCAGCCATCATGCAGTTAATCAGATTTCTACTAAGAAGAGAAGTCTGTTATTATGAATTTGGTCTTTTTTTTTTTTTTGCTATGATATTCAATAACAATGTTTTTCCCTCCTCCTCATTTGTCGAGTACTTGTAAGGCTCAGCTTACCTAGGGGTAGTATTAGGAGTGCTGTATTTGACTATTTCATTGCTTGGCCACATTGTATTTACAAATCCTCACCGTTGTTTGTTGTAGGCTAATAAATCAATATACTTTTCTGCGAGAGACAACATACCTGACACTGTTTGAATTGTCTTTATGCTGTAAACCTCACCCATTTATTAAACATCCATGCAAGTTCAAACCGTTTTTAGCTCATACTATTTAACCCGCTCATATTTATGGCCTCTCGAAAGGAGCCTGCGATGGAGAGGTCTGTTTATTATACAATAAAGACATATTATGTTGCTACAAGAGTCCAATCTATCACAACGAGGGCCCATGATATCACAGATAACCCGTCTGCATATAGAGGGAGGCTTTTCGCTCTAGACAACAGCACCCATTCTCTCTCTTTTCTCTTTCAATGCTAATGAATGCAGAGGAAAAGAGTTCAGCTATGAGGGTGTAAGTTGAGCGATGCAGCTTTGATGGGAGCGCTGTCCATATAATTAAAATGCTGGCAAATGAAGAACAAGCATTGGCTTCTTTTGGTCCTGCTCATTAACAACAGGCCGTTTGAGCCCGGCGCCAGCCATGCTATTGCCATTGTGTGCACTAGGAGAGGGTGGCTGGGTGGGGGGGGTGCACTGTGACTGGCAGCTGGGAACACCATGTCAACGGTGGGATGGTGTGACAGACCAAGCCAAGGATGAGCGCAGCGCCTGGCACTAACGGGGCCTTGGAGGACATGTTGACTTGTAGGCCCCTGTGTTTGGCCCCAGTCAGGAATATAACCCGAGTTACTTTTCAGTTATTCACCCGTGCTCATGTCTTCTGTTAAGATGTTTCTATTTACTTCAAATAGATGCATTACTGCTGCACTGTCAACCCTCCTCACACGATATTTCCGTATATGTTTATGAAGGTTTGACAACAGAAGAAAGCATTCAGGGTATCGATCTGTCTTCAACATCTCCATCTTCTTTAACTGAAAATGGCTCCTAGCAATTGAGTGAGTGATCTCTTTGAAAAAAAAGTGAAGGTGAATAAATGATTAGTTGGTTCAGCTCTACTCAAAATGTGTTTTTATAAAATCATAAAAAGTACTATCGGGAAAGGGAAAGGGAAAAGGAAATATGTTTAGCCTCGGTCAGTGAAATCCATTCCCACAAAAAAAGAGATTTATTAAACGCAGATTATATGCAGAACCACTTTATATCTTGCAAACACATAAACACTAAAGACAAACTCTTGTAGGACAGTCCATCCTAATTATCCCACAGCCTGCTGCCTACATAAGGATTTCTGATGCTGGATATAATAAATGAAAAGTTTTATACAATGCACTCTAAACTACATACAGATTATTGAAAACAATGAGGATAAGTCTCTGTGGCATTGATTCATTAGTAACCAGACACAGTTGTCAATATTATGCAAACAACAAAATTATTCTAAGTCAAATTGGTTAATAACCCCATCAGTCTGTGTACTCAAGTAGACCAAATGCTCAGTCTGTCTTTTTTTATTCAATCTGCCACTTTTTTGTGAACACAGTAATCTCTCTATAAATCATGAATAATCTATTTTGGCTTCAAGCTCAGTCTTTCTTTATCTCTTGCTTTATTGATGGTTTGTCTTGTCTTCTTTGAGTCAGAATGGACCCCTGCCTTTGAAATCACAAGCAGGAACAACAACAGCTAACACTGATGCCATTATTTAGTCCAGATGAAAGCTGGCATAAACTGTGAAGAATAGGGGATCGCTTTGTGCCTGGTACATAGTGTCCAATTTGTATGATGTCAGTCTATTTTTGACTAATGCAGTCCTCAGCTTTTGTAAAGCACAGCACAATAATTGTTTTTTTTTTCTTCTCCCTCTTACTCTTTGAAGGATTGAGTGGTTGCCAAGATAACACATCTTGTCTCTGGGGGTTGTGCACAAACATGCACATACACTGTCTCCATAATTATGAAGTATTAATTATAGTTTGTTTGAATGCAAATGCGAGGAAGTGGTTGGTATTAAACTGGCTTCGCATAGCTAAATTCACCACCCACTCAACAGGTCAGTCGCACTGCAATTCATATCAGCAGTGTTTAATTGATTGCGTTTGCCAAATTAAAGAGGAGTGATCTTGTTATTGAAAAAGTTGTTATTGAGCCAGTATACATTGCTAGAATTATTTAAACAACTTGGCCTTACAGGTATCCCAGTGTGAATCTTTACTGTCGGCAGCAGAGTGATTTTCCTAAAGAATGGCTCATTGTAACACAGCTGTAAAGCCGCTGTTGGCACCGTGGGCCTTTAAACAACTCTGCCCACCGACATTAAAGTCGCTGGGCTCTATTCACATCCGCACTCAAATATCCCATCATATTTAAGAGGGCCCATTAAGGGCCACATTGAGAATTCATGGGCCTCTCTTCCAACACCCCCCCCCCATGTAATTTATATGTGACGGCCATATTGCCAGGCTCTTTCAAAAGGGGTGGCTCCAGTTTTTGTCTTAGAGGAGGGCCAAAACAATGCATTTCTTGCCCATTTCTCCGACAGGGCCTCCTCTTTCAGGAGGCATAGGGAGCTGGGGCTGGCCTAACATCTGTTTGTGTCCAGAGCCAGGCGGGACCAGAGCACAGCGTGCCTCAGTGGCCCCCTTCTCCTCTCCCTGGGGGTCTTTGTTCCCGATTTCATGCTATCAGAGTGGCAGCATGTTTTCCTGCGCAGGGCTGTCAGGGGCATAAAAGGCCCTGAGTGGGGTCACATCAAGAGGGATGGGCATGAAAAATTGGTAAAATGTATCACAAAGCCCACCCACTAGATGGTTGCCTAGCACCATGTGGTGGGGTGTCAAGGCCCCCTACTCCCCACCCCAGTACCTTCCTCTTTCCTTGGCTGACTTGCACCTCTCTCCCTCTCACTCACTCACTCTCTCACTTTGGATGACAAGCACATCATTTAGATAAAATGGTGTAAACAAATTAAAGGGTGGTTCTCCAAACAGATCAATGTTCTTTGTGCACAAGGAGGGGTTTGTGCCTCACTAGGGTCTTTTTCTCCTTGTGTGCACTGAAAAGAGGACTGATCACCTGCATGACTGAAAAAGCAACCCCTTACTTGGGCAACTCAAGTGTTGCTACAGGAACAAAAACTTTACAACCATTTTACAGATTTTACCAGGTGAGAATTATTTTATAGAGTCAAATTTTAAATAATTAAGTTGATAATTTGTAACGTTTATAGTGAATCCTCAGTAAAGTGCTAATAACCGAGCTCCAGCTGAGAATTAGACTTTCATTAATTGTTCAGGCTTTATCGAATACCAGAGTAATGAACTCAACAGACTCTGCTTTCCTATTGCACTAATCTGTAATCAGCAATCACTGATTGGTTTTTCGATATTCTGTAATTGACTCATCAACAATAAATCACCTCTCTATTTCCTTTTAATTGATTTTTAGCTAGGGCTTTGGTAGAGTAGGTAAATTGAATGAGAGCACAGTGTTCGCAGGTGCTTAGTAAGTGTTTATACCATCGATAGCACTGCTGTTGACTATATTTAAATGTGCTACACTGATTGCTTCACGGTTGGATGTGGAATTGTTTCCTCATTAACAGGATAAATGTTCTTTTTCAGTCGGCGGTATTAAAAAAGAAAACATGAATGGCCGCAGTGCTGCTGGCTACTTCTTCAGATCACCAAGTTCCCTTTCGGAAACAAACAACTGCAGCTCACAGCATTCAAATGAATGGCACATTAAGAGCAATTTAAGCATGCGTGGCCTTATTGAGAGGTTAAGAGAAGCTTGTACGTTAAACAGTCTTGCAGACATCTGCCGCAGTTGGTTTCAAAGTGCTGACTAAAAGTGGCAGGGGGGGTTTCTCAGATTAAATCTCTCATTAGCTTTTCTTTGTACAGGTGGCAGTAATGTGTCAAGAGCCCGGCCTGAGACAATGTCCTCCTCTTAGTGGGACTAATACGCCTCAGGAGAACCCACCCTCCTTTTACTGCCTCTACAGAGACACAGTCACAATGAAGCATCTGGTGGCCTTTTCCTGTGTAGAAGGCTTTTCCATAGCCATTGTGTCTGCTAGTGTGCATGTGTGAGAGAGAGAGAGATCAGGAGGCTTAGTACATTTGTGGGTTTCCAGTTGCCTTGTTTAAGTGAATGTGTTTCTCAGTATGAACCTCAACTCAAAATGTTTATTGATAATTTCCAAATAGACGAAGAGTTTGGTGGGTGGGCATATGCAAACCCGTGTGTGTGTGTCTGTGTGTGTGTGTGTGTGTGTAAAAGTCAGTGTCACCGCCGCCCCCCCCCCCCCCCCCCCCCCCCCCCGGTAGTAGAAGGTCACCGGGGTCAAAGTGATGAATTTTTATAGGCCTGTTCCCTGTGTTTCAGCCCTGTCCCTTTCTCTGCGCGCTGCACTGCCTCTCAAAGACAACCATGCAGGGCAATTTGTCCTGCGGGGCCCTGCAGAATGGGCAAGTAGAGAAGTTAAATACCAGGGGGGAACACACACACACACACACACACACACACACACAAAACATACACATACATTCAGTTTCTCTCTCACATGCACACACCCCTCCATTCCTGTTGTCCTGAATGATTTGTGGCCTGTCTATTATCCATTGCAAGGGGGACAAATGCTTTTGGCTGGTTTCTGAAGGTAAAGCCAGAAAGGCAGCCCTCAATGCGCACCATTGTTTTTAGAGAAGTTTCCCAGATGTTATATTGCACAAGATAAATAGGGCACATTATCAATACCTAGCACGCCCTTTTACCTCTCCAAGGTCGCTTCTTGGTGAGGGCGTGGCAGGTTAGGAGACCTCCTACGACGAACACACTGCCATCAAATCCTCATGGTCAGCTCTCACACAGCTCAGCAAGTTAACGGAAAGGGGTGAGAGTTTGTGTGTGTTTCTAGCTGTTAGGTGGGGCCACAGGCCAGGTTTACTGTGGTCAGCTCTTGACCATTGGGTCACACACAGGCTATGTTTGCTGGTAATAATGTGTCCGTCTCTCACCTCTTCTTCATGTCGAATCCACAACTTGTTGTGGCTGTCAGTGATGAATCCACCGTGTTTGGAAGCATTAAATTAGCCGGCCACCGGGAGAGAGGAGTGAATAACTCTGGCTTGTGTCCAGTCAGATCGGGTGGGGAGGGTCACAGCTGATTTACTTGCTTTCCTGTGTACTTGCTGGCAGGAAAGCAGGAGGCTAAATTTGTTGTTGCCTACGTTGGATGCCCCCTTCTTACCCCGCTTGGGCAGATGTCACAATCATGCATGCTGGATGGGCGTGATGTATGGTGGCGAGCAAAAGAAAAGTGATCAGATTGCTTAGCAATTCACGCTGAACCTGCCAGCCCTGCTGGCACACCTTAACTCAGCTGGCAGCCCTACTTTGCATGGCAGCATGAAAATAATGGCGCATTCTGACAGTGCCACTGCTCCTGCTGACACAAAGGGGAGCCCCTGTCCCCTGCCTCTGGTAATGAAGGATGAACAGTCGGCTCATTGTCCACTCATCCTCTCTCTCTTTTCTGCACAAAGTCTCATATTTTATATACCTAATTGAGGTTTAATCAGTTCTAAATGCCCTTGATGGGTTATTATATTAGTGGAATGAAAGGGTAGTGGATACTGTGGATCATTGCTGGGACTGGGTTAAGTTACACATACAGTATAAACCCCAGGAGCAGTTAGTTGGTTATTGGTCATGTCATAAATTTTATCTACTAAACAGATTACTGTCTCTTTATTAGAGTGAATAAGGAGAATGCATTTCAACTGAGCTAGATGGATACTGACTAGGCTGGTAACAACGTCACCACCCTTAAAAGAGCTTTTCTCCTGTAGAAGTAATACGATTGTTGTTTTGTTTCTAAAAGAACAACCTTTATGGCTTTTCCTAACAAACTCTTTCTGCTATGATGAGCATCAGAAACCTGTGAGAATAAAACCTGTGAATGACACTCACCTTAAACAGAGTCCAGTAAAGTGCTGGGTGTGAAAGGAGATCTGCTATAACAGAATGAAATGCTGGCTAGACAAGCTGGTGGATATTCATATGCTGGAATCACTTTTATGTTCTCATCACTAATACACACCTGTGCTGAACATCAGTAAAGACCTTTTTATAAGTAGTACAACATTTTGTCTCCTAAACGCGTACACACACTTACACACATGCAGAATCTCTGTAAAGTAAAGGCCAAGCTTATTAGAATAGTTTGCTGCAGCAAGGCCTACTTGCCTGAGTTAACAGTGGCACAGTGGATGGCATCCATCTGTTGGCAGCCCTGGAAACAATAGGCTTGAATGTGTTTGTTTCTTTGCTCCATGAAGTGGGACAGATTGCTTTAACCTTTCTTCTAGGCAGAGCAGCTGAAATAGAGAGCTCCTTTAAACAGCCTCTTCCTCCTTCGACGGTCATGAGATTATCCTCCATTGATGCACAAAGCCAAGCGCTTTCCTCGGCAACCTCTCATCCCAGCGCCCGGCCTCTGGCCCTCTACAAACACTCGGTGTTGACCTGTGACCCATAATGCAGAGATGTAATGCCCAGTCACTTTGCCAGATCAGATAGGGAGCCCAGGAGGGGAAAGACATCCCCACTGCCCACTGGAGTTCAGCTGCTTTTTCCCGACAGCTGTCTGTTAATATTTTCCCATTCAGTCTTCCTCTCGGCCTCACTTAGACTAATTGCCCTGTATCAAATCAGGAGCCATTTGCAACCGTGTTAACTGTAGTTATATAATTTAAGGTGGTCAGTGCATTTTTACATGTAATGTGCTTAGTAGAAACCTCAAGTTACAGTGTGGGGTTCTTGTTTTTTCTCTAGCTCAGTGTTTTGGACAGACCTTATCATAGAAATGCTGCAAAGACTGATGCTTGAAGAGTGTGGGTGCGGGTGGGTGGATGTTTTTCTGTGATGTGCAGTCAGCCACCACCAACTGATAGGTCAGTTGATAAAGTTGCGAGTGGATCGTATGTCAGTATCCAGCAGCATGCAAAGGATCAAGGTGGGACCTGCAGCAGCGTTTATTTATTCCAGTTTTTTCTTGCTTATTTAGATCATTAATAACATGCACCTTGATTAAATTAGGTGAATCCACTTGACTGAAACAGTTTATAAAATGGAACAAAAGTAAAATCTGCTGTTGGGATCATCAGTTTCCTTGAGGCTAACAGTCTAGCTATCCCAGAACCACAGTGTGTAATCATCCTAGGAAAAGACATATTTAGCCCAAGGAAATGCTGCATTAGTTATTTGTCCTATTTTCCTAATTGGACCTTTCCTGCAGTGACATTCATGGCAAAGTTTGCAAAACGCAAAACCTGTGGTTTAGTTATCTCACACACAATGATTTCACTTGTCTCTTTCGAAGTAGAAACCACTGCATATTGTTAACTGTTCGGATCCATATGAATTTGCATTCTGCTTTGCTTCCGAAACAAAACAAAACAAAACAAACAAAACAAACAAAACAGACAAATTGATGTTTAGTGGTGACTTAGTTTTTTTAATCCTAGCCTTGTCTTCGGGATAATCAAGAGTATTTCTGTCTTTAAACACTGATGCTGATTGTGCCACTAAGCAGCCTCAGCTTCTGGCTGCAGCAGCAGCGATGACGTTGCCAGGAAGTAGTTTGAAAAAGTTCGAAAATATATTTTTTAAATATCACACTGTCAATCTTTGCTAGACTTTCGGGACAGGTAGTAGTTTTCGTCATTAAAAAATAAAAAATAAAAATGTGACTGAGCAGAACGTATGCTGCTCTACCACAATTGGCTCTAAGAAGAAAACATTTTTTCCTGTCGTTTTCTTTGCTAGCTGTGGCTACAATGACTTATTGACAGGGATAGTATCTCTTGCCCTTCTCACTAGCTCCTTCTTTGGCCTATTCATTGCACAAAGCTACTTAAGCGCACTTAAGCGCATTAGCATTTGGCTGCCATGGGACCATATTGACCCTGCATTTGGATGGGCTAAATGACTGAAAGATGGAGCGATTTGTTAGGGCTTTAGAAAGTTGCTCTTCGGTGTGTGTGTGTGTGCGTGTGTGCGCACCACATTGAGGCAGTTGTTGGGGGGTCTGCAGAGAGTAGTTCCACTTTCTCTCAGAGCACACGGTGTTTCTTCTAATCTGCTGTGCCGTTTCTATGTGGCCGGAGCAGGACTGATTTGTGACATTTCAGTGTAAAGGGCCTTTTCCTCCTCGCTATATTGGCTTGACCCGATTATCTAATCTGTGCTTTGAATTCCAATCAGGTCACCCACTCTCTGCCGTGTGGTATGGGAACCACTGGCTGAGGGATTACCTCATTCAAATGTCTTCAAACACAGATGGTCGAATGTTTAACTAATTGTTAAAAGAGTCCACAAAGGGGAATTTAACCATGCACACAGTCCATGGGGTCAGTACATAGATAGTGTGTGGGGTGGTTCTTCAAAAATCATTCAAATGCAGCACAGTTTATAGTGCTATTAATGGGTTTCAGTAATTGATTGCTCAACGAGCACCATAAAGTACTGTACTCAGAATATGCATATCAATATGTGATGATTTATTTAAGAACAAAACACACTTTCCTTTTCAGCCATTTGCTTTTTCTTTCTTTTATTTTTTTTACAACTTGCATGTATCCCTAATAGGATTAGACCTGAATTTCTTCTGCCTTTTTGTCATGAGCCGCTCTGTTCCTTTCTCACAACCAGAGTCTCTGCTCCACTGCCACCCTGCAGACAGTCAGAGTCCCCGAAACCAATGAAGTCGACAAGCTAATATTCCAAGAAAGTGATAATGACCGAAAGGTAAGCTGTTCCCCATTATGGTTGTCTGTCATAGTACTTAGTTGTAATTAACCGCATTAAAATAAACAGAGATATGAAAGGCACCAATCTTTTCGTTCCAATAATAGCAAATTTGTTTTAAGGCCTAGTTACATGGAAACGGCAAAGTAAACTGCACCTGCACGTCTCTGCGCTAGTGCTTTCATGACATTGTGACTGTTTTAAATTGGCTAGCTGGCCAATTACTGTAGCTACAGAGCTAACAACTAACATAGCGACGAGTAGGGAGCAGACTAGTCCTAGTTCATGAAAGCAGAACTTTTCATGATTTAGCTTTTTTTTTCTTCAATTTTTGCAGTTATTGAAGATGAGGAAATAAAAATAAACTAAAATATAGACCCTAGGTTTACAAAATGTATTCATGAAAGATATTTACCACCATTAATCAAAAGTAAACACAACTAACAGGGTACAACAGTTTCGTTGATTTCACAGCAACAGCAACACAATTAAACAATAAAATTAGCACTTTTAATTATTTGCATAAGCTGGTCTTGATGGGATTTTGATGATTCAACTATATGGCATTTTTTGGACTTTGATTCTCTATTTGTCAAATACCTGAACTTCTGCAATTACAAGTTGTTTTAACGTGTGATTTAAAGTGGTGTGATGCCTTACGGAGAATTAACTCTGTCTGCTGCTGCTGCTGCACAGCTACTGGTCATTAGTGCTTCAATTATAGAGTGCAGTTCACATTAATGTTGGAATTAATCGTAGTATCCTTTCTGTCTCACCGCTGATTCAGGTTGTTCTTCAACTTGAAAAGAAGCTTTTTAATTATGTCAACCAGGATGTTTTCCGGGAAAACAATGGGACCTCAGTAAGTAACCATTTTCTCTCCTCTTATTGTTCATTAAAGATCAAATTTTCCTTGTAGACTTTATCGACTTATATTTTCTACTGTATAGTAACAATGGTTGCTATTTACCGCATTTCAAATAGATTTTTCGTGAGATGGACAGAACAAAAGTATGAAAGTTAGAATACTCTGCAGCTGCAACGTTCGATTTAGGTGCTTCTCATATTAGGATTCTAGGTACAGAAAGTATAACATAAAAGTTAGGAAGCACATTGCCAAACAAGATGCAGATGTTTAGGTAGATGCCATCATTTTGGCCTAACACACAGCCTTCTCTTTGTTCCCACTGAGGGAGCAAATGTCTTTGGAATAACTTTTAAATGGACCTAAATGTAGATAAGGGGAGCATTAACTGTCTGCAGAAGAAAAACACCCTGTACACGCTTCAACTTTTATATGGCTATATATTACATTAAGTAGTTATAGTTGGACCTTGTTAAAATCCACATGAAGGATGCACACACACACACACACACACACACACTCACTTCCACATTACCACACTGGACTGTGAAGCCAGTAGTGTCAGAAGACTGGAAGCACAGGCCTTATTTATGCTGTTGGCCATATCATGTAAAAACATAACTGGGGCATAAATCAATATTTCATTTGTGAAATTTTATCGTAATATTTTTTTATGATTTTCATAAATATTTTTAGGAGTTTAATTCCAAGGTAATTAGGCATTAAGTGAAATTTGTTCAAAGCATTATATTGATTTCATCATAACACCCAGAATTAATTTCATTTGACATGGTGTAGGATTGATTGTCGAAACCAGCTTCACGTGCATTAATGCTGTGGCCTTTAATAGGAACAGTACGTGTATAGTTGTAGTACAAAGTACAGTGTATTGAGTTTGTATGTAACTATGTACAAAGTGTAGCCTATATAGTTTTGTCTGTCTTTGTCTTCCCATTAATCAGATCATTTTTCTTAAACTGTTGTTATTGCCTAAACCAAACTGGCTGACAAAAGGGTGGGGTGTTGCTACATCAGGATGCATTGGTTTAATGCAGTTTCTGAATAAATTCTACATTCTGAATGTTTTTCCCATATACAAGCGTATTAACAAGCCCCAGTCACAACAGCAGGATAAGACATGATTTGGCTGATTACCAAAGATGGAGTTTCGAAGAGTCTGGCACTGGCAGGTATTGACTGTGCACATTGTACTGTAAGACATGGGCGAATCATTGAGTTTGATGACCAGAAATGAGCAAGAACCCTGACAGTCTAACAGTAGCTGGAGGAGGCTGAAGTACCCACAGATTTCCTCCTCCTTCTCCCTTTCCTCCTCCTCCTCCCCCTCATCTTCACCAAGCCAGACAAGACAGATGAAAAAATGGGGGCATCAGAGATAATCTGATGGTCATGGTCTAGTTAAACACACCATGTTATGATCCTTTTAAAACAAACTACCTTTCCAAAAGGATAAATGTGCCTCCTCATACTCCTCCACTGGGGAAGGGGACAGGGGGGAAAAAAATCCATTGCATCCTTCATCAACTGCAAGACTTGTACCAGCTTGACAGAAATTTAATTCGAGGCAGCTCTTGAAAATAATTATTGTATTTTGAGAGGAGTAATCATTGGCTG
Source organism: Channa argus (assembly GCF_033026475.1). Classification (NCBI taxonomy): domain Eukaryota; kingdom Metazoa; phylum Chordata; class Actinopteri; order Anabantiformes; family Channidae; genus Channa; species Channa argus. The sequence goes on from NC_090197.1 coordinate 50,143,538, forward strand.
GGACATGATTGAATGTGTCCATGCCTATTGACTTTTGCTATGATTAATAGGTTTGTTTAGTCGATATTCCCATCGAAATTGTATAATTAATTATCCCCAGCGCTGTCACGGCAGGACGATGGAGAGCCCTGATGAGTATTTGGGAAGATTAAATTTTCTGGGCGCTCGTGGCATCGGGGGCACCGCGGGGCCTTGCTCCAGCGGAAAGATAGGGCGGGACATGCTTGTGTGTTCCGTTGCGCATCTGTACACGCGTGTGTGTTTTGGTAGCGCGTGAGTAGATCGGCACAGTTTCTTCCCCTCCTGTAGCACACACCCACAGGGCCATCCCCCTCCTCTGTCCCCATTGATTTTGTTTCAGTATCTCTTTATTGTAACTTTATCAGCGTGGTGTCGGCAGATGGGAGACCAGGAGAGGAGGGTGTGTTTGTGTACTAGCTGTAGTAAGTAATGAACCTTTCTGTCTGGACTGGCTCCCTTTGGTATGCTGGCAGCGTAGCCCTCCGCTCAGCTCAAAATCCCAAAGACATTTCATAAATGCTAAATAAAACAAAAAAACCTATAAAAACAAAACGGAAAAAATGTCGGTCCAGCTCAAAGTTCTTCCATATTCTAGCTGTCAGATTTCCTACAGGACAATACAGAAGCCATTTCGCAGCTATGCATGACCTGTGTGTGTGTGTGTGTGTGTGTGTGTGTGTGTGTGTGTGTGTGTGTGTGTGTGTATATATATATATATATATATATATATATATATATATATATATATATATATATATATATATATATATATATATATATATATATATATATATATATATATATATATATATATATAGGCTATGTCTTTTAGTTTAACTCACCTCTGTTGTGGAAGTACTGGCTGCTACTTGATCATAATAGACTGAATACATGTAGTTGCACTCTACTCTAGTGTGGTGGTTCTTCCTGGTTTGGCCCCTGTGTGCACCAAACAGCAAGCATCCTCCCCTGTCAATGGCAGTTTATGGCTTTTTTCCACACAAAATAATAAAGATCCCATAAAACGAAGGAAAAATATGACCCGTGCAATGAAAGCCAAGTGTGATGTGTAAAAATCAAATTAAATGACCTTTCACCCCAACATTTATTGATGGGCTTTAATGACAGCAGGTGTTGTCACAAGGAATATTTGACAATGTGTAAATCAAAGCACAATTACAGGTGGTGTACAACCCCCCAGCACAGAGGTACTGTGTGTGACAGCCGGGGGGCCAAAGACCTTGTATTAGTTTTTTTTTTTTTTTTTTTTTTTTTTTTTTTAAACTCCCTCTCCCCCATCAACTTCCTGCCTCTTAACTATCAGCGCCACTCTGATTTAAAAGGTCGCTGATCATCCAAGCAAAGAAGAATTTGAGCCCCTGACAAGGTGGGTTTTATCCAGACCCTTCTCACCGTCTTTTTTCTTGTGATATTGTCAGAGCGGCAGCATCATCTGGCACCACCTCAACCCCAGCTCCCAAGGTCATTTCTGCTTGACAGACTACTCCTAGCTTTATAATGTCATGAGGCCTTGAACTGCTATAAGATGTTTTCTTAAAGCACTGACCTAACAAAGCAGTAGAGCATTATGCTTAATTTGACCTCAGTCTAAATGTAGTGTAAAATGTGTGTCCTCTCATCACCTGACCGAATTTCTCAACATTTACCTAAGCAACACGCTCAATAGATGCACAGCCATATGTTGCCCAACCCCTGCTGTTTGAACTGTCACACAATTGTAAGGCTTTTCCTCAAACAAACTAACTAAATCCCAACTGTGAATATGTAGAGGTACATAGATTTTTTTTTTTCATCTGCTCATATAGAAAATCATCAGGTATTGATTTTCAACACCTCAAGGCTTAAACCAATCTACATAATGACAGACCAGAGACTCTGTTTGTTTCTCCCAGGCCTTTTTGGCTGCAACATTCAAACTCTGTGGTTGCTTTGCCTTAAAGTGGCATAGGTTGTAAGTGAGCTTTGCAACTTGGGCACTAGTCACATTCTGTCTGAGGCATTTCTTCCTCATGACTATGTAGCATTGGCAATGTACACCATGGCTGAGATACACCACTCTGATTGGCTCTACAGCTTAAAAAAATCGGTGCATGAGAAGAGAAACGGAGGTAACAAAACAAGCAAACACGAGGCTCTCATCATTTTTCAACTTTGTCTCATCGGAACCTCCCAATACCAGAATATTTTTGCGATGACATGACCACCTTTAGTTAAGAATCTCAAGATCGATTGATTGGCATCGTTCTAAAGGGCTTTATATCATTTTCTTCTCACATAAGCGCAGAACATACTTGTTCAATTCCTGTTTTTGGCCAAGACGAAGGTGACATGAGGTGTAGCAACAGCCTTTGTCAGCACTTTTTTCTTTACTGTCAACTTGGTGTTGGCCTCTGCCCTTATGTTTGGTTTTGTAGTCAGATCCAAATTAAGATGTGGCCACTGAGAATAGGGAAACGTTAACTAAAGCTATACCAAGATGAGGTCACTACCAAGTTTGAGTGGCCAATCTGCCGTTATTAGCACGATAAACTGTGAATGAATCATGCGAGAATTAACAACTTCAGAGGCCTTGGAACAGTAACACGACAAGTAATATCACAACTGTATTATGTTAAACCAAATGTACTATACTTTACAATTTCAGTTTCACTGGGAATTAAAAAAAAAAGTTTAAACTCTTTCAACAAACCTATACACTCACACTATTGACAAAGCAATAGCTGAGTGGATGGTAAGATAGGGTATACAGTGGAGCGTGGGGTTGCATCCCCTGCACTGCCATCCCTCATCCACAGTGTGTGAGTCTCTCCTGTGACCCCAGCAGTGTGAGTTTGATGAATGCTGCACATCTGCCCTTCTGAACCTCTGAGACTCCGTCTGGGAGGCCCTTCTGCCTGCAAGTAATGGCCACTGTTCTACACCAGTGACACATAATCACACTTACACACAAACACACCGAGTGTCAGGTTGAAGGCACATACTGGTCTTTTCTTATTTAAACCTGTACTCAACAGTAATGTGAAGACAAACAATGTATGGTTATGAATGCACAACACAAACATGTCAATGTAGATGGAAGACATATCGTTAACTTCTGCTTATACAATAATAACTGTAGGACATCCAACTCCCTCTATGCAAGTCTTCACTTTGTGAGCACGTCCTTCCAAATATTACCCATGTGTACTACCTTGATATTTTATCATGTATTTGTCATCATATTGCCCCACATAGTACACTAATGTAATGTCATTGATATCCCTCTAGGATGAGCTATTCATTGTGCCATAGTTGTAGCCTTGTTTTTGAAATATGTACAATAGCCCAATTTACCACTAAACAAACACATGTCAGCGCCGTTCCGATGTCTTCCTGTCTAACAGGAAAGGGTGGGAATAACGTGAGGTCCTAGAGGTTGCCGGGAAACGTCACTGTCAGTCTCTAAGGGAGGCATTGATGCAGGTGCCCAAGCTACCTGTTCATCTCCCAGATAATTAATGTGTACAAGAAGCCACTAATTGCACTTTTCACTAATGATTTATGAGTTATGTGAAAGGGGGGAAATTGGGGGAAGTGTGTGTGTACACTCTAGTGAGTGAGTACAGCTGGGTGAGGAGACATGATTGATGAAGAGTGTTTGGATGCATTGTCAGTGTGGTGAGAGAGACCCCCAGTAGGACAAGGCTGGTAACAAACACACACACACACACACACACACACACACACACTAAACTGGTCACCTATGGTCAATATTCTGCCACTGTCTCGTATGTGGGACATATGGACGTAACAGAAAAGATAATAAAGATTGTGTCCTCATCCTCCAAAATTCTTTACATCTACACTTTGTTGAGACAAAGGTCTGCTGTGAGAATATTATTGACTTCTCGATTCTGTTAATAACATTGTTTAAATGTGAATTTTAGTTTTTTAGAATTTTTGCTAAATTGTCTTTCTGTGTCTCTCTGTTTAATGTAAGGCCCAATTTTTTTTTCTTAAGACAATCTACAATTTAGAGTGTAAATACACGTCATTGGAGCTGTAATTCTGATCACAAAAACTGTTCAGCAGCAGCTACAGTATTACTACTACTTTTATTGAGAGGGAGTGTAAAGCAGAGCTGAGAAGAAGGGGGTTGAGTCAGCTGACTTTTCCTTGATTTAGGGATTTAAGGATAGGAATCATTTAATCTTCTACTTCACCATTTCCTAAATGCTTTTGTCTTATAGCTTTTAGAGTTTGACAAAGAGCTGTCGGTGTTCAAGGATCAGCTGCATGAACTGGAGATCTCTTTCCCACCCAGGTATGGAGCCGTTTTATATCATACACAACTTTTTTTTTTTTTACACCTTTGCAGTCACACTAGTTACATCCACAAACACCTTTACTTTTTTCTGTAGTGAGATTGACACACAGACATCATCCATTAGGAGGCCTAAAGGATAATGTCTGGCCTGTCTGAGACATTTGGGTCCTGAAATGCAGCCCTCTGAGTAATATCCAGTGAAGTTCAGAGTGGCAGTGATGGTGTGAAGGCATCTTATGAGGGTTAAATGTTTTTGTATTTTGGCAAAAAGACAACTGTTGAGTGGGTTACCACATAGTTTGGTCCAGACATTCATGATTTCTCTGAACATTGATGAGGATCACTGTAGACTGTTTGTTTATTCACATTAGTCCTCAATGTAAATAAATTATATCCTGAAAAATATGCTGCACATGGCATTAAAGTTCATCCATAACTAATGGAAGGCAATTAAAACCATAAGTGCAGCTATGGCAACCCAACATAAGAAAATGGATCTTGATTGACCTATACACCAGAGAAATCTAAAGTCATATTAAGAGAATATCACTAAGTATTTGTGCGGTTTCCGCAAAACATAAATCTGCAACACAAATCTGCAATTTAGTAACACAAACAGCAGCATTAGGAGAGCAAACCTAAGCCTTAGGTCTTCTATTCCATGTCGGTAAATGTAGTGGTTATGCTTTCCAGATCTTGGCCATATGGACTCATTTTTTAATGTAAAATTGGGAAGCAGCGGTCACCCCTTTATTGTCCAAAATGGTTTTATAAGAGCTGTTGGAACTGTGTTTTATAGGTAGCAGTTCATTTAACTATGATTGGAAGTGGCTCCAAACTGCTCTCATGTGTATATGTGTGTTGTATGTGTTTGCTGTGCGTTGGCTTTGGGCGGCATTGATATTCCGTCTCAGTGGGACTTGGGGGAGATTGAAAGCGGGGGGTCTCCTCTCCTCTTTCTCAAACAAATGCATTTGCAATTAGCCCTTTCAGAAGAGAGGGAGGGCAAACACACATTCGATGTGAAAATATGTTTCGGGAGCAACGCGTTAATGGCGCTTGACCTTTGCCGTCGGTTGTGACTCAATCAGTGCAGATAATGAAACGCTGTAATCAAACAATAATTACTTGATAAACCGCTCTAGTGGCAGGCGCAGGGCGGCAGGGGATTTTAGTGTGTGTGTGTGTGTGTGTGTGTGTGAGAGAGAGAGAGAGAGAGTCTGAGAGAGAGTACTTGGGATAAATAGAGCTATCTAAGTGTATATGTGACTGGCTTTGAGTGTCAGTTTGAGATTGTGTGTGTCTATATATATATCAGTAACTGTGTGTGTGCGTGCGTGTCAAAGTTCTGCTAGTCCCTGTTTTTAAATGACTCTGTGTCTTAATCAGAGACCCCATTTACATCACTTTGCATAAGTGACAGGTGGATTTATTGTCCTTTTACACTGGCTGACTTTTGCACCTATCCATATAATACTGAATCATCTCTCCACAGGGAGGAATGAATGTGCTGCCGCGGAAGAATACAAATGATTTCTACATACTTGAGGTGATGATGAATCAAATAGATGAAACCCGCGAGCAGCATATGAAATTTGATTTGATCTACTCTGTGTGTGTGCGACAAAGCATATCATTGTCAGTCTTGTAATGGGTAGCGGTGGCCTAGTTAAACTTAAACAACTCTCTCCTCCTACGTACACACACATACATATAGTGGAACCCCTCCCCCTGTTATGTCTGCCTTGTGCTCCTTGAGCAATCAAGCCTCCACAATTGTTCTCCAACGCATAGCCTGCTCCGGACCAGCCCCTCGCCATCTGTGAGGTTATTACTCTTTTTAATGCAGGCCATCAGAGAGTACACCCTCACGGACACAAACACACTCTCATGCACGCACACGGCTCACTTTTGTTCAAATCTATAAATCAATACTAGTCACAAGCATTTAATCTGCAAGTTAATTCTGTCTGTTGCCTGAGGTTGGTTAGATGTCAAAGTGAGGCACGCTATATTGGATAACAAAATGAGTGATGCACATCTGCCACAATACAGAAATCTTGATTTCCAGCTTCATGTTTTCACGTAGCAATGAATGTTAAAGCATCCCAGCACACTGCTCTTTTATTTTTCTGAATTGGACACAAAATCTTTTACAGAAATCTCTGGACTATTACATAAAATGGTTGAAAACAGTACGATGTTGCTGACATATCTACTTTTCAGCTGAAGTGAAAATTATTTAATAGCAAATGTAATGCAAGACAAACAGGATAAATAGATTACATTGAAAACAGAAGTACCGTATTACAACGAAAGGCAGCTGTAATAACGCTGTGATCAGTACAGCAAAGATTCACAGTCATTCTGTAAATTATTTCAGGTCTTAACTACATAATTTAAAAACAGTTGCAGTTGGCTTGGGAAGAATAAGAAGGATCACACTATCAATGACAGAAGGCCCAGTGGCCATCTTTGGGAAAATTATGCTACTGACATGACCTTGTATTGAAAAACACTGTCTGGCGCTTCTGACTTGGCTAGAGGATAATCTGTGGGAACTGGAATTTCAGATCAGACAGTGTGAAGGACACTGTATGACCTTTGATAGTGAACATAACTCAATAAATAGATGAAACCACGCCAAACAGAAAAAGAAGCCTGATTATTGGCGCAAATTAGTCAGTCAGTCAGATGCAACCAAAATAAATTTACCATTCGAGAGGTTTACTTACTTCTGTTGTACACTGTACATCTCTGTCCCAACACACATACACAGATGAATTCTTCCCTTGCATCACTGCAGAGATTTCGAGCTCTAAAATGTATATATGTATCTCGTTACTTTCAAGAAGTCGTTTGTCAAAGACAGCCATGACAAGTCTAAGTACTTGTACACTGGGGTGAGGAATTTGCCCGGGCCTTGTCACAGTTGGACCTGGAGCCAGTTGTCTGCCTTGCACTGCGGGACTCGTATACCAATGTCCACCCGTATACGGGAACCCAGGTATGATTAGGCCATTTTATAGTCGCTGTACTTGGAGAGAACAGATGAGTCCATTAATCAGAAATCAGTCATTTATCTAGACAGTTTCTCTGTCATTTTTAATATTTGAGACTACAACCAGCCCTTAGATTGTGATCTTTGCATAGCTTGACCATTTGATTTAAAATAATGTTAAGTTTTACTATACATTATGCTACCTTTGATTTCATATTTGAAATGGCATAATTAAAGTAATGCCCCCTAAAACATACTAAGGCAACAGTAACTTATTCATGGATTTTGATTGATTTAGAAGAAAGCTTTTAGTACTCCTCTGATCTGATTTCTTTGCCTGTTTTTGCACAAGATCGATGTAAAAATTTAATCGGGACCACAGCTTTAGGAGGAAATGCAGTGGACAATGAGGGAGCAGTGGAAGAATGTATTCTGCCTGTAACATTGTTACTGGGAATGGGCTTTGAGGGAGATTTTGAGTGACATCAGACCAGTGGTACAACTCCATCAGTGGAGAAATCCTAAACGATTTCAGGGTAGGGAGATGGTGTGGACGTCGTGCAGTGTTCGTACGAGGAAAAAGCTTAGCGGTAGAGATGGCTGCTATCTCTGTTTGTACAGAAGGAACATAAAGGAGAGAAAAGGTACAGATACATGCAGTGACATAACATCTGGGTATTATTGAGGTGTACAGCTAATGTTACTAAAACCACTAAATGTTGGTGTTTATAAATGTTCATAGCCTGGTGACAAAACACACAAAGGGTTTTTTTGTAGCAAGCTACTCTGTGTATGAGCAAATGATCACAGGAAAGCTACACTCAAACTCTGTGTTAGTGGTATTGTGAACTAATTAGTTAGTTCCCATATATACTGGAGGTGGATGCCAGGATGACCCATCCCTTGCCAAAAATTCTATTTGGCCATCCCTGGTGCCCCCGCCTCTGCCAGAGTCAGAAAGGTAGTTTTGTAGAACCTTCAGCACGCTGAGAACCCATTGCATGTGAGGATTGTTGTTGTTAATAATAATAATAAAATAGAATGATTAATAATAATGTATTATTTAGATTCAAAGTTGTCTATATCTAACATGGTCCCACAGTATTAAAATACAGCATAAAATGTATTGGATAAAAGATGATGAAAAGATTACCACTATTAATTATAATTATCATTGATGTAACTGAACCATTCTACATAAGGACCTCTTTTACTTTTGGTTCCCAAGTTTATACTACTTTCCCCACTACTGCTAGCATGACTGAAGGTAAAAAGCCACATCGATACATGGAAATACCACAAAGTAAAAGTACCTTAAAACACATTACGTTATTTCCTGCAAACTGTAGCAGCTGAATGGACCCTAAGAGAAGTTAATCTGTTGGTCCTTAGTGAAAAAGTACATGGGATGATAGGAAGGTGTCAGAGGAAAGAGAATAGTTATTAAAAACATGTAGAGGAGCAGAGTGTAGCCCAGAGGTCAGGGGTTGAGGTCAGTGATGAGACAGAACAAACGAAAACTGTTGCAACCAATCATGACACTCTTCTCCAACATGCACATGTTCAAAAAATAGGAGAGTAGAAGTTTGAAAGCTAAACCAGACAAATTGACTTTGCCCTTCACATGAGAGAAAAGTTGGGTCAAGTGATACAAATGGCTACCTGCCAGTTCCTCAAGTACTGCTAATGAGTACACGAGTGCATTATCAGAGACGGGAGAATTTCTCAAAGCTCGTGTGAGCTCATAGGAAGTGCTAAGATAGTTCTTCTGTTTATTCTTGTTCTGTGAGTAACACTCTTTACACAACAGCCCTGACAAGTGCTTGTACAACTTACGTCACCCTCTCTGCATGTGTTTCAGTGCAAGTACATTTCTCCTATAGCCCTGCTATTTGCAACTTATAAGAAAGAGGCTTCTTGTTCTCTGCTCTGCCAACAGCCGTCCTATACTGGTGCATAGGCACCGCAGATGGAGTTTAATGGCAATGTTTGGTTATAGCAGTGCACTGCGTGTACTAAGTGTGTGGCTCACGTCGACTCGATGCAGCCACAGGATTCAGCAATACAGACTGATCTACTGAATGGGAACATTGTTTTACAACCATCAGCACATCCATCATTCTAACTACTAGAGAGCCTGTGAAATTGATGAGGGGCCATTGTGACGATAATAGCTGAAGATTGTCCACTGTCATGTGTCATTGCCTCTTGTCTGAGATGATGCCACTGAGAGGGAGGCTTTGTTAAAACAATCTTACACAGAGAGGATTAAATGGTTGCCATCTGTGTCTCCTTGTCTTCATTTAGAGCAGCTGAAGGCCGAACATGTCATAGCTGAACCCCAGCAGGCTGTGCGCCATGAGCTACTGATGGCATTTTACTCTGTTTGTACTGTGCTATGCCAATGTTGTGCCTGCGAGCGTCCCAGCTCTACAAACTGAAGCAAACATTCAGCTTTATTGATAGCGTTTGGCTGATCTTTTAGAATCTGTGTGTGTGCTTGTGTGTGGCTGTGTGTCTGTGTGTGTGTGAGGGAGAGAGAGAGAGAGAGAGAGAGAAAGAGTGTGTGTTGTGTTTTGCCAAGCTTCCCCTGACAACGGCAAACAAACATAGCTGTAGAGGCAGGGAGTCATTTGAAACCCTCTGTTTCTGACTTTTTAGCCAATCCCAGTCCTGCACCAGCCACTCCAGCATCCCATGATGCTCCATAGCACCCTTGACCTCATGTCAAAGATATCGTGACTCTTATCTTTGACTTCCTGCCCTACCTATATTCCCACGTTTATATTGCCCTCAATAAATACTAACTAAGTAAATAGCTCACTCTTTTGCCTGTCACATATTTGCCCTTATGTAAAACAAAGTAATAGCTTTTGATTAGGAGATAGGAGAATATGGGTCAAGGGGGTCTGGTCTAAAACATACCAGGAATATGTAGGGTCCATGTCTGGACTAATAAAGTGTGAACACACATGTGACACATATTGTTCTTCCCCCCTAAAGTAGGACCACATTTAACGTTTCCAAAACATATAGATGACCCATACTCTGTGCAGGCGCAGGCGCAGGCGTCTGACAGATATAGGCACATGATATTTGGTTACTTATTTTAACACAAAACTTCATCAACAAGAAGAGAGGAAATCCCAATCCCAAGTACAGAGAAATTGCCAGTCACATGTTTGATTAGCTTAGAATTGAACATCTATCACAAACGGTGATGCCCAAACACTGGTTTGTTATTGGCACGTTATCAGACTACCTTTCCTTTGAGATCTTTTTTTATTTTTATTTTTGGCCAACAAGTGGAACTCACCATTGTTTTAAATCAAATCTCATATGTTGTCTAAATCCCTTTGTATGTTAATTAGGCCTAAAGCACTGTTCCTAATACTACTTATGGTAGGGAAACCTTTTTAATGTATGTGAAGTGTTAATGTAGAGGAATAATTGCATTTAAATATAAGTACCAAGAATTTATGATAAAGAAATTAGAAACGTGTGTTGCAGCACTCATGCCAGAACATGCCCCCCCAAAGATTTGAATATTAAGTGACATTTAGTAACAAAGCATCAGAGAACCAAAAATAGTATTCGGAACAGCCATAGTAGCTACAGTATACTAGCTTGAATCCTACAGTAATATATGTTACGGAAGCTTCTCCTTCTGGCTGAGTGACGCACAACAGGTAGGGCTCACCTCACTAGCTTTTACTGTTGTAAGGCAAACGAGCTGACACCAGCAGGAAAGCATGTGAGTAATGTGTCAGCAGCCAAGTCAAACATTAAACCCTAAACCAAGCATGAATGAATGAGTTCTCAATGGATGCTGGAGGTTCTCAATATGTGACTGTACACACACATTATGTAGTCAGCAACACACGAACAAATGAAGGCACAAGCAGGTTTTAAGTCACCTTCATGCAGGAGGTGGTTGTTTTATATGACTATAAACACCAATGGCCATCAGTAATGTCAGTGCCATTATATTCATAGGCATCACATCTGTGCAGATCTTTTTAGCTGCCATTACTGTACCCACACCTGCAGAATAGTACAATATAGGCTTTTACAGTTAGTATACTAGACCTCAACACATATACATATTAATACTAATGGCAAAATATAAAATATACCAAACTGTTACTTCACAAATAGACAGCAAAAACATTTTCTTCACAAATATAATTGTTTTTGTTGTTGTTTTTTGGTATCTGAGGCCAGTAATATTTTTAGATTTTTTTCCCCCCACATTTGTGAGCAGCTGCTCCATTTCTTTTTTGAAAAAGTGTCAGTCACCCTCACAATGTTAATCTGCATACTGACTTGTTTGTATGCTTGATTTAATAACCATGTGGACATACTACAAGAATGGCTCAGAATTATAAAAACTAATTGAAATCTGCATTTGGTCTACTAGATCATTTATATTTCAAAGAAATACTGTCCCAGCAAAACTAATCATGTAACATAGTATATAATTATGAACTTTAAAGGTTTTGAGTGCCACCACTATAAATCAAAATAACTGATTCCATTGAAAGCTGCATTTCTAATGTATTTGTGTGTATTTTTGGACAACTTGAAGTGCAGTCCCCCCTCCCACAAAAGTACACAATTGTTGCAGTTATCAGCTTGGTCCATTAATTAGTGTAATTAGTCTTGCTGTGGGCGATGAAGGTCTGATATGAGCTGACGGCCTCCAGCCCATACGCCCTCTTGGACAGTTTACCTTGCATGATAGCAAGCTTGCTAATCGGACACATTAATCACTTTGGCCCCAGCGCGCCGTTCAACTGTTTGCTGTTGCATTAAGACTTGTTATCTCTATTGGAGCCAGTGGAGGGTGCAGTAAAACAGAAAGCGGAACAACCTAAACCTGCACACACAGGGAACGTGAACGGCTCTTTAATGGCCATTGTTGAGCTTTTTTTAATCAGCTTTTACAATGGCTGGCTGTCATTGAAATGACTGAATGATAGCAAAATTTTGTTGTTGAAGTGCTTGGGGAAGTTTGCTGTCAGGCTGGAGTTAATTGTTTGAAGGAGGTGCTGCGAAGGGAAACTTAATTTTCTCTCAATCTCTTTAACACCAAAATGACCCCAGGCTTGTTAGTCAATAAAGCTATAACAGAGAGTCTGATAGGAAGATTGTTCTGGGGCACTTCAAGGCCTGGGACCATCCCTCAGGAAGCAGGAGCTCTCAGGCCACCCTGAAGTTGAGCAGCTCAACAGGCCCTTTGAAGACCTTGGTCTTTTCCATCCTTGCTTTGCCTCTTTCGGAGTGATCTGTCTTTATCCCCTCTTTTCTGCCTCCTTGTCTATCTGTTTCACTCATCCTATTCTGTGTGCTCTCTTTTATCCCAGATCACTTCTTTAGCCTTTTGATTAGCATACCAAACACACCATGCATTTCCCCTATGGTTTAAGTGCTATTAATGCTAATTGGAGGCAGGGAACTTCTCTAAGTAGCTCTCCACAGGTCTATTTGTATACTTGGTGGGGGATCAATGTGTGTGTGTGTGTGCGCATCTGTGTGAGTTTGTCCCAGCCTTCACCCCTAAATACAGGCTACCAGAAATATACTAACGTGTTCTGTATGTGCAAAATGTACAAATCTGGCTACCATATCATACCATATGCAGAGAATTTACCTATAGGGCAAAAAATGCCCTCTGCTGCTTTGTATTTCAACAGAAATGAAGAATATAGAATTTAGTATAGACAAAAGAGCAATCATGACCTTTTCCTAACTAATTCACAATAATATTTGTTAATCGGATGATTAATATTTATTATACTACTTTACTGAAAAACCCAATGAGCCATTTAGCCTACAAGGCTAATTAAAATTTTTGGACATGAAACCACAGAAAGACGTGTAAACACACACAGGTATGTAACAAGTGAACTGAGGTTTTGGGCCTGAAAATGTATATTATGTAACAGAGCTGGCTGAACTAGAGAAGATGTATAGTTTCATCTGGATTTAATAATCATTGTTGGGGGTTTGTTGTAAAGATGGGTAAAGGCTATACCACCAAAAAACATCTTTTTAACATCCATGAACTATTAAAAAGTAAGCAACAGGACAATGGTTCGTATGTGATGTAGTATAGGGGAGAATTAAACTAGAGGTGCTCCAAGAAGCCATTGGATTTGAGCCCTTGCAAGTGAAAAGGAGGATTTTGAAATCCTTGGCGAGCCAAGAAATAGCTCCACAGCTGATGAAAAAGAATGATCTCTTAATAAATATTTTCCAGAACTCTAGTTGGACTGTATAACTTCAGTAGAACTTTCAGCATCACTGAATGCAAACGCTGACCTGGCCATGCTTTCTGTGACTAACCATGAAGTCTTCTACACGCAGTGTCTCAGGCCATTCAAAGGAAAAGCAACAAAGTACAACATTTCGGGTACTTTTATATACATAGCACTGCTGGGTCCCAACGTTTATGGTGCCCTGAAATAAAGGGACTAAATATAATCGTTAAAAGTGAAATTTATAAAAATGCCCTTGTCCCAACCAACATAAAGGACACTGTATATACAACCAAGTGCTCACGGTATTTACAATAGTACTAGAACTGTCGTGGTATCAGTAGCTCCAGTAACTACATACTGATTTAAATGCACATATGCACAAAGAAATACTTAACAAGCATATTGTGCATTATCCCAAACTGCAATAAAGCTATCAGGGCTTGGCGTGGAGTCAGAGGCACTGTGTGTGTTTATTTTATCATTAGGAATATCACTGTCCTCAGAGCAGAAGCACTTTGTGTTACGCTATGCTCACCACGTGTGGCACTGAAGGAGCAAATTGGATTGGTTTTACAGTATGCAATCCCATTCTTACATCCTGATGAGCGCCGACAAACAAATTGGATTGGTGGCGTGTAAATCTGAAGCAGTTTGATGAGCCGAAGGGGCAAATTGAATTCTCAACAATGTAAATCTGTATCAGCTCAATGGCTCTCCGCCCAACTCCAGCCCCGACGCCGCTTAAATCACGCAATTGTTCCCTGCTGTTCCAAGATACAATCTCTCTTGGCCATTTGCCGTGGCACGTAATCTGTTTTTGATGACCGTGTAGGGATGTGGCTATACATATGGGCAAGTGAATCTCCCTCTGGCCCGCTCTGCATAAATCGCTCTCATTCTCTCTCTCTCTCTCTCTCTTTTTTTATGATTTTTTTTTCTCTAACTCGCAAACACACAATTACAACCTGTACAGTTGGCAGAGAAGGATTGCTTTGATTGAGCCATCCATGTGTGTTGACTCAAGACATTACTCAGATGATTGGTCATACTAATGGACCCGCTGTTTTCTTGGGAAAACATTTTGATCTGTCTCTGAGATAAGGTAGATGACGTGATGTCTCATATTTATTACTCCTCTGCAGCCTTGTTGATTCATACACTTCATATTTATTGCTTTATTGCTTATTGGGTCCCCTCTGTCATCTTGTTTTTAGTGCAGTACTTTACTAGAAAACACAGCTCATTATTACTTAGATACCCTTTAAATGTTGAACGTATACAATAAAAGTTTGTCGCTTGAGTCCATATTTTCCTGTTTAGTGATTGTGTTTTGTTTGTGTGTCTTTGCAGCTATCCGTACAGTGAAGATAGTAGTCAGGGCAAGCAGTACATGAACACCAGATGCCCTGCGTGGTGCGACCGAATCCTCATGTCTCCTTCTGCCAGAGACCTGGTTTGGAAGGTGAGCCGAAACTCTTTAACGCCGATTCTTAAGCGGCTTCGTGTTACTTTGTTGTCGAATATTTTCATATTGTAGCGCAAACACGGCCTTTTCTCCCTCAACAACACAGCTATACAGAATCTTTATTTCTACAACTGCATCGTCCTTGATCCACATTATCCTCCCCTTCTCTGTCACCTCACAGATGGAAGGATGAGGTGACTGTGAATATTAATTTGAAATGCTAAGCCATGGGTCCACCCCGACAGTATATCCCAGCACTTATAGAGTTCACATGGGCCCCCATCTTCTTCATAAAGCTAGAGATCTGTGTCTCCTCCTCGGAGAGTCAGACCCTGCAGGCCCTCACTCTCCTTCGAATCCATTCCAGCATTGTAAACCCCAACCAATCTGCCACCTCTATCCTCTCATGCCCCCCCCCCCCCACACACGGCCTGTGCTGCAGTCTGCTCATTCTTGACTCACTCTTTCATTTTGATTATTTAAAAGTCCACCATGCAGCCTGGAACAGTCCGGCCACCAAAAATGGATTTGTTAGCATTACCTTTGACTTGTGTCTTTTCAGTGCTGCAATATGTGCTGGCCTTCATCTTTTGCACTGTGAAAGAGATGCAACAGTGTATTGTACAGTAACACTCTGCAGCAGTGGGGGGGCTGGTCAGGAAGTTTGGCTTTCTTTTGTCTGCCACAAATGAGAAATTCCTTCCTGATCTTTCTTCTTTACTGACTGAACCATCACAAGGACTCTACAGTCTGACTAGAACAATACCTCTGGTCACTGTGCTACAGTAGGTTGTGAAAAACACACTGTAGAGCTTTTTAGAATGAGAACCCACCGTTTTATTTCACCCATTTACTGTGTCGCAATCATGTAAAAAGTGACTGATATACACACACATACACACACACACAGCTGGGATGTTGTTTGCTTTTCTTTCCCTCAAGCACTGGCTAATTGCTTGTAATGCAGGGACAGAGTGGAACAGTTAGTGTGTTCACAGATTGGCTGATGATTCACTGAGCACACACTCTCTGGCTCTGAGCATTACAGATTGTTGAGACATGGGCCCGTAAACAGCCCAGCGTGTGGCGTCATCTATCATGGCACGGTCGGTTAACTCGCCATCATGTTATTTTCTGCTTGCCGAGCCCTAACACGCCAAAGGTTGCACGCTGGCTGTGCTGCGCGGCACCAGCCCCAGGAGCGCCGGTAATGAATGTTTAGCCGAGCGAACGCTCCCTCTCTGCTGGAGGGCCCTGGGGTAATTTGTTTATCTGTCTAAAGATTATGCAGCCCGAAAATCTACAATTTTATGCTGCCTTTGTAAATTATCAAGTCTGTGTTTGATGAATGTATCTCAGGCTGCGGGAGGCAGCAGCACGCTGCTGGCTGCCAGACAAATAGAGAGGTGGCAGTGCGTGGCCTGCTAGAACAGGTAGTGAGGTGGAGGCACACCGTGTTCTGACCCTGCTCCACTGCAGGATTGGTCTGAAGTTAATTTGGATTTTGCTTTATGGTTCATTCTCAAGCTCTCTGTCTCTTTCTTCTGAAGTGCCAGTGCAGCTCAGCGAGTCACAACTTTGCAAAACACACCAGCCTGCGCGTGTGTGTGTGTGTGTGTGTGTGTGTGTGTGTGTGTGTGTGTGTGTGTGTGTGTGTGTGTTTGGGAGGGGGGGGCTTGGGGTGCCTGTTTAAAAAGTCTTTAGCTCAACCAGACGAGTGTGATTTATACTCCAGTCTTCAGATTCATGTGTGAGTGGGTAACTGCTTCTTTGTGTGCAGAAAGTGATATTGAAACATGATTCTCTCAGATAGGCACTTAGATTACACTGTGAGCTTTTCATTTCTCATAACCGACTTGTGCCCAAGTTTCAAAGTAAAAACAGTGCTGACTTTCCAAAGGTGAATTCAGGTCAATGGATTCTTCTGTGTTCCATAAATCAGATGCTGTGCTGCAGATCTGTGACAGTAATAATTTTGAAGAACCAAAACAAACAAGTGTTTCTAGTCTTATTCAAAAAGTTGAATCCAGCATCATAAAATTTAGACATTTATTTTTTTCAATTTCTTTTGGTCACTGATGTGTGTGTGTGTGTGTGTGTGTGTGTGCCTGTAAGTTTCCTTTTGTTTTTTCAATGATAGCCAGGAAAGAAACACCATAATCCTGCTAACTGTGTTTAATTAAGCTGCTACTCTGATCGTTCATCTATGATTGTGTCATAGAACATGACACAAACACGGTGCTGCTGACTCTGCATCCTGTGTGTGTTGACTGTCCAGCAGCACAGTGTGGAAACGCTCCTTTCACATAATGAAGAAAAAACACACTGTTGTTAACGTTTACATCACAATAAATTTGATTTTGTGTCTCTGCAGCCTGAAAATGACGAGAGGTCTGTAGTCTATGATAACATGGGGCCCAATGTCTGCATGGGGGACCACAAGGTAACAACAGGGGCTCTTCCCACATCTACATCTGGTTATTAAGGTGTTGGACTTTTGTGAGACGGATAATGTGTTTTGGCTTTATAATACTATACAGGGAATCACCTGCATTTGTCTTTTTTTATTATTTAATACCCTGACTGTGTAACGTCCAAACCTCTAGCAATCAACCGGCTATTTACAATTCTATACCAAAAGAACATCGGGGATCACTAATATCTGTGATTGGCAATTTAAAACGTTTACTTCCAGATAACTACACCTACACCACTGAACTTGAGAGTGATACAGTTTTCAATATTGCAGCCAGGTTTCACCTACCAGCAGCATTTTTCTAAAATAAGTCAGTCACTACAACAATGTTCAGCGGTGCCTTATAAAGCAATTTATTTTTCACTAAGAAGGCTTTTTTTTTTTGGTAAAGCTGAAGCTGTATAGAAAGTTTTTAAAACTGTCGCTTCAATCTGTGCACTTTCAGACAGAAGGTCTTAAAACTGAAAGAGAGGCGCCTTAAGTCAGGTCTTTCATCATTAGTTATTGTGACATACGACAGTAGTGTGTGTGTGCGAAGTGACCTGAGCACACTGACAGATACTATAGCACCTCTCACTCTCAAACCACACACACTGTTGCTAAAATTACGCTGGCTATGTTTAAGAAATGTCCAGTCTAGTTAGCACACGGGCCCAAAAATTCAGAGTGCTGGTATGTTAGTTTAACCTGTGTGTCAGAGGTGCTCGGAGAGATGAGGAGTGTAGGACTTGTTCCAGAGACCATAAAAAGTCTTCAGCCTTGTTCCTAACTCTGGTTTGTCTCTGTCCCCCCTGCCAGCCTGTCTTCCTGTCCTTTCGAATAACAGCGGGGGCAGGTAAACCTAATGCAAATAAGCACAAGTGTTGTGTGGTGCAGTGATGTCGTGGTAAATATTCATTTTTCTTTATTACCTTTCTTCCCATTGTTACCATTGTTTGCTTTGGTTTGCTTGATTTGTTTCATTACTTTGCACAAATGTATCTGACGAGTTTTATTCTAGAATAAAACATCATCAGCGGACAGATTTCATATATTGCCGATTGCTTAAAATGCCTCAGTCATTTTAAGACATCTACTTAATATTTAGAGGTGCAGCTTGTCTTTTTCTATATAGATAGCAATTGCAGCCATGTCAATTTTCTTTGACTGAAATCACTTCTTGGTATTTAGGAGTAAAAGGTTGCTTTGTTTTTCCTCCACAGGGAAGTGTTGCCAAAGGGGGGAGAACATATTCCATGAAGCGCCTCTGTGAGAACACCAGAGAAACAAACAGGACGTCAACACACATACGCACACAAACACATGCACACACTTTGCACAAGCGTACACTGAAGACAAACTTTTTCAGCAGTGCTGACCAGTTGCAGTTGTCCTGACAGCTCATCCATTAAAAAAAAAAAAAAAAAAAAAAAAAAAAACCCCAGCTCTTTTCTCTCCATAAAAAACACTTGTTGAGATGTGGAGGAGCTCCCGAGAACCCGGCTCCAGACAAGACACACATCGCTGACCTCACCGTTGCCATGCAACCCCATTCCCCACCGAAGAAAAAGCAGGACAGACAGACAGACGGACGGACGACTCTTTTCCATGCCACAGTCTCGTTGCCAAAACTCTAATTGAAACCTACTACATACTTTTAGACACCATACTTGCCATTTTGTAGGTATTGCCTGTATGTATAGAAGCTACTTTCCATACAGTACGTAAGGTGTTTAAAAAAGAAAAGTGCAATGCAAAACAAGTTGTATATCTATAATGTTAGGTTTATTTGTACATTGGACAGTATAACATAACGTCGTTGATGGTTTTCGTGCCGTTTTCTTTTCCCGGCCAAACGTCGTGGTCCCTTTGTTGGAATAGATAGACGTTTTGAGTTGATGTTGTGAGCACAACACACTGCCTGACACATCGGTCGAGTCTCATTTTATATACTGTACTTTTTAAAGAGTTAATTTATAATTCTTACCAAAATGTTGATGCTCAAGTGCGGTGCAGAGACAGAGTGTGACTGCTGGGATGTTTCTTCAGCCACAGTGACCTTTAAATAGTCAAGAGAGAAACACAAACTCTTCAGTGATTTATAGCCTATCCAAGAATGTTTTAAGCAGTGCCATAGACCATGCAAGTATATAAGATAATGTTTCATATATAGCACTCTCACATTGTTATTCTTACTCTAACTTATTTCTATAATATTCTGGTTCTGAATGTGATATTTTAGATAGGCTTGGGTATCCTTAAAATGTAAACTGTTTTTTTTTTTTGTTGTTGTTGTTTTGTTTCGTCTCTTGTTACTGCATTATGGTGCCAAGTATCCTAGACGGAAAGGATGAGTGTAAGAGTTATAAAATGCTAAAGAGGGTAAGAGTATTCATTATGAATTGTTTAAAAAAGAGAAACTCTAAATATGGGGAAAGAGCAGGAAGACTTGCTTTTTATTTTGTTTTTGTATGTAGCCTACAGCAGCCTTCATTGAGAATAATTTAAGCATTACAGGGCCGATCAGAGACGCCATAGTTTCTTTTTCTTTTTTAGCAATTTCATTTCCTACACTACAGATTTCAGACTGTGTTAAGCCGTCAGAATGTCCCTCCGTGATTTTTTTTTTTTCTTCATCTAAGTCACCGCAAGTGAAAATAATTGTGTGCCTGCCGCTGAATTTATGTTGTCTTATGCGATTACGTTCATAGACAAAAAGTTTAAGGAAAACAAAACATTTTGATTTTGTTCCTGCTGGTTATTTGAGTATGCTGTAGGAGTATAAGCTGCAGTTTTCTTCTTCACTCCATTTTATAAAAGCAGATAGAGATTTTATTCTAGCCCCTTCTGGACGGCCTGGCCTCTACTGTAGGTGATGCACTTCTCAAGCAATAAAACCCATTAGAGCTCAACGGTTGTCTGTCCTCACTCCCTCTCTTTTTACCTCTTTATCTCACAATTAGTTAGATCATCAGGCGCTTATAAATGTGATATTACGGTAAAATAGGCCTCATCCAAATGGGAATGACCTTCGTCCGGGAATGGTTTTTCTTTCGGGAGACACTTGTTTCAATTGGGCTGGAGATTCGATCGAAAAAAAACAACAACAAAAAAAAAAAAAAAAACACACACACAATAAAAATGATCCTATGGGTTTATTGTTGGTGATATCGACTTTATGTTAGATATTCATATTTGCTGTTTTATTTTTATGCCCACCACTTTGGCCACCGTGCCATACGCTCGACATTATAATTTAGTTCACTTAATAAACTCCAGTCAATTCTCTCCGTTGAAGGCGTAATTTGGAGGCCGGCAACAAGCACGAAGCCAGGGGAGAAAGGTATGTGCAAAGAGAACAGATTTTTAGATTTTGCCAAAAATAAATACGCTATGTAAATGCATTTATGAGCCTGTATATTACCCCCAACAATCTAGTCCTTGTGAAGGGGAAATAGCCTCAGGAAATAGTAGGTATTTAAAGTTGTTTTCTTTTTAAAATCCTATTATGTGATAGCAGGTGTTCGCTTCATGCACGGATTATCAATGATTACTAAATGGGAAGAGATTTTCTGACTGCTCATTGCTGATTGGTTGAGTCCAGAGGAGAAAGTTCCCAGTGTGACAGGTGTAATGCCGCGGCAAAGACGAAGGGGGCGCACTTCTCTCAGCTCCATATCACTGTGTAATATTGTGATCCATTAACTGTTTTCACCAACCGTCAACACTTTAAAGCCATAATCGTCTTCTTAAAAAAGATTTAAATAATCAAAATTCATCTGAAAAGCAGGACAACTGCTACTCTGCAGGAAACCACTAAAAGCCCAAAATGAATTGAGTGAGTGAACGGGGATAAAACCTAAAGCCGCTGTTACCACAAAGATGAGACTGACTGCTTCCTTAGTGCGATCTGCTGCTGTCGCCAACAATTTTACAACAAAAAACATTTTCCCTTATAATAATAATAATAATAACATGCAGTAGAGAATAGTTCATTCTTGACCTGATGTAATATTGAAATAAGCAAAAAATAAAAGCTGATACTAATTTTTAGAATTAAAACTTATTTTGCTTTTTTGTTTTTAATCGGTTTAATTTTTTTTAAATATTTTTTTCCATTAGACTTTGCTGGTCTTGCACACTTTTCACAACTGCTCTCTAAAGCCATCATTGCCAATAATGAAATAAATTACGAGTAGTCATGAATTTATCTTTAATTTACATTAAGCCCACACATTAAAACAAACTCATCATAAAACAAAACTGCTTGTTAAATAATTTATTCATAATACAAAGTGTTTTTTTTTCCTTCCTATAGCCTTCCCGGAAGCAATAATAAACTCTTTAATTCCAACATATACGATGGTCCAGTTTCTATTCCGCTGTGCGATGATGTAAAACAAAGTCTTTCAAATGAAATCAACAGAAAGGTGTGTGCTGTTGTCATGTCATACAGGGATTATTTACAGCATTTTGCGTATGTACATATTGTTATGTGTTTGTGTGTGTCGGCACAGAATTGTAAAACATGGAGAAAAGTGGCGACGTTACTCTGCAGGATTGGAAACGAAGCCGCAGGTGTATCTGTCGAATAAGCGCGTCAGGGCTGCGGAGGCAATAAAGGCTACTACGTTTCCACTGGTTCAAACAACATAACTTATTCAGTAAAAAATATATATACAGTCTCACATACATTTTCATCTTTAGGTTACAGCACAACTCATTCATTCATCTCA
This sequence comes from Channa argus, assembly GCF_033026475.1. NCBI lineage: Eukaryota > Metazoa > Chordata > Actinopteri > Anabantiformes > Channidae > Channa > Channa argus. The sequence goes on from NC_090197.1 coordinate 50,165,806, forward strand.
AACCTGCGCCCCCTCAAACATTTTATACTCTCGCCTTTTAGGGACAGCGAATACCCTGGTTAAACTGAGCTTTAAAAGCATCACAGGCCCCGTTTACATCTGGCCTTTTAAACATGCGTCTGGAATCCGGATCAGTGTTGGCTGCTAATAAATCAGCTTGATTAAGAGCTTACAGCTACCCCCCAAAACTACATACATTTGTAATTTCTTAAAAAAAAAACAAAAACAAAAACTGATATAAGCTGAATTATTGTTGTTAGTGTGCACGTTTTCCATTGTAGAATAACAATGTAACAGCAATTAAATGTTTTCTAACATATAAACTGTTTTGACTAATGTATAACCAATTGTTAGACAGGATCACTCAGATCTGAATGCGTCCCTGACTTTGAGGTCAGAGGCGCTGCCATTCAAAACAATATGTAACAAGTGTCATTCGTTATACTGGATGATAAAAGTAAAGCAGCATTATTTGTACAAAGAAATAGAAAGAGTTAAAAAAAAAAAAAAAAAAGTCCAGCACTGATCCGGATTGGATATTACGTTTTGTATACATTTACACCTGTTGTAAAAACTCCAGTTATTATGCGTGAAAACTGCGCCGCCAATTTCTCGTCCAAAAGTTCTGTCCCTTCGTGTGACATGAACTTTCTGGCAGTCCGGTTCTGAAGGCAGAAATAGATCCGTGTGTACACTGTAAGTGGGTTTGGATGCAGCTAAATGAGTCTGTGGCCACGTTTTGGTGAGCGCGTCTTCAGTGCGTCTTGGCGCGCACGTTTGCACCTCCTTCTGCGCTATGAGAAAAATGCGAAACCTCTACAGACGCAGTTTATAAAGTCAGGTGAAAAGGGGGTGAGAGAGAGTGCGTCGAGTCTTTGTTGGACACGTTACCACCCCCACTCCCCCCCGCTACACACACACACACTTGGCCCCCCTAGCTGTGGGCATCACAACGTGTCCGAGCTGTTGCTGCAGGGGCTGATCAGCGCCAGGTTGGTGGCCTTGTGCTTTTTTAACAGTCTCGTAATTTTCTCGTCATCTGAATTTGGGTCCAGTGGTTTGTTGTACTCGTCGTCGTCCTCGTTGTCCGAGCTCTCCTTCATCTTCTCCGTCTCGGAGTCGTGCTTCTTCTTGGCCGAGGCCATTTCTGCCGCGTGTCTCTTTCGCCATTTGGTCCTTCTGTTCTGAAACCAAACCTGTTGAGGAAACAGAGCGTTGTGACGTCACAAAGATGTTCAACAGGTATAAACAACAGCAGGTGAAAAGTAGAAAACACAAATAGGCCTTTATTTCAACCTAATCACACAAATCCTGGATATATACAATAAAATGAATAACCATAGCAGCAAAACTACCCCTACTATTGCTAGTAATAATTCCAATAATTATTAACAATAATTAACAATAACACATGCTGCACCCAGTTGCTCAGTAATAACTTATTTCCTTGACAGAGGCTCCTCACCTTGACTTGGCTCTCGGTCATTCCTAAAGAGTAGGCCAGGCGAGCTCTCTCTGGCCCGGCCAGGTACTTCGTCTGCTCAAACGTTTTTTCCAGTGCAAAAATTTGTTGTCCTGAAAAAGTCGGTCTGGAGTGTTTCTTCTTGCCGTCCTTGTCCACCATGAGGTTAGCTTGAGCTGAAAGAAGAAAAAAAAAAAAAAAAAAAAACGCAGCGCACATGCCGTTAAAATGAGCTTCAAATATTCATTTTCACAGTGATTTGCTGGAGCCACAGTTTGTTCATGATGGCTTTTTTATTACGCTGCACGTTTGGCCAATTTCTAATACATTACGTTTCTATCTTTAAATACAAACTTTAAATGAAACATTAATGTTGATTTATATAAAGCGTAATAATTGTGTCCACTTTGGCAAAGCTGTGAATTCAGAAAAAAATGAGAGATGTATGTAAAGAACAGTTTTGTTTGCGTTGTCTAGTGTCAGACGGAAATAAACGGGGATATTTTACATTCTGCAGCTCCACAGGATCCCTGACTTTTTTTTTTTTAAACTCACATTCTACAATTCAACAACCTACAAGTATGTGAAGAGTCAACCGAGACTTACTAGGACAGGGAACCCGCGGGTCCCTCCACGGAGAGCCTTGCATCACCCCGGGCCAGAAGATGGGCGCCCTCCCCGGCAGCTCGGCCAGGGGCTTCGGATACCGCGACACCGCTGGGCTAAAGTACATGCCCGCTGCCGCGGCGGCTGCGGTGGTGGCCAGTCCGTTTATCCTGGGGAAGCCGGACAGCAGCTGGCCGGCCGTGGTTATGGGTCTCCCTAGGATGTCGCTTATTCCGTGCGGAGTCCCCCCGGCGAGTTGGGAGTTAAGGTTGGAGAGGTGAGGCGCCTTGAAGCCCGCCGGGCTCTGCTGCAGCGCGTACGGGAACAGGGACGTCTTCATCTCGGTCATGTTGTGCAACGCCGCCAGCGGGGTGCTGCCCAGGACGAAAGCACTCTGCCGGTTAGCCTCCATCTGCCCGACCGCTAACATTTGTGAACATGTACCACCGACCTCTCTCGGATAAGAAAAAGAAAAAAAAAAAAAGAAAAAACGGGAAATAAAAATAAATGAACGGGAGTAAATAAAGGTGCGGAGCAGGCTGGATTTGAGCAGGAGCCAGGCCACGTCTAGCGCCTCCAGTAAAAGTATCCTGGGCGAGTTGGAGAAACTTGAACAAGCCGAACTTCTTGTCTCTCGGGAGCTGAAGATGGAGCTAAACTCCCAGGCTTTGTTTTGGTCGCAGTGTGTCAGCTGGGAGACGGCTGCATGCGTCCGCCACAGAAATCCTCGCGGAAGTCGATCGCTCTGATGATGTTTTTAGTGCTTTTGATGGGAACCATTAAGTGCCCGACTCGTCGTCCCATAAATTGACTCGCTCTATGCTGTGAGTGAAGCGGGACCCGCTGATAACAGCGTAGCCACCTGCACGCGCGCTATTCCCATTGGGCAGGGCTGAGTGAGACAACGCCGTGATTGGAGGAGACGGTGGATGGAGGGTGCCTTGTGAGACCGTTGGACATACGAGCTCTCTCGTGAAATCTTTATATGAACGAACCAGCTCGGTACTTCTGTTTGGACCTTTATTCTAAATGATTCAATTTATTCACGCTGCGAAAAAAGAAAGTTCTAAGCTATTCCTGCACCGAAAGAAATAATAGCTTTACATTAAAAAATGCTATTTTCACACAGTCCAATAAATTGGCATAATGTACAGTGCAGTCCACTAACCCGTAGCGTCTCGGACCACGTAAAAAGACTCGCTCACACTTGAATGCCATTCTAAGCAGTAACCATGACAGTCTTTATAAATGGTGGAAACCAGCATGTCAGAGGAGACCGTGAATGCATCACCGGCCGCACTCCATTAAGATCTTTGGAGTTGTTGTTAATGACGCGTCTCACTCCGTGGAAATCATTGTTTCCACCTATGACAAAGAAAATACATTTACTTTAAAAGCTGCTGCCGCACACAATGTGAGTATATTAAAGTAGAAAAAGAGTCCTCTCTGTGAGGGAGGATCTGTGATGGGTTTACTGAAGCTGAAGATTACATTTCGAAATACATAGACTATCGACCCCAGACCGAAAAAGACAAGTTATTTTTTAAGTATTGTTTTTAATTTTGTTTTAGTTTATATGCTTTAATTGATGATTATTTGATGTATTTTAGCTGATATGATGGAGTTAGGACTTTAACAAGCGTGTTTTTTTTATTTCCTTTTACTTTATTATTCAGTTTTCTATAATTTTATCATTAATCTCGCTACGTTGGCGAATGAGGTCGGATAAATTGAATTGTTCCAACGCATGTGTTAATTTGCAGTCGTAAAATATTTAGATTATTATTTCATGCTTTTCCTTTTTCATATTGAAGCACTGTATAAAAATGAGAACAACCACTGGCCTCTCAGGTCCAATTTACAGAGAATAAAGTCTCGGTATTATATGAGGCAGATAATCCGTGTTTTTTTAGACAAACTGCGGTATTACGGTGAAAGTGTGGGAGGGGGGAAAAAAAGCACCGTGGCTCCTCCAGTCATCACTCTGAGTGCTGTAATATTTTATGGAGATGTGAGAAGGTGGTAAGAGTGAAATATGGCCACGTTAGCATTTGAAAGGCTTCAGCAAATGCACCTTGCTGCCCATTTGCTCACCGGGGAAAAGATTGTGGATTTTAAAAGGTTTTCAACGCGAGGTGATTCACAATTTTGACTGTATTTCTTCAAGTTGAAGGGGAGCGGTCCACACGTTTTCTAATTCAGTAAATGGCTCTGTATTTCTAATTTATATCTGTATATTTCCCCCTGATTATATACATCGACTTTATTATTTTAGTTTTAAGGTCTTTCCAAAATGATCACTGCAGGAGAAGCAATTGAAAAAAAATAAATGCGACCTTATATATTTGTTTGAAGCATCCTGACACCCGTTGCTTAATCTCCTTCGTTTTTGTCAAATGTCATCAAGTTAAATAAAGCAGCTGCTGTCTGACCCAGTGTGAGATCAATGACAGAACAATTGGCACTTTTTCCGGTTCATCTAGTCAGAGACAAGAGCTGCCAAACAGCCCATCAGCGTTCAAGCCTAATTGCAATTTAACAAAATGAATGGCCTGAATTTTTATCTCGTAAATTTGCAACTAATTTAAAGTTTAAACTCTTAAAGTCAAATTTATTAAAGAGGTGCTTAAAAAAGAAATAGACTGAAGGTCTTAATGGAGTATTACCGAAATCAATAACTAGACCAATGAAATAAAAATTGAGAGCTGAAACATGAACTCATGTTAACATATATTATTATTATTATTATTATTATTATTATTATTATTATTATTATTATTATTATTATTATTATTATATAAGACTTTATAGAAAATGTTGGTTGTTCAAATGTTATTGAAGGAAACAAAAACCTGTTGCTCACATCGCACCTCAAATGAACAGGCCTGATTTATGAGCTAAATTCTACTGTGATTTTTTTAATAACTGCCCCGTCGATAGCGCGAACCTCGGGCTTTTGTCCTGCTAATGAAGGGAAATAGGTTAATAAAGATAATCTTATCTTTAGTGTAACCTCGACACAACTGGGAATTGACAGAGCACAGAGCGGAAAGATAAGCAGATGTCTGGACAAAAAGCCGCTTGTTGGAGTCAGTAGATGTCCCCGGTCAGATGTCTCGCCCCACTTCTCTCTGGCCTATGGGAACCAAATGCAAATACATCCAATTCCAAAATTAAAAATAATGTACACGCTACAGTTTTATAATATTTTATAACATTTATTATAACGTTTAACAACTGTTCTCACACTACGGGAAGACTTTGGCTCTAAGCACCAGTAGAAAATCCCAAATGGCTCGGACTGATGATGGTTGGACGGAGACGAGACACCTGGTTGCGATGTGACCGCTAATGTTGGGGTCAGGTTAAGGAAAGAGGAACCACTCGTGGAACCAGAAACACTGGGCGCCCCTTTGGATGTGTGGTCGTGTAAAGGAGTCGGGATTCAGGAAATGGAAAATCTCTTCAATTTAGCCGAGCGCGCCCCCCAGTGGCGCACACAGAAAGTGACAAAGGCTTAAAAAGCTGGGAGGCTTCACATCACAGTGTGAACAAGTTCATATGTTCTGTCTTCAGTTCATAGATTCATCAAAACATCAGCTGAAATCCACCATAACTGTATGAATTAAGGTATTGTCTGTTATTACAAGCATCTGAATATAATTATTCTATTTACACATACACATTTAAAATGAAATCATTATCATTGCAAATGAGGTTAAACAGTCAAATGCTGTATCAGCGTGCAGTTTAAGTTGCTCCTGACATGTTTCAGACACGATCAGATTGTTTCCAGAGCTTCTCTTCAGTCACTCGGGGTGCTGATCGTGATCCATTCACCAAACTGCACTATATTACTCATTGTAAGTTACTAAATAAATTTTTTTCATTGTGGTCTCTCCTATCAAACAAAGATCCACAGTAGTGTTCCTACGTCCTGCTGTTTCAAAGTAAACGTACAAGGAAAATTCATCACTATTTTGAGTTTTTTTGCCCTTTAGCGCTGATGAGCAACTAAACTAAGGCCGTCAATATTACATGTGGGACATTTAATTATTAGACTTGACCCAGAGTGATAAGGCATTAGTACATTAGTCAGTTTTAGAAATGGAAAATATCACATATTACATTCTTCGTCAATCAACGACGAGTTTCTGTAACCCTGAACAAGTCCAGGAAATCCAGAGGTTTTCATTTTAAACTAACTGAAAACACAACATGGATTATTGTTTTAGCTGTACGATACATAGAAAGGGTCAGAAATACTTCACTGGAACTGGAGGTGTTCAATTAACCATTAATGTACAACTTGACATGAAGGCATTTATGTTCATGACGTGTTGGATTCAGCATGAATATTAATACAACTATTTTATTCAAGCATCTGATAAGCTTCCACATGTTTGATCCCACACTGGAAACTATTTCCCCGATGGCATTAGGAAAATGAAATGAAGCCAGCTGAAGTTACAGAAGTAACATGATCTTTTCATTAGGTTCCATTGTTAGAAATGAATAATGCAAGATTGTGTTTGAACAGAAATGATCTGGTTTAACAAACCTATAGTCTTTGGAAATAGAAATCTTACAAATTGAGCCTGAATCATTCTCCTTGTGACTGATTGTAGCTCTGTTTGGCAAGTCAAAATAGCTATTGTTAAAAAAAAGTCTCTCTACATTTTTACCCCAGGCCATGATAAATCATGTAGACATAGATTTTGGGAGCCACCAAATTCACTGTTCAATGTTTTAAACCATGTTTTATCTTTTTTTGTGAACAAAGAAATTAGCTGGTCACTATCCAAAGAGTAACTTCCCTGTTTAAATTAATTTAAAATAATATCATTTCGTTTATAGGAAAGCTCAGTAAATAACGTGTACAAGATCTGTGAAGCCACTAGATGGCAGCCAGAGGTCTTTGCTCTCGTGTTCCTCCATTTGTGGCAGAAGAATGAATAACTAGGACACAACATGGCTTTAACCCCCAAAGATCAACACGGCCTTCACCACTAGTACCTAAAATACTGTACGTATCTTGTAATGTGAATTAGTGGTTAAACTTTATTTGGAAAATCCGGCGTTAACAACAAACTTAGCGAGACGTCACAACAGAACTGTTTCAGGTGAGAGAACACACTGCACAGATGCAGTGTATAATGTGTGTAGTGTGTCATTTGGGTCCTTTAATGACTCTTAGGCTCTGAGTTTTATGGTTGGATACTAATAACTCCAAGTACTCCAAGGCCTAACGAGCTCCAAGCTGTTTGCCATTCGCAGGCATGTTGATTCCAGGCCTCGGGCCAGTACTTCCGTTTAAGGTCTGGTCCTTCCTGTCTCCAGTTTGAATGGACCTTCTTCAGGCTCTTCACTTTTCTCCCACAGTCTGTAAGGTCACGTGTTATTCTTGTGTACTCAACAGCCTGTTTCACATTTGAACTCCGCACAACGAAAGTTCACATCTGAAACAAGATTCAAACTAGCATAAATCTGGTGATGTGACGAGAGACAAAAACATTATCTCAGGACACATTTCTCTCGACACAGAAGTTCCTTGTTCTGTGACCATTTAGAAAAGCAGGGAGCAATAACTCGAGGAACCTTAGGGAAATTAAAATATTGGGTGGTTTTGATTAACCAGAGCTTAGACAAGCATTGTTTTTGGACGGCAGAGAACCAATGGATACCTTCATGGATAGTGGAGGGTTTTGGAAAATCATCCCTTTAAATTCAGTATGAAAACCCCTCTGAATGCTGGCTTAACCAAGGCTCCAAGGCCATGTTATTGCACTGTGCACATGAGCCCGTATGAACACAGCATGCTGTACATTGTGTATGCAGACAAATAGATTTTCACATCAAACATCTCCGCTGCAGTATTGGGCTACTTGTCATGATCCGCGTCTTGGAATTTGTTTACTTTTGATTCCTCTGCCCTCAGGTCATAGTTTCACCGCTGTACAGCTCCCACTCTGCCTCTCTCTCACACACACACACACAGTTTCTCTCATGCAGCCCCTCACACCTGCTCCTTTGTTCTGACTCTGTAGACATGCACTTGGTCTAAACTGGGACAGTGCTCACATTTGACTGGTGGAGCTGATAGGAAACAACATGATATTTTTGTGTCTTATGCTAAATTGGCTGCAGACTTCATTTCACTGAACTAATGAACCCGGTTAGAGATGCGTGTTTCATCTGTGAGATAAAAGGAAAGTCAGCCGCCCTGAGGTGCTGAGATTACACCCAGCCAGCCTGGTGCAGCAAAGCTACCTTGAGTCACAGGCACAGAGACCAAATCAGGTGGAGATTATTTGATATTTCAAACTATGGGAACATAACATTGTTTCAACTGACTAATAAATGTATAAACCATATGTGTATAAATACAGTCTGAATAAAAAGGAGCTTAACTTTACTCGGTCTACAGTTGAAAGCTGTTGAAAGGAACTTATGTTGATGAAGTCTACAGATGGTTCCTCATCCCACGTAAAAATCCCATTTAAAGAAAAGTTGAGACTTTTTATAAAATACTATAAGAACTCAGATCTGTGGTTTTCAGTGTTTTTACTAAGCAACTTAATCGAATTTTGTAAATGTAAACACATTCTCAGGTCCATTCTTGCTGGATGCAAGACTTCAGCTGCTCATCAGCCTTCGGTCACCGCTTTCTCATTCTTGTCTTCATTTCGATCCATAATCCATAGACTTTTCAAGAGGAGACAACGGTGGACTGCAGGTCGCCCGGTTGTGTGCACAGACTCTGCATCTCTGTTGTAGCACTGCAGACTGTGGCCTGAGAGTTTCCTGCTGAAATATCCAATGAGCTTCTGGGAGAAGATGTTTCCCTGATGGCAGCATATTTCTCTCTAAAATCCCAATATACATGTCTGCACACTGAACTATGGCCACAGATGCTGCCCTTTGCACCTTTCACTGATAATGATGTGGATGGTCCTTGGCGTGCAGAACTCTACATCTATTTTCACTAAAGACAATCTGAAAATGGGGACTCGTGTGACCATGATACACATCTCTACTAACGGAATGGTGATTGGTTTCCTTTTGGCTTAACAGAGTTACTGGATGCAGTGCAGGTGTTAAGTGATAACGGATTTCCAAAGTGTGGCACATAGCTACATTCATCAGAGTAGCCCGAGGCCTTAAAGGTCACACATTCAGCTGTAGTTTCTGCTCCTGGCTTATGTGCACTGAGATTTCCCTGGAGTCCCTGAATCTTTTTACAGTATCAGCTACTGTAGATGTTGAAACATCTAAATCCTCATATATTTTAATTGAACTGATTGACAAATCTTTCACAACGTTTGGCACAAAGTGATGAGCTGCGACCCGTCTTTGCAACCCAAACACTGAGCCTTGTAGCACAGTCATGACCTCCTCACCTGTTACTAATTCACCTGCGAAGTTTGGAATGAGCCAGAATGGCTTAAGACTTTAAGACAACACTGGTTTGTATCCGTTCAGCTTAACATCTCATTTCCGCTCCTTCATAGACTTCAGTTGCATTAGTGGGTCACAGTGCTGCACTGGATGACATGTTTCTTCCTCTCAGTAAATGTAGTATTTTTTTAAAGAGCGCCAAAGACTAACAGCCACCATAATATTTTACAGTGTGAAATGGATTTCCACTAGAAAGAGTCAAGTAAAAAGTGGGTCTTAGCCTTTGGAGCGCTTTTTTTCCTTTCTTTCACTCTTTTTTAAAAGAAAAAAATAATACAGTCACATTTTTCATGAGGAGCACTGTCACCCGGTTCAGCGGTGTGACTCACTGATGTGTTTTTAATAGCTTTTGAACATCAGTGGATCTCTGTGGCACAGATGATTAAACTGGAATGAGTTTCTCGATTTACAGATTCACCTCATTGTTGGTTTTAGTCTCTAAGTGGAATTTGTTTACAATAGCTAAGAACAATGACAATAATGAGAAAAGATCCTGAGGCACTGATATCCTACATTGCACAAAAATTACCTGTACAGTTTTGATTCCTATCCTGCACTTAATTCAAATCAGTCAGAATGAAATGTGTAAGTGCTAATATTTGGCTTTAAAGCCTTAAGCTTTAACTCAAGCAACTATTTTCTCCCTGGAGGGGAGGCCCCTTCAAATAATGCTTGAAAGCAGAGCTGCAGAGGATGGATTCATATCAGGACATCATCTCACTCTGTCTGTTTGGCAGCTTGCCTTCTTTCCTGTGGTTCAGTGAGGAGCAGCCAATGGCAAATCCTTCTTTGGCTCATCAAGTATGTTTGACCTCTGTCCAAAATTAAAGATTTTACGAGTTATAATTTCAAAAGGGACGAAACAATAACAGCACAAACGATGTTCTAATAAAAGTAGTGATTTGTGAACAGGCAATGTTTGGGCATCTTCCAAGCACTGTCCAGCTGAACCAGGTCTTTTTCAGCTTTTAATGGTGAACCACTGATGATATGACAGTGTTTGCTTAAGTCTTGTACATGAAATCCACACACTTCACACCCAATGTCCCCCCTGCTATGTTGTCCTATCACGGCCCCAACAAAGTGCACTGTGTAGCCAATCTGAATGGATCACTGCTCGAAAGGAGGAAAAAACTAATTAGCCTACTTGTGGTCAGAGGGAAACTGTGCAGCTCTCAACTGTCTTTTCTTTGCCTCCAGAGAAGCAAATCATATTCTTATACTAAGAGTACCGCACTCTTTTTTTCTTAACTCTGCCTTGTGTGAAATGTACAGCTAAGATCAATATCAGAGAAATTAGCCCTGTGAGTGGCCAGAGAAAGGCTCAGACTCATGTGGTGCATATGCAACACCTATTGATTTCTCCCGAATGAGCGTTTCAAGACATTATAATCTTCTGAGGTCTCACTATTATCATTATTATAAAGTAAGAAAAATTGGTTGATATAAACACACAACATGTACTGCTCTGCAAACTGGAAGCAGATGAGTGTTCAGCTGCCTGGGTTTTTGCTTCCAAATTAGCTGGTTTACATTAATATGTAGATTTTAAAATGAAATAAAACTAGTCAATTTGATGAAGCGACATAAAACCTTTTTAAGAAATGATGATGCTTCCATGTTTTAAGGCTTTAAATATTATATTTTTATTGTGTGTCTCTACAGAGACATGCTTCACCCTCATATGAGAGAACCAGTGGTGTCCAGCTCTGCTCTGATTGGTCATGTCTGAGTGTAAACTAACTTCCAGTCAAGAAGATCACAACCAATGAGTGAAGAGTGTGTTGGTGCCAGCTGCCAGCACTTGATGAAATATCTTGGAAGAAGTCAGTGCGGCACCCGAAGTTTCTAATTTCTGACACATATCTTCTTCTTCTTTTCCTTTCGGCTGTTCCCTTTCAGGGGTCCGCACAGCGAATCATGTGCCGCCATCTAACCCTGTCCTCTGCATCCTCTTCTCTCACACCAACTAACTTCATGTCCTCTCTCACTACATCCATAAATCTCCTCTTTGCTCTTCCTCTAGACCTCCTGCCTGGCAGCTCCAACCTCAGCGTCCTTCTACAGATATATTCACAGCTTCTCCTCTTAACATGTCCAAACCACCTCAATCTGGACTCAAGATCTTGTTAAACAAACTAGTCAGAAACTCTACTGCCACCTCTCCTAGACACTTCCATACCTCCACAGGTTTGTCATCAGGACCAACTGCCTTTCCACTCTTCATCCTCTTCAACGTCCTCCTCACTTTACTCTTACGCACACACGGCACACTTACTACTGAACTACGGGGTTCAGTGTCTCGGGGTTCAGTGTCTTGCCCAATGACACTTTGACATGGAGCCGGGAGCAGGGATCGAACCACTGACCATGGAAGACTGCCTTACCCACCTGAGCTACAGCTGCGCCCCACCAGTATTTCCGCCTTCCTTCTCCAGATCATGTCAACGTCCCAACATTAAAAGTCCCTACTGTCAATCTTGGCTTTCCAATTTCTGACACACATCTGTTCTCGTCAGATTCAAATGACATTTTTTATAACCACTTGCGTTTTATTTTAGTGGTATTTTCTGTCTGAGTAAAGGCATGATGAGTAAAATCTGGAACATTTTAAGAAGTAAGGATCAGTGTGAGACAAATTATTTTTCAGAGGCTCTGTAGAAATGAAGAAAATGGATAAACCTCTGTGGTATTAAACAAGTTTGAGTATTTCTGAGGGAATAAATCTGAACAACTCTAAGATCACACTTTTCCTTGCTCTTTTTTTTCTTGTTAATGTCAGAACTGCACAGTTAAAACTTTAGCTGATAACAAACAGTAACTCATATCTTGAGGAGACCAAGACACGCATCACATTCCTTTTAACTGGAGGAAACAAAGGAAAAAACTAAGTTTAGCCAAATCCAATGTCCCTGTTGGAAGACTTCTTTGCTGCTCTCTCTTGTGAGGCACAATAATTGAATACACCTGTGAAGGTGTGTACGGCCAAGCCAAAATATGCCTCCACCAAATGTCTGAACATGCAGAGTAACTTGAACTATATGAGACTTACTGTGATGGATGGATGGATGGATGAGCCAGTGACAGAATCTCTATTTAGAGAATATGATCGGATGATGAACATGCAGTGAGTATCGAGATATATCTGTAAGAACACTGATGTATTAGTGCTGTCTGTGTTAGGAGATGATGATATACATACTGAACTTTCTGCCACAAGGGACATTTTCTCAGATAGGCGGTTAAAGAGCCAAGAAACTGCTGCTACACAGTGTCCAGGATGCTTTCTTAAATGCTCAGGGAACATGTTGTTTGTGGCAGTAAGACTGAATAGCACTTCAATAGGGGGAAGAGTTAAGTAAAAGAGGAATCACTGCTGTGGTGACAGTCTTTCTGACTGTGAAGACACCTGAAAGCCAGATTGAAGTGTTTCAATCTAATGAGTCCAATGAGCAGCATTGCAGTTAGTGATGCCTGAGGCTTAGAGAACATGGTTCACTAGTAATCTCATCTCACATAGGCATGAACACTGCTTTTAATGCTGCATCTTGTCAGAAATGTTGTTTATGTAAATGCAGTTTGTTCTCCAATGTACAATGAAGAGTCTTCAATCAGAATCAACCCCAGTGGCTGAATGAATAATGCACCATCACACAAAACATCACACAATCGTCCCCCCAGTCCACCTCTGTTTTGTCAGTATGCCAAGTGTTTGTTTTTTTTGGGGGGGGGGGGGGGGGACAAAACATTGAGTTGATGTGTACAAATCCAACAGTTGTCGAACTAATTTAGCATTAGCTTGGGAAATGGAATCCAACGTTTAAGCTCCATCTTTGGTTGCTATGCAGTACCAAGTCTGAGACAACACAGGCTGCTAAACGTTGCACTTCATTCTCCAGATGCTCTGAGTCTTTCTGTGAGTGTAATGAGACTGTTCTCCCGAATAATGTAAAGACCTATATGTAGGTTGTTGGTACCAGCAGTGGGGGTCACACAGTATGTCTCTAGTGTGAAACTACTGTTTTTGCTGTGACATAAGTCAAGTGACATGTGATTTGATGTTTCGAAAGCATTGATTTTTAAGGCAAAACTGTAACTTATTCATCTTTATTTATTTGCCCCTGTCAGAGGGCAGACATTTAGTGGTTTACATTAGTCTGTTGTTTGCTATTGTATTTTAGTCATATCTTAACTAATTAATTTAGTTTTTTATGATTGTGTTTATTATATACTTTGTTGTGTTCTTTTTGGGTATATCGTATTAATTTCCTTTCATTGCGTGATTTTATTTTGAAAGGCTTGTGAGTGTTGTTTTTATGACTTTCCTTCGTGCTCCTGATAATAGTTGTTTACACTTGTAAATCGTTGTCCGATAGTATGGCCAGGAAAGTACTGTAGTTGTTAGAGAGTTAATAGGTCTCATGAGGAGCACCTGATTACAAGAACCTGTGTCCTGGATTCAAACATCATGGTTTCTTAAACCCGTGGTGTAATTTGCTGTTTTACATCTTATATTTATTCCAGAAATATCTTGTGGGATTTAGGAGCGACAGGGGACACACAGCCTGCATGGACATGGTAGAAAACAGCCACCTGCTGCAGGTATAAAACAAGGCTATGAAACGGTGAGAGTGGGAAACTTAGCTGAGCGGAGTTTTCTACAACCTGTAAAGGCCGAGTAATAAAGAAGGCAAGTTTTACTTTTATGTAACAAAAGAAATAGAGAGACTCTGTTTACTGTACATAAACACATTGTCAGATTTAATGTCAAAGGTTGTGGGTTGAGGAAAATCAGACATGTTCATCAAAATGTTGAATGTGACATGAAATGACATGACCAGACAAAGATCATGTCGATAGGAAGAACATTGGACATAAAGTCTTGTTGTGATGAGGGTTGTTAGTAACTGTGATTCACACAAATGTTTCTACATATATTAACAGCAGCCAGTTTAGACTAAATGGACAAATCAGATGTCTTGATTCAGTGTGTTATGAATCAGCTTTTTGGGCACTGAGCACTGAAATGAAATAAAGTATGTGTCAATCATGGAACATTAACCTTTTCTGAAAATGTTACTGCCTTGAAGGAAAACATTGGCTTTGAGGTTTCTAAAAGCTTATTTGTTACCGATGTCCAACAAATGATGTCTGTGTCCTTTTGGTGAGTCACACTGTTTTAACCAACCCAGCTGAGAAAAGAAATAGTTTTCTCACTGTGGCTTGATGATATACAATATTTTGTATAACAAACAACATCCAACAAACTAATTCCCCACTTACAGCAGAAAGGCTAGAAATGAAACTCTGGTGATTCAAGGTGAGAAGAAGTGTCTGGTGCTCTCATAACCAGTGTCAACGATGAGATTAATGTAACCCCCCCCCCCGCTCCCCCGTAAGGCAGATTCCAAGGGTAGAGACTGGGCTGTTTAGCAGAGTTGCAGCACCAACAGAGTCAGTTTGATTGATTGCTACGACACCCAAAGGTCAGCATTGCTAGGGTTCCACTGCCTCCGACTCAGCTTCAAGGTCTCAGCAGGTACTGCTGGTGAAATCGTTGTTAAAAAAGTTTTTTGTTCTCGAGGACATTTCTCAGGAGTGTTAATGTTTGTTCCGCTTAGCAGCTGGCTTATCCTTCTTTGGCCGTTGTTGGTATTGATGACAGAGCAAATAAGAAGTGAGGGAATTAAAGGCCCGTGAAACATGGGGATTTTATCTGGATTAAGACAAATGAGTGACCGGGCTTGGCACCATTGTCTGTTCCCAAAGCTTTTATTTCTGGTTTAGAACTTACAATTACCCCCAACAACAGGGCCATTTCATGAACAAAGCCCACAGCAATTTCGAAAGTCATCCGTAATGAGTAAGTTTTCAGAACCAAACTTTTAGTCAATATTTTTAGTGGCTTACAAATGCTTACTTTTTCATTTTAAGACGCAATTAGTGTGTAGGATATTGATCGAAGAGTAGCCTCAGCATGTGAAGTTGGAGGCGAGTGCCCTTACAGGCTGGACAGGAGCCTCTCCAGAGTACTGAGTCCTAGTCTTTGTTTGCCTGAGCATGTCTGTGTGCAGCTCGACAGCTCATTCGCTGCCCAGTAGAGATGAACTGTTGGGGACAGTCGAAGGAGGAAGGAGATGCTGCTTTCTCCTGGCAGCAGGGGTAAAGCGAGAAGGAGGCAAATGGCGGCAGGTTGCCTACTAATACCAGTGTAATTACATTCATCACATGTTGCAGCACCTTTCACTACTACTGTACAAAGCTGCTGCCTCAGTTCCTGCCCGTGCCTTAGCCTCCAAATGAAGACATTCAGTATAAGTAAGCCGGTACAAAAACAATGTCCTATGTGTGTTAAAGGTGCAGTGTGGACGTATATGGGGCAGCTGTGGCTAAAACCCACAAATCAATATTATGTAAGAGCATCATTAGTGCTCATTGTTTTCTTTGGAAATGTAATGAGCTTTCAGACACTAATGTCATGAGTGATTATTATAGAAGCAGACCTGAAAGAGGTCCATGTGGTCCAGGATAAAAGCTGATAGATGATGGTGACCCGTCACAAGGGGGCTCTTTTTTTTCCTATGCTTTTATGACTCTGTAGCTCAGGCTGATACCTCATTGTATAATCTGACTGTAAAGGAACAGAAAGGCAGCAGATTGGGTGGATTGTGTGTAAATGACGACTGTAATTAGAGCACGACCGCCCTTGTCATGTCAGATAGGCAAACATCCAGCCGCACAAATCAGTGTATCGTTCACAGACTCAAACCGCAAGACTGCTCAGACCAATCAATAGCCTCAGCTCATAGATTCTCTCCTGATCTTGGGGTAAATCAAAATTACAGAAGATTGTAAGCCTTGCTTTCAGCCTCTGGCTGTGAATGACCTGCATTGTCAAAAACCATCTAGACCTAAGTTGATGAAATCATCTCTTCTGCTGCCAGATTTTAATGGGGTCCTGCTTGAGGTTACTAGTGAAAGTCCTGCAGTTTCTATCCTGCACTGTGTAAACAGAGGTTTAGGGGTCGGGGTTTCTAGGTGACAGCAAAGACGACTGATGAGTTTCCTTAACAGATGCATGGAGTCAGCTTTGAGTGCTCTGATTATTGTTACAACTTGATGAACCTCAAACACAGAAATCATTCACCTACAGATTACTGCCGGCAGCTTAGACATTCAGGACATCTCACACAACTGAATTGCCATTAAACATACTACTCTTATTAAAGTTGTGTTTAGCTTTTCCCTCACGAGTTGGCGGTGACCAAAACCGAGCTGAAAGAAGTGTCAGTATCGGCCTGACTCTCTTATTCGAGAGCACTGTAATTGTCAACACCATGACGTGAGACGGTTTGTGCTTCACAGTGGTTCCCACCGTGCTGTCTGAGCCGCAGATGACCACGTTCTGCCCATTGCTTTGATTTAAACACTTAACCTGCAAAGGTAGAGCAAAGATATTGTTCTACTAGTGAGTCATGTTTTGGACCCCGTAGCCTTTACTCTTTACAGCCTGCACCTGTGCTGCTTGTCTCTGAGGCTTATTGCACAATTATTCCACGGTGATACAATGATAATCTGAAGCCTTTCCTTTTTCTTAAATTTGCAGAAAACCCAGTTTGTGTCCCTATAAATGCCGAGATTAACCCTTAAAGTTGCAAGGGAGAACCTCTCTCACACAGCGCCCCTTGAGGTTTATGTTTGTGTGGTGTAGCTGAGTTGATACAGAAACACAGTGTCCCCTGATCTACTATAAAAAATAATCAAGATGTGGACTGAATTTCCTCATCCAGGTGACCCTCTCTTGGGAGCCAAAGAAGTGTTTTACTCGCTCTACAGTGAGCATATCCCCCGGGGGCCTGCTGGTCACAGCCCATTTAGTGATTCACTCCAGGATAGCTGTCACCAACAGGAAGGGGGGGGGGGGGCTCACACCCACTCTTCTGCCCTCATGAATCCACATGAGGATGGGGTGCCTGACTCTGCCGATATTCATCAGACACCAGTTTGAGAAGTTTTTCTCCAAGAGCTCCAACTTCATGAAAACATCACTGACTCAATAGAAAACTGAAGCCCTTGTTTGCACTTACTGATAATAAACAAGGAGATGATGATTTATTCCACAAATTTAAAAGAATAAGCAGATTTCTTCACCACACCCCACAGATCCTGGTGAAAAGTGACCTCGGGTCTCTTTTAAAGCAATTCTAATAAAACTGATGAAATCTTCTACGGAGCAAAAACTGGGCATATTTAAATCAAGTGGGTACCTTCCAAAGTTAGTTTTTATTTTGAAAGAAATGTCCTCTCTCTGTCACTACTCATCGTCTCTAGCTCAGATGCTCTGTGGAAACACAAAGAGAAAATGTGACACCCAAAAGATCCACAATTTTTCAAGCTCAGACTGCTGAAGTCTCATAGTAACTTTTGCTGAACTACAGATTGTATTTTGTGCATAATGAGATTTTCTCTTCCCGTCTCCATAAATACAATTATGGTTTACTAAAACGTAATTGTAACACTTAATATGTCTATTGTGACTATGTGTGCATGAAAACACTGCTTTGAAATAGTTTCAAAGAAAGTGAACCAATGTTAAAAAAATGGGTCTATATCACAGAAACAAGGAATTATGGGTAGTTTTTTACCTCTCTACTCATTTATCTGCAAGACAGGGCGAATTGGATCCTTTTTATTCTCCATATTTATATGTTTAATCCAAACGCTCAATCAAAACTGAGCTCATTAAAATCACCAACAAGCAGTGGAGCCATAGGACCTTCAGTCTGTTTCTGGGCGAGTGACTTACATGTGAATGATTTTACAAAACCACTTGCACACCCGTTTGCTCCCCTTCCTGTGTGTTTACAGGGATTATTCGGAGTTGGATGGATGCCGAATGAAGTGCTGTGGTATTTTTCACATGTTGTCCAACAGATTAATAGGTTTATTCTGCTTTGTTCGTCTAAAGATTTTAAGAAGTGTCTATGTGCCTAAAGAGGAATTAAGCACGTGGCTGATATGAGAGCAGCTCTTGACATATTTTGCTAGAGGATATCCACTTGACTGCCTCATTAGTCTTCAAGCTGTTCTCTTCTACTCCTAACTTGGACACTTGCCCAACCTATCACTCTTTTAGGTTGCTGACTGCTGATGAAGCTGTAATTTCCTGCAGTGGTATAGCAGTAGGTGCTAGTGGATAGTGGAGAATAGGATTTCTTTTACAAACATTTTCATGTTCATTGTCAAATTAAAGTTTTTCCAGTAACGAGTGAAGTTACAAATAAAATGTCACTAATACGATTTGTTACTCCCTCCCTTTTTGTCACCACATCAAACATTGATTTGAAAGCCAACTTTTAATAATCTTAGTCATCACGCTTGCACACGTCACTATCAGATGCACAATAAGCAGTAAACTGGTGTAGAAAATGGAAGTGTTTGCATTCAGCTTTTTCTTGGTAACAGTCAACTAAAAGTGGATTTTAATCACTGACAGCAGCAACAATATGCAGCAAAGAAGTAATGAAGCTTGTGGCTGCAGATGTGATGGTGACATGTGGCCCATATCCACTATTGACTCGTTCAGACCCTAACACTTCATGTTTTTATGTTTTTGAATGTTTTTTTTTTTTTATCCTTATGGCTTATCGTGTGAGATCAGGG
Source organism: Channa argus (assembly GCF_033026475.1). Classification (NCBI taxonomy): domain Eukaryota; kingdom Metazoa; phylum Chordata; class Actinopteri; order Anabantiformes; family Channidae; genus Channa; species Channa argus. The sequence continues at coordinate 50,184,995 of NC_090197.1, forward strand.
TCACCACTGCGTATCATTTGTCCGCATGTTGATTTGACACAGTTTTTACACCGGATGCCCTTCCTAACGCAACCCTCCCCAATTTCTACCGGGCTTGGGACCGGCACTGGCTGGGGATGCGGACGGGGATGGCGTGTTGGGGGTTCAGTGTCTTGCCAACTTGGCATGTGGTTGGAAGTGAACATAGTAATGAGTTTTAAGTAACATATGATTTTTTAGCAGATGCTTTCATCCAAAGTGACCCACAAGTAAGATACAAAGCAAAGCAGAGAGAAATGCCTTTAGAAGATTTTGTCAGTTTTGTGAGATGGTCAGGTATATGTACAATTCTTTCATTGGTAAAGGTGACATACAACCAATGTCTCTCCAAGGATTACGGTGGCATATTCAGAAAGGTCACTAAAGAGCCTTCTTGATGCTGTTGAGAAGACCAGAACTTTTGTCTTGAGTTGATCGAGTTCTGTTTTGAACTATTTAGTTGAAGCTGTCTTTCTGTCATCAAAGCACAGATATCAGGGAGACAGGCAGAAATATGTTATGAGTCAGTGGAAGGAACAGGAAGAGCTGTGTCATCTGCATGGGAGACTTCTGTTAAACAGATGATCACATGTTGTTAAACTTAGTGAATGAATATGCCATAATAAATGTACTCTATTACCTACTTCAGGGACATCTGGACTCAAATAGACACTGAAAAAAAGAAACCCCAAACATTTTCTGTTATTAGTGCCCAAAGGAATTCAGCAATAGACTTAAACTTCGATTAAGTAACTAAAAAGTAAACCAGAAAAGTCTGTCTTGAATATTTTTCTCCGGTGAGATCATAAGATAATTCAAGTTATTAATCAGTTGGTTTGTCACACTGATGAAATACTTCTCATGTTGCGTTTAATACAGAAGAATGAAGTGAAGCACATCTTGTCTGCCCGGTCCCCATGTGGTCGCAGTGGGATGAGGGGGGGTGGGGTGGGGGGGGGGGGGGGGGGGGGGGGGGGGGAGGGTTGTGTTTTTTAGGTGACACATGTTTTTTCTCAGTGCAACTGATCAACATCTTCCTGGCTATGTCAAGTCTTCAGGCAAACAGCTGAGCTTTGCCTGCCCCTTCCCCTCTACTCTCTTGATGTGATTTGCGCTTGATATCAAGTTTGTAGCACATCGTCTCGTTAAAGGAGCGGAAAGAGTTGTGACCTTGGAATCACTGTCACATGGTTTGAGAAGAAGACTGGAATAATGTGGGAAACATTTTGTGCGTTTGCATGTTTTTGCATTGCATTTTAAATTCAAATTGCATCGTTTCCAAACTACTCAATACTCACTTTCTGTAGAGAAGAAAAATCTCTCCATCATCCCTTTAGAGAATATTTCCTGCACATTTTAGTCAGATTCAACACCTACAAATGCTACTCTAAGACCCGTAGATCAAGTGCACCACTTTTATTTATATATAAGCATGAACAAGCAGATACAGACGCAAAAACATGTACGTGCACAAAGCAAATAGTTGTGGTGAGGAATTGGGACGACCTTTTTAGAAGTGTCTGTGGCCTGAGACATCCATCAGGGACATCCAGTCTGGATTTCCAGCGGCCCTGAAGGTCCCAGCAGACAGCCAGCTGCTCCATCACCACCTTAGGCCACACTCATTTAGCATCACAGAGATGCTCCAAACAGCCACACGGGGAGCTAGAATCCTTCTAATCAGTGTTTTCGCCGCCACTGCTCGGCTCTGAGCCGACCCCAGAAAGGATAGTAGTCGGGGATAGTACTTCTTCAGACTGGTGGTCTGGTGAGCCTGATCCAGTTGAATGTGACATTGCCAGCCAGTAACCCAAGAACTGAATGAGATGGTCACATCCTGTACTTTCCTTTAGATTCTAAATTCTAATGTTTTGACATCTTTCTCATGCAGAAACTAGCATCACAACTGGGGTTTGTTTCTCATGGACTTCTGAAAGATTATTATTTCATTTTCCACCTTCCTCATTGGTTACACGCGATTAAAGACTGAGCACAGAAGGATTTATTTGCTTGTTTCGGGCTCGGTTCTGCCACATTGTAGCCTGTAACACATAAGTACACGTACCTACACTATACAAAAAGTAGGATAACAAAAAACAAAGGCATGAGAAAATTCTTCCTTATAATAGGAAGTGATCTGACATTTACAGACATGCCAACGGAGACGATTTTTGGAAAGGTCACTGCAACACAAGTGGAGGCCCACCCACATGAGTGTCACATTGCACTATATGAACAGCATAATGCCTTGCTCTCTAAATCAGCATATTGCTAAAAGGTTACAACAAATGAACAGCTCAACACCAAAGTCGTTTATCTCAAAGATCACAAAGGTCGCTGCGGCTTCATGCCACTGTTACATATTGTGGTGCATGTGCAGGGAATGTTCAGCATTGCGTACGACTACAAAAAGAGCAATTTCCATGATTAAGGTCCGTCATACAGAAGGGGTAAAGGCTGAGGTCATGTGAGACTTAATGATTGTTCAATTGTGTCCCACTTTGCTCTTTACTTCTGACCAATTATCATTGGTGACCATGACATCTCAGAGTTTAAAATAAAAAAAAAAACCAAGGATAAAAATGACTTTTACAGCTTTTTATTTCTTATTCATGAAAGGACTGTAGTTTGGTTGCCAGATGGTTTCCAGCTGCACAGCCTCGCTTCCGTCTTCTCTGGCTTGACCAGTAAATTAATGGGCGAATAAATGCCAGTCTATTTCCCTTACCTGCGTTTTCCTGAAAGGGGTGTTGATAAATATCATTCGCTTCGGGAATGGGGGGTGGGGGGTTGTCTGTGCCTCTCATGTGGCAGATAAGAGTTGAAAAATTAACTCAGGGAGGAAAACATATAATGCTGTTTGGTGGACTGGCATATGAAGAAAGGTCCGAGGATGATGTCATAGAAAGCCCCACGCCAAGATATCCCCATATCTCCTTCCTAGGACACACACACACACACACACACACACACACACACACAGACCTGGCTGTTTGATCTCTAACTCTACAGAGTGGGAACAAATTAGCTGAGACCGAAATGATACTGTCACCCTGTCATAGGTCATCTCTTCTTCAAATACACTATCGCGTCTACAAAGTCAGTAGGTGCTGATTCACGGAGACGAATCAGACAGAGGAGTCCAAAGTGATCTGCAGAGTCACGTCGAAGTTCCCTGTGAGCCTACCTAAACTTTAAAACCAAACACTATCGTTACAAAATCAGAGATCGATGGATTCGACTTTCAGGGTTTTTTAGGTCAGTGCTGCACAAGCCAGACCTCCTGTCTAAATGCCATCTCTCAGGTCTTCAGAGTAAATTTTCCGTTTATTATGTAGCCCACCCTTTGCCATTCAGTATCACACATGAAATGAGAAGCAAAGCAAGCGAGTGGTTCGATCCCCAACCCTGGCTATATGTCAAAGTGTCCATGGGCAAGACACTGAACCCCTAACAGCCCATTCCCCTCCCTAGCTGTGCAGTGTTGGTCAAAGCCCAGTAGAAATTGGGGAGGGTTGCTTTAGGAGGGCATCCGGCATAAAAACTGTGCCAAATCAACATGCGGATGATGATCTGCTGTGGTGATCATCTGCCCTGTGGTGACCCTGAACTCACAGGATAAGGACATAAAAAAAAAAAATTGGATGTCTGGTATATTCAACAGCTTATTTATATCCACAAATAAGCCTGTTAACTCAAATATTAAATGATGCTGAATATAAGACATTTTTTTCTTTTCAACAAGTCACAACAACAGCAAGATGTTTAACACAGGACGGATATGGGACCTACAATACATGTGAACATACTTCTCCCAATCTGCAATACAAGTGCACTGAATCACTCCAGCCTCTCTTCTCCACAGCATCCCAGGAGTCATTTCAACTGCATTGGTGGAAAGTTGTGATGATCAGAAACACTTTATTAATCTCCAAGGGGAAATTGCGATTGCTCCATGCAAGAGTAGGAAAGATTGCGTAAGAACTTGGCATATAAATATAAAATGAGAATAGGATAAAAATAAACTATAATGGTAAAAATGTAATCAGAGTATCTGATCTGAGAGGAACGAGTTATAAAGATTGATGGCCACAGGAAGGAATGACTTCCTGTGGCGCTCAGTACTGCGTCTTACACTGAGTCTTACACTGAGTGTGCTCCTGTGGGTCGCCAGCATGTCATGCAGAGGATGGGAACCGTTCTCCGTTATCCCTCGTAGCTTGGACAGCATCGTTCTGCTTGACAATGCTGATAAAGTGTCCAGCTCCATCCCCACAATGTCAGTGGCAGATGCTGCAGATGCTTCTGCTCTCACCATATGACAAATCGTACACTTTTTCAACACAAACACACAGAACACATGACCTGGGTGTCCTCAGTGTTACACACAGTACAGGGACATGCACATGTGCAAGGACATGTGTGTGTGCTCACAAACACACACACACACACACTTTTAGTTAATAACAGCAAAGAAAGTCTGTTCAGTAACATGATGTATTAGGTTCAAACAAACCAAACATTACTCATGTTACTGCTTTTTCAACCCCCTTTTGTGTCTTTTCTAATACATCATTACTTTTGCTCTAACTGTATTTTTATGTTGTGCTACACTGTCATATATGCTTTTTCTTTTCAAAAACAGAAGACCCCCAACTGTGAGAGTTTGACACACTCTGTGGCGTTTTTTTTTTTTTCTCCAAGCTTTAAACACCCCAATAAATAAATAAATAAATATTTGAAATATGATGTTATTGAAGTTCTTGGGGTTGTGAGGGATTTAATAGAAAGTACGTTATGTTTTGGATCAAAGAATCCAAACAAGATTACTTCTGAGTCCTGGATATTTCTTGCATATCCCTGTATATGAAACATTAATACTCAGACTCACCCCTGTATTTCCAACTCAAACCCTGCTGGACAGCATTTCATTCTCAACAACTTTTTCAACACGTGCTAAAATGAGCCCAGGTCCATGCAGCTAGTAGCATATAACCATATCACGTTTAACTCATAGCTGCTGCTCATCTCACCTCTCCTCACTTATTTCTAATCAGTAAGACCTAATCTCAAAATCCGGTGACCTGCGATTGTTTCTCCCACTGGCCTCATCTTTTATTGTAAGTTTGAGACGGATTTTTATAGTGACATTAAATTTCTCTCCAGATAAAATTCTATTTAACAAGGTCAGGCGCGTAAACAATGGGAATATTCTGCCCATTTTCAAATGTTATCACTTTGTGCATTTCGTAACATTTGTGTCGAGGTAAGCAGAGGCAGCCCAGGAGGGATTGCTTTGGGGATTTAGAGGTATAATCTGTTTGAGTTCTTATGTCTTGGGGGAAATGCTCTGCTGTTCTTAGTTCACAGACTGAACCATCCAGCAGAACCTGAGATTATCAACACAAGACCTTTCACCGTCGTTACTTCAAACTCGGTTTTGAGCTGCATTCTTGGAAAAGCACAGGACTGTGAGGAGACCAGCAGAGGTCACCGAGCCAGCACCGCAGTGGCTGGCGGGCTCTATTGATCTTCCTGACTGTGATATCACAAAGAATGAATTAGCGTTGGCTCCGTCTGTCAGCTGTGTGCCATAGATAGAGGAACATCATACACTATCTGTCATGTGCCTTGGGCGCGAAAAAGGTGGACTCGCATGTTTGCGCCTCTTAAATTCATATTCAGTAGCAAACTTTAAAAGATTATACCAGTAGCATCTCAATACTACAATATTCCCAAATTAACAGTGAGATCTTGTCTTAAGTCTATAATCCAGGGAGATGTGTTGGCGCAATGAGGCACTTGCTGTTTCCTAGAACATGAACACATTTCCTATGGTTCACAGTGCTCTTTGTCACAAAGAAGAAGTTATTTGTTCCCTGCCAGACTCTCTACCGTCACTTATTTACTTTGCATTTGGCTGTGCTGAAATATGTAGACTGGTTGGAAATAGGTTATGGGCCAAATTTTCACTTGTTTCCCCATCTGCCATTTCCAGGAACCTCCTGCTGTGTAACCAACAACCAAACTCGCATTGTTGCACGGAACAACAAAGTGAACTTTATCGTGCAACTCTGGCCTGGAGATACTATTATAATAATACATTTTGGCAGCAGGTGACAGTAATCATTGAAGATAGTTTCTTTTGTCCATATTAATTGCGTTAAAAGATAAGGCTGTCAATGTTTAAATATGTGCTTAAATATTAGCAAAGACTCCACCCAGAAACAACCCTGCTAGCAGAGATTCAAACCATATCATAAAAACATACTGACTCACTGAGTCACTAAAACAGCTTGACACTATAGTTTTTAAGAAAACTCAAACACGTGTTACGGGTCCAACAGATTTTGCTGGGCAATATATTTTTTGGATGACAACAAATCTCTAAAGGATCATGTTGGGAAGATGATATTTGTTAGAGATGAGTTTTTTAGTATTTTGGTCATTTTACGGGATTCGTTGCCAATGAAAAGAATGAAGCACATCACCAATCTTATTTGTTAATTTTGCAATTTAAAATAAAGATAAATAATTATTTGTAAAGTGTTACACATTGGCATCTCTTGCACACAAAGCCTCTCTTTAGCTGATAAGACTGCAGCACATCCTTTCGCCCATAACTGGGAAACTGATCAGAAATAGTAAGAACAGTAATACGTTGCTAAATGCTTAGAGGAGTTGCCTGGATGTTGTACAATCTGAATGAGGCTGCTTTCAACTTGCTTTCGAAGCACAGAACAGGGGCAGGGCCAACAGTAAAGTCCTTGTTCTCCAGTGGCACCACAGTGATGATCTTTCTTTCACACATTTCCAGTTTCTACATGAATCTCCTTGACGTTCTTTGTAGGGACAGAAGACGTTCAGACTCGTCTCAGAGTCGCATCACCAGGCAACAACATGCCAACCGGGGGTCGCTCACACAAACACACACACACTTACCCTAACCTGAGACCCCCACCATACCCTCATGTTTCATTAAATGTAGAATCAACCATCAAAGTATAATCAGTCAATATCCTTCTGGAACAAGCTTCAAATATACAGTACCCCAACTGCAAATATTGATATGAGAATATGCTTGATTTGTAAGTTAGTTGTGCAAGTTATGCAAATTGGTGTGAACTACAAAAAGGCGGTGTACAGCAGTACAGCAGAGTACAAATAAACCAGTATTAATAATTCCTAGCATGTACCTGGTCTTTAATATTAACATTTAGGACACAAGCTCAATGCTACAGGGCCACGTACTGTACACAGGGCTGCTATGTTCAGAGTGTGTGTTTGAGCGTGATCTGACATGTCTGATGTGGATGGTATTGGAATTTTGTTCAGATACAGAAATGAAATGTTTGTTGTTTGGTAGTCACTGTGTATACGCTTTGAAATCTCGGTGCACAAAATCCCGATTTTTTTTTTTTATTCGACTTCTGATAACCAGACAGATCTGTGAGAGCACTTTAAATGCACCGTCTATGCTCCTTGAATACACAATCGTGTGTGTGTGTGTGTGTACGTGTAAAGTGTAACATTTCAGTTCAAATCCCTGGATCAATTCACGTCTCCAAACTGTTCACTGTGCGTTTCACTACATCATCAAATAGCGGACCAGAGTGCAGCCCACGTGTCCGAGCTCACCTAAATAAGTCACAGGGTGTTATCACAATGCATTCACACACACCAACACCAAGGCCTCAGAGCTGGGGGGGTGTTTCTGCACAATGCAGGTGATCTGGAACATGGAAAGTGAAAGAAACGAGGCTCAAGGGGGGGTCAGTTTTTCTCCTGTCCACCAGGGACGAGGAATCTCACAAGCCAACCTGTGCATCGCGCCTTTGTTTCTCATGAACTGACTAGATAAAAAAAATTCCTCCATGAGGAGACCAGGGCAGCATCAAGGAGCTCACATAGCTGGCTTGAACCTTATGAAACACACATAGCCAGCGCTGCCTAAATAACACAGTAACCCCATCATCTTATTTTGGGGGTTTATGTCTTACGTTGTCCCTCCACCTGTCTCTGCGCTCTAGTCTGCCAATGTCAGACTGTCATTGCTGGTTGAAATCAGAGTGGGCTCCTTGGTGCTCTCCTTGTCAGCCTTATCATCAACCCCAGGGTGACCCCAGTGCTGTGTACCCTGTCCCACGTGGACGAGCTGTTGCCTCACCTGTTCTTTGTTTTCTCTAGAAACTGATAAGACATTTGGAGCCTGTGACTGGAATTGTCTTTGTGTGACAGTACCAAGAGGATTTAGCTTTTTGCTAGTATTGTTTAGGAAGAAACACGTAGACATGATGTTGCCTTCTTGCTTCCTGCATTAGGGTCCAATAAAAAAAACACCACATGACACTGAGTTGTCATTGTGGACAGTTTGCCTATAAAAACTACTAAAGACTATTATTATTTAGTTCTGTGAAAAAAATATCGGTGCAGCATTTCTCCAATTTCTTTTATTCTCCCGGTAATAGAGTGCTGAAGAAAAGGCCAATAACTCCTCCTTTTCAGGACTGTCCTTCAGTTGCCAGCGGTTCTCAATATTTCCCCCATGGGCTTGAATTCCCATCCAAAGCCTTTGGTGAGACTGCGATTGGTGGCTTGGTAAACATGAAATAGGGGGGTGGGTTGGGAGGGAATCAGAACAAGGTAGAAAATGTTAGTACTGCAAAACTGCCTGTGTCAAGTGCATGATTTTGACATTTAATTCATTGAATTACCAAGTCAGTTTAAGATTGGACCAAAACTAATTGCATGTGCTCTTGTGACTGTTTTTGAGCAAAGTACAAGTTTCAACTTGGTAGTGACACTTTATAACACCTGCCAAAAAGGCAATAATTCCTCATTTAGTTGATGGTTACTGAGGTGTGACAAGCTGGCTTCCACAAGTAGGAACTAGATCAAAGACTGGGCAGAGATGAAGATGGCAGGAAGGTTAATCACCTGTGTGGAAATGTTCGGTGCAGATTTGAACTCAACCTTTAAGTTCTGCCTCTGCTGCAACATGAAAGTGGAACCTAAAATATTAAATTGCTTGTTTGTAAGATTTGAAATCATTTGGAAGAATCCTAGCTCCTAATCCCTTTAAAACTCTCGATCCTTCGTATGATCATTGAAATACATTTGGGGGAAACCAGCTTAATGTCACGAGCAGCTCTTCAGTGCAGCTTCTTGTGATCTGACCACTGCAGGACTAATAGCTATTTTCTCCAACCTCTGATCTGCTAATAATGTCATAGAGTTATAAAGTCATTATTAAAAACAGTTTGTTATTTTGTTAACAGCACTTTAAAAATGACAAATGAAAATGGTTTGCATTTATATAGAGCTTTTCTACTCATGGTACTCAAAGCAATTCACACTGCTTCTCATTTACATTCACACACCGATGAGGGAGCTGCTTACAGCTGGCCAACACTCACCGGGAGAAACTAAGTTGGAGCCGAGTGTCTTGCTCAAGGACATTTCAACATGTGACCAGAGGAAGGAGAGATCGAACCAACAACTGTGGGATTGGTGGACAACCGCTCCTGCACTACAGTCGCCCCTGGTGACTTTGAGAAATTCCACCTTTAAATATGGACACTGCCCGGGACACACGGACATGTGGCCACGTTTTGCCTCTTGAAATTATTGTAGTGGCTTAGTAAAAGGTGTGATTGATCCAAGTGTGGACTGACACACTTGTGACTATTTCATGTCATATGACTTCATGCAAAATGTAAATCATTTCTTTGTTAATTTGTGCTCAATGAAACAACCTGTGTGAGACTTCTGTGGCTGTAGCTGCAAGCTGTGAGGTGTGTAAAGGTGAGTAAAGCAGTGCACTATTCTACATTATATGCTCAAGACATCATCCTACCTTTGTGGATCATCTCGTGTTTTCAGCACAAACATGGATACAACTCATCCTTTTCCCTGCATGTGTGCGTAAAGAATAATGACTGACAATTGTGTTCAGTCAGTTTTTGAGAATGACTGAAATTGGAGAAACATCAAACTGTTTGTTCCTATGAGCTCATTAGATAGTGAGCAGGTGGTTATGGAGTGAGTGGTGTGTGTGTGTGTGTGTGTGTGGGGAATTCAGCCTAACCTCTTTATATCACATTTGGCTGCAGTAAGACATGTTATTTATTGTAATTGATGGGCAACAGTCGTTATTGAGTTGAATATGATAAAAATATTGTGAGGACCTGCAAAAAGCACTGAAGTGCATACATCTGATAAATCGATCCAAATTAATTTGACACACTGGTATTTGCATATATGCAATAAATGTGTTTTATATTATATATTAGTGTGTAAAAGTTGGACACGTGTCACTTATTTTGATGACTTGATGCCCACAGTGGCCAAACAGCCTCCTGGGGTTTATGTTAACACATGATCAATTGCGAGCTAAAAAAGCAAAACCATCACGTGCAACTGAAATTCACTTGGTCCAACTTATTGAACAGTAGTGATGATTGATTGATCTCAGTTTCCAAATGTCTGACAAGGCGTCTTGAGTTGGGGCCCGTTCCCCCAGCAGACATACCCCCCCCCCCCCCCCCCCCCCCTCCCGTGTTTGGAGTTCAGACTATACTCGGGAGTGAGATGAAAGTTGAGCTCGGTTTAAGCATCGCAGCCTGTTGGGTTTAGGCTCAGGCTCAGGTACAGAGGAAACAGACTTCGACGCATCACCGGGAAGGTTCAGTCGCATGTGTCCGCGTCCGCAGCGCATAAAGAAATGGTAAATGGTAAATGTTCTGCACTTATATAGCGCATTTCTACCTATTGGCACTCAAAGCACTTTACACTGCTTATTCACCCATTCACACTCACAATCACACACACACACACACACACACTCACACACCGATGGGGGAGCTGCTATGCAGCTGGCCAACACTCACCGGGAGCAACTTAGTTGGGGTTCAGTGTTTTGCTCAAGGACACTTCGACACGTGAACCAACAACCAACAACCGCTCTACCTTCCTGCGCCACAGTCGCCCCGAGAAGAAGCGCACATGGGACGAGCACGCGTGTCGTCCTGCGGTGGAAACAGTGATGCTGCAGCCGCCTATATAAGAGCCTCCAAAATGCCAGCGATCGCTCATTGCTGCGCTCGCTGCACCGTGTGCTTCACCACTGCCTGTAGACTGACGCTTCCCAGCAGCTCAGCTCCACGTTTCTCCTCATATCTCTCTCTCTCTCTCTCTCTCTCTCCCTCACTCTCTCTCTCAGGACACGGATTACAAAAGTCAGGAACTTAATCCCAGGGCGCACAGGATGCTCCGCGGCAGACTAGCGAGCGCTCCGCGTGCAGTCTGGAGTATGAGAACAAGAGCGCGAACGGGATTTTTCCTCGGTTAGGGTCACCAAGCAAGAAGCCCACGTATTGTGGACATGGACAATGGATACTTTAAACCAGTCAGTGAACGACGTGCCCCACACTGTGGCAGCCGAAGTCTCCGCAACCAATGATCCGTTCAGTGGACCCATCAAGAACATCGAGCCGTGGAACTTTACGATCCTGGCCGTGCTCATGTTTGTGGTCACTTCGCTGTCTCTGAGCGAAAACTTCCTGGTAATGTTCGTCACGTTCAAGTACAAACAACTCAGACAGCCTCTGAATTATATCATCGTTAATTTAGCCATCGCTGACTTTCTTGTCTCGCTCACCGGTGGAGTTATAAGTTTCTTGACGAACGCCAGGGGTTATTTCTTCCTCGGGAAGTGGGCTTGCGTCTTTGAGGGCTTCGCTGTCACTTTTTTCGGTAGGTTTACCTGCTTTCCCCTTTTTGCATCGTAGCAACTTTCATAACTGTAGACGTCAGCGTTGGAGCTTTAAACCGATGCACTGCGAAGATGCACCTGCACAGTTTAACATCTGTTCCGAGGGATGTGAAACGAAAGCGACTAATCGAGTTTTGCTCATGTTTTTGAGCTTCGTTTCTCCTTCCAGGTGCTCGAAAAACATTCACTTAAACTAAGGAATAAGGCATTTCAGTCTTAATAAAAGCTTTGTTTGCAAATCCACTTTACTTTAAAGGACTTCACTGATTTTGAACTTGCTTCCTATGGTTCCCAAATCCCATTGACTTCCCTCCATCAAAATATCTTTTAGCTTAAAATGCCCCCAGATGACATCACTTAGAGGAACCTTCACTTCAGTTTATGTCTGATTGTTGCTCACACTATAGAGTTTGTAATCATGGTCAACATGCTTTTCCAGAGCTCTCCCAGATGACATCATCTGAAGTCCTACTGATGAAAAACTCCCCTGGGTGATGTCATCTGGAGGAGTTTTTCAGCTACAAGGAGAGAAATATTTTAATATAGGAAGTCAGAGGGAACTTTGAAAGCATTAATGCACATTTACACCCCAAGGTAAAACCATAGAAAGCATTGATAAACATCACCCAAACAAAGTACTAGTAAGTGAAGGGAAACCAATAGCTCAGAGCAGAGAGCAGCCGCACACAGCAACATACAACTCATATCTCTCAGTGGTAGACGTGTAGAACGAGAAGTTCATGTGGCGCTAAGAAAGATCTGACCTAATAAATTATCACTAAGAAACCATGCTGATGCATAATCCATAACCCAGTGAAATATGGCTTGTTTTCAAGGGGCTGCTGGTGGTAAACTACTCACATTTTAGTCTCAGCAACAGTGTTAGTGTGTGTGTGTGTGTGTGTAGGTTGGTAACCTAATTAGGACCAAACAGAGGTTTCCTAACCAGATTAGGACCTTTTGGGATATAATTAGGACATTTTGATGGTCCTAAAATGTTTGATTTCGAGAATGAAGACTTGGTATTAGGTTTAGGGTTAGAATTGGGCTTCGGTTAGGAATTTAGCTATGATGGTTTGAGGCAGGGTAAGGGGCTTTATGTCAACGGAAGCCCTAACAAAAATAGAAATATGAAGTTCCCTGTTGACGGGGTGGACGCTCCATTTAATATTCTGCTCAGTGAGAATGTTTTGTCCTTTTTTTTAGTGGGTTCTGTCAGTCTGTTCTTTACAGATAAATACATTAAACATAAAAAACCAAATGAATGTTGTTGTGGAAAAAAAGCTCCCTTTGATGGTCAGCTTTATTACACTTCATAATGCTACAAAACGGCCCTGAAATATTGATGTGAAGCTCGGCGGAGGCTCTCGTTTGAGTTGTGTGCAAGGTAATTGAACACCACACTTTCCACCTCTCTCCTTTGTCCTCTGTTGTGAGCTACAGTCAGTCAGCCACCAGGATACCTGGCTGTGGAGAGAGAGGTAATTAGCCGGTGAAAGTGAGTTATCATCAGTTAAGCTCTGTTTTTGTAACTCGTTAGGAGGCGGCTTCTTGCTCATATACCACAAGAACAGGAAACAGGGTAACATTAGAGTGTGTTTAAACCACAGTAAACTTCATGTAGACAGCTCCCATCCCATCACTGTATTAACATAACACAGATAAGCCACAACGCTAGCGCAGAGGGGTCTTAAAAATTTCATGGAGGGTCAGCATGGACGCCGAGCAGGCTGCAGCCACACATCCCCACACACAGAAAAATGTGGTATTAGTACACGAACTCAGCAGTCAAATAAAAGAGCAAGTAAGAAAGCCAAGTATTTTAAACAATAGTGATTATGGTAATTATGGCAAAACATTTACAGTATATAATAATAAATGAGAATCAAACATCTGTCTGATAAAGGTGGAGCTGATTTTAACCATATCAAGTGCTGATGGTTTTTTAACAGAAAATGACACATCACTATTAATTATAATGTATGTACAGTATAAAATGAATACAATATTATTACATTAAAATCCCCAGATGGAGTATTTCCAAACTGTCCAAGCTGGTCAGAATGCATTAGGATGTCAGAATGCATGCTTATGTGTGTGTGTGTGTGTGTGTGTGTGTGTGTGTGTGTGTGTGTGCAGGCTCTACTAAAATGAAAGAGGTAAAACATATACATTCAAGCAAAGTCAAAAAGTAAAGATTATTTGCACAAACAAATCAGTGATCAACAATAAAAAACAAGAGTTCAATTGGAGGGAAAAATCTGTAGATACTTCAGTCAAATATTTGTTTTTTTTACAGGAAATTGACTTGTATGGTCAGTCAACTTTAATTCCGCATTAACCCCATAATTGAACACTGAGCCAGTCAGAAGTCGGCTACATCACGGCTGATCAGTGAAGCTGATATTCATGGCCTGATATTTATTCTCTTACTGCCATTATCAACCCGTAACCTGAGCCATACTGTGCACTGCTTGTGGGTTTAATGATGAGAATATATGGGTGTAAACTTTACTGTATCTATATGTTTTGTGCAGTTCCAGGAGGGAGCCGAATGTGCCCACCTGGGATCATTAAACTATCTCGAGCCATTTTTACCTCTGCGCAACACAGAACAGGGAAACTTTGTCAAACATTAATGAATGCAGTTGTACTGTAGCTGGAAATATTCACCGGGTGATATCAGCAGCACGAGTTCCTAAAGTTTAGTTAAAATGTGATTTTACATGCTGTGAAGTGTGTCACACAAACACACACACACACAAACACAGTGCTTGTGTCGTCTGCTGTGTTTGTCCTATAGGCATCGTGGCCCTGTGGTCTCTGGCCGTTCTGTCCTTTGAGCGGTTCTTTGTAATCTGTCGGCCTCTGGGGAACATCCGACTCCAAGCCAAGCATGCAATCCTAGGTCTGCTGTTCGTCTGGACATTCTCCTTCATCTGGACCTTTCCTCCTGTTCTAGGCTGGAACAGATACACCGTAAGCAAGATCGGAACCACCTGTGAGCCTGACTGGTGAGTGTTTTATCATCTCCCACCAAGAGCCACTGTATGACTATTTAAGCCACCAGAGAAAAGGGAGTTTTGGATGTTAAAGAAAACGCTAAAACGCTCCATAGAAATAAGAAGTGGAGAGTCAGGTGAAAATTCTTTGTGATTTTACATAAACATCTGCATTACAGTTTGTAATCTGACCCTTTGTGCCATATATTGATTGAAGCAACATTAAACTAAAGCCAAAGAATAAGTATCTTGAAACCAGACTTAAACCTTATGCTCTTACTGTGCACATGAGCAGATAACAATCACTCTCTGTCTCATATATGCATTGCTGCTTCAGCACTATGAGCTCACACTGTGTGAGCGGAAAAAGCCAAGAAAGAGGTCAGCTCTATAACATTGCCCCTCAGGGTGCCATTTGGATAATGCTATTTAGCTGCTTTGATCAAAGGTAGTGTTAGATAGTGTTTGCCTGAAGGTGTGTAAGACAGCCACTGATCAGGGGAATCAATGGTTTAGACAATGCAATTAAGACATCACCTTGTGGAGATGCCCACAGAATACATGACCCAATCCACCTCTGGCTGTAGGCGCTATGAGCTCTCTCAGGAAACATTTGGTTAACGGCAGGTGGGTGAACAGCACAGGCATGTGGGGGACAGAATGCTGCCGCACGCACAGCCTGATGCAGTTCAAAAGCCCCGTTTATGTACATATTACATGTGGATACCAAGTACTGGAAAGTCCCTAAATGTCAAAAGGCAAATATGCAAGGTTTTGAAGGACTCTGTGACTTTGGTAGCAGAGGATTGTCAGTAGGTGGATGTGTGTTTGGTGTAAGGGGTTGGGATGTAATCTTCTGTTAGTATCCCACCGACTCTCCTTCAAATCCCTTCCAGTGCTCTGGTACAGTGTTAGACATTTCCTCAAAGGGAACACAAAGGGAAGCCGCCAGCTCAATTGCTGGGGACGTGTTGCACATGTATCGTTTTAACTGTAATTATCAGTTTACGCACGGTGGTCTGTCGCGCAGCTTCTCTGATAAGTGGGACCACACGCGAGGAAACAACGGGCACTATCAGTATCGGTAAATGTACAAAACGGCAGAAGCACAGCACGTCATGCTGAACATCACACTGCTGATGCCTGTGTAAAATGCAAAATTAAAATTCATATTTTTAGTTCAGAGGCTCCTTAAAGATGGAGCAGCTGCAAACACCAACATGGTTACTGTTTAAAAAGGGGCTCGACCCTTAAAGGCAGGTTACTCACTGACTTTCACACTTACAATATATAAACCTGTACGAAGCTAAAACAAACTGTAGCAGCCAAAGCAATAAAATCACCGAGAGATGAAATGAATGAGGAGGAGGATGAACCACAGATGATCCACTGAGGCACAATTTGCTTAAAAATGGGATGCTAGCGATTATTGACAGATGTTAGAACACACAGTGCATCGCGGCTTGCGGCTGCTTATGGAGCTGAGTGGCCACGGAACTGTCAGAGTGCCAGTTGTAATGTTTAATGGTTTTAATGTTGTGGCTGATCAGTGTACATGAGATAAGTTCTTCCTTAGCTTTCGATCGCAAAATAAAACTGAACTAAACGAAACAGGGGAGCAGTTTAAGTGGTTACATCAACCGAGTTAACTCTTTAATGTTAGAATAATCTGGGGGACTCACATGTCGGTGAGCTTTACATGGTTGGGATGAAAGAAGCTCATCGAAATGTCCTGAGATTGACACAGAATGTTATGATGTAATAAAACTACAGAGAGCACAACCAAAGGCTGCATGACTGGCCGTCAGGATATGTTTAGGTGGAAAATGAGCACACACACACACACACACACACACACACACACACACACACACACACACACACACACACACACACACACACACATCCTGCCTTCAGGGATGCTGGCTTTAAGTGAGCTGCTATTATTTCAAGCAGTGTCCTTGTCCGTTTAGTTGGTTTGTGCAGCAGCTCACCAGCTTAAATGTTTGTTCAGTTCAATACAGAACAACCCGATTATTATTATTATTTATGATGAACTAATATTTCGCATTTGCAGAATCCCAAATGTGTGCTCAGTCATAATTTCCTGATTCAACGAGCATTAATATGCTTACATACTATTTTGTCTATGCCGCTGTGTCTACAAGGTAGTTTCCTACAAATGAACCTGGAGCTTATTTCATTTGAGCATGGTGGGTATTCTAATAGAAATAACACAATTAGACTAAATTAGAGGGCTCAGGGCCCCTAAATGGGTCACAGAGATTTGTCTCAGCTGTGAAACTTCCCTTTTAATCAAAACACAAATGAGGTGCACAACTGTCTTCTTTTTCTCCAGCTCCAGCCTTATAAAAGCCTCTGAATGCCACAATGGCAGTTCACAGACAGCTCAAAGCCGGGAAATTATAGGACTGTTAACCACATTGTTGTTAAAAAGACGCTCAAGAGCTCTCAAACACTCTGGCTTGATCTGAGGTGAATCATCGAAATCCGAAGCCAGAGCAGTGGAAAGTTTATTTTATGTTCGCCAGCCACTTATCTGTTCAGAAACTAAAACAGCCCCTTTTTGTCCATATCTGAACAGGTACACAACCAGCATGATAAATCACAGCTACATCATCACGTTCTTCACAACCTGTTTCATTCTCCCTCTTGGAGTGATTTTCTTCTGCTATGGAAAGCTCCTCCGGAAACTCAGGAAGGTCAACTCTTACACACCACACGCAAAATCACAGATTTTTGAAATGTACTGTTTTGTTAGGGGGGTGTTAGTAGTTTGTGGATGGGATGCTTGTATCCATCGTGCTCCACATCCACTATGTCAGACTAATTTTTATCTGATTTGTGGTTTTGATTGCAAAAAAGACTGAAAATATTTTTAAAAACATATATTGGATACTGCAGTTTAAAAAAAAAAAAAGATTTGGCGTAAACATTATCATTAGTTCAATTCTAATAATTAACACTTGACAACAGAAAGTTTTTCCATTGTCTCCAGGTGTCTCACGGTCGTCTGGCCAATGCCAAGAAGCCAGAGCGGCAGGTGACCCGCATGGTGGTGGTGATGATTGTGGCATTCATGGTGGGCTGGACACCATACGCAATCTTCTCCATACTGGTCACTGCTCACCCAACCGTTGAACTGGATCCCAGGCTGGCTTCCATCCCTGCCTTCTTTTCTAAGACAGCCGCAGTCTACAACCCAATAATCTACGTGTTCATGAACAAACAGGTAACACTGCATTAGTACAATGAATAGTACCAGATGTCATTTTCTGTTTTTCTTGGGTGCTGTCTCTCTCTCTCAATACCACATTGTGAACCACCTATTTTCCTCAATGTAAGCAAGCAGCGCTCGTTGGGTAATGATTATTGATGGACAAATATTGACTATATGAGTGCAGACTTTATAAAAGATGCTTCTTGATGACATGGCTGGATTTTAGTTATAAGCCTGTGAGAATATTTGACAAAGAATGCGTCACTGCAATTGTTACATCTTTGAATAGCTGAATATAGTTGAGTGTTAGAGGGTAAGAGGCTCCACTTTATTCTGTAATATTTAATTTGTTATCAATAAGTTGTTTACAATAGTAAAGTTCAACTGATTTAAATTGGTTTTTCATGCTTTTTTTATTTTGTCAGAAATGACTAAGTCTAAACCTCCTTGTTACCTTTTTTCACACAGTAGGTGCAACAAATAAGGGCTGTAATTTAAATCGAACCCTCTTACCCTCTTTTTATTTGTAGTATAACACAGCAGTTCCGTTATAAATATTCACAACTATCATGTAATAAATCTTACATAAGTAACCCCAGAACTGCAAAATACTCGCATAGCTATTTTTCATATTCAAATCTAATTATTACCCTGTTTTTCCCCATAATCTGTTTATTGCAATCAAGTGACAACAAATATGTATCCATAGGTACTGTGGAGGTACACTGTTGATAGTAATAAGTACACAATACGTTCTTATCCTTTTAAATTGTGCAGATTGGAGCCATTGGCAATAGTAGTTTTCATCCATGAACCTGCAAAAAAAAAAAAAAAATTGGTGATTAACTGTAACTCCACCTATAGAAAAGGCCTTAAACACAATGTTTAAGCAGTGACTTAGCTTTGCTTCGAAGCAGCAGTTTGCATGGCGCCATCTTATTAAAATACTTGAAAATTAAAGGGGGATTTTCCACCAATAGCACTCTTGCAGTAGTTTGGATGCAGTATGATGCACAAAATGGTACTTGTACAAACTGGTACCCGACTTTTCAGACAGTGGTTGCAGAACTTGAGCTTTACTGCTCCTAGGATGCTGCTGAACTCACCAACTTTGCTATAATGTCAGATGCTTCAAATGACGTTAGCTCTTGCAGTTTGGAGACTTCACTGTAAAAAAGGCCACTTGTGACAAAAGCTGTGCAACTGCAAATTGAGTAACATTGAAGTGAACAGTTTTTCGGAAAGCTGAACAGAAATCCAACTATACATACATGCACTTATTTTTCCGTCAATCTAGACTTGGTAACCTATAATGACATGAGGCTTAAACAGGCTTTGAGTCACAGTGCTTGATCAGTCAGAAAGGCAAAGCACCAATCCGAAAGAAACTCAAGCAATTTAAGTCTGAACTTATTTAGTAGCATATACCTAAGGCCTTAATAAACTGATGTCTTGTACCTTCTCCTACTCTCACTACCTGAGTTTTGTAAAAGCACTTCGAGCATTAAAGCGCAGGTGCAGTCACATAGTAAAACCCTAGTGATGGTAAAACATACTGCTGTAATTTAATAATGTGCATTAGGTTTGTGTACCTGGGAATAAATTGCCTTTTTTTTCCCCATGTACTTGCAAAGCAAAGTAGGTTTGGAAGAGAATTGAAATGTTTTACGGTTAAATTTTGTGAGCTGATATTACAAATCAAACAAGAGAACAGGCAATTTCCACAGAGTTCCAGCTTAAAAGCCCATTGTTAAGCTCACAGTGTGAGGCCAGTTATGCAGTAAGGGAAACGTTCGGAGCTAAAGAGTGTGACAGAAATATAGCATGTCATTAACATGAGAAGTATATGACACGCTTGCATGTGACAAACACATACAGTACAGGTCCAAAGTCCTTAAATGTCTTAAATGTGTGTTCTTTTTTTTCACAAAATGAAAATGGATTAATGAGCAGACACTTATTTTACAGAATAATGTGATTCATTTCACTAATGTATATAAAGAAACCAAATTGATACATTATTATGCCATAATCACTGAACGATTATAGATGGTTTATACGTATATGAACCTGAAGAGTTGCAGAATCAGGATAGAAAAAAATAAACAAACCAGAATTAAACATAAAAATCAATAGTTCAAAGATCAATAATGATCAGTGATTCATGCCACTAGTCTTTGGAATAAAACATGTTTGGAAAACTTTATAATAAAATATTTAGAATGTCTTTTGTAATGGCAACTCAGGATGAGATGGTGAGATATTAGTGTGACCTCATTGCTTCTGGGTAACATGCACGAGTAGCACGAGTCAATCAATGCTGGTTTTAAATATAATTTTAAACTAATGCTACCCATCAAAATGACATCTACACTAAACACTTCTTTTGTTTTTGTTTTTTATCCTTTAAATTAGAAAATATAAAATCGCTCTACTGACTTAAAGTTAACATGACAAACTACTTCACAAGAGTGTTGGAGAAATTTTGACCCAAAACACAACAACTAGTACATGTCAACCTTTTTAGACCAGGACAGACGAGGCAGGTGGGGGTGAGCAGGTGGTACGGCAGAGTTCAGCAACAGCTAATCGGAATGTCCAGCAAAGAATCCAGGACAAAGACAAGAGGTGAGAAACAAGGTCAGGCAATGGCTCTGAAAACGGGCAAACAAGGAACTGGTAGCACAGTTGGACATCTATGGAAACAGCTACATAACAGACCACACACACACACACACACACACACACGTGTGTTTGAACAGCCTATTTTCAAAATCCACCTCATCACATAATGAGGGATGGATGAAGATTTTTGGTTGGAACGGTCATACATCACACACTATTCATTATTTAGTTTCCATTAGTCATATTATTAGTTGTGGTGGGCGGCACGGTAGTGGAGTGGTTAGCGCTGCCGCCTCACAGTTAGAAGGTCCTCAGTTCAAATCCACCCGCTGGCTGCAGCCTTTCTGAGTGGAATTTGCATGTCCTCCCCAAGCTTGCGTGGGTTCCCTCTGAGGACTCTGGATTTCTCCCTCAGTCCAAAGACACGTATGCTACGTTAACTGCTAACTCTAATTTGCCTGGGTGTGTGAATGGTTTGGCTCTGAGACAGACTGGAGACCTTCCCAGGGTGACAGCTGGGAACATTGCACTATGGTGCTCTGAAATCCATGCGTTTAAGGTCAATCTGCAGGGGCACTTTAGCAGGTACCTGATTTAACTGAAGCACATATTGTAGATTTGATGATTTGATAATTAATGGTGTTTGTAGCCAACAACAATCAGGTGGAAAACAAAAGGAACTGGAATATAAACCTGTTCAAAGTGGGGCTGATGATTGGATGGGCATTTGGAGAGTGACAGGTGGATGCGGGTCTGGTTGGGGTCTGAAACAAAAAGACTGACTGAGCCAGGCAGGGAACAAATGAATGCATTGATGAGATGTGATTATTGCAATAAAATGGCAGTATTTTAATTTGTGTTACAGACCTGTTAGGGGTGTTTGAAATCGATGGAACCACCTTTAGTCGCTCTCCAGATTACTGCTTTATCGTGCTGTGGATGTTTGGGGGATAATGTGTTCGAGGCTATTCAACTTACATTTAAGATGACATTTAATGCCCTTACTCTGTGCACACGAGTGGTTTTAAAGGATGTGTTTTTCAAACTCGGAGAGAAGTATGGATGTAAGGGGTTTGAGAGCATATTTTCGGTCCCAGAGTGAGGGACGCCAGAGACATTAGACAGTAACAGAGATGTTATTGCCACAGTTTATGGGGCATTTCTGGTTTGAGGGGAGCAGTTAGGAGGCTTGTGTGTTAAATTAGCTACGTCATCAATGGTCAGACGTTGTGATTTTCCCCCCAGGGCTTCACAGAGTGGGAACATTGAAGTGGTCAATTAAATGTTTTGGGTTTTTTTTTTTTTTTTTTGTAGTTGTTGTTTCTTTAGATTTAAAGTAATATGGAAACCATTGACTGTGGGGCTATTAGTGAGAACAGGTTGGGAATGGCTGTGCTATTCCAAGAATAGGGACAGGGCACCATTGTCCCTGCCATTGTGTAAGTGTGTGTGCTTTTTTTTGTGAGGGCAATGCAGACACAAGTGCACGTTGACCTCTGGTTATTAACAGCAAAAATGAGTTTGACCATTATAAATGATGCTCTGGAAATACTGGGTTTAAGCACATGTAGCACATAAATTTAGAGACAACTATTATTCGCTGGGACAAAGAGTTTGTAACGAGTGTCGTATATCTGCCTGCACTGTTATGCCCCCGAGGCCATAATGACTTTTTAAGGCCAGTTGAAGGGCGACTTCACCAATTTTGACATCACCTGGAGGTGTTTTTCGTCAATAGGAGTTCAGATGATGTCATCTGGAGGAAATATGGAAAAGCAGATTGACCATAATTAAAAAGTCCATAGTGTGAGCAACAAGATAATATAATCTGAACTACAGGTTCCTCCAAGTGATGTCATCTGGAGGCATTTTTTCAACTAGAAGTGGAGATATATTTTAATATAGGGCAGTCAGAGGGAAGTGTAATGGCATTCATTTGCATTTACTACCCAAACTAAATCTAAAACAAGCAAGTTAAAGATCAGTGGATGCGCCTTTAAACTTGGTACCAAAAAAAAAAAAAAGTGCTTTTTTTAATTAGAATTTTTTTCTGTCCAGTTCAGGAAGTGCCTAATTCAGCTCTTCACCGGCATGGGGACCATCCCAGACAGCCACCTGAACCAGACCTCGGAGCGACCCGGAATTACTGCTGAGAGCCAGACGGGGGAAATGTCAGCCATTGCGGCCCGCATCCCCATGGGTGGCAGTGTGTCTCCCAGGTCCGACGATTCTCCAACCGACTGTGGCTCCTTTGCTCAGCTGCCCATCCCAGAGAACAAAGTGTGTCCGATGTAACAGTTAACCTCAAACTCTCCAGCTGTTCCCTTATGATCCTCTAACAAAAACGTCCATTACAACCTTCCGTATATGATGTGCTTGAAACTGGCTGTAGTATTTTTTAAGTATTTTGTTAATTCATGGCGAGGTTGGGGTTGCACAGGGAAGAAAAGAGAACCAACTTTGGAGAGTTTTCTGAGTTGATGCTTGTTTTTTTAAATTACTTACAAAATTTATCAAGCACATAAAACCTACAAAATGCTTTTATTAATAGTTTTTTCACTTTATGATTAAAAAGCACAACAGAGGGGTCGATAAGTGCACAGACAGAAATGCTCACATTCTTTACATGTAGAAAGCATCTCGGATATTGTCTTGACCGTCATCATGATCCACTTGAAATGGACTGTACAGTATCTGCCTTTACATCTCAGTGAGAAAAGAGGTTGCTACAAACGTCAGTTAGTTGAGGGCTAGCTAGTGTTTTACTGTTACCACGATGCATCCAGCCTTCCATCATCTCCTCGCCTTCGCCTTTTGAAGTCATGTGACGGTGCCTCCGGAGAGAGTAGCGTTTTCCTATGCTGTTTCATTACTGGGCTTTGGAAGTGCGTCTTCATTCATTGCGCAAATAAGGCCCAATGTGTTTGGGTTAAGGCTTTCATCTTTAGTGAAGATGGCCAATGGGATTTGGAGATGGCAGTATCCCTTTGCCTCTGTTGCAGATGCAGGACATATTTATAAAGTGCCAGCAGGGGATCAACACACACACAGAAATGCACACAACTACAAGCAGCACATAGATTTCAGTTTCACTGCCCGTATTACAATAAGCACCGTATAGGCGCCGATGCACGGATAAATATTTTAGCACCAGAAGAGTGGCTTAGTTCAGCAAGCCATGTTCAAAAGCAGCACCACCGTAAGCACAAATCAACAGCAATAGTGAAGTTAAATACTGTCACACATGTGACCCCGTCAGTGTTAGCCACAGTAGATGTAGCAGTGGGTGTTAAAATGTCTTCTACTTCAATTGTGCGTGTTTGTTCCTTGTCGCTGGATGTTTGTCATAAAAATTGTTGTAATCTCTCTGATTCCACTTTGTTAAGAAAATGTCGCAGTGTCGTGTCTGTTTGCGATGTACTGAGTTTTTTTTCCAATCACGTTTAGCCAGTCTGGTAAGAATAACAGCATCGATGAGCATCGATGCATCTATGCCAAAATCATTGTGATGCCTTGGTGAAATTAGCACAACAACATAAGACCCTCAGTGAAGACAACTGGCAAGTTAATGTCTATTTCTTTATTGTAATTAATAATCCGATCCTTGTTTATTGTACTTTATTATTAACCATGAAAGCTCAGACCTACAGTTGTCAGTACTTAGTAGTTGATAAAATTCCTTGGTTTGCTCAGATACTTCTCTTA
The DNA here is from genome assembly GCF_033026475.1 of Channa argus. Classification (NCBI taxonomy): domain Eukaryota; kingdom Metazoa; phylum Chordata; class Actinopteri; order Anabantiformes; family Channidae; genus Channa; species Channa argus. The sequence continues at coordinate 50,209,359 of NC_090197.1, forward strand.
CAGTTGCATGGTTCACTGGTTTCTTCAGACTCATTTTAGCAGTAGGTAGCTGACTTTTGGCAAAACACTCTGATAAGCCTCGGCCTAAGCTACCTGTTAGCAACAAATGGTGGACTGGCAAAGCCTGCAACAAGCAAACACATTAACAACAAATGGAATTTTGTGCCGATTTGTTTCGGCAATGTTTCCCATTTAGTTTCCAACCTTTCTGCCCTTTGTTCTGGCACTTTTTTCAAGTTCACTGATTCATCACTTGAATCAAGTTATTTGACACTGGACTTGTCCTGTGTCCTGTGGGAAAGTCCTAACCCACCAATCCAGAGCAACTTCCTCCCGGCAAAGGTTTCTGTGTTCAAACGTGACTGCGTTCAGATCACTACAGCTGCTATGAATCATCCCACAGTAATATGTTTAAGGTGGTTGTTTTTGCCTGCTTGTACAAACTCTAATGTCTCAACATCCACTGATTAATTTATTGATGCGAAGCCGCTTTTCACCTCTGCCGAGTGTGTCAGAATGTTTTGTTAGTGTTCGTAAAAATAAAATGAGAAACACCCGTTTCATGTACTGCTTTCATGTACTTTCATGTATATTAGTTTTATCAGTGAGTGGGCTTCAATCCAAATGTGTGTTTCCATTCACCGCCATTGTGCAAATACAGTACAAGGAGTCGGTTTGTCCGCATAGAGCTCGTCACGCTCATTTTTCAACGGAAAAGCAGGAGAAAGAAAAGGGTGCAACAAGATTGATCAATTTATCTGAGAATATTTTGAACCCAAAAAGTGAAGAAAAAGGGAAAAACATGGGACAAATGTAGCTGTTGCATTTCCTGTATTTGAAGCAGAAGCTGATCCGTTGATGTAAAATGCTTTTATAAGTCAAGGTTTATTTGCTTTAACTATGTTCATATTTTCTCCTCATTTCCAGTATCTATCCAAAACATATGGATGGATGAGAGAATAATCCAGGACCAGGCAAAGTTTTCTTTTCTCATTTGTGTTACATTGAAGCTTAAAACATGTGTTATTGCCCTTATCTGGATGACACAGCCGTGTCTTGCTGAAGAATCCAACCACAATGATGCCAACCTACCTTAATGTCCGTGTTTCAACATCACCAGTGGTGAATGACTCCTCCTGTCCAGCAGTCAGTGCCATTAAGTACTCGTTTAACCTTTCCCAAGCTTCTTCACCACAGACTTGCACACACACATGCAGGTGTAGATACAGTAGGTGTGTAGAGGCTTCTGGAAGTAATAACTTCACCTTAAAGATAAGACAGGCCATAAATCAAACAAACCTGGCAGTGTCTTTGGTGCATGGATTACAGAATGCACTGCCTACTAATAACAGGGAGCAACACTTTCAATATGTATAGATGGATTAAAAATCCCATCACTCACTTCTTTACCCTGAATATCCAATTGCTCCGCATTTGTTGTGTTGAACTTACAAAGGCATGTCAAGACGTGCTCTGCTGTATGTTGGTTGGCAGCATATTTTGGGGGGTGGACTACCAACCTCGGCAGGAAATTTGTAAAGTTCAGCAGAACCAGGTGGACCAATATCCAGGTCACTGCAGACACACAGCATGGGCTCTGAGCCATTAAGTTGACCAGGCGCCGCTTGTTTTTTGTTTTGTCTTGAATTTGACAGACATGTGTTTACAGGTCATAGATGTACGCTGGTTTTAACGATGTCTGTAATAAAGTCTTTTTTGAAAAGCATGCACTGTGTTGTAACTATTTGTAATTTTAGCTACTATAATAAAAATGACTTTTTTAATTTTTTTTTTAATTAATGGAGTCCAGGTACAGGCCCACTTCATCCAGGCTCACAGGATTCACACCACCACATCCTGTCCTCCATTAGCCTGGATGCAGATTGAGATCCAGACCACCTTAAAAATGGTGCCACAAAATGTCAGAGAGATCAGTGTTGTGTTACTCTAAAACTGTTTAAAGTGCTTGAACCCACACTATGCATGTGTTTTTTTAACATTAACTACAAAGAAAGGGCTGACACCTCTACTGGAGTGCAGAGCTGATGTGGACTACACAAGGAATCACAGAAGCTTTCTGCTGATCCTGAACACAATTATTTCTTGTCTATATCTAAAATCCATTCCTTTCTCTAATAAGACAAAAGAAAAACTTGTGGCACAAACTTACTAGCTGTCAAGTTGGACATGGGGAAGGAAACTGAAAAGATTCACTGTAAAACATTGGCACATTTTAAAAAGTGATTTCAGCCTAAGAGACTGTTTTAAGGAGGAACCCTTTGTAACCTTCAAAAGGAGAAGAAACATAAAGAACAGAGTCGTAAGAAGAAGCCAGTGAACTCACAATACAGGCAACTTTAAATGTGGAGCCTGTCAATACAGGGACACAAAAGAAATTGAAAGCTCTCAATCATTCAGTCAAAAAAAAAAAATGGATCAATATCAAAGATTTTATTGCCTGCAAAACCAAGAATGTCATCTACCGTATATGATACAATGTCTGTGTGTGTCAGACTGTGGTCATCCATCAATCCAACAGTTGCTGGTTCAAACCCCGGTTCCTCTGGTCACATGTCACTGAACCCCAACTTAGTTGCTTCTGGTGATTGTTGGCCAGCTGCATAGCAGCTCCCCCATCAGTGTGTGATTGTGTGTGTGTGTGTGTGTGTGTGTGTGCTTGTGAGTGTGAATGGGGAAACAAAAAGTGCTGTAAAGTGCTTTGAATGCCAAGAGGTCGAAAAGCTCTATATAATTGCAGATCATTAAACAAATATACATAGACATCAAATTCTCTGAAAGAAAGCATCACCACTAACCCTGTTGGTGTTTAAACTCATTAAAATGTCCTCCAACCGTTTTTGGCTTGTCCCTTCAGGGGTGGCCTACCATTTTATCTGCTCAGGACTGTCACCGGGGGGGACCATGGTGGGTTGAGGGGGGCCACATCTGGTGGGGTTTGAGCCCATGGCCTTCTACATCCCAACCACTGAGTCACCAGGCCCCCATCAATGCACAAATATGAAATAAACACCACATATCATTATTTTCTTCACAGAGGCGATCAAACCCAACGTAAGAGGAGGTAACATAAATGTTTTTTTTATTAAAAAAAAGGAGACATTGTGAATTTTTTTTAATCCTTTTTGTAATAATTAATGTTTTTAGGAGTCTTTAAATATTTTTAATTCTAAACGTAATTCTAAACATATACCTAACTACCAATGGAAACATGGCTGTTATACAGTATTTAGGTTTGTATATGATTGATTGTTTTGGTTGGTCTAATAACTTCTCTTATAATACAAAAAGAATCATGACCTTTTTCCCTCTTGCTGAATTTGTGGGCTAAATGAAAAATACAAGGCTGAAGAATAATCTATTTAGTGTAACCTCTGTGAATTGAATGTACTGCAGTGACTACTCAGATTTTCTCATAATTCATGCCCACAGGGAAATGAATACATGAATATTGTTTTCTGAAGTGTTTTTCTAAATCGCAGTTCCCTGGGAAGATGGGTGTGTCAACATTGTTAAAATTGACTCAGTAACCAAAGACACTGGACTGTGTTTATGGCTCCTCTTACATTTCAATGGGGATTTCTCTCTTTTATTTTACTGTTTGTGCCCAAAGGTCTTAATTACTGGTCACGTTTGACCTGTGTATTTTAAATATTGCTCTGAGCAATATTCTGAGCAACAATCTCATTTCTGTTCCCCGGTGCAACATTTTTGCTACCTCGACAAGCATTTTTGTCAAACAAATGTATCTGCTGATCTTGTGTCCTTAATTCATCATCATACACTGTATCTGAGAAATGCAAAAGATTTCTGATAAATGACAGCAGCGTGTTATCAGCGCTGTACAAGGCATTTGTAGAAACTCATCCTTCCACATATTACACAAAAAGGAACTTGAAAACTCAAAAGCGACAGCTGACAGTTAATTTATTTTCCTTAGCCAAGTTAAGTCGAAAGGCGTAATTCCAAATGCTTTAACTTTGTCCTTTGTGGTTCAACAATCAGCCAGCAGAATTAACAGGAAGTGCAGTTTTTGAAGGCTTGCAGCCTTTTCAACTCAACTCATCCCTGACCTGTCTGCATATGAAGAAACAATATCAATCATCCATCCTTCTTCTATATATATATATATATATATATATATAGTATTCTAATCAATGAAATATTGTAAAAAGCAAATTACATTTTGATTAAAATATAGATGAAACAGACCAAGTTAATGATAAAGAAAACATGAAAAAAGTGAGAAGGAAAGTAAGAAAAGACCAGAAATATATAAGTAAATAGAGAATCCTTCGGCAGACTGGTTCTTTTTTAGCTTTTATGCTCCAAGCTTTTTTAAACAGAGAGCACAGACTGGTTCATACACTGGACGCATGCTGGACAATACCATTAAAATCAACATGTAAGCTGACAGGCAAACGGAGTAAGGACTTTAAAACAGCTGTTAATGTTTGTTATGTGGTTTCTCTTTCTGCTTCTTGTCAAGACTCAGGCACAAGAGCTTTAAATCAACTGTAACTGGTTTACGAGATATTCAGACAGACCAGAGAGGACAGCATTACAATAGTCCAGTCTGCGGACTATAAAAACGTGCATTAGTCTGCGTATCGCTCAGACAGAGGAGTGACTGTGCTTTAGCAATTTATTTGAGGTGATAAAATGCAAATTTGGTGACAAAACCTTCTAGCCTGACCTGTTGATTTGCAGGAAGTCCTACGGAATTTAACAGTGTGTTCAATTTCTCTCCCTGACCTTTTGGACTAATGACGTAAATCACAGTTTTGTACTGGTTGAGCTGTGAGATGTTCTGTCACATCTGGGCACTAATGTCTAAAATATATTTTAAAGCGTTTAGTTGCATCCTAGAGTCTTACTCTCTATTGATTTGTTTCCATGTCAAGAAATTCTGGTCTTCATGTTATGTTCCACCTTTGTGTAAAGAAACTTCTGATCATAGAACAGTTTCGCTGCTCTCTGAGTCTAAATCTCGAACAGTTTTGGGCTTATTTTATTGAAAGCCTTTTAAATCACTAACGCCTTTAATAATTCACAGTTAAATAAATCTCACAAAGAAGTTTTTAAGGTCTGCAGACAAGACATACTGTGTAAAAGATCTAAAAGATCCTCAAGTATTATTAATGAAACCCCTCACTGTATTCACCAATGATTAGACATTCCTTCCATCTAAATGTCAGAAGTTTGATTTATCATGAGTGTCTTTTATTTTTCGCGTGCATGTATCATATTTTCCTGACAGAAATGGTTTTCCATCGATTTAACGAAGACAGACCCTCATATGAATCAGATGTTTCTGCTGTGATAATTAAAATGTATTTTAACGGTATTATGCATTGTCCACCTGCTGCTTCTTCGATCCTCGAGTGGTGTTTTCGAGCATTGTTTTCCAGTCTTTTTTCGTTTCTGAACAGATTGACAGGGGGAATTCAGTGCTTTGCTCAAATGCCTTTGTTGAATGCATTTCTACGGCTGCTGCTGTCAAGTGGTCTGTCCTCCGTCGTCCACCCAGTGGAAGATTTCAGTCCATTCTTTGAAGCAGTAGTGACACCAGTGACTCTCTATATATCATGCAGGAAATATAGTAAATATTAACAAGGGCTGTCAAACCACATGCCATGGATGACAGCTGAGATGAAGTGTTGGTGCAGGCAAAGCTAAAGAAGACAGAGTAGACGGTGGCATAAAACATAGTAGCAGAGGTCCAAGAGGTAAAAACTTATGTACATGGCATTCAGGAGTTTTTTCAGACCCCTTCCACCTCTTTCACTACCTGATTTTTTTCATTAATCTACATTTAGAAATATCTGTAAATGTAAAAAAAGCTTGTTAAAAGGAAAACCTGAAATATCACATTGGCCTAAGTATTCAGAGCCTTTGCAAGGTGTCTTGGTGTCTCTAGCTCAGGTGTCTTCTTTTTCCATTTCTCCTGATAGTTGTTGATATGTTTTTACAGCTTGACTGGAGTCCACCTGTGGGAAATGAAACCGTTGATGATTAAACTGGACATGCTTTGGAAAGGCACAACACCTCTCCATATAGGAGGCCTCACAGCTGACAATACATACTGTATAAGAGTAAATGCCATGAGGTCAAAGAAACTGCCTGCAGAGTTCAGAGAGAGGAGTATTGCCAGACACACATCTGGGGACGGCTACAAAAACTTTCTGCTGCACTGCAGGTTCCCAAGAGCACAGTACCCTTCATAATTCTCAATTAGAAGAAGTTTGGCACAACCAAGATTCTTCTAAAAGCTGGTTTCCCAGCCAAGCTAAGCAGTCGGAGGAGAAGGACCCTAGTAAGCACGATCACCAAGAACCTAATGGTCACTCTGACTGACCTCCAGAGATCCTGTGTGGAGATGGGACAAAGTTGCAGAACGACAACTGTGGCTAGACGGAAACTTCGCCCAACACTAAAAGCCTGAGTTTGCAAAAAGCACCTAAAAGGCTGTCAGACTGTGATGAACAAGGTCTCTGATTCTCTGACGAAACGAAGATTGAACTGTTAGGTCTCAATTCTACAGGTTATTTCGGGAGGAAACCCGGCACCACTAATCACCTGCCCAATACCATACCTACAGTGAAGCATGGTGATGGCAGCATCATGCTGTGGGGGTGTTTTTGTGTGCAGCAGCAGGGACAGAGATATCCTCAATGAAAACCTGTTCCACAGGGCTCAGCAAATCCGACTTGCTGGAAGGACAACCATCCAACATGACAACAATCCTAAGCACAGGACAGCAAACCTTTAATCAATGGCTTGAGAAGAGCTACATGTTGGGGTTGAAACTAGATGCAGTGAATAAAGATGGCATCAAACATTGTTCTAATCAGAGCATCTCATCTAGTGCAAATCTAGTTAATGGACTTTAATTTAGTTTGTCCGGTTTAGGTTCTGCTTAGTAGATTTGTTTTGTAGCAACATGACAAGATGACACACATTTACATGAAAACTAAAGTAAGAAATAAAAAGGCCAACGTTTAAATTAATTAAGATTAAATAAAAACCTCGCTCCACCGATCAAGACACAAGCCAATTGCAAGAGTCAAGTACTTAAGAGCAAAAAGATAAAAGCAAATCTTACATCTGTCCGAGACAACATCACTGCAATAAACTGCAGATCTGACTTTGGCCTTTATGCGCAGTCCGTCATAGCTTAATACATTAAGCTCCTGACTCCGACTCACTGAAAATTAGAGCAATATAATATATAATTATCCATCCATTATCTGCTGGAGCCAATCCCAGCTGTCATGGGGTGAGAGGCGAGGTATTTATTGTATTTATACTGAAGACCATGATCTATAGTTACCTGAACAAATATGGACCTTCTGAACCAACCAACTTACAGACGTTGCCATCACTGTTGGCATGGCTAAAAAAAAAATAAAAAAATTGCAATTTGGATTTCTAGCCATGCTAGCAGCTATCTGTATTTCACTCTTCAGATTCAGACCTGGCCTGTCTGTTCATCCATCCAACCATCCAACCATCCAAGCTGCTCACCCTGTGTAGGTTCACTGGGTTCACTGTCATGTTCACTACCTAAGAATGAGGAGAAAATACAAACTTCACACACAACAAGCCCCATTCAGCCTGGCTGGGTTCAATTGGGGATCTTTTAAGCTGTGAGATAGGAGCTCTTATCCCTCCATGTTCAAACTTACGGTGAACCAGTGAAATCAGACCTCTCTCCCACTGCCCAAACATTTCTGTCATCCATGTTTTTGTGTTGGAAATGCTGTAAATCCATTTGGGTCAAAAAGTCTCACATCTAACGTTTATGTTATTCCATGCACAGGATTCTACGCTGCCTACCTCGGGTGCCCCTCTGAGACTGTCGAGACAAAATCCAATACCTCCTTGTTTGTCCCACTGTGTAGAATTCACTATCTACTGCATGACTGACACCTCAACACTCACTTTGATTTTGATGGAATGGGGAAATGAAACTGAAAAGGAGAGCAGCTATAGTTAAACCCTAATCAATGATGGATGAGTTAATCGAGCAAATGCATCGAACCATCTCAGCAGGATGGAGATTTTTGAGGAGACCACACAGTTTCAGGAAAAGGGAAATATTGGAGGGAATTTGTTCGTGACTCAGTAATTAAAGGGAGCTCGGTATGTAACGGTGAATTGATAGTTTCAAGGTCTTGCGGGTGTCATTACAATCACAACATGATCCCAGTGCTCTAACCCACGTACGGTACCTTTCTTTCAAGCCTCCAATTCACAGGTGATTTAGGATCCCTGTGCTCCTCTTTGCTTCAGATTCAGCCTGGAAATAGAATGACAGCACAAACTGCATCACTCCTCTTAGCTGCTGTAAAAGCCTTCTACTCCCTCCTTTCCCTCCACTGTGGCTCAAAGATGCCAAAAGGCAATCGGGAGTTGACTGGACCATAATTCCTCTTGTTTTACAGTGGTCACTATCAGGGCCCAGGGGCTATTTGCTTACCTTGTGTTGGTATGATACCATCTCCCTACTAGGTTCAGCACAACAGATCCTCGACTGACAGCAAGATGAAGCCGTATCTCGCTGATGACAGAGAGGGAGCTGCTGATGTGTGAAGCAGGCCATCATACACAAAGCGGCTGGACTGGGGGGGGTAACACCAGACAGATATGTTCATACAATGGCACAGGTTTAAAGCAAGCTTCACGAAGCAGGTAAAGTTATGAAATGAAAAGCTTTTACTGTAAGGAGTGTAAATGCCTTTCAGAAAAGCTTTAGTCTGTTTGTGTGTGTGTGTGTGTGTGTGTGTGCAAAAGAATGGGAGGCATCCAGAGAGTGATGGGAAAATAATATGTTCCAATATGAGTCTGAGTTGAATACACTGGATTAAAAGAGTGGCAGCCACTGTTATGAGTGAAAAGAAGTGCAACGTTCATATTTCTCGGGTGTCAAGCATCATAGGTGTTTTCAGCTTTCAGAAATTTCCAGTTCGCTGTCGTCACTGCGCTGCCTTTGAGAGCAAAATTCATTAAGCCGAAAATCTATCACACTTCAGCCCCAAGAGAAATAAATTTCCTCCCAAGGTGCTAACAAAGTTTGTCGTGGTGAAAGCAATTTTGTCCTGTCAGTAATGTCAAGCCTGAGTTATATACAGTAGCCATTGATTTTCTTTCCCGTGATCCTTTGTGTTTTTAATTGTTCTTGTGCACACGTCTCCATGTAGTGAAATTAGTGCGACTGTGTAACAGCACATGTCGGCGCCAATGGTTTGTCTTGCAAATTACACTTGGCCTCTGTGTAGTTTTAGTTCGGTCGGGGAAATCAGAATTCCCTGCTAGAGCTCACTGAGCTCTTCCTGCTCCAAGTCAGCCAGCAACAGTGAATTGTGTGTGCAGCCTACAAGTAAGTGCTAAGGTCATTTTAAACTGCAATGGTACACGTTAAAGACAAATCAGTGGTGTGTTGCTGTTGTTCATTACATTTGGCAACACTATACAAGTAACTAACTTTCTACAAAACATAGTGAGAAAATTCTGACATGTAATATAAATGGGAAGTTGCATATATGTCGATACTAAAACACATCAAAGAAATGTTACCAGACAACACAGTTTTTGTCACAGCACCCGCTCTCTCATCCTCCACCCCCCTCTTTCTCTCTCTCTCTCTCTGTTTTGTGTGTTTGTTGGTCTCCCCAGTGCACCTGGACTGCGGCAGCGGCAAAACCTGCATGCAATCATCCGCCCTAATGACAGCAGCTCTTATACCAGTCTCCTTCACACCACAAGTCGCCAGATCGTCTCAGTAACTGCCACGGTACTCGAGTGCACTAAGCTCCTAAGAATCAAGCTGTATAGTTTTACTAACCTGCTCTCTGTGTCTCCCTGCTCCCAGAACCTCCGGCCGCCCTGTCGCGTCCAAACTATTCCCTTCAACTCCTCGTCTCCACGGTCACCATTGGTCTTCCTTTACGCCTCTTCCCCGCACTGGGTTCAAGCTCCTCCGATCAGGCTCTCCTCCCCCGGACATCGCTCCCCATCGGCCCTCTCCTTATCCCTGTCTCTACCCGTGCTACCTACCCTCCCCCCAATAAACCATTCTCCCCTTCCTAAATAACCTGGTTCTGTCTCTCTTTCTGGGTCCACTACCATCGACTGCACTTCGCAAGTGTGACAGTTTTGTCCACTAAAATATCCGAATTTGCACTTAAACATCAGTTTTGTTTCCTAGTAGAATGTGCGCAGTACTACATCGAGTTTGCCCGAGTACGCTGTTAAAGTTTCGTACTGTTGGGTTTAAGGTTAGAGACACATAGAGAGTTGGCCCAACAGAGAAAGAAACTGTCAGCTCACACACAAAGTAGGATCTTTCTCTAATCCTTGCTTAACCTAAATGCACATTGTAATTCATTCAAAAAGACGTTGCACTGGATTGAAATCCTTTCTTTATTGCATTCCCTCCAAAAACGGTATCTTGTTTGCAGTGTAGAAGGAAGTGATTTTAGGAGACAGGACGAGACATTTTGATCATTAATGACCCAAAGCAGGGTTTTACAAAGCAAGTTTCACGCTTATTCAGTCGAAAGGAACTTGCTTGAGATTCCGGGTAAAAATACTGGGGACTCCCCAACAGTCACTTCTGTCAGAGAAGTGAGATGTCCTTTGCCACTGAATAGCACTTTTGGGAAAACTACGACATGCGTGACTCATAATCCCCCCCCCCCCAAAAAAAAACGGTGGCCCTGAGAGCTCATGGCCCTGCAAGTCGAGAAAACGCATGCAAATAAAAAAAAAACAATACAACTTGGAGCCGTTGTAGATGTTTCTGTTAGTGCTGATTAAAAATAGTAATATCAGAAATATATTAACAGTCGTGTCAGTTAGTCAGCTTGAGAAACATTACATTTAGTCTCTGACGCTGCATGTAACAAATGCATACGACCTACAGTATACTGGAAAAAGGTTAGAGATTTTTCCAAGAATAGTGCTTTAAAAAAAAATAAAAAATGAAATCACACTTTTTCCTCCGAGATACTGACAGTCACAAAAACCAAACCAGCTGAAAACGCTCCAAGTGTAATAACTTACATAAGTCAGGTTACACACAGACTATATTATACACGACCTTATTTGACTATAACCCTGTGTTTATTTTCTCTTGTCCATTTCCACTGTGGAGCTGAAAGTTAGATTTCATGTTAAGATCTGAACCATTATCATCAATCCCTGTCTAGAAATGATGCAATTGTGTTACATCACAAACAGTGCTGTACAAAAACAACAATGGCTGTCGCTCCCACGATGATTTTTCAGAACTGGCTGTGGTGTAAACTGTTGGTGCATAAATTTTCCACGAGCATCAGTCATTTCCCACAAGATGAAAAAGCACATTAAGGTTCTCTATTTCCCCTGCACTTTTAAACCCATCATTAATTAATAAGATATCATTATGTTGTCAAGACTTCAGTGTTCATATTTTATCCTGGGGGAGAAAAAAAAGGGAAAGGCCGAAAATCCTGATGAGTGAGAAGGCCCTGTATTGTTGGGGATTCAGACGGAGCCTAAAAATAAATCCAAATGTCAGTGATAGAGTGGAACCTAATTTCTAAACTGGGCTCTAAAATAATTAGTCTTGAGACTTAATATGAATGTTCTGATTCAGTTATTCAGAATCATTATTCCAGCATTATTCCACTGAATTCCACTGTTCTCTGTCTGTATTTGATAATCCAGTGCATTTAGTGAGATGACAGATTTATCCATAAGTTTGTTATTGTAATAAGAATAAAGTGGATATAGGTTCGAAAATCGCTCTGATTTCATCACTCTGCCTGTGCACAGCTTCGGCTCACATCCTTATCACCCGCTGAATACATTTATCTGCTTTTCTGTCAGATGACAATCTTGCTTGTATCAGGCGCGCGAGCTGAAATATCATTTACTGGCCCCTTGCTGTCATTTCAGTGTGTGCACAGCTGCGCTCCACCATCATCCCAGCGCCTTCGCTGTCTGCGACTGCTTGATTTGAAGATTTCTGTTTGAAATTTGTGCCTTAACGAGCAACAGCCAAACTGATCAAAGCAGCCACGCAGTAAACACAGATTGTCAGCTCTACATCATTTTTATAGTGAGATGTTCTGAATTGTGTTATATGTTACTTCTGTGTTATATGTGCGCTTCCTGTCTTCTATCGTTGTCGCTTTTAATAGTTAACACGACTTGCAGCCAGACTAAAATCATATTTCCGCATCTGATGTCAAGATGATATTTCAGCCGTATGCTCAAACATTAATAGGGGTTTTGGAAAAGAACTGTCTTTCTGATAATTGCCACGAAAAACAAAACAAAAGACATGACAGTAAAGGCCAGATTTGCACACACTGAAATGTCAATTTGACTAAGTAGTACACTTAATAATACACTTGAAGAATGAAGAATTATTGTTTGGTTTTGTTTATTAATACTGTCTACTGTCACAACTCACTGTCAATTATTGTCACTTGCCTACTAAAAACATAAATACAATGATGAAATAATCAACAGTTGTAAGAATTCATACTTTTACCATGTCCCTTACCTCAATAATCAAATGTCTTTCATGGAAATGAAATGAAAATCCAAAAGCCACTAAATAACCACATGTCCTCTGATGTTACTTGGAACTACGGAACACTACATAAACTTAGAAAAAGCAGTCCATTATTCTTTATAAGGGAGGGAAACGGGAATGAGAGTTACCTGATCCAGGATCCAGGAAGAGTTGGAGTTAAGATCATAGCTTGTATTTCATTGGCAGAGATTTGTCATTTTGGATTTTGGTGTTAGTGGAGATTGGGATCAGCAGATTTTCTGCCCCTGCTCATTTCCTGTTATCTCTACACTTCTCTTCCGTCAACATGTAATCTGAGAGCAGAAACACGCTGAAGTAAATTAATTACCCTTTACGTGAGCATCACAATGCTCACAATTAAATCAACACGTGCCAATCTTCACAGAATGAAGTACCAAAAAGAAACCTAGTGAGTCCTCGATCCTTAGAAAATGGCCCGAGTTGTCTGACTCCCAGACAAATGCTGGTGGGGGGGTATGTAGAGCCTGAGACAGCATTTGGAGAACTAAAACCAAACTGAGACAGATGGCATGTGTGGGGAAGATGGCACGAGCTGAGCTGCAATGGTCAGCAAGTGAATCACAGCGCTGCTGTTTCTCATCTCCTCACCAAAGAGAGGTGTGTAGCGAGTGAGGGTCCCTCACAGTAAAACCAAGCAAACGCCCGACTCATCTGTCCCATATTTAATCAGTGATGTACTTTGACTTGCTGGCAGGATCCTTTGAAGATTAATCTCATTATAGAGAGAACACTGGGTGAAGTATGAAGGAAACGTATCCCTGCCCGTTTTGTTTCTACCTGTATTTAACATCGTGGAAACTCTGATTAAACTAATGCTACAGTAGATTAAATAAGGAATCTGAGTTCACTCGCCCTCTTTCATGGGCAGGATACACATAAATAGATTTCAGCTACGTAAAAGGCAGTTGTTCAAACTGTACAATAGTAAATGTAACATGAGCTTTTCTTCCAAATCTGCTTTGCTCTTCGAGACACCACTAGATAAAGTTTTTTTCTTTATATGGGAACAAAGTTATCAACATGCAGTTAAATACAAACGTTTGCCGAGCATCTGACTTAAGAAAACCTTTTATTGAGTGCACTTGACCTGAGCCCGGGGATGATCTTTTAGTAAGACCTGACCAAGTGTTACCAAGGTAACCCTGGCTGTGGTGAAAGTGCACGACTGGTGCACTTTTTCAAAGTGGTCAAAGTCTACATGCAGTCGCATCCATGGAGAGAGATTTCTGTCTTCAAACAGCAAGCAGCCTTAAAAACCGAAATCAGTAAACTTCAATGCATTTAGTGAGTAGAGGCGATAACTGTGCAGTACACAACACCACAGATATTAATAAAATAACCCTACAGTCACCCTTGATAAAATAATGCCAACTTTCTGGAACCTGGGACCACATTTCATTCTCTTAACTGCTCTCAAACCAAATCCCCCAAAACCTTGTTATACCTGGTATGATGTGTTGCTGTCTCTGCAACATCAAGGATCATCCTCTGTATGATTTTTCTACAGATTTCTTAGGACCACAACACACGATCCCTCCATCACTCTGGCCTGGTTGCTGCACAGCCATTCAATAGTCCAGTTACTGCAGAACTAGTAATGATGTAATAGGAAGTAGTGTATTGATCCCTGATACACGTGCACTGTTGTGGATAATTACAGCCACACATTTCAGTGATGTAACAGTTGTGGGCACAAAGATTTAGGCAGCAATGTCGTATTGACTGAAGCGTCAGTTCTCTTGTTTTATTCCAGCTCTAGTCCAACTATACAGGATTAGAAAAAAGCAACAAAACCAAAATTAACTCTGATTATGGTGTGTGTGTGTGTTTGTGTGGGGAGCGCATGCACACCGTCTGCAGCAATTACGAGTGAATGTTTGAATGGTCATGCAGGCCACCAACTCATCCCGTAGTTGCTGTTGCTCTCAAACAATACAGTGCTCTGCTCGTTATCCAGCTAAACCTGCACTACTCACTGCTGACTACCTGGATCAGGTGTGTTCGGTCATTGGCAACTGGATGACACCTTGTCGCTTCCAGCTTCTTGTTTGACTGAACATACATGACAATTCCACCTGCTTATAACAAGAAGTCAGGAAAGCTGTTGTAAAGAAACAGAAAGTAGGTCGTGGAAATGTGACTTGCTGAACTTGTATGTTGCCTTAACCTGCTGGTTACAAGTGGGGATTAGTGTGTTTTGGAAGCAGGTGCAAAAGGAAGTAATGGGGTCTGGAAGCCCAACTATCTGTATAGTTTTATTATGTAAAGGGCCTTGCAATCGGGCTACGATGAGGTTCAGGATTTAAAACTCGCTGTGCAAACCAACAATGTATGATGACTATTGTGCTACACATGAAAGCTGGTTTCATCACATAACACACAATGGTGAATATCTTTGCAACACACACGCTGTGTAAATGAATACTGCATGTTGGTATGACTAAATAAACACACACACAGTAATCCTGCTAATACTCGACTGAACATCTGTGACCGAACTGGGTGCCACAGTGATCAAATGTCCTTGTAGAGCACAGATACTCGAATTAGAGACATGTTTTCTATGCACGGTTAATGCAGTTGTGTTTAATGCTTTAATTCACCTTTGACTTTTTGTACTTTTCTTATATTTATGTTCATAGTTTTTGCATTTTTAGACCCAATAAAAGAATGCAGCATGTAGTACTGCGTAAAAAATGTTATACCGGTCAACTGTTTTCAGCAACAGACACCAAAGAATTCCAGCATGAAACTTTTCTTAGCAATTATTCTTTCATTTATTGGAGGTTACATTTTAGCCAAACTGCTAGTGTCTTCAGGGAGGCCGGTGGCCGCTGGTGTGTCCACTTCTGTGGTCTAGACTGAAATATCTCAACAAATTTTTCATGTACTGCCAGTAACTTTGGCAGACACATTCTTGGTCCACGGAGACATTTTTCACCCTCCGTCAGTAGGTTGACAATTCACTCAAGTAGCTTTGGATGAGTAATAAGAGTGTAACTTTATAATTCATGTTACCAAAAAGATTAACCCGGTTTTTATTTAACTACTTATTCAACGTTATTTAACTACTACATCTGTTACAGTTCCCCCTCCTCCACCTCCCTGTCTCCCACCTTTTCCCTTTCTCCCCATTTGTCCTTGTGTGTGTGCATGTGTTTGTGTATGTGTGTGCAGGTGTACCTGGGGCTGCTGTGGTGGTGGTCACACCTGAACCTAAAACACTTGATGACAGCTGCTCATACACCAGTCTCCTTGCCAAAGTTGCCAGACCGTCTCAGTAAACCTCACGGTAGCAGAGAGCTGTAGCCTGAGAAACTGAATTCCTTTAAGCAAACTGTGTTTCTCACCACTTTTGTGTCTTCATAGATTTAGAAAAAGCGTATGACAGGGTGCAGAGAGAGGAGCTGTGGTATTGTATGAGGACGTCTGGAGTGGCAGAGAAGTATGTTAGAGTGCAGGACATATATGAGAGCTGTAAGACAGTGGTGAGGTGCTGTAGGTGTGATTGAGGAGTTCAAGGTGGAGGTGGGTCTGCATCAAGGATCGACTCTGAACCCCTTCTTGTTTGCTCTGGTGATGGACAGACTGACAGAGGAGGTTAGACAAGAATCTCCATGGACTATGATGTTTGCAGATGATATTGTGATTTGTAGTGAGAGCAGGCAGCAGGTGGAGGAAAATCTAGAGAGGTGGAGGTCTGCTCTGGAAAACAGAGGAATGAAGCTTAGCCGCAGCAAGACAGAATACATGTGTGTGAATGAGAGGGACCCAGGTGGAACGGTGAGGTTACAGGGAGCAGAGGTGAAAAAGGTGCAGGACTTTAAGTACTTAGGGTCAACGGTTCAGAGCAGTGGAGAGTGTGGAAAAGAGATGAAGAGGCGAGTGCAGGCAGGTTGGAACGGGTGGAGAAAAGTGTCAGGTGTGTTGTGTGATAAAAGAGTATCAGCGAGAATGAAAGGAAAGATGTTCAAGATGGTGGTGAGACCAGAGATGTTGTTCAGCTTAGAGACTGTTGCACTGAAGAAAAGACAGGAGGCAGAGCTGGAGGTAGCAGAGTTTAAGATGTTGAGGTTCTCTTTGGGAGTGACGAGGATGGACAGGATCAGGAATGAGGACATCAGAGGGACAGATCATGTTAGATGTGTTGGAGATAAAGTCAGAGAGGCCAGATTGAGGTGGTTTGGACATGTTCTGAGGAGAAACTGTGAATATATCGGTAGAAGGATGCTGAGGTTGGAGCTGCCAGGCAGGAGGTCTAGAGGAAGAACAAAGAGGAGATTTATGGATGTAGTGAGAGAGGACATGAAGTTAGTTGGTGTGAATGAAGAGGATGCAGAGGAGATACACAGAGTTAGAGTTAGATGGAGGCACATGATTCGCTGTGGCGACTCCTGAAAGGGAACAGCCCAAAGGAAAAGAAGAAGTTTCTCACCACTTTTGTCTACAGTTCCAGAACCTCCGGCCACCCTGCCTCGCTGCACTCGGCGCTCTGGCTCCTCATCTCTTTCCCCTCCAGACATCGGCCAATCGGGCAGTTTTTTAAGTTAAGGTACTGTTTGAGGTGTAATTCCTGAGTTGATTTGTTGTGTTGATGAGTTATTTGTTGGGTGTTTGTATTGTTTTGGGGGACTGGGGAATTTTTGCTGTTTTTTTTTCATTGTTGTGTGAATCAGCAGGGTAATCAAGAAAAGTACAAGTTGAGGGAGGATAGGTAGTAACCACTCTAATGGATCCAATTATTAAATATTATATTATTAGGGATGTAGATCCTGCCATTGTTATTTGGTAGTGGTTGCATTAACTAAAATATTTCGTCTGTATATTGCCATTATTTGAAGTAATATGTGTATTTTTATGGGATTGAGTTCACCTGATGCTTACCTGTGCAGGTGGTTTTTATATGTTTTCAGTGGCAAATTTGCATTTTCTCACCTGTCGTGGATATGGGGAGCAGCAAACTGACACCGATTAATAATAAACAACCTGTTTTACCACCTCACAAAGTCTTTCAGTCTCTCACTTGTGTACAAGTTGTCCACTGCTTTATTGTTAATAACTACAAAAGTATTCACATTTTTAACATCCTTCGTTTAAGACATTTGCATGCCAACATGCTAAATGGTGACCATGGAAACATGAGAGTATGTTGGCATGATGCCAGCACCTTGCTCTCAGAAAAGAGGTGACATCTTCAGGGGAACAACACCTTGTCACCGGGGCTGCGCCCTCTAGTGGACCACAACTGTACCCTTCACACTAGGTACTTACGGCACTTGTAACAGCTGTACTCATTATTTGGCACCTTGCCACTGGAGGTTACACCTGTTATTGCCTTAATTACATTTAGTCAGTGATAACTGGTTGACTTGGCAAATGTCACATTTTCATGTACACAAATCTATTTCAAAAACAGTTTCTCCTGAAAATCGTAGTTAAACGAATAAGCGATACACATATGTTCCTTTTACTGCTAGTGGACCCCTGATGAGCCTTTAGCACATTGGACTCTTAATGGACCTCTGTGATTCCCTTTTGTTACATAGGAACCAGCCGCTCTGTACTAAACTGAACTGCCATCCACATTGGTCTCCAGTCACCACAAGCAGATAGTGTAGCTAGAGGGATGAGAGGAAGTGTGCCGGCCTGCTTTCGAACACCTGGAGTTTAAAGCCCCAGAGTGGTGCCACAAGTGCGGGTCCTTGGCTGGGGGCTCCTCCTTCATCAGCATATTGTTGACCACTATCTATCATTGTATTTCTCCTCTGTACTTTGCAAATTTGTGGTGACAGCTTGTGTATATTGCTCAGTGTTCTAATCCAAGTTGCTTACGCCTAGTGTTTGTACAGTGCCACCAAATAGTTTTTCTTGCGACGACAGCTATCTGTTCATCATGTTGATTTAGGGTTTTAAACAAATGCAAACTTTAATATAATTGGTGATTTAAAGCTATTAATTGTCACACGTCCTCGTATTAAAATTCTGGTGATCTGATACAGAAGTCGCGATGTTCTTTTGCGTTGTATGTGTATATGTAAATACTAGAAAATAAAAGTTGATAATCTGAACTTTTCTCTGAAATTCACGAACCAAATGTCGTTATACAGCAAACATGAACCGGCTTTGCCATTCCAGTACTTGTCTAACACAGAATATATGTATACGCACAGGATATATTATAGGCAATTATTAGGATTCAGAAGCTTACACTAGAAATCAGGGGATCAAATGGATAAAATGGGGGGGGGGTTGACAAAGCATTCACCACGATGAGCACATAAAAACAGTCAGCTGCCAATAAATGAAAGTCCTCCACTTCACTAAGTAGCTATTATACCCTAGTAATGAAAGGCCAGGAGATTCTACTTGGCTCCGTTCTCTCAATCAGAATAATCATTTCCTGCTCAGATCCACAGTGGTAAAAATACAAGGTGAGCAAGGTCACGGATGGAAGTAATCAGAGAGGGTTGATTTGGTCTAATACGCAGGACTGATGTCTGAGTTACTTATTATATAAGATCACTCTTGACACTTATGGATTGCTTCGAAAGCCAATGAGTGTTATCCACAGCTAATATACATTCATAGAAACTCAATAGCATACAAAGTGTGACTGAAAATTAAAGATGCCTCAAGTGTAGTCCAATCTTCGTCTGGACCTAGATTAGGGTTAGAAAATGAAACGGGAGCCTGAAAAAGTACAAAAATGCAGCATTGTGATTGTCAGTGTGGTCTTGGTTGATTCAATGAGCGAGCGCTCACCAAAGTTTCAATGTTTTCTTGTTTTTTTTTGCTGCCTGAAACTCCTAATCATGTTGTCTAGCATGACTTACCTGTCTGTGCTCTTCTGGCCTATCAGTCACTCTACCTTATGTTGTTCTCCTCTCAAAACAGCTGCTCTTTCTCCCATACTCAAAAAGCCTGGTGCAGATCCCAATGGCCTGAATAATCTCAGACATCTTGTTATTGGCATCACTCATACACCCGATGCTTGGTTCAAATCTTATTTCTCTGGCTGCACTCAGTTCATTCAGTTAACCCTCTCCCAGTCAGCACAGGTGTGCCCCAGGGTTCTGTCCTGGGTCCCCTGTTTTTTTTATCATTTACCTACTGGTTCTTGGTTAAATTTTTTTGTAAATATTATATTCACTGTCATTTTTATGTGGATGACACCCGGCTGTACATCTCCACCAAACCTAATTCCACCCACGGTCCCTCTTCCCTCACTGACAGAAATGTTACTCATTGGCACTAAATCTACTTTAACCAAATCTGAAAGCTCTATAATTTCTATTGAAAATTCCTCTATCTCTTCCTCCCCACATGTTAAGATAGTTTGGGCGTCATCCTCAGCAGCACACTTTCCTTTACTTCCCACAGTAATAACCTCACACTGTCAGCCTACTTCCGTCTTCGCAGCATCAACCGCCTATGTCCCTTCCTCACATCTCACACTGCTGCCATACTGGTTCACAGTTCACTTCACATATTGCATTCATTACAAAATACAGCTATTTACTTTTAAAGCCATTCATAACCTCGTGCCTTGCCAACCCCCTCCATATCACATTGCCCGCCCCTACCCTCAGATCTTCTTCTTCTATCTTACGCACTGTCCATTTGGCTCGCCTCACTAGTATGGAATTCCCTCCCTCTTGACCTACGTAGCATCAATTCACTCCCACACTTCAAATCCCAGCTTAAGACGTATCTGTCCAAACTTTCCTACTCTGTGATTGGCTGGCCTGCACAGATGTCTGTACAGATGGCATTGACTGATGATACTGTGACAGTTCATGTTTGTTTCCTAGTGTATTTTATTATCTTCTATTGTAATTCTTTTATTTTGTTTTGATGACCTTTACGGTTTATCTGACTTTTATTGTATTTCTTTCTTCTATTTTGCTTTTATCTATACTGCGATCTTGAGTGTCATGAAGATGCCTATAAATAAAATGTATTATTATTTAGCCTGTAGTATAGGTTTTACCATAATCCGTGTTCCCTGAGGCTTCATCTAATACAGTCCTGTATGTATACTGACTTGTGCACAAAAGGACAGTTTCTTCTACAATGACTGCCCACCATACCAGTGCAATATATACTAGACGTCATATTAATAAGTCTGTCAATAACTGCAAAACATTGTCTCAACTCCCATGGTTTCAATATGCCCTCACAGTTCGATTTTTTGGGGGGGGCTTAGCAGGCAGAAATTATCCTCAATTACAACCCAAACTGAAACATTTTAGCAGTCCAGTGAGCAATTATGTTTAGAAGCCAAACTACAGTATCAGTTAAAAGTTATCCACACATTTTTTGGTTCATCTGAACCTCTAAAGATTACACATAATCTTCGATGGTGGTGGAGGATGCTAACACATTGCTCAAAACCTCTCGTTGCATGTATTTATTCTTCACAATGCATTTGTTGTTTTTCTCTGCTCACTTATTCAGGTTTTTCCTTAAAGCTCTTATGGATTTTCTTGTTTAAAGCAGTCGAATACAGACAGTACAGTGCATCCAGTAGACTAGAGGTAATGCAAATACATGTTACAATAAACCACAGCCATGATAAAACACCTTAAACAGTGAACCTAAGCATTGATTTCTTTCTTTAGTACATCAGGTGGTGCATCAGTAAAGTGTCTTATTTATGATCTTATTGTTCTGTGGATTATTATGCTCATCGGTCTGAAAAAAATTACTTTCAGATGTAGCTGTCGGGCAAACATGGCCACATGCAGCAAAAGTCCTGTATTTGTTTCACTCAGTTACTGTTGCTTCTGCTTCCTTGCATGAGAATAAACTTCCCCGTTTGACTTTCTGCCTGAATTACTGAATTACAGATGGAGCTTTCCAGCATGTATCCATAAAATAGAACAAGACCATCCCAATGACTTGTTAGCTACTGCACAAGCATCTTTTGTACTTTTCAAAAATACCTGATTAAATTACATTAATGCTGAAACCAATAAATGTATTGTTTCGGTTCAAAACTCAAACTCTACTTTATCCACCTGCCAAAAGGAGTTAGTGTATCAGGAGAGCCACGCCCACAGTTGGGATGAGCACCAAAAAGTCTCCTATAATTACAGCAAACATATTGTGTTAATGAAACGATGGACACCAAAAAGTAACTTTAACGTCTCAGAGGTGACCTGCCAACAGAGCGCGAGGAGACAGGCTGCAGCGCTGCACCATCGATACCTGCAGCACCGAAGAGTCTTCTCCCTAAATTGAGTGTGATGGGTTGTTATGGGCGAATGTAAATTAGATGCAAAAATGAGTTCATTTTTGTTACAGTGCTTTGTGAAAGGGCCAGAACAGTCTACAGAATACCGCACTGTTGTTAAGGTGAGCCAAGGTAAAGTAAAAGGGGAGACGAGTAAATAGAATAAGAGCAGATGTGATAAACGAGAACATATCAAAGACCAATCAAACAATGGAACCACATAAAGGACAAAACTGTGTTAAGATACGTAAATAGAGAAAAAGGTAGAAAAGATGAGAAAACACAAAACCATGTAAATTCCGCATCTTTAGAGTCTGACCTTTTCTGCTTCTCGCCAATCTTTGCACTGAATAGATTTCCCCATCTGAACAATCTCAAATCTGCAGCCAAGCAGACAAAGTCTGCTGGGTTCCACGTAGTAACTTCACTAAATCCTACAGTGTAAATTGAAGCTGTTGTAGCCTTGAATTTCCATTGTGTTTGGAAAACCGCTATGCTATGTATTTATGCTTTTTCAGCATTGCTGTAGCTGGCATTCATAGTAAACTTATACTTAAATTTATACTTAACATGTTCATTTATTTCTTACTACACATTGTAAACTGTAGTGACATTTCTCTGTTTATCTAGCAGCGACAATTGTACTGATTCATAGATTATGTGAACAAGATAATCTCAGAAAATGTCACAAAAGAGAAGTGACAGTTCTGTTTTCCATCTACAGGGTTATTGCATTGCTGTCGTCTATTTACAACTGATATCTCAGTTTAGTTCATGCCACCACACGTGTTCATTTACTGTTCCTGATAAATGTTTCAAGGATGAAACCACAACACCTTTAATGTAACAATTTCAGCTCCTCCTCCCCTGTCAAATTCCTACTAGGCCTCATCATCAGATGTACTGTAGACCTAAAGTAGTTACTTACTTTAGTCATATCAGAGCACAGACTCACTGTGCACAGCATCTGCCAAAAGATTCGATTATGAAGTCAAAACCAACTGGTGCTCAGAGAGCGAGCATTGCTGTTCTGATATGATTATACCATCAAATTGCATTTTTAGCATGGATAAAATGATTACAGAAACTGTTGGTAATGAAATGAAACCTCATTACTGTGTGTGTTCCTGCTGTCTGTATTTTTTGAAATCAGTGAACCAAAATATCAGTGTCAGTGTTAGTGCCATCACAATAGATACAGAAGTGGCTACAATTCCATTCAACAGGCAAACAAACTAAACCGAGCTTGTTTGATCTTTGACTATAATAGAGGCTGGATGTAAATAAGTGGGGGCTTTGCTGTACCTGTCTGTAAAGCCAGACAGAAAATGCAACATGTGACTTATGATGTCTCTAATTTGCAAAACAACAAATCTCTAATCTTGGCCAAGGAAACGTCCGTCAAATAAAGTATCGCCATAAATCCGAGGTTTGTTTGGGCGCCCATGGTTAGCAAGGCAGACCTCTACTCGGGCCTTGAATAAAGAGGCAGAGGTTTCGAGGTTGCTTCGCGGGGCGGCATCCATCAGCCTTGCTTGTCAGAATAGCTCTGTGTCAGCCCCTACATTGCCGGTTGCATTTATGCAGCCTTACGTGGCCCGGGTGGAATGGCTGACAAAGAAATTAGTCAGGCACAAGTTCCATTTGCATGTTAAGGCAATAGGTAAGCAGTTGCAAACACTCATAGATTTAGCACAGAGACAAGTGGACATCATGAATCTAATCACATCAGTTTCTACTCCTCACTACAACAGGTACAGTATCCTTCCATTATTCATGCTGGGTTTACACCAAGAAGAGGTGAATCTCGTTTGTCTTCGTCACTCTGCTCGCCTCGTGTATATAGTGCATTAAGAAGCTGGTGATCAAACGGAGTGGATTAGGACGAAAGCCACTGCCTTTCTCTTACTTGTCTTTACAGTTAATAGAAGAATCTAACAACAACTCTCTGCCACTGTAAACTGAATTTATAATAACTAGGGTAACAAAGATCATTTATTACCATGTGACTATGACAAACGTTTAACACCAAACGATAAAAGAACAAATTAAGCCATTTTTAAGCTTTAGTCTAAACAGAAAAATAAAAGGAAACTAAATTTAACGTGAATAACACATCAGTGTAAAACACTCTCAGCTACATGAACTCAAAAATACTACATGCTTTCTTACTCTTCTTCTTCTTGCCTGTGTCCCCTGACGCTCTCCCCAATATTTACTCAAGCACTCACCCCGAAACAAAGTGGTCACGATGCACACTGATGATTGGGGTTGTAACCCCAAGGTGTAGTATTACGTCAGTATTTAATTCATTTCTAGGCCTCCTGCCTTTGTTCCTCCAGACTCAGCTGCCTCCAGCATGTGATATGTTTGCGGCCCAGTGAAAAGCTCTCCCTGACCTACTTACATATGTGCACACAAAGGTCAAACGATAGCCTGGAGAATCCTTCTCTGGCAAAAACAAACAGTGGACTCTAGTCCAAAAGTCACTAAAAAGCCAGTAATGTTAAAAAAAACAACTATAGTGTGTACTAATAGTACTATTATGCTCTACTGTCCATAAGAGGCAGTAAAAGGGTGACAAAAAGTGAATACAGCATATATTATATATACAGTAAACATGGAAGACCTCTCCATGCTGTTGCAGATCTACGTTTACAGCAAGTACTGTATATCTGTGTACTCTGGAAGCACAACGAGACTTCTGTTGGCTGTCCAGTGTGGTGCATGTTGTCCCGGGGTGAAGGGACAGTTTGTAGCAGTTACTTATCAGAATAGAAGAAAAAAGTATCCAAGAGCTTGTTTTGAATTGAATTGAATGTCATCAGCTAAAGAACAAGTAGTTTAGAAATGAGTAATGCTGACGAGCTGAGTCAGTGAGTTTTTTTAAATTATGTTCAATAATAAGCAAACTGTTGTGTTTTTGTGTGATAGTCCTGTTGTGATCCGATACAGGTAAAGTAAGACAGTGAGTTCGAGTGGTACTTTTAGGGTTATTTTCTCTTGAATGCACGTTGAAGTGTGATCCACTTCCCGGATGTATTAGCTGTTGATATTATTTTGATCCAGTTCTGCTTAGTCGGTGGTTGATGAAGTACTCAAATACTGTATAAAAGTATCTGATGAAATTTCAACTTAACTAAAAGTAGGTAAGTGCATGATTAATATTTTACCTAAAGTATTTAAAAGTAAAAGTACTTGATTAATTAGTTATAAATTAATTAGTTAATGTCCCCCAAACATGAAGCCGTACTGGTCCACAGAAAAGGACAGAAACTAATTGAATTTAATAGACATAAATGATGGGTTGAAGCTGTTTTAACAATATGATCTGATGATTTTTTTTTCCGTTTTATTTTTAAACTACTCATATCGAGTTAGAAAAAGACGTAGGCAATGCCAAGTTCAAATGAAGAAAGCCAAACAACAGTAAAATGACTGCATTATAGGAAAATAAGATCATGGAAGGAAACATGACATGTCTGTCAAGTGATAATCTATAAAGTGTAACGCAACGTCGATTAGGAATGAAGTGCAGTAAAAAGTATTAATATTTGCTTAGAGTAAAAGTCACAGCAGCCATAATTAAATCTACTTAAGCAAAGTACAGATTATAAAAAAATTTACTTAAACACAGTAACTAAGTACCTGCACTTCGTTACTGTCCTTTTGTGCACTTCGTTTCTACCACTGTGCGTAGTTAAGAAGTACATGTTTTGGTGGGCTAGTGTATCATGAAGGGTAGCGTTAGTTTTGTTTGTCATC
The DNA here is from genome assembly GCF_033026475.1 of Channa argus. NCBI lineage: Eukaryota > Metazoa > Chordata > Actinopteri > Anabantiformes > Channidae > Channa > Channa argus. Next base: position 50,234,987 of record NC_090197.1, read on the forward strand.
ACGGTGTTTGATTTGGACGGGTTTATTCAAGATCCTGATGCTCAGCAGCTCTCAGTTTGTACTAAGAAGGATCTTCCAGTATCTAATTGTTCAGGGTAATTTAAGGAAGAAAGACACGTGGACAAAAACTATAAATGCTATGATTAAAATCTATTCCAAAGGTAGTTTACACCTATCTGAATGAGCAATGAGCAAAAACTTGTTGAAAGCTTATTCTGTCAGGTCAAATGAAGTAAAAGCTCCCGGTAACTTTTGAGATGTGTGAGGCCTCTGCAACTTTCCCGCTTCTAATGTGGAAAGTGTTGTGTGTTGTGGCTAACTGTGAATCATATTTGGGTGACTGGGAGGTTCACATCAATGCACTCATGGCTGTGTTTCAGCCTCACTGACTTTGAATCTGAGCAAGTTTGACTTTGCAAAACTCACTATGATCAGTCTTGGCATCACAATACGTGTTTACACCAACCCTTTGGTGGCTGTTATACATCTGATGCAAAAACACCAGAACACCAGTTGATGCATTGAGGCAACATTGTCAATGCTTACAATTTGGGCATTCGCCATAAGAAAGGTCAAAATATCGTTGTGGCAGATGCCCTGACTTGTGTTTATGAATAACGCTCCCTATTATCTTTACTGTGTGTTACGTCCTGTTTAGCTGTGGGTGTCTTTTTTTTTATTTCAAGAGGAGATTGTTAAGATGTCTGACAGTTAGCTTCAGCAGCTGATTGGCAAACACCTGTTTTTCTTACGCTGGCTGTATTTAGGCCAGACCTTTGTTACGCAAAGCAGCAGTGCATTAAAACTGCATTCTAGCCTTATTTTATGATTCAGGCATGTTGCACTCTGTATCACATGCCTGCTGTGTAGTAATGTGAATTAAAGACATCAAGGATCATCTTTAATTCATTGTTAACTCACTCGTATTACAGCTTAAATTTCTGCATAGAATAATATTTGCAGTGCTAAAGAAAAGAAAAGGTATGCAGCATATTATGTGACAATTAAGTTAGGAAGTCCGTAAAGAATGCAGTTGAAGGCCAAATAAGTAATTTTGTGGTCAACATCATGTTCCTTTGAGTCAGTAAGGAGCACTGGATCTGCAGAGGAAAGCCAAAAATGAAAAATTACAAATAAAATTATATCTGAGGTCTATATTGAAATCCACCTTAGTTAAAATACTTTTGAGTGAATGCCTGGCATGTATGTTTCCTCCTCATACAAGCAGAAAGAGAGATTAAGTCCCTTTATGGGAACACATCACCTAAATTAGGTGTCAAAGAAGAATTTACGGTACCATGTAATCCATTGTCATGTGGCGTCTCTTTTCTTAAGGCATGTATGCTCTGGCCGGAGGTTTGGCTGAGGCTGAGTAGATCTGAAAAACACACAGATTTCATTACTGCTAATAGTGCCCACTGTTATGAAGTATATCTTTAAAAAGTACAACGCATCAAGCTGACAGAAAGTAACCGTATATCCAAAAACGTACGGTCTAGAAAAGTAGCCATATTGTGTGTGTTCTGCTGAAGGCTGCTGTGCCACTGATTGAGGACAACACAGCTGACACCACCCAAACTCAGCAGTAGAGCGGTCTCCAGGGGCTCATCCAAAGCAAACTGTCCCGCACTGGAGAAGAGAGAGAGATAGTGAGACTATTAGCCACCGAAGGAATGTACAGTATAAACTCTCATCAAACTGCTGGAGCTGTTCTTTAAGCAGGCAAAAGAGAAAGACACATACACAAAATGATCTACAACAGTTTCCTTCAACCAGCTATTTTGTTACCTCTTGTTCGTGTGAAGGCTTGATTGACAGAGAATGCTGGCATCGTTCTGAACCCGGTCAAAGAGCAGGGCCATGCGACACTCTAAGGAGAGAACGGGATAAATGCAGTTCCTGATGAACAATAACTATTTACTGGCAGTGGCATAAAAGCATAAAAATGCTGTATTTCCGCTTTTATGTCTTATGTGCTGATGGAAAAAGTAAGTGCAGCCTGGCACTGTAGCTCCTGCATGCACAACATTTAGAGGCGATTTTGGATCTTTCTGTCTCGTACAACCGCTTTAGCTCAGACACACAATATTCCTATAATATCGGCTCCTTTGCTCATTCCTCAGAATCTATTATTTTTCAAAAATCATTCGTCTAAATGCACTAGTTTGTCTAAACACTTTTTTTGTGTCACTTTTCTAGATTGAACATAAATATTTCCACCAAGTCCTGAAATCTGTTTCTAATAAAAGAAAGACATGCCACAATTAATTTGCAGGAAAACACGTGTGGCTGTAACGACATGTGTTAACCCAATTGAAGGTCTTAGTGGACTTTCACTAAGAAGAAGCACTCACTTTAGAATACTGAGGAAATGAGTCATGTCTGAGTCAAAGAAGCTTTCAGACGTACTTTCGCACAGTCCATTTATGTACGAGGACAAAAACAGAATTTTATGCTGTACCAACACTTGGACTGGACCTGTAAGTGTGAAAACCTGGTGCTTGTGTCTTACACAACATGTGTCAGCAAGGTTATCTTCCTTCTTCTCTGACTTCCTATACAGTGACATGTGCATGATGTCTGTATGTTTGCTGAGTGTGTGCTGGAGGCCTGAACAGCAGTTCACTCACGCAGCTAGTCATGTCAAAAACGAATATTCTGACTTACACAAGCCAAACTACAAGTGCTAAATTAACACGGTTTCTAGAAAAAAAGAGTGCAGATGGTGCATCATGTACTATCTAACCCCTGTTTTTTCTGAGAAACAAAATCTGTCATCACCTAATCATAGACCTATAGCCAATTAACTAGGAACAGTCCGGTGTGTCGTGAAGTAACAGCTGGAATTCAGACCATGGTGTCAGTCACACTATAGTTAGCAGTAATAACACCAGGCGAGGAGGTGACACATATGTCTGGCCCAGGGCGATGTGTAAGGCCAAGCTGACACTCTGTCAATCAAAAAGTCAACCCATCCTCAGTGTCTTTTTTTTTTTTTTTGCTGGTGAAGGAAAAGCAAAGAGTCATAAAAACCTTCATCTGTGAGAAATTTCTGAAGATGAAAGGCTATTATTTAAAAAGTTACATGGTTATTAGTTATTTAAAGAGCACTGACAGAGGGAAACGGCCTCCTCCAATAAATGAGAGAGGGGACCCCACAAGTTTAGAGTCTTCCCGTCCCCCTGGCTGTAATTAAATTAAAATGTCAAGGAAGTGGCCAAACTTTCATCAAAGTGGCCACTTCTGTGAAGATGTATTCAGCAATTCGTAGGGTTTGTGATTCTCGGCTTTAAAGTTCAAATCATTTGTTTAGCTTAATTATTTTAAAAAAATGAGCTAATTCTTAATATGACTCTGTAAAATTGTACTTGTACTTCGCACACGTGTTTAGAATCAGATTGTCATGAGCACTAGGGTAAATAACCCTTGGCAAGTTTGTTGTATGAGAAACCAAATAATATTTCAATGTCAATCAATTTACAACCCAGGGAACAAACTGAACGTGACCAGTCAATATTAGGTTTTCTCAGTTAATTAATTTTACAGATATGAAGTGAAGTCCCGATAGTGTTGTAGCAATGGTCCAATAAAAGCCTATAGATTTCTTACTGCAGAACAGAGATTTTTCATATCAAAGGCCCACTTAGGAAATGAAAGATTGATGTGATTGAAGATCTTAAACCTACTGCTTACATAATCAACAGCTCTGCTCAAACGTCCAATCATTCATCACAGCATTTTACCAACTTTACACGTGTGTTGAGGTGTCATGTCCAAAGAAACAAAGACTGACATTTCACATTTTTGATAACTACATATTGTGTGTGTAGGGAAAATGTAGTGTACCAGATAGGTTGAGGGCTGCTAGTTTGGCGGGTGGAACGTTTGCCATGAAGTGCTCCATCCCTAGGTAAATAAAGGCACTGCATCTGCATAGCAACTGCTCCATTTCAGCCAGGCTTGACAGATATATGAGGAGGTAAAGCAGAAGACATTAGGTGTGTCGAAATGTAACAGCATGAAACAGAGAAGGGTCGTGCTGCATTGCAACCGATGGTTCTAACCTGGGTGTTTGTTTACAGCCCATGAAACCCTCCCACAGCTGGCTGAAATGTCGGCTGTGCGATTCCAAAATCTCCTTCATCCTCATGCTCAAACTGGTCCCTTCTGTGTCGCAAACAACAACAACATAGAAATATTGTTTGTATTTCGTAAAACTTGGCAATTGCAGTGTGAGATGTGTGCAGTGTGTCTCGTACAGGTTTTTGTAAGATAACAAACAATAAATATGTCACTTATGAAATGTATTATCTGGCAAAATACAAACCGTTAAAGGCTACATTTACTTACCAAAGATTCCTTTATTATAAGGGTCCACAATGTCTTTAGAAGCATGTTAAAAATTATGATAAACCAAGAGTGCAAATGTAATCTGCAGCGATGCACACATGAAATAGCTGGTCTGACATACAGAATTAAATATCATATTCAACAAAAGTCCTAAAAGCACATAGTAAAAAAAGATACATTTGATGCAACGTGTGTTCACTGGGAAGACGTTTGAAGGCAAGACATTGCCGGCAGGTATCTGGATAAATAAAAATGTTTACAAGTTAACCAGTTACAAACATAAAATATATGTAGATGTCGGTAAATAATAAAATTTTATCTCTAGCTCATGAAAATGCAAATGAATTGGAAGCAACAGGGAACGGGTTGGTGACAGGATCAATGCTTGGCTACAAATAGAATCTTTAAGAAGACACATTATGTAATTGATTGGAAAAGGACACTTAAAAGAGACGCAGAAAAAAAACTTAAATTATTGCCGACAGCAACATCAGGTAAAAGTAATTTTTCTGTCGGAATCTTACAGGCCCAGTTTAATTTACTGAACTCACCGCTTTGATGGCTGGGCTTTGATCTTCCTTGCCCTTGGTTCCCTTGCCACCTTTGGTCTCCTTTTTGTTGTCTCTTTCAACTGCCACAAACAGGAGGCAGAATTAATACATGCACTTGGACTGGGAATTAATCTGAAAAGTCAAAGACATTTACTAGTGAACTAAGAACTGTTCAAAAAGTTTCCTCAGGGGCTGCAACAGCTCTGATAATCTGTCAAAGAAAACTGATGTTTAATGTCAAAGACTTGTTAATAAGAATTGATTATTCGTTTAATTACCGCATTGTTATTATTATTATTCTTTAAAAAAGACACGGTTGTCAGGATGATTCCTGAATCAAACTTTGAATAATCGTCAGTATTAGTAAGTAGAATATTGTACTGTGTAGACACACTAGTTACACACTAATAATTTTTATTGACATTCAGCTTGTTTCTATTGATGTTTAAATGCTTAATTAACCGTAACCTAATTCGAACAAACGTGTTTGCAAAAGCAATGCAATGTAACTATAAAATGGTGAATTTTTAGTTCAGTAGACATTTAGGGCTCAGAGAGATTAATTCAAAATGATTGTTTATAAGTTCAGTATTTTTTATCTACCACCACCCGAACTTTGTAAATTCACCGTTGAAAATCATTTCAATCACAGTACGAATAAATATCTTGGAATGAACCTTGATAGTCCCAACGTCTAATCCTGAAATTGGAGGAAACACTTTAGTAACCTTCAGAAGTTCAAGTTAAGCCTGGCACTTTGAATAAGCTCAATGTGTACTATTGTAATGAACTCGATCAAGGTCCGGTATTTTAAAATCATTGACACTTAAAGTAGGTGATAAAGCTTCATAAATATTCTGATAATATTGCATATAACAGATATAATTTGTTCTTCTTCAGCATCTAGTATCGCCTGCAGACCTTTCATCAAATGTCAGGTTGCCACTGTAATTAGAAAAGGCACCATTGCTCATTAAGCCATATTGGCTCCTGCTGTTCTTGTTAAAACTAAAATTGCTAGTTTGCATTTCCCCCCCAAATCCCCACCCATATATTAAACTGTGACACTGTATGTTTTCTTAAAAATATGTTATGAAGTATCGCAATTCATGTTACAGTACATCACTCACCAACAATTAGACAGGAAGAACAGTCCTCCATATAAAGGTAAACATGTTCCTCTTATAGTTTGTGCTAATTTATCCTGTGTGTACTTTATGCAAAACACAGCAAAGAATAACAAGTAACCTGTTCACGAGTGGTTTCAGGCGATATATCTTCTTGACACAATGTTAAACTGTAGATGTCAGAATCAGTATTTCTCTAAAACCTAAACATGGGAAGATGAATCCAAAATTGCATGTTTTTGTAGTTTCCTGTATGTGACACACACACACACCGACACACACACACACACACAGTTACAGTCTACCAGTAACCTTGGAGCATTCACTCAAGTTGCGCTAATAATTCAACCTTTGAAACCATAAAGATGTCTGCAGCATCAGATTATGTGCTCTTTCCACACTGTTTTTTCTTTCTTCCTAAAATATTAATGTGCATAATTCCCCCAAGGATTAAAGGTATGAAACCCCTTTTTTTTTTCTTCTTGAGATTTTCCACTCCTAGTGGGCCATGAAAATAAAACCCTGAGAGACTGACAAAAGACATAATCAAACATAATAGAAAAAAAAAAAGTTCATGTTCAGATCTGGTTTTGTGTTTTTTGTTATGTTGGACCTCCTGTCCTAGTTTCAGCTTTACTTAATTTAGGCAAGTATAGTGCTAGTTTTTCTAATTCTGAAGCTTGTCAGTTTTGTTTTTGTTAAAGCTGAGTGAACTTGTTGTTCCTTCCCTTCTCCCGCTGTTTCAGAGTAGTTCACCACACTATAACCCCCCTCACTGTTTATTCCTCGGACTGTTCTTAAACACAAATCATGACAACTAGACCACATTCAGTAAGTTACCTTACTCTGGTTTGGTAAACCACCCATTTGCTGAGAAATTGGGCTGTAATGCACTCACTAATTTAATGGCTATGCTATATACCTTTACATTTGCTTAAGAATGAATTTGCCAAAAAAGACGCCAGAATTTGAGTTTGGCCATAAGATTAAATCTACATCATGAGTGTGAAGCCCTTTTTACGCACTGTTTGCGCGAATCCACGCAGCAGTTCAAATGCACAGTGCATTTATTTTGGTTTCTGTAGGGAATCAGATTTGACTTTTCTTCCGTTTTTTTTCTGTTGTTCCAGTGAGAATGAAAACAACTATTACCACTTGAATACCAAAACATTTGCAACCGGGACAATTTTCTGAGAGAACGGTTGCATTTTCAGAACCGAAATGCAAGGGTGCAGATGACTGTGTATCTTTATTTGCTCGGTCAAACTTCATCCTTGGCCACCGTATGGATCTATCGACAGTGAGACACACAATGCTGATTTGTTTAAACGGTTCTAGCGGGCACCGGACTGCCACTTTAGCAGAGGCTGGACACGGTGTTCACGGATGTCTGCATGCATGCCAGCAGGATGTGAAATGACCTTTGTCTCCTGAACAAATTTAATCTCTATGGATGGCTGCTCGCAGTCCAAATCCTGGCGTCAAGATGCTTTCACAAATATGATGCAAACATCCAGTTATACACTAAGCCCCCTCTCTAATTATTAACAGCTGACAGGATAGATGCATTGTCCCTTTTACCAATCTTACAATACTTATCAGGTACATTAAAACACTTTTGGAATTTTAGTTCTGGCCCATCCTTAGGCCAGACTTTTTTTCATTTTATTTTTTTATATATTATGAATCATATCTCATTGCTTTTTTTACTTGTCACTGTCGCTGTCTGAATGGGCGATAGCCCATGTCGTAAACAGTTGACACCTTCTTTTGAAGAACACGCAACAAAAGGCTTCATGGAAAGCAAATTACAGGAAATAATCATTCTCCATTGGAAACTATTGTATTAAAGGCGTTTAAACCGACGGCCATGATACAGAGCTAAGCAAATGTTAAGCAAGAAGTTTCTAGTAATACCTGTGTGATAAACAGTACTTCATTATTTCATGCCTTAAAACACATAAAGTATGGAGCACAGAGAGGCACATCTGTCTCGGTGCACCTCTGTGTGGTTGCTATAAACTGCTATGCCAAATTTACTCTAACAATTTGAATACTCCTACAGACAGACTACAGACTGAAAAAAGTAATTTGGAATGTAACATCCATATGGAAATAGTAATCTGCTTAATGGTATTGTAAAACGATTCATATCAAACTTTCTGATACTGGCTCATTTTCATTGTCTTGAACAAGAACATGCCCTTTAGTATCTTTTGAATTATTTCGATTGTTTAACATTCATTGTGGAATCATTAAATTATATCTTTTATTTTATATATTCACATATAAAACACATCAAGATCACAAGACCTGGAATGTATTCGACACCAAATCGCTGCAAACATTATTTTTGCCTGCGTATGCCTCAAGTACCTTTCTCTGGTTCTTCTCTGTTCAGGCGACTGTGGAAGAGCTGGAGGGAGAAGTCCCGTGACACAGAAAACAGCCCTTCCTCCTGCAGCATGGACAAGGATTCCAGTGGCAACTCCAGCAACTTCCTGTCTGCCAGCAACACCACATGCTTTCCTGGTTCGTCCGGTGATAGAACTATACTCAAAGACACACGCGCGCGCACACACACACACACACGTACATAAGATAACGCAGCAGATATTGGAAAAGTAGTTTATATGAAACTGTATACATAAAAGACAACCACAAAGCCCTTTGTGCAACACACACACACACACACACACAAGACTAGACCCAACATAATGAACCTTTAGCTGAGTTCCTCTTAACGTCTTTTTCTTTGGATTTGGTCATGTCAACGACTGATGTAGTCTGGAACCTGAGGCAGATAAGCATAGGTGAGGATGAGTAGGCCTGCTACCTTATGTCTGACAAGAACATAAGGAAGAACTAGATATTGTGAGATTTTTAAGATGTGTTGCAAGAAATACAGAGTGGCAGCACTGGTTTTGTGTAAGCTTGTTGCAAACACATTTCTCACAGTGGACATTTGCAGCCATAACTGCAGTAAAAGGTCTGCTCTTGTGCTGGAAACCCTCTGTCTGACGAGTCAAGATGTCTCATGTAACGATGTACAGTCGATTCATGGACTTTATATAGCTGAAGATATGTTCTATCATGCAAAAGCTACTGTACTTAATTATCTGCTGATAGGCTTTTAAAAATCTTGACCGCAAAGTGTTTTTAGTGGACAAAATTGAGGAATTTGATGACATGTTCAGCACTTCACCTTAAGTAAGAGAAGTCAAACTGTGTGAGGAGTGGTTTCAAGTAGTCTTCCATATCTTGTACAATTTCTCTGAAGTGATGCGCCATCTTTTGTTCTGTGGCATTTTTCTATATATCGGAACAAGACGGACAAAAAAGAAAGTATGAGTGTTTAGAGACGTGACATGCTAATTGCAGTGGAGTGATTAATAATAGTAGTTTGAATAGAGTGAAAGATGAGCTGCAAAATTTGTTATGTCTCAACAAGACGCACACAGGGAGTGAACTGAGGCTGCACAGAGGTCTCCACTCTGCCCTCAGCACCATGCCAAGGGGGTTCCTTGAGGAAAGCCTGTCTAGTCTCCTGGCAAAAGGTTCGAGTCTGCTTTCTCAATGCCAGCAGAGCCCGCGAGCAGACAGGAACCTTAGCCACCCTAGAACACGTCAGGGTACCTGCAACAGGAAAATGAAGAAACTGTAAGACACACACATGTAAAACTTACAGACCCAATACAATCCTCCTTCTGTTTATGAGACCTCCCTCTATCTTCATCTTGTTTACTCTACATTGCCTTTTCTGTCTTGACTCTGGCCTAAATCCCTGGCTATGAGTCTAAATATTAGCCTCCTGCGTTTCACTATTTCTGTCTTACTTCTCTAAGTCTAGCTTTAAGAAAAGTAATGCACACATACGTTGCTTCCCTCTATGAAACTAGTGTTAGAGTAGTGAAGAGGTTAAAGGTAAAGGCAAGAGATTTTTCCTACTTTCCATTTTTTCTTCTCTCTCCATGAATTCATTAAAGCTGAACTTTTTTCTCTGCCTTGCGGAAATATGTTACATCGGAATACTAAATTCATTTGGCTCTATGATGAAACCCTTATTTCCGGGGGTTATGGAACAAAATTAGATGCAGTATAAAAATCCATATATGCAGTAAATATGTTTGAAATTGCTCACAGCTACAACATAAGGAAGCCATCTGACTGCTCTCTGTATTGTAAACATGGCTTTATAAATGTTTAAACAGCAAACCTGCAACTTGCATAGTCTTCCCTTTTTGATTTTCTGAAACACTGGTTGTCTCAAAGAAGGCCCCATAAAGTTCTGACCTAAAATGACACACACAACAAAATTTACTTTTACACATGTAACTGGAGCTGGAGTGAGCAGCAGTGTGTGGCCGGCAGGTCTTTACACATCTACTATATACTGTCAGGTTCTCAAAAAAAGACATAGTGTAAGAGACAAGACAAGACAAGACAAGACAGGAATATAGTAAGAGTAATAATTACCCATCCTCGGAGTGCTGAAGCAGTAGGATCTTTAGGTTAGGTGGAAGCTCCTCAAGGATGTTTAGGTGATTAGGACTAATGGTCAGATAGCTGAAGGCCTGCAAAACAAAAGGTGTGATTTCCAAACTCAACAATGCATTCAGAGCTGAGATAGTGTCCCCATCAAGATACATTACCGAGCTGACTGTGACAGCATCCATTAATCATGAGAAGGGGATTTGGTAACCCAGTACCTTAGAGAGGCTGTTGAGGGAGTCCTCCACTCCCTTCAGCATGCTGCTGGGCCTCTCCTCTTGAAAAAGGAGCAGCCTCTTGTGGAAGCTGAGTAGAGCCGAGAGCTGGGACACACTGGTGTCTGCACAGGCGGAGGTGAGGACCTCAGCTATCAAAGGAACAGTGCAGCAGCTCTAGGAAGAAAATAGATTTTGGTGATAGCAAAATTACAGTAAGTGATATCTTAAACAATTCTGCAGGATTTAGTCAGTCATTGGCAGTTTATGGAGCCCTGTTTCAATGTACAATACGTGGACTCTACTGTGTACATAGACATAATATCGAAAAGACTGAAACCTGATGATTAGCCTGTGAGTGTGACACATTACACTGTACATACAACACACAGCATACTATGACAGTGCCTGTATGCTCTGGTAGTTTAGTAAAAAAAAATTAAGAATACCTGAAACAGGGCAAGATATTGACCTGCCACTGTAGAGTCAGACTGGCCATAGCACTCCAGCATGTTAAGACAGGCTTCCGCCAGGATGGAGGGAGACAGGTTATGTTGGAGACAGAGGCCAATGGCCTCAGCAAGTGCTTTACTGGCCTGTGCCAGCAACTGCTGGGCCTTGAGTCTCCTATGCTGCACATTCAAGAGACATCACAATCAGAGTGCTGGCAGATTAACGTCCCTGTATACTACTGAGTAAAACTAACATGTATATGACGGTACACATACACTCACTGGCTAATTTATTAGGTACACCTCCACAATCTAATGCAATCTAATTCAGCAGCTCTGCAATGAATTTAACTTTTACAACATCATAATTATTCAGTTTTTAACTTAATAATTTTATTATATGTTAATTGTTGAGGTTATAGTGGGTTATTGTATATTTGTAAATAACATATTTCTAAATACTTGAACAGCCAGAGTTCTAGTTCCACAATATGTAAAAGAAAGACATTCTGTCTGGCTGCAATGTTCTGAAGTCCGCGCTATGACAGCATCACAATAAATAAACTAATTCATGCTGCCTGCATGAGAAGACATTTATCTAACTTTGATATGATTTAAATGTCATCCGGATATTAATAATACATTTTGTATTATTACAGTAAATCTCAATGAAGACACCTGAGTACAGTGTAAATCTTACAAGCTTTCCAACTAAATCTTGCTTAATATTCAAAATTGCTGCTACATAAATAAAGCATTGCCCCCAATTTCTTCAGTGCCAAGTTTGATGTTGATAAGCTGACTTTTATTAGAAGAACTATGCAGAATGGCCAGAGATTTACCTCTGGGGGATTTCAGATGTGTGGTCCTGAGTATGAAAACCTCAGATTAGAGAGGAATCAAAAGTTTTGGCCTAACTCTGGATTTATGTACCTGCATCTCAGCGTGTTTGGCAGAGGTCATCCTTGGTTTTTTTCTGCTTGATTCTCTCTGTTTTTCTTTCTCTGAAATCTCCTTCTCTTCAGAAATGACTTTAGGGTTAGAACATGCCTCTTTCTGCAAAAAGTTATTTCAACATCACAGAACAATGAACATAATTAGTATAAAAATCCTCACATGATCACAAACCATGAAGACTTAAGCTATTCTGTCTTAAATCATGTAAGTGGACATCCGTCTCTCTAATCTCTCTAACTTTTCGGGCTGTGTAGCAAATGTTTCGGAGGCTTTGCCCTGTAGTGTGTATGCGTGTGTACATGATAGTTATCTTAAAAAAAGTGCGGTATGCAAAAATTATGAAAGACTTTCCACATATACACACTGTATGTAAAATGTTGTTTTTAACGTGTAGTCAAGCCTTTACATTTAGACATTTCGTATGTGCACCTGCTTGTGTCTGTCCCACAGAGTAGACAGATAAATGGGATCTTCGTGCACGGCGAGCAGTCTAAGGTACTTTCCCATCAAACTCATGCAGTGAGCTTTGGTCTCCATGTTGACCAGACAGTGAGGTTGCACTGCAGCCAGCTGGCTCAAGGCCACCTGCCCCAAAGTGCGGCCCACACTCAACCATTCCTGGACGAGACACAACAAATTTAAGGTCAAATAAAAAGATAAAAAGATAAATCACAGCGTGCAAACTTCTAAAAACTAAAGTGGATAATAAACAATAATTCATTTTCAGGTTTCATTTATTTTTTAAATATTTGGAACATATCATACTCAAAACCTCTCTATTATACTATTCCTAAAGACAAAATAGTTGCTGGGGGACTATATGAGCTGACTGGCACAAGCACGTTCGACATGACAGAAATTCTAAAGCAGTAAAACTGTCAAATGGCTGGAATTTTTGTTTGTATTCTTAGGAGCATTTAAATTGTACTAAATGCTAAATAAGATTACGTAAGCTACGGCAAACATATTATTCTCTGTTATTTTGATTTGATTTCTTGAGGATCAGAGTTAAGTGAGCATATACAGTACTGGCCTATATCCCATATCTATATCTCCTAAACCCCTGAGTGTAGGGAAAAAACACTAAACAAACACACGGCTGGGAAGCCAGCTGGAAATGATGAGCTTGTCGCCGCATTGGTTTTCTTTGCAAAAGTAAATGAAAAATAACAGGCCTCCACAATTACTAGTCTTGACATCTCCATTCAACTTAAAATAAATAAAAAAAAGTTAATTACTGTAATATTTCCAAACTATGAACCCACAGAAGTGGAAATATTTTGTAGTTTAAAATAGTCTCTTCCTTTATCCTTGGTAAGTGACGTACTAAATACACCTGAAACATTAAACATTTATAGGCCCAGTGCATGTCTGACAATGCTAGAAGGAAATTTGTTTTTGCTTTATTTTATCATTTATTTATTATTGCATTTTTATTTGCACAAACGTGGACCTATGCGCCACAGAGGTATAAGCTATATTTGTGAAAAGGATAGTTTCCTTGCTAGTATTGGTACTTTTGTGGCTTTGGTGTTATTTAAAAAGAATCTAATAAAAGGGTTATACTGCAACAGTTTACAATAATAATGTAGAAATATTTGGTCATGTATAATCTGTTGAATATTTACATTACTAGGTCTTACAGTGCGAATGGATACAAACTGTTACAGTTAGCCCAGGTCTGTTTTTAGGCACCTGTTTCGTAGAATTGGGCTCCGGTGTGCTGCATGTGAACTCCTCCAGTGCTACCTCAAGAGAAGTCTTCCTTGCCCGGGCCACAGCTTGGGCTTTCTCCTCAGTACAGTACTTCTCCAGCATGACCAGACAATATTCTGCCAGGGCCAGTTGCATGCGCCGGAGCCTCCGCTTGGCCGCCAGTGACAGTCCATGACTCTGTAATAGATGGAAAGCACCAGTGCAAAAAAAAAAAGGAAAAGTAGTAAAATGCCTTTTTGGATTATGAAACACACCCCTGAACTATATATACACATGATGCATACTCCAGGAATTTAAATGGCCTTCCAACCTAAAATCAGAAGCACTTGTCTATTCTTAAAATCATCTGATTAGTATTAAAATAATAATTAAGAACAATTATTGCAGATTGGATTGCGGGAGTAGGTTGTCATGACTTCACAAATTGCAACTTATGTTAGAAATGTGGTCAGATATTGCAAACTTGAGAAATGAGACATTTGGTGCCCACCCAGAGCTTGAGCTTTGTCCAACAGGGTCAAAAACGAGTATGACAAGAAAAATAAGTTAAGCTCATAAGGCTGAAAGCATGGACATGGACTTGAATTGTTACCGCAGTTGTCTTGTTTGAAATGTGGGGTTGATATCAGTACTTACAAGGGCAGCAGCACCATCTGCTGAAAGAACACTGCTACAATCCCATGATTCTTACACCCATCTTTTGTTGGCAAGTTACAGTAATAAGGTTTTTTCTGTTTTTTTATGTTAAAACATCACAAAGCCAGCTACACAAGCTTATGACAGTGACCTCAATAACTTCCCAAAACAGCTTAGTTGTAATTAATTAATACAAATATGTCAAAACAAAGGCTCTCTCTGTGTCCTTTAGCTTTAAAAAGTTATTTTTTCCCCCTATCTTAACAGTGAAAAACATACTCAGATAAAAACAACACTGAAAAACAAGCAAAGATTAGTACAGTACAGTGTAGTGGTGTCTGTTTCTCCTAACACGTAAAAGATGACATTCCCTCCAAAGATTTTTGGCATTATCACAATCAAATATTTTTAAGTAGCACAAACACATTTCATTTACCTCCTCCTGTGGGGGTAGCAGGTTCTGAGCATTCAGAACTATGTCTTCCTGCAATGCAACAGCCAACTGCATCTGGGAGAAGCCACAGAGCAGGCAGGACTGTTTCTCGTCTGCATCGGTTGATTTGTTGGCCAATATTCTGTAAAGGAATAATGTGGGATAAAGTTGGGAGAGACACAGAACACAAAGTAGGTGATACTTTGAATGAGCATGGGACAAACTGACTATGTGAGAACTAGTGCTGTCAAGGCTAATGCTATAATAATGCACTATGAGGCCCACTACAGAGTGTGTATCCAAGTGACTCTGAGCAGGATGGCAGCCAGTGCTTTGAAGGTCAGCATTAAAATCTTACAGTTAATTCTAACACACACTGACACCCAGTGTAAGGAGGCTAAAACAGGTGTGATGTGGTCATTCCTCTATGGTGTAGAGGTGTTGCAGCGGAATTCTGTACGATCTGTAGGTGATTTAAGTAAATAGATTTAAGAAGATAGCTATTTTATTGTAGTGACTTTTATTCCAACCCAGTGCCTCTGTATGTCTAATAAAATACACTGATTTACTCCATCGAAGAAGAACTGAGCACATCCCAACATTAGTTGCTAAAAGAATGTTATTTGGTGGACTGCAGTCTGTCAAAATAAAAATAAAAATGTGTCAAAGATGTTGTTTACTGCTGATTAAATTAATAGTTTGTTTTTTTGACTCTTACATATATATGAATGGTAGCTGTTCAGGAGTAAGATCTATTTAACTCATAGTATCAACTACCATTGATGTAAACTGCGTGGAGCAGACTTCCCAGAATGTTGCATCTAGTACTTTATATGCAAAATATTTAAATTTATCTAGCAAAAGCCAACAAAAGGCCTCCAAGACCACTGGCATAAAGTACACTGCATTTTGAATCATTGAACCCCTAAATGACCAACCTCAGACCATGAGCAGATTCTACATGCGCCTCTGCTGCTTCTGCCCTGTAGCCGAGTTTAGCGAAAGCGCTAGCACAGTCTCTGAGTGTATCGCAAGCAGCGGTTAGCCTGTGGACAGCCTCAGTGCAGAGTGTATCTCCAGGTTCACCACAACCAATGGCACCAATACATTCCATAGCACCTCTGGAACACATTGAAACATGCTTCCTTAGGATCAGGATAACATGGATGCCTGTTAAAGGTATGAGTCACCTTGTGTGTCTGGCAGTTACTTCTTAAAAGATGGTTTCATCCTGACACAAATTTAGACATTCTAGCACTCAGTTTATCATGTTGCACATTGAGCACTGATTACCTCATTTCTAATGAGACGATCAAGAATTTGAGCTTTGAGACTCTGTTCACCTGCTGCTCTAGAACCAATTTCAAAGCCCCACAACCTTGCTTTATAAATTGATCAACCTGCAAAAGAAAAAAAAAAACCATAACAATAGTAATGTTGTCTACAAAAAGAAGATCATTGCAATGAGGTTTGTTACCTTAGTTTGTGCATCCTGGTGCTCCTGTCCCACAACAGTTCTGACCCTGGTGAGAGTGAAATTATACCAGAACTCCTCGTCCCCACCCAGAGCTTGAGCTTTATCCAACAGGATCAAAGCCTGGGAATAGTTGTGCTCTTCACAGGCCAGAGTGGCCAAACTGAGCAAACATCTTGCCGTCGCTTTATGATCCCCAAGTTCCTTTAAAAAAAAAAAAATTGCACAAACAATTTATTTAATATCTACTTCACCACAACATTTACAATTTTGTTATTACAGTAATTTGAAAACAATAATTAATGATATTTAGCACATTTAATAACTGCAGCAAACAATGCATTCTCCATTACCTTTATTATTTCTAACTAATTGTGTAGACATTAGAAATGTCCTTGTACTAAATGTGTCTGATATTTTTTTAAGAAATTATAAGAAAGGTTTCTAAGGTAATTTGTTACACAAACTGTAATATTTAATAATAAAGTCTGAACACAAAATCGTTTCAGTATTGCAGATGCACAGAATAGAAAGATTCAGTCTCTATGCCAAGAGAGTAAAGCAAGCTTTTTAAATTATTGGAGCAAGAGCGATTGGTCGGATTTGATTTTATTGACAGTGTCACACTGAGGTCTTTCTCTTTTTGAGCTCACCGTAAGTATCAAGTGGGCCTGTGCCAGAATTTGTCTGGCTGCTTGATAGAGGCCCAAACTGAGGCAAACTTCAGCTTTGTCCAACCAAGTGTCCTGCACACACACATCCACATTTTGCTGCCCAGATCCAGCATTTGCGTTCTGAAAAATCACCAAGATAAGTCACTTTTTTAATTTAGTAAACTGTAAAGGAATAATGATTCTTAAGGCTGTCAGTTGTTAATAGGTTGGATACACAGAAGACAAGCTGTACACTGGTCTTCCACAGCATTAACACTGGTATCACAGAGGACAAAGGCCAGAATGGCCACTCTGAGCAGGATGCAGCTAACACAAACTTAATACTCAAGAAAAAGTATTAACCTAAAGAAATTGTCCACTACAAGTATCACTTCAGATCTTATACTAAAGTACTAAATACATTTTAATCAAAGAACAAAATTAAAGGTACTCCACTGTGAAAGCAATACCTCTTAAAAAATGTTGATCATGGTAGTTACAACAAAATATCTACAGTAATTAATAAAATATAAAGGTCACTGTTGGTAAATGTGAAACTGACTTTAACCACGATATGTGCTGACAGATGGTTAAACCATAATGATACATCAGC
The DNA here is from genome assembly GCF_033026475.1 of Channa argus. NCBI lineage: Eukaryota > Metazoa > Chordata > Actinopteri > Anabantiformes > Channidae > Channa > Channa argus. Next base: position 50,252,655 of record NC_090197.1, read on the forward strand.
ATATATATATATATATATATATATATATATATATATATATATATATATATATATATATATATATATATATATATATATATACATATATATATATATATGTGTGTGTGTGTGTGTGTGTGTATATATTCTTTATATATATTCTTTATATATAAATATAAATATATATAAATATAAATATATATATATATATATATATGTTCTTTGCATTTTGAATTTTTGAAGTTCGTGCTAAAGTAGAATGGATGGGCCCTGTAGATTTAAGACATTTGACATTAACGGATTTAAAATTTAGCACTCGTTACAGGTTTATGGGTCAAATAATTTGAAGGTCATAAACCTAATAAATTAATGTAGTATCACTGTGTTATATGAGTAGTGTGTCATAAAAATAACTTGTGCATTCAGCAAATGTCCATCCATATACATTTAGTGACTTACAGATGTTTGCCAATCACTCTGTGTGTAATAAAACTAGAGTGAAATAAAAGTTTTACTTTTAATATTAATTGCTTTAACTTGTAAATCTTTATGAATGTTTAAGATCTGCTGCTAAATAAATGTGAGAAGTAGGCCGACCTGATTGGAAGTTTTGTGGAGGTTTCTCCTCTCCAGTAATAAAGCAATCGTTTTCTGGCACCTGAAATCACAAATATCATATGAAAGGCTACTAAGGAAACATGTTCAAATATGTTTTTAAATGAGTTGACATACTCCATCTGTTCTTGTTCTTGGATACTGCTCAGATTGGGGAGCTTCTCATGATATGGCGAGCGTGTCTCCAAACCCAGCTGACAACAGGTCCTCACAATTCTAATTACAATAGGTAAAAAAAAAAAAAAATCAACTAGAAATATACAAAGCTACCACTGTACATGAAATTGTATTTTCCAAAGTAACTAGTTTTGTACCCTTTCGCCCCCTTACAAATGTACTAAGGGCTTTATATTTTCTCTTTGGAGCAGTGCCCAAGACTTTGCAATAACCTTCAGTTTTTTTAAAATTGTTTTTACCTAAGTCGGTAGAGGTCGGAGAGGCTCTTCTGATCCAAAACGTCGTGAGCAATAGTCTCAGCCAAATGCAACACAGGTAGGGTCAGGTGGTCAAGAGACAGCGAGAGAAGCTCTTTTTCCAGCAGGTCCAGATAAAACAGGCTTTGAGTCTACAATCAAATACACATTGGGACACATAAAGAACTCAGAACATGTGAACATTTTTCATGAGAACAGGAAATGGCCCAAGATCTTTGCTCTATATGCATACGAATTAAAATGTAATTAAATTAAATTAACATCAGAAACAATACATAAGTGTGAGGAAGAGCTACAGTATTTAAGCCTTGCCTGCATTACGATACTGTGTTTGTTGATAGTGTAGGGGTTGCTGTTGGTTCGGAATATCTGTCTGGCTTGGTCAGGACAGGTGTAGTAAGCCCAGTCTGTTGGGCTGGAAGGAAGTGCGTGATCAAAGACAACAGGTTTAGGTCTCTCTTCTGAAGGGGTTGGCTGGTCAAAACGATGAGACAGAGAATTGATATTCTGCTGTAGTGTAATCACTACCATGGCTTTCTAATAAATAAAATGTGTAACTTGCCAAGAACATAATTAAAATGATAAGGCAGCATTTCGAAGGAATTATTTTGAATCTACAGAGACAATAAATAAATATAAAATGAAATCTAAAACCTCAAAATTTAAGCTGCAGCATTTACTTCTTTCACTTTTTTGCCCTTGTTCTTGTCTTTGTCTTTTTTGGATGCAGCAGAAGGAGAAGGCTGAGATGGTTGACTCTTTCCTAGATCACTAAAAATATCACGAACTCCTGCCAAAGACACCTGCATTAAAATAAAATGCACATTAGATAATTTGTATTTATCGAGTTGGGTGGAGTGACCATGTTGTCGTGAAGAGACAGTACCTGCCACATTTGGAGTACAAAGGTGTAAGCTCTGAGCAGGTTAAGCTGGTGCTCAGGCAAGGTCCTGTCCGTCATGAAGGCAAGCAGAGTGTGTGCTTGTATCAAACAGTCAAGGCGCCACACGTCCCTCAGATTAGATACACTTTGTGTGCATAGCAAACCCTGGACTCCCACTACGGAGCTCAAGTCTTTCTTTTTGGACTCATCCTCTAGAAGAATAAAATGTATGATACATTTGTTGTGACAAAGAAAAAAAGCATCCATCCATCCATTATTTGTCACCGCTTACCCTGTTTAGGGTCACGGGAGAAGCAAAACAGATAATATGCAAGTATAACCGAATAACATCATGAATGAAGCCAGTTACTTTCCACCTTTCTTATTTGGGTGCTCAGTTTGTCTCTCAGGTAAAATGTAATAGGCTCATAACAGGTGACTAAACAAACTTCTCACAGCAGTCTGTTCTATTATATTATTCTCAGTGAAGACCCACAGGGTTCCTGAGAAAGTTTCTATCATCATTCATTTCATTGTCTTTTACTATCAGAGTGTAAAACGACAATATTTTAAAATGCACAGTCGAATTATTAACTAAACTACCCAGTGATTCGCATTGTTATGCCGTGATAGTACAGTGAACAAGATGAGTCAGTGAGTCCAACCTGTCTCTCCTGTTGATTCAGGTTCCATGTGTAGAAGAAGGTCAATGGCCCACTGGACCTGATGTTGTGCATCAGCTTTGGGAAAGTTGTGACAGTACAGCCACGCTCCAAATTCAAGCAGAAGACTGACCTGCTGCCACGGCTTTTCTGCACACTGTTCACACAAACGGAGAGATTAATCAAAACCCATTTTACAGTTTGGGTTTAGGCGTTTGACCTTGTTTATACTGTGTTTTATTTAGTCGTGATCGGTCAGAACACTTTTCCATGTCTTAAGTTTCACAAAATAATGTTAATGCAAGTACCCTTCTGTGGGCTGGATCTCTGCTGTTCTCTGAATTACTGCATGTTACATATGTAACTCATAGAAAATATAGGAAGTTGTGAGGAGGTGTTACAAGGATTAATCATGTCCACACACTAAGAAGCACTTAGAAATAAGCTGTTATGACATTCTGGCTCCACATGATGGTGGCAGAGCTTTATCTTCATTTATCTTCACATAGAACATACACTAATGCATTTAATAAATAGAATTCTTTCATATAACAGATTCCAGCATGGTTTATCTGATTTGACCTGCTGTTTTATCAGCTTTTTGTGCTGATGTAAACATGGAGCCACAACAGAGGTATTACCAGGACAGAGGTGATGGATTTCTGGTAGCTGGTCAGCTGTTGGCTTGTGTTTCCAGCACACAGCGCCACCTGATGCCACATAAAGGAATAGCACTGCTCGTCTTCCTCTTGTAACTTCTGCATGTCCATCACTATGCTCTCACCCAGGTGTACTTTCACCAGTATGCGCTGTTTCAGGAGATTTCTGGTAAAATACAGACACCAATAGGTTATATTTTTGTCTTTTTAGCTTTTGGGCCCTTCTCATCTCCTATGCGCTCTCCTCACTGTTTTGTTTTTTTATTTTGTACTCACACTCTGTGTCTGGTGCAATGCATTTCTCTAATTGCTTTGTCCAGAAGCTGCATAGTGCTCTTCCAGTCTTTTCTATCAATGTATATTTGGAGCAAGAAACTGTAAATGGCTGCTGTGATGGCTAGATCCTTTTCATCTGCACACAAAGCACACATATTAATAAACAAAAACATATTTAGGAGATAGCTCTGTAATTAATTGTAAGCGGGTGTGTTTACATAATGTAATTACTAGCAAAGTAATTAAGGAGATCACTTGGCAGAAGAGGACATTCAAATGCAAATTCAACACAGCCTTAGGCCTAATTGTCTGTCTTGAAATGAACTACGGTTTTGGAATCCGTTACTTACAGCAGAGAGGTACAGAGTAAATTCAACAAATTCATGACCGAAAGCCAAAACGAAACATGAAGCAACATGCAAATGCTATATCCTCCATATATTACAAAATACCTTCCTTATTGTCCTTTCGCTACTAACCTTTAGTTTCACGTTTAGAATTCCGAGAAGGCATTGCTGTCAAGGTCAGCTGGCTTTTCCCTTTGCCCTGTTTCTGAAATAGAAGTGGCAAAGGATTAATACTGCATAAAAGAGTGAGAGAAGAGTTTGCAGTAGTGGTGGGTAGCTCACTGATGTACAAGATAAATTGCTATCTGACCTTGCCCTATTTAGTTTATGACCCTGCTTCCAATCTCCAAATCCCCTTTTACACCCGGAGCCTGCGACATTACTGGTTTCAGTTATCCAGGTGAGAAAGTTTATAATGTGCAAATGTGACAAAATTCACATCAAGCCTGTTTTAACAGTACACAACTACTGCATATGGATCCGATTAAGCATCCTTCACACTTGATGTGGGTCACACCGCACACACAATAATACTCAAATATTATTAATAATTCATATAATAATTCTCAATAGAAGATATTTATCCCTCTGGAGAGGTTTTCTCTTAAGCCCAGCGGGTTTCCTATTCTAGCATCCTCAAAGTAAGCGTTCATTATATTTTGATCAATAAGGATAACACACCATTTTTAGACTTTTGCCACATGTTATTCAATGCTTGATTAATGAAACAAAAATAAGACATGACGCTGGGGATAGAGCGGTTTCTATAATAAAGGGGTAGACTGTGTTTCTGTTGTTTTTCTTGTTAATGTGCCTTTTTCTGCATCAAGTTTAGAACAAAAATCTCAATAGATTGCTGTGCACAGGCAGATGCGGTGTGTATATGTGTAAATTGCCCTATATTGTATAATCACTGCTAAAACTATAACCCCAACAGGAAGTAATATTTTTTTTGCCCATATAAACAAGACAGTGTCAGTGTGCTTTGACATGCAGGCCTTAGAGGCTTTAAACATCGCAGAAAGACCTTCAATTAATATAGTTTTACTTTTTTCCATAAATAAACAATGAGTTATTAAAATTTTAAGGGTTGAGTGAGCATCATCTAAAACACACTCTGGTTCCAAGTTACACATGACTCCAACATGAAAACTAGCCAGAATTAATACATGTATATTTGCCGGCAAATAACATAAATCCATACATTTGCATTTTTTGCGCTGGTATTGATCAGAGCAGTTAGAATCTTCTCCAGGGGCTCTTGAAGCTTCAATCTTTCTACAGGAATCTGTGTCAGAGGTAGGCAAGTGTTCCAGTAATGTTTAGCAGCCGCGATACACAATGGTGGACTCTTGGCCTTTTCTGCATAGCTTTGGACAAGAGACAAACATATATACAGTAAGGCAAGAAATTTTAAAATGTTAACAAAGAACTGAGCTGTTGGAGGCAAAGACATGGATCAGTACTGTGTGAAATTGTAAAAAGGCACCTGACACCAGACAGAAGGACCCTCATGGCCTCTTTGTAAGCGTGCAAATCTCCATTAGACTCATGGACTAAGCTTAAACCATTCAAACAGGCAGCACTGCTGAGCATCTCATTCACGGCGGTGGTCCCATACCTAGGGACAGGAGGGAATGTATGAGCTGTCAATCAAAGTCAACCAATCAGTCAATGAAATTATAAAAACTGACACACCACAGTAACTGGGAACTTTGCAACTTTAAGCAAACACAGATATTATGAAGTCAATTATGCTTACAAAACACAGGGCATGGTGTTGAGGCTCTTTGCTGCTGCTTCTTCCAGCTGCAGAGCATTCTTAGTGCAGTACAGAACTAAGCTGTGGTCAGTGGCATCGTGACAGAAGGCAGCCAGCTGACACCACACCTGCAGCTCCACGACGGCATCGCTCCAGCTGCATTCTGATGCCATGCTCACTAGCTTTAGGGGAGGAGACAAAAGAGAAACGAGGGGATGAATTTTCTGAAATTTCTGAAAACGATAATCTGGTCAAAACTAACATAATCAAGGCAGCTACAATATTTTGAAGATATTAACACAAAGAGTGGCAGCAAGGCTCTGCAGGCTCATGTGTCATCTTGGCCTCTTTTTGCTACTGTAGGAAAACATGAGCAGTACATACTGTGGAGAGACTAGGAGCAGAGAATTCCATATGCTTGAGAATCCTATTGCACTGTAGCATCTCCACTCCAACCAGCACCCGCGACATTGCAGACACATTTTCGTTCTCCGACTGTGAACGGACCAAAAAAATAAATAAAAACCCAAAACAAAACAATACTGAGCATTTCAATGCAAAGGTCTTGGTGCATTTATACTAACACTTGATTATTTTTACACAAACAATTTAATTTGTGGTGTCCTTTCAGGGAGAATATTACGGCAGGTCTGGTGGGACATGAGACAATATACAGCCTAAAGCATTTTCTTATTAAAATTTGGTTTTACCACCTTAAATGGCTGTAGAAATAAATCTATAGTTTGACATTTGAGTGTTTTTTCTTTTAACTACATGGACATCTTGACTGAGGAGTTTAATTTTTCTATGTTTAAACAGTTTCACCTGCCGACTTTTAATAACACAACACGTTTTGGAGCAAACTGGAAAACTGCATCAAATCAATGGAGAGAAACTGTAAGTGAAAATACACTCCATATATCCACACATCCAAAAACTACCTGGAAAAGCAGTAGCATATTAATAACTTATTTAGTTCTAGAATGTAGCCCATGTCACATGCTTATTAAGATTTTAGCTGTAATTTGCAATGTTCAGTGTCTTATTAACAATGATTTGTTAACAATGAAGTGTGGACTAGGACCCTAAACATAAGACGTAAGACTGAGATAGAGAATAACACCTCATCTTTGACCTCTGCCTTTGAGCCGATTTGCTGCTGCAACAATCGCTTGATCTGCACCCATGTAGCCAGCACTTGCTTCCTTGCTGCAATGGGGACTGACTCTCCTGGGTTGTTGCAGTTGGATATCTGAAGGGCGTAGTCGCACAGCTAGTGGGAAATGCAGAAAACAACAATGAGCTTGTGTTCTAGTTGTGTATAGTAGAATAAGTTTGAAATCCTCAACAAGCAGCACATGAAATTGTTGTTTTCACAACTGCTCACACACATTTTCTGAATCTTTGGCTCATTTTCCAACTTTTTAAATTTAAACACAAACACCACAAACTCGAGCAAAAGCAAACGCTTCACTTAAACCTGTTCTATGTCTTCCCAAAATGACACATACTGTTCACAAACATATGTGTACAACACAAAACAGTACTATTCATATCTTCTCAGTAGGATTATAACTACTGTTTGACATGATTGATATTGCTTTAAATAAAAGCAATAAAGGAGACAAGACGTTTTAATTTTTATTGGCGTGCTAATGTAGAGGACTGTAGGAAATTTGCTGAAGTGATTTGGTATAGGATTTGCTTTCGGAGGGTCAGGTGAGCAACTTGCATGGCAGCCACCGCCACTGGTGTGTGTGTGTGTGTGAATGGCTGAATGAGAAGCAACACTGTAAAGCGCATTGGATAGAAGCCTTATATTAGCGGCCATTTACCATTGAAATGCCATTATTCTCCTCAGACATCTATACTGTACAGTGCCTGAAAGCTGTAATACCAATGACATGACATTTTAAAAGCTCCAAATTAATATTTAAGAGCTGACAGTGAGTAGAACAAGGGTCAGCTTGGACAGTGTTGAAGCCCAGCTTCTCCGGGTCCGTTGATGAGGAAGAATCACTCAAAACCCTTTTCCCCTATTTCTCTGGAGATCGTCTCGATGCCCACACAGTGACAGTGGGGGGATCTGCCCTAACTGTAACTTCACTCTAACTCTTATTCCCAGTTTTTTCTACCCTTCCTGATCTCCATTGCTGGACTATATGTGTTATCAGTTAAAACCAGCTCCCTGTTTTTCTCTGCTGGAATGAGGAGTAGCACTACACTGTACCTAAGCTGTGTGTGTGTGTGTGTGTGCAATAGATAACTTGTCCTGCAGCTGTCTACTCCCTAAGATAATAATTGTTGAAGCAAATTATTGTTCTATATTATATCAATAACCTACATGCATATGCACCTGCTAAAGCTCACTTATTATAAAAGCGTTTATTATAAGTTCATCTTCAACCAACATCACACTCTTAAAGATTATAATTCCACAACAGTCTGACCAGTCTGCAGCTCAGCAAGCTGTGATGCACGGTGTGTTTTGACACGTGTGAATCGTGGCAAATATCTGTACCGATTTTCAAAACCCTGAAGAAAGTATTAAAACTCTCAGTTTCTCACAAACACAAGAGGGGTCACTGAATGATTAGATCAAATTTAGTGTGTAAAGATATTGACAAAGTGAATATCTTTTAGAGCAATGGTTTCCATGCCTGAGACAGAATTCTAGAATGTTGTAGAATCAATACAAAGGGCAATGATGTTGTGTTGGTTGCCTAATAAAACACTTGGAGTTGGAGTTTCCTTTAATTTGTCAATATGTGTCAACGTATTCAAAGGAAGAACATTTTTATTTACATGTACATGCAGCTTACACTGATCAGCCACAAAATGTATATTAGTGTTCTTAGGAATGTCACAGATTAGGTTGGCATCTGTAAGCAAAGTGTGATACACTGTGGGCAGAGGTGGTAGTACTACACAAACCCACTACTCAAGTATTAGCTTAAAAAGTTCACCACAACAAGAACCACTTCAAATGTTTTACTCAAGTAAAGTAATAAGCAGATTATCTCAATTTTCTTTAAACATTTTCTTTCAAATTTCTTTAAAAAAACAAAATTAGGTGTTATTATAATATCTTTATTTATGTATTTTTTTATTAAAAACAACAACATTATTTGTTGCGGCTTATTGGTGTATATATGGTGCTTTTATTCAAATTTATTGTGACAGATGTTTGTGTAGGTTGGTTGAGATTTTACAAAAATGATAAGAACAGTATGCAAAAACATATTAACATAGCAAGGTTTATAGTAGTATTCGTCACAAATACTACTATGTTACTGATATGTATTAAAAATAAAAATTAAATTTAGGCATGGCCCCATACTGCTACCCCACACATACACACACTAGCATACCTCTAATGCCTTGGACATGTCCTGTAGCACAGCAGCATCTGAGGGAACCCCATGGACACCGGCAGACTTCACCGTCCTCTTCTCAGCTCTGTTTTTGCCCTTGTCTGCAGGCGGTGCTGACTCAATGTTGTCTGCTCCACACAAGGGCTGGATCAAAGCCCGGGCCACAGCATCACACAGCAGCATAACCAGAACACGGTTTCTGAGAAATGTAACACCAACAAGGTCTAAAGGTGACATTAAGTCAAAAGCAAAGGACTGAATGCTGCATTTAAGAACTTAATCTACATTTTATCCATTTTGTTATTTCAGAAAACACAGTATATACCCTCACCATACAGTAGACATTGGTAGAAATACCGTATTTATATATAATTGTTATAAAAATCACTGATTTCCCAACATTCTTTAAATGTTGACATCACAGAAATGTAATATAGTTCAGAAATGCAATTATACGTGTCTATTTTTAGCATGTGACCACTTAGGTTGCCATATCATTGACATAACTACTGTGTTATAACATCTGTACAACATAAAAAGACGCAGCCTACTGAGTGAACTCTCTGTTTCGGAGCATTTCCACCAGTCTCTGGAAGGTGGGGACAATGTGTTGGTACTCCCCAGTTGCCAGCAGGTGGCTGTTGTAGTTCCACAGGTAAATGGCTGCATTTGCAACCACCCACATCTCCCTGATCTCAATTCCAAGCTCCGCTGCCCGCAAGAAGTTGGAGGTGGCATAGACAGACAGTGCCTGGATCCAGTCTCTAGAGGAAGAGAGACACAGATGAGAGTGGGAAAATAAGTTATGTTTGTGTGTGAAAGACAAAGATTGCAGAGTTTTGGTTTAATAAGAATTAACACCTCTTGCCTCACCAAACTCCAGGCACTGTTTTCCTATCCTAGATGTGTCTATATTACAGAGTCCAAATGTGGCACATGTTGTAGAGTTGGCACACACACATGTGAATATATAAAAAGTAATTATACCTCATTAGTAATAATTTAATTATTCTTAAATCAAATCCAATTACTGATGTCCAAAAAGTCAAAACACATAGTGAACAGATAATACAGATAACAAAGAAAGTCTTTTTGTTTTATTATGCTAATGTACGTGTTTGCAGCTTGTGTTTTTACCTGTAAATAACCCAGTGCGGATCCTCATCAGACACATAAGCCCCTGCCCCCTGCGGGGGAACAGCAGGGCTGTTAAGCTGCAGCCCTTCTGTTAGCAGCTTTTGGACTGTGGCCTGAAAAAAGAAGTGTTAAAGATGAATCAAGGACCAACAGAAGCACCCCATGAACACTTCATGCCAGTGGTGAACGAATCAGGTAAGACGAGATGAACCTGTCTTCGTCCTCACAACTAGAGGTAGAGAACGGATAATTATAATGTAGTAATTATAACTATCCTTAAAAAAAGATGTCATATGTCATAAAACAAAGATAGAGATACATGAGAGTGGCAAGCAGTGAGTGAGTTTTGGCAAGTTAATGCAATTTTTCTGGATAGTTCATACCTCCATTTTCTTCAAAGTGCTAAAAAGTTAATATCTCCATGGATCGAATAAAGACTTAGAGCTGCAGGCTTGGTGGGAGGTGGTCTCTCGCAAGTTTGTCAGACTTCATAGGGCTGTTCAAATATTTATAATTCAAAAAAAGATCTCCCGCTTAAAAAAATCTAATATCATGCAGATATTTCAGTATGTTGTAAAAATACATCACTAAAAATTCAAAATAATTTGTATCCAAAAAGGGATCAAAGCTGACAAGAGCCGAAAAGGTTGATGCATTCACACAAGGATTGTGTCATTTACTAATCATGAATGAGGAAACTAAGGAAATGACTTTGTTGTTGTCTGCAAGAAAATGCATGTTTTTATGAGTAATATGAAACTGAATCTAACCTGAGTATATTAGGAGGCATCGTATTTGTCATTAAGTACTCACCTCAGCGTTAATGAAGCGGATTTCAGCTAAAAGGCGCAGCAAGTCCCTCACAGAGCTTTGGCTTTCTGTGCAACCGTGAAGACATTGTGCACAGCTCTCCTCCCCCGAGCATCGACATTCTAAAGAGAATTGATAAATCTCGGATGTGAATTGCCCTAATGACAACAATCCCTTCCTAAAATTTACCACTCTTTCGACAGCTGCCATCTATTACAATTAAATGCTAAATGTTTTGCACTTATACACCACTTTTCTACCTATTGGCACTCAAAGCACTTTACACTGCTTCTCCTTCGCCCATTCGCACTCACAATCACACACACACTAATGACCTACACTAGTTGGGATTCAGTGTCTTGCTCAAGGAAACTTCGACATGTGACCTGAGGAGCCCGGGATCAAACCCACAACTTTGGGATTGATGGATGACCGCTCAACCTCCTGCACCACAGCTGCCAATTAGTGCAGCCTAACCCACTGTATTTCTTTTCATTAGTAATACTGATAACCAAATTATAACTCACGTAAATAAAAACAATTTTCTCATTATTTACACATGAACAATGAGAAAAGATCCTGCAGTAACCGAGCAGGTCTACAACTTCATACAAATAACAATTATCTTTGAAGGCCAGTGGCTTCTTTTTCAATCATTCTAATGTCATTTAATTTCAGGAATATTATAGTCCTATGATCATTCATTCCCACCAGTCTTGGAAATCTTCCATCTCCCGTCATCATAAAGCAAACAGAACCGACAGGCAGCTCGGCACACATCCCAAGCTTCCTGTCTCCTGGCTGTCTTCACCAGTGTTGCCCACAACTTCACCCTGGAACAGCCAAGAAATAAAGAAAACTTAAATATGATTAGGATAGAGGTCAGGATATGTTTGCATGGCCGTGAATAATAAACTTTTCCATCAAGGAATCTCTGAGTTCTGATGGCTCTGCTTTCTCCTGATCATTAGACCTGCTATTTATGATGTGCACACGTTTTGAGTGGAGTGTAATCGATATGGACATGAGATACATGGTTACAGACCCTGAAGACATTAACTAAGACCATTTAGTTTATTTTCAAATTGACATATGAAAACTTGCGGGGAAAAAAAAAAGAATAAAAAAAGAATTCATGCACACACTGTTTATGTACAGTCAAAATTATGCATGTAAATGTACACACACACACACACACACACACACACACACACACACACACACACACACACACACACCTCTCTGCTTTGTCACTGCCATCTCCTTGTCTGGCTAGGTGTCCCTCCACCCTCTGTACAGATGCAGAATGATGTTGAGCCTGAGCACAGAGATGAGATACTGGTCCAGATCCAAGACTGTCTATGGGAACTGGACAAATGTTGAAGTACTACATGAGTCAAACTTTATTTATACTGTTGGAAAACTGCTGCAAAAGTCAATAATATCAATACAGCGTTCTGGCTATTATGCATAACAAAAAGGTCTAGTCATTTGTTTGCACAACTTCTTAGGCCAAAATTATTATCTAAACTTTATGGAACAAAGAATAGCTGTGTATTCATATGCATAATGAAAATATTATCATTTTGAGAAAGTAACCTAATAAGCAGTAGTGTGCCATTTCCAGTCAAGCACAAGGGAACACATACCTAAGGGAATACACAAGTAAATGGACTGTTTCCAAAATTGTCAATGTGGGATTTTACCTGTTACAATGTTAGATTAGACTAAACGAATGACAGAGAAGCATTTCCAGATATGTGTAATTTATAGACCCATCTACATCAAGACCACATTATATAGTATAAACAGGTCTGTGACTTTCAAGTTAACCATTTCAAAAACCATACTAGTGTATAGTATACACAGTCATAAAGTATTTATGATTCTGATTTACTGACATGATATATTTTTCAACATAATATGTTGTAACTAACTAATTCTTCTAGCATTGATCTGCTGACTTTGAAGCTAAAACCACATTGACTCTGAGGGCTGCTTGAGGTTTACAGACAAAAACAGGAGGAGCCTGTTTCCAGTTGTGATCCAGTTGTGCTCTGAGTTATTGTTAATACTCAGTGCAGACGACTGCCTTCCAGTTGTGTTCTGTGAGTGAAGGCAACTGAATATCGTGGGTCAATAATGTTAAATTATTGAGTAAAGTATTTGGAAAAACACACAAATATGGTGTATGCAATTCACCACAAAGGCAGAGAGAGAGAGAGAAGGCTGGGACTGTGCGGGAGGTTCAGCAGAAGCTTGGAACTGAGATGGTGGAAAACAAAATTACACTGCACATGACAGTAAACAATAAAATGACCAACGTTGTAATTTTACAGCTGACTGAAAATAAAGCTTAACTATAATGAAGATAAAACCACCAGTCTATCTCCCCACACAGTTTGATACCATGACATTTAGATTACTGATTATGCATTCACTCCCTGACCCCGATGACAGGTGTGATAGCCTCAACGCCCCCACCCATGGATGGATGATGCATTCCCATTCCCCCCTAAATGTATGTCTATGCAGTGTACAGTAGGTGTTTTACTGCTTGTCAGTTACATGAATGTTTATTTGTAATTCCGGCTGCAACTAAAGAGGACAAAGTACTTGTAGGGACAAAAGAAACTATCTCACCCCTCTTACTGTCTTACTAAAAACTGAAAGCAAAGAACAGAAATGCGCACTTTTGGAAGGGTTGTCTGCATCCAGCACCATCTGGAAATCATCAGGAGCCAAAAGAAGACCCACAGCAATCAGAATGGGGCGACTGTCAGTCTTATCTTGGGGTTGCACGTCCCTGGCCTTGGAAAGAGAGGGTTCGAGGTTAGATTCATCTGCAGCTCCAAGCCCGTGAGAATACATTTCAAAGTTATCTTTGTAGGCAAATTACTATAATTACACTTAATAAACAATAAACCTGCACCTTCAGTTTCCATTAACAATTTTAATCATTTGAATAATCATGAAACACTCATCAATTACTGAACCAATGTGTGTTGATACCCACAGGTTGTTTGCAACTTTAAAGAACGGGATGTAATGTTATACTGATGGAGAACAATCAAAAACCTGCTGCATTAGCATGGCGGCTTTATCTTCGTTCCGGGAGGGGGTTTGGTAGAGGGTCCCTCTGAGCTGCAGGAGGTGGAAAGCCGTAGACAAGCGTTCTCGTTGTGACCCGTTATCCAACAACATGGCTTTCTGAAGGTGAATCAAAGAAGCCTCAAGACGCCCCTCCTCCTCTTCTATTGCTGCCAGCTCTGAGTGGATTTGACTACGCATCTCTAGCAACATACTGAAAAAAAAACCCAAATGACATGTGAGGGGCAACTCGGCCAAACATCAACAATAAAAACAAAGTAGACCTAAAACATTTACGCATAACCCTCTAAAATGATGAATCCGTGGTAGCTGCAAACCTGTGGATGTCTTCCATTACTTGAACAACCCTGAGCAAAGGTGCCTTGACACGTTTCCTGAGGTTGTGCTGCAAGAGAGGCAGGCAGAAGCTCCACTGGGTGGTGCACAGTGCCTGGACAGCCTGAGGGACATTCTCTCTCACAGCAGTCTGCAGCCACTGATCCAGCTTGCCTATCTCTTTCAGTCGGGCCTGTGGGATAACGAAAATGGATTGAGCATTTCTCATGTAGCAATGACAGAAAAACAGTTCTATCACTCAGTAAGAAAGCTTGGATAGATCTGGACTGAATGTGCCAGTTCCTACTGTAAAGCTTCCCGCCAAAATATTATCTGCCATAAAATATGAGTAGAGTACTCCTACTTCCGCCAACATATATTTTCTTGTCTTGTAAGTAAAAAATCTGAAAATGTACTGGGATTTTTTTATGACAATTACAATTGTCCACTAACAGTAACTTATGAAGCACTTCTGCATGTGCCAACAAGTTCTTTAAAGCTGGTAAACATATCCAAGTGAAGGATTTACTGCCTTTAAACAAAGAATGAAATTTAAAAAAAATACATCACCAGTTAAGGACAGAAAATATTATTCAGCAATCAGCAGATAATCATGGTTCCGACAGTGTCCACTGCCTTCTTTGCAACATTCAGTGAATATACAGTACAGCTGATAACTCAGGCATATGATGAAGCACCTCCACACTTGCTTTAGAATAGTCATCCATCTTAGCCCCTTTCTTCAGAAGGTTGATTTCACAGTTGACACATTCCATTATTAGGCGCTGGCCAACACTCTAAAAGGACAAAAATAAATGTGATTTTAGAAGCTTTCAGGTGTGAAAAAAAGAGAGAACTACAAACTATCAGTTGTATTTTCATACTAACACATGTAATGTGCACATGTAAAAATGTGAAATAATGATAATATTATGTCATATGTCATTATTTTACTTGATTTGCAAAGTATGTATGAGCAAAATTGAAACATTTCTGCAAAAACGTTTTTAAAATATAGCAATCGATTAGCCACGTCACTGGTGGTCTAAGTAATGTCATGAAGGACAAGGATAAGCATGGCCACTCTGAGCAGTCTGCAGGTACACAGCCCCGTACGCAGTAAAATGTACTACCCTATGTGCACAGAACTCAATATTCCAGTACCTAAAGTACCACAAGTTAAGATCTAAGCATCTATATTTTATTTCTAGTAAGAAGTAAACGCACTAGGATAAGTATGCATTTTAAACAATGATTATTATGGTAATTATGGCAAAACATTTAAAGTACTTGACAGAGGTGGAGCTGATTTTAACCACTTTATATGCCAAAGACCTATAATGATTTGAAAAAGCATTTATTAAGTCATTATTAATGTTATTAAAACATTATATATATGCATTTATTAAGTCATTATGAATGTTATTAAAACTTTATTTTTTTATTTTTTTATTTATTTTACAGCACCAGCTGTTGTAAATGTTTTGGCAGATCAGTGTAAATTCTATACTGTAACTTTTTGGACATTATTAGCTAATCAATTTCATTTATTATCAAGTTAAGAGGGGATGTCACATTCCATGCACACATTTACATATTCATTGAAAATGTGTAGTTATAGTCTGGAGCACTGTTACTGTATGAGTTTTTGACTAATTATCAGACACTCACAGTCTCTGGCATGGACTTCAGCTCTTTCAAACAGTCGATAGCTACTTTCTGATGCTTCACTTGCAAGGCCAGCAGAGCCAACTCCAGGAGGAAATCAACTCTGCAAATTCCAGATAAAACATAATTTGTACAATTCACAATACTTCAGTGCAGTAATCTGAGTCATGCACTGCCCTTTGGATATCCATATGTGAGCTTATGGTGTTGGGGGGGTTAGGTGGAATACGGGGAGCTACAAAGTTAAGCTTGTTGGAAGAATATTTGATAAGGACAGTTTGGGTCACAGACCTGTCAGCTGGTTGAACAGGAATCTGAAGAGGGCTGGACGCCGTGGGTGTAGCAACTACACTGGTACAATCCACTAGCAGATGAAAAATCTCCTCAAGCTTGACAGAATCCTCCTTTGTCAGCTCATTCTCATTAATTTCTTTCAACCTGCTACAAAACAACAGGAGACCTTTCAGCATTTATATACATACAATTATGCATTTCAAAAGCATGCATGAATCGATCATTTCAATGGCCCTCTTAAGGGCAAAAAAGCCTATATAATGCTGACGATGAGCGGGTCAGACGGAGTCAGACTGTCGATGTATAAACCTAAACTGAGAAGCCATAAAGACTTCTGACATGGCTGCAGGAAAGGGGGTGTGGGGGGGGGGAATGTACTATTAATGTACACAGGCTGTCAAATAAACCTGCCACAGACTAAGCTGAGAGGCAGTGGGCCATTGACCAACATTTAATGTGTACTGAGAGGCTTTAGGATGAAAAAACAAAACACGTCTCTGTAAGGTTCTCTGTAAGGTTATGGGTCAGCTTGCCTCCATTATGAGCAGGAAATATCCTAAAAACATAAACATAAAACCAATAAATAACAGTCAAATCCACTTTCAAACACAGCACTTTCAAAGCAGACAAAAGGCTTCTTTCTCTTGGACAACTATTGTATAATGTGTTTGTCTTAGCCACAGATAGATGCAACTGGCTTTCATCCCGGCAGCATAAAAACAATGTTTTCAACCCAGCAATCCTGCAGCATAGTAAAAAATATCAAACAAAAATGGTTCTCACTTCTTAAATTCCTGTAATTTGTAAATGACTGCTAAGGTGGTACACTGTCTGCTCATGTCATTGAGGACATCACTCTCTGACAGCTTGTGTTGTACCTAAAAAATAGAAGTGAAAAAGTTGACGTCAAACTTTATACCAAACACCCTAAAGTATTTTAGTAAAAAGATTCTACTGTACTACAAAATTACCTCAATTAAATCAGGCTTAAAGTAATAATAATAGATTGTAGCTATTTTTTTTTAGCTACACTGAATGATTGAATAATCTCTTGGCAGTTTTCCGGTTTTAGGTGAAAAAACACCTTATGACATTATTGTGTTACAATAAACATTAGTCCAAAAGGTAGATTTAAAACTGTATGCAAATTTTGGGAACCTTTTAGAGATACATGTGTTTTTTATGGGTTTACCATCAGTGTAAATAGTCTTGGATAAAGATGTGGTGCATGTGAGTTGACAAATTCTTCAGTATCTTTGGCAAAAATTGCAGCATCTTCCTTTTTTCCAGAATCCAGAAGACACTTGATGAGGTGCCTAAATAAAAGAAGGGCCACATTAGACTGAATGTCTCTGAATGTGTTTTGCAAGACTGAATACACCAAATTCACAATTCCTAACAACTAGCTACTATTCAGTTTTCATTGACAGCCCATGGTCAATCTAAAGCTTGCGATGCTGTAAGATTGCATTACATTTTACCAAAAGCTGTTTCAAATATTTCATTATTCTTGTCAATACGAACAAAATATAACTAAGATCATACAATAAATTGTTACTGTAACACAGTAAGTTTTGAGAGAAAGCCTCCAATGGTGACTACCCTATCTTAAATATACCCTAGCTAGCTGTATCACTGACAATACAATACACGTGAATGGTACATTATGTCCTCCGAACAGTGTAAAAACTGTTCTGGGCTCGAAGTGTCCTAGAAGGCAATAGTCACACAGCTCGCCATTAAATAGATTCTCCGCACTAAGAGACGAGAACAAAGCACCCGCTTAACGGGGGAGACCGTAAGCTGTGGTCACAAATTAGCTCTGAACATCATCTGTATAACTCTTGAGTGAGACGGAAGAGAATCAGAACTGGGCTTCATGAAAGGGAAGTGAGAGAGCAACGTGGGGCCACTTGCATCATGAGTTCAGCCCTCCAGCTGTGGTCTGGATCTGCCACCTCCTCCAGGCCTTGGACTACCTGTCTGAGGGAGGAAACCAGGTGGAAGCATCTCCTTGAGTGCAAGAGAGGACGCACTGTCTGGAAATACAGCACTGAGGCATTGAAAACCATAAAGTTATATCTGTAACACACAAACGACATGCATGGAAAGTAAACACAGAGCACTTATTTATATAACTGATATATAAACTCTTTCATCTCTTACTGAGGTGTCTTGTGAATTTCTAAAGCGTGGATTAAACGCGATCCAATGATCCACAGGAGACCCTGTATAGGGGTGTTTTTCCATTTGAAACAGTAAAATTGAATATTTAATTTAAAATGTGTAAACAGACTTTTTGAGTGCTGCTAATTTATTCACTAGCGACTACGTTGTGAATTTGTTTGGGTTTGATTTAGCAGTAGGATAATCCCTTCGGGCGTAATTGGGGTCACTCATTCAGCCTGTTTATTGACAGGTTATAAGTTCATTGCTTGAAAAGTCTAAGCCAAAGACTGTATGTCTCTAAACACACTGCTACACACACAGTGCTATGAAAAAGTATTCACCCCCTTCCTGTTTTTTTTGCATGTTTGTCACATTAAATGATTGAGAACATCAAACAAATTTTAATATTACCCAAAGATAACCAGAGTTGTGAAAAAAAAAGCTAGAAGGGGACAAATACTTAAATACAGCACTGTAATTTCAGAGCAAGCAACAATTATCATCTACATGTAAATAAGCAGTTTAGGTGGAAGTTGTTGATTTTCAACAAACTTTCCCAAAATAATTCTGTGCAGCAGATTGTGTTTTTAGAATTGTAAACAATATCAAAAATAATACATTGGTCAAATTTAATGGCAAAGTTAGAACAAAGTCAAGCACAATTTTCAGAGGTTACCTTGGTTCATGCTTTGAAATTTCAATTGCTTTCAGGAAACACATCACAGCCTCTTCGAACTCTTTCTAAAATAGTAAACAACAGCGACGAGAGCAAAGAGAACATGGCATGATACATCCAATAAACAGATTATTCAGTACAGTATATTATTCAATGAATAAAAAACCAAAAGAGTTTGCACTAAATTGTAAAAATATAAAGGGCAATATGCCTTTACGGATAAATCACATCGTGAAACAGATGCAGAAACCATTAATGGTTGTTTACCAAGCTAAGACATCTGCTACCTTGTTAGTGCAAGTATATGTCAGGAGTAAATGTGTGTGCTCCTCATTGGCATAAATACACAAGCACACACAACCTCCTTCAGGCAATGAGTCCAATTTACTGCTCTCACCACACTCCCAGTGGCCGGTGGAGACTTCAGCTGCCCCTGGCAGAGGTAGGCTCGACACAAAAATTGATTAGCCAGTGGATTCCCTTCGAAGTACATTTTTAGACACTCTGAGCTTATCTCCGAACAGCCCAGCTGAAAACACAGAGAGGCACACAACAACAACATAAACTGTTTAGCATTATCTGCCACTGTATTTTGTCACTAGCATTCTACTTTAAATTGCAAATCTCCTTACAACTACATAGAACTGGGTTACACCTGAATTACTGAATGGCCTACCTCTGCACATCAGGCAGGCCCCTTCATTGTCCATAATTTTTATAGTTATTTTATTATACATGTGGTATTGTTTTATAGCATTTGTGTTATTTGACTGACACAATCCTGTTCCTAATATTAGTTCTGCCCGTTTTTCCCAGCTTCATTTCCTGCCCTTGGCTTTTATTTTGTTGCTTCTCCTGTGCCACTTCCTGTTAATAGTCTTGTTTGGTTTCTTTAGCTTCCTCTGTTCTTTTAAACCCGGCTCTCCCCTCAGTCTGGTGCCAGTTTGCCCTGTGTTCTTTGTTTGCAGACCCTCCTCTTGCTGTCTCCTTACTTGGGTCCTTGCAACTAACTCTATAAATAAAGTTGAGTCTCAGGATGTCCCTTAAGATTGGATCTGTTTTGCGAGGGAGACCTGGCCAAGAGGCTCAATAAGTGCATGAACAATAATAGATAAATGACTGGTTTTCTAGAAAAGTGAAGAACATGTTAATGTCGTTCCCTTAAAGATAACCTAAACTTTAGGGCAGCCTAGACTTTCACCAAGAAAACATGTTTAAAATAAAGAACAGAGAACAAATCAAATTATGGAATATTACTTTCATTATTCAAATATGCTTTAGCTTTAGGACTCTTGAGCCTAAATTAGTAAGTATTCATCACTATTCCCTACTGGCGAAATTGTTGGATTTAGCTATCTAATGTTACTGTCCAACAATGTGATTTAAAAAGTCCTCGATAATTTAAAGAGAAGGGTTCCTTAGAAGTTTTATTTCCACAATCTGTAATATCAGCACCTGACAACTAACAGGTCAAAAATTATTAAAAGTCTGCTTTATTTAGTCAGCTCAAATGCATTATCGCCACATATGAATTATGCCAGTGATAGACTAATGCAGGAATGTACATGTAGCTTATAAATGAGCTTTCCAAAGCCTGTGCACATCTTCATTTTTTATGTGACACACAGCTTTCATTAACTTCACACCACATGGAAACACAGCACTTGGAGGGCAAATCTTCAGGCACATTCTGAGCATGTGTTTTATATAAGGTCAGACTTAAATGTTAACTATGCATCAATACACAACTCAAAAAAAAATTATCAATCATAGCCTTTATTTTTTTCTCCTCTTAATTATAATTTCCCTACAATTAGAATAGCTTTCCCCTTACCAATATTGCACTATTGCTTTGGTTAAGTTTTGGTTAAAAGGGCCAGAGAAATCTTGTTAGAAGAAGGGTAATACTAAGGTCAAGCATCTCAGAAGAGGACTGGTTTGGGTTTTAGGTTAGCTTAAGGTAAGGACAAACACCAATATATAACTGTCCATCAAACCATGCGCATCCCCATTAAACTTTACATACAACATATTCTGCTGTTGCTAGGTAAAATACAAGATGGATACTTGTAATTATAAAGGGGCTGTTTCTCAAAAATTCATTATTCCTGAAATGTTGTGCAATCTATACCCTTGCTGACAGTAGGTTTTTTTTTAAGTCTAATGTTACATTAACAGTCCGCTTGTAGTGAGTTATGAATTCCCAAAGATTTCACCTGGAGAGCTGCTTCTGCACACATGACATACACCTCTGGGACGATGCGTACATGTCGTCCAGTGGTTCCGGCCGCTGTGACATCCTTGATTAAATGGTAGGCTGACCGCAGGGCTCCAACGTCTACGTACGAAAAACATATGGTGAGCATTGCTGATTTGGACTATTTTTAACTGCTGTAACCAGTGATGGATGAAGTACTCAAATACTGTACTTAAGTAAAAGTACAAATAAACAAACAATAATGTACTCTAATAAAAGTATCCAATTACATTACATTACACTAGTAAAAGTAAGTAAATGCATGACTTATATTTTACCAAAAGTATTAAAAGTAAAAGTACTTGACTATTTGTTCATTCTGTCCTTTTCTCTGTCTTAACTAATTCATGATAATAGATATAAATGATGGGTTGAAGCCGTTTTAACTAAATTATCTGATGCTTTTTTTTTTCTAAACTACTCATATCGATTTAGACTAGGAGCTAAGTTCAAGAACAGAAAGCCAAAGAGTAAAATTACTGCATACCAGCTCCCTACTGCAAATGTGTCAAATAAATATTTTAAATAAGACCAGCAAGGAAGAAAAAAATTGACACTATGTTTAGTGGTTCATTTTCATTAAAAATTGAGAAAGTGGTTCATCATGAAATGTGTAAAGTGACGTGATTATAACGTGTTACGCAACTTTGATCAGAAATGTAGTGGAGTAAAAAGTATACATATTTGCTATTCTATGAAGTGGAGTAAAAGTCAAAGTAGCCATAATCAAATCTACTAATGTAAATTACAGACACGTGAAAAATATACTTGATTACATACTTTACTGTAACTGCCAGTGTAGTTATTACTGAAGAGTTACATAGCAAACCTTGTTGCTCCTTAGCTTTCGTTAGATACTGATGAATGTCCAGCTCCATGTCTGGGGAAAGATAAGTGGTGAATACGCAGCCCGGATAAAAAAGGAGGGTTGCGACATGAAGGGCATCCGGCGTAAAAATCAAATCAACGTGCGGAACTTCTGTGGCGACCCCTGAAGGGACAAGCCGAAAGCCGTCGATCTTTTAGCTAACAGCTAACGCTAGCCTTTACTGATTACGTCATAACAAAAAAAATGGCAATTAGCTGCAATTAAAACTGTAACCGACTACTCAACAAAAAGCGAAACTGTCACATAGATGAAATGATACAGTTGCTGCTAATTTGAACATGTTTCTGCTGTAGCTTCTTAAATTAAAAAAAACAATAACCGTATGACAACTAAAACCCTATACAGCTAAGCTATGAAGCATCACCCGTGTGTTTACCTAGTGTTACTAAGCAACCAGAGCCCGGGCTTAAACTACGGTACGTGAACTGGACAAAAATGTGCGAGCTGCTGTGTTTTGTTTTGCTTTATTTTTTGTTATTTTTTCTCTGTGTGTGTTTTGTCATATATGACAGCAATAAAAGTATATGTGCATTTACAGCGTGTATTGTAACCACTATAGTGTTTCCTTATAGCATTGCTGGGATGTGACAGTAACATCTAAAGGTAATTTTTCAGATTCAAAATTTGAAAAAAAAAAAACAATTTCCTGAAAGGTTAGGCCACTGTGCAACATGGTAAAAAATGCAATGCTTTGAAATCTTTTGAAACCTATTTTTGATGTTAATTACAAAGAAAACATATCAAATGTGAAATACCTAATGTTAAATCCCATGTCCATTTAGCAAAATGAATTAACCATTCTGGAGGCAAAATAGCTAAAAAACAGCACATAGTAATGGAAATGACCCACTGTTCTGTCTGACAGTGATAGTACGGTGAAAGTTTACATGAAAAACATGCTGTATAGTATTGTTTCGTGTATTTGTGTGTTCAGTGTTTGCCCAAAGGAAACTTAGACATGTACATTGGAGGAGTCAGGCATTGAACTGTTGACCCTCCCATCATTTGACAACTTGTTCTGTTTCCAGAGCTATCGGCCACCACCACCCCCTCAGGCTGTACCATTGCTGTGTGGCATTCTGAAACAGCTAAATCAGTGTAAAAACTGATATGGGGAGTCATATCGTAGACCCTGTAACTCTCCACAGGACCATCAGTAGGAATCTGGTTTTGAAGGAGCATGGATGAGAAACTTCACATCAGCAAAACAAATCCCAGGGTTTCAGATTCAACTGTGCATTTAATACGCCATTTGTCTCGGTACAAATATACATGGAATAGGGATGAAAAATAATCTATGAAACCCTTTTCCCTCACATATCAATAGAGGTGTAATCAAATGGACAAGGAGCAGGGGGAAGAGGCCATGAGCTGTTAAATTCTAGTTGAGAAGATAAATGTCTAAAATCACTGAGAGTTTTGAAAAAGAATTGATGAGACCTTTTAAACGCACGTGATGGATTTCAGAAAGATTTCTGTAAAGCCGTACATATTAATACCTGTGTGTTGTAGCATAGGGACGATCATTATGTCCAATTCATTTGAGCCTCAGTGTGTCAGATCCAAGATCAGAGGTTCTGAGTTTAGATAGCAAAAAGCATGAAATAGCCAGTGTTTTCTAGAAACAGTCGCACTGTAAATCAAAATCAATAAATGATTAAACCTTGTGAAGTCACATGTTCTCCAGACACAGATGGATGAGCACCAACATGTGCTTCTCTGTGCCACCACAAGATGGTACTGCATCATCACATTTCTCCATCACATCCACTGCAGTGCAAAGCAGCTGTGCTGTGAAACAAAGAGATTCACTCACATGTTGGAGCCCTGAGAAAATATCAGATGCCATCAGAATTTGTCTTTTATGTTTCATGTTTTTAGTGGATTATATTTGTGAACTGTGTTTGTGTTGCTTTGTTTCTCGGTTCTTCGAATTGAGCCTTCCTGTTTTGAGGGTTCTGCAGGTTACAGTCACAGAAGATTGAGCAGACTTCACAGGATCTGAGCTATCTTAGCACTCATCTTCACAGAGATTTTAGACGTTGCTGGAATTTGCTGGAGCCACTCTCAGAATTTGTGGGTGTTCAAGATACAGCAGACCAAGCAGCAGTTGCCCTCTGCTTCCATATCTTTTTTGCACTTCTTTCAGCCTTTGATATTTCTAGGTGTTTCTTTTGTTTGTTCACCACTATGTCTGGTTGGTTTGCAGTATTTTCTCAGAAACAGACTCATAAAATGGTAATGTAATATATATTGTATACGATGCAGTCAGAAAGTGTTCGGACCCCCTTCACTTATTTTTAATTTTGTTATGTTGCAGACTGATACTAAAGTTTAAATTCTTTTTTTTTATATAATGACAAGGTGAAAACAGAATTTTAGAAATGCCTGTGAAATATTTTTTAAATGAAAAATCTCATATATCACATGCAGAGAAGTATTCAGACCCTTTACTTATCACTTTGCTGAAGCGCCTTTAACAGCAATTACAGCCTTCCGTCTTTTTGGTTATGACATGTCAAGCTTTGTACACCTGGATTGGGGGATTTGCTGCCATCCTTCTTTGCAAATTGTCTTAAACTTAGTCAGGGTGGTTGGGGGCTGTCGGAAAAAAGTGAGTCCAGAGCCTAATTAATTGAATTATTGCTCTGGCGATGTGTCAGCCTACTACATACGTATTGTTCACCTACAGCTCTAAAATGAGACAAAGCTTTATTGGACTATGAGCAATACCAATGGACCCCAGTTCCCCCCATTAAATTCATTAGAGGACTGACTTCCAGTGATTTAGCTGTGGGCAAGTGCATTGCATAATGATAGTCCTCAGGGGTGTGATATAAAAAAATACTGATACACATACATATTGTGTTACTGCAACAATTCTGTAACATAAAGAGCAAGAAACAGTTTACATTCAAAACTTACTGGCAGATAGTGTTTCATTTTGTGTTGTTTTAACCCATGATAATGGAAGAATATGTTATGGATATATTTGGTTTGTTCTACATGCAGAAGCTTTCAGAAAATTATTATATTGCTTTGCTGACATTGGGATATATTGAACTGTGACCTCTGTATTGTTATATGTCTTATATTCTCAAATTCTTGACCACGCAAAACCCTAATAGCCTGTGAGCTTTCACTGAACTCATACAGATATTCAATCAATTTCACTTTAGATGATTTTCTCTTCTGGCGGAGTGGAGACTACACGTTCCACTGCCTTAGGCCAGGAGCTCTGAAACATACAAGAGGGCTGAATTACAGGATTATAGAAGGAGAAAGAAGACAATGAGACATCTAAAGAAGCTCAGTCACAACATAGCTCATTGTTGAGCATATGTTACTCAAACTGGTTAGTAGGCATTAAAAATACATTTGTATGGGAATTGATCCACATGCAATATTCTGGTATTTGTTGTGGGACGTTAAAAAACATGGAAATGTGAAGGTTACGCTGGCTACTTATTAAAAGTTAGATTGATACTAAGACCTGGATGACACACAGGCAGGTGGGGTAAGGGTTTGTGGGGATGGGGATCAGCATAAAAATTCTTCTCATTAACGTATTAACCCAGAAATGACTCACTATTCATTCTTATTATGGGATTTGACAATAATTAGACTATGATCCAGTCCAAAATCAATCCAGTACAACCCCTCAATTCTAACTCCTCTGAACTATTTAAGATTGTTTCATGACTAATTTCTAAAACTGCAGGTGTTGTTGTAGTTGCCTCTAGTTGGCTCTTTAATTTATAGCCCCTTTGGGAACAACTAGAAAGAGACACAAAAAACAGAATCGTGTGCTGTTGTTACCTAAAATACTGTTGGAGACAAAACTTTTATGTCATCAGAAAAAATGTGACAAATTTGATGTTTTGGTTTTTTTCTTTTCAGATTCATTTTGCAGACTTAAAGAAAACACAGCCTGAGAAACACGATTCAACTCCACAGGAAGCACTTGATACCATTTCGATCTAAATAACACTTGCAGTGAATCACAGGGAGCATTCACAAGTAGTTAAAACACTGATGTAACAATTACAGTAACCATTTACAGGTCTTAGCATTAGGTAAATGGAACCTTGAACAAACAACGTTAGCTAGAAACTAACTAGAAAGGCAAAAGCTGCCTGGTAGAGGCCGAGTGCTCAGAGGCTGCAGAGAGTTTTTGTCCATTATTCTCGACAAAAAATTGCTTCAGTTCAGGTCCTGCCAAGGTCATGTGGCTGCGAAACAAGCCTAAATCATGACCCCCCCCACCCCCCCACCCCCCCACCCCACCGCTGTGCTTGACAGTGGGTATGAGCTGTGACTGCGGAAATGCTGTGCTTGCTTTCCACCAAACATGACACCAGGCATTTAGGGCCAAACCCTCTTTGGATTTATCTGTCAACAGGACAAGTCTTGTGATTTGCTCAGGTGCAGTTTTCTGAATCTCATTTAGGTCCAGATTGTTGAGCTTTTCCAAATTGATGCGCAGTAATCATTGCTCATGTCTTTCCTTCTTGGCATTGTGCTTACACACATTTGAATGCTCCAGACCAGCAAATTGCCCAAACTTCTGTTGATGATCAGTTGATCTAGGGCTGACGATTAGCAGCAATTGGCTGCAATTTCTCCTGTTAAATCCGATGGATTAAGAGGTACTTAGTATTGTCAGCACCTTTTTTTCTTTTTTTCTTCATTTTTGTTAAATAAATAATGGCATAGAGAAACATGTATGATAGGACCCACCATGATCAGATAATTAATACCACTGAATTAAAAAAGTGGGTTCTAACTTGCTAACAAGACAAAAAACACCAGGCCCAACGCAACGTGTAAAGCTTCTCTTCTACTTTGTCAGACGTTTCAGAACACTCAAAAATTTTTCCATCCTTCACTACCTGGAGTCGAATAACTTCTGCAGCTTTTGAGGCCTCCTTCTTCAAACTACAGGAGGTCATTTCAGCCATTAGTCTGTACGATGACTTTGTGCAGTGAAAGGAGACGGACCTTCAGCATTTACAGTAACTGCAACTGTAACATACAGTCACTGTTTGTGCATATGCACAATGGACATTACAGGAACATATTTCGGGCTTTCAGAACTGTTCACCTCACTAAACTGCACAATGTACAGTGTATTATATATGTATATTTGTTTTCATAGCTTCATTGATATCTCATTACTTTGTATGTATTATTGTACTGTATTATTATCTGTAATAGCTACTGCAACACACAAAAATTCCTTCTGGGAACTAATAAAGTATCTGTATCTGTTTTATCCTTTGGTCTAACCTGCACTGTGTCTTCAATCATTTGACACAGTGTCAATGACACTGTACAGACTAGGCTCAGTTTTAGCAGCACATTTTGTCATAACTGAGTGGTTTCAGAATTCTGCCAAATTCCGTCATGATCAGATGTTGTTTAATTTGCAGTGTGAGCAGTTCTGATTGCCACATGGTTGTTTGTCAAAATATACAGAGTGACTTTTAACTTACTATTGGAGTGAGTAGTATACCATATTTTATATGTTATGGCTAAACTTGTCTTATAAAGAGGCCTTAATATAAAATAAGACTTTGTTGGAGAACATACACACACGCACACAATTATTTTACTACTAATATTATTCTTTTATCCTTCCTGTTCTTCTTTCACCGTAGAATCTCAAAAAGCAAAGCCACATTTCACCATTTTTGTCAAGAGTGACATGTACTGTGTGAGCAGAGAAGACGGAGGTTCTGGTTGAGCACGGAGCTCGATTACATTGTAAAGTGTGAGTTAACACATTGAACATAAATAATAAAGGTCTTACACTATGAAAGATGTCCACGCTGTGTCCTGCTTTTTCAGATGATTAAAAAGGCTAACAGGAATAACTGCTGCATGCTTTTGAGAGGTGTAACCCCCATCCCTGTGGACCCTCATCTAGGTAGACATTTTTGTGTATTGAAAAGGAAACATAGTTTCGTCTTTACAGAGTGACTTAAGAACATGGCAGTTAGGCAACAGAATGAACGTAAACACAATGATGACGGATGAATTTAGAAAGGATCTTGATCCTTTGGGTGAGGTGTTCAGGGACTGTTCAGAGTTTGAGTCATCTGTGCTTTGGAAACGCCAAGAGCTGCTAGTGCGCCGTTGCGCTCAAATTAAGTTCAGCTGAGTCTTACCTGTTCCTTCCAGAGTGACTGACTTAAACTGGTTCCTCCTGACAGGATCTCTGCAGGAGGAACATCCAACAAAGCATGTATGAAAAGGACAAGGAAAATCCTGAATCCCTGAGGAAAGGGTAGATTCTCCAGGACACCTACAATAAATGTGGGGAACTCAGAGACACTGCTCTGCACATGCTCCGTCAATGATGGTACAGTACATTTATAATTCATTGTGTGTCTTGTGTGTCTGCGCGTGTTGGATCCTAACTGTGTCCTGTGTCTGTTCTTCAATCTCTCGCTGCCTCTTTAACAGCAAAGTCCATCTCGGCCACCAATTGCTCATCTTCAGAGAAAAACTCCTTCATCCTTTTACCATAGTTCTGCATTTCCACCTGGTGGAAACAATGGCATAGTGTCACTCAAAGGTGGTAAGGATGTTGTACGTGCTGTACTCTACTTCAACTTCAACATAAGTAATCATCTACTGTATGTTCTTAACTTGTTTTCTGGCTTTGGCAACTGAGGTTGAGACTTTTGGAGTCAGTGTAATCACAGTTACAGTACAAGTTGCAGACTGGCTGCTTATCAAAACTCAGTGATTTGCAATTTTTGGAACCAGATTTTGCTGCTGAGTAAAATTGTGTCATTTTGTCTTTAGTGACTGATCCAAACAATTATTACACTAAACTTTCCTATTTATTTATTTAAAATATCTGATATAAATAAATACATTCACATGATGTCACCTGGAAATGTAAATTGGCCAGGACTATAACATCTATACCTACCCTGATGCCGTCTGCACTGGAAAACTCTGGAAAGGTTTTTTTAGATGGAAGCGAAGGTATTTTTAATATGGGTTTTTAACATATATTTGCCAGACAGAAAGTATAAGGAGCAAGTTGAAAAGTATTTTGGATAAACATGGTCATGCAATCGCTCAATCAGTATCCTAGTATGGCTTTTTTTTTATCACAATGAGAAATTACTGAAGATACAAACTCCATATTCAGTAAAGCTGGGACTTGATCCTAAAAATATAATCTGTGATTTGAACCTTTGTTCACAGTTTCTTAAAGAACTACAAAGAATAGATTTCCAGTTCACTGACCAACTTCCGAGTATTTTGTAAAAAGAACTACTTTACAATTTGAATCCTTTAACACACTCACAGGCTAAATAAAACTGACAGTTCATAAAATATTCAAGTAACACCATTCTTGATCATTGCAAAATGATCTGGTGAATTGGTAACAACTGATTGGGTGTGAAAGGCACATCCACACTCAATCTTAAGACAAATCATCATGCTACCTGGATTTTCACTTAACAGACTCCGTTGGCGCAAACAGAAATGTAACTTAAAACTCTATCAGACTGAAAAATTGTTAGATAGAATAGAATAGATTGGTTTCAGAAAAAAAAACCCAAAACAGACGTTCGGTTCCTAGTGAAAAAGAATGATTAGAAGGAAAAGGAAATAAAAAGGACAAAAAGCAGAATCTGTGCAGGTAGGGAGGCCTATCAGTGCCTGTGGCATAAGTGACTTGCATATGTCTTTAGGTACCACTGACACAGAGCTGTATAATGGGATTGTCATCAACGCATCATCTTTTCTAAGGAAGTCAGTGGATATTTCAACAGGTCAAGGCCAGGGCCACTTTCTGTTGGTGGACGTAGGTGTGAACTTCTTCTGTTTGGACCACATGGTGAAAGCCCTGCTGGAGTTCCAGGACAAAACCAATATCAGGAAACTGTGGTGAGATAACCATGGTCCAACAATAAAAATGTTCGAAGGTCATTGGAAGAGCTCTGTATACTAATGTTTCTATATGAATTTTTTTTTAATCACCCTAAATGTGTGTTTATGTGTGAATTATGAATGTGTCATTTTACAACTATGTGAAGAGTTACGGACTACGCAGGCACCAGTTTGCAGAATAATTACATAATTTCACTCTATTTTCACTATGACTTTCTGCTAAAACTGGCCCTGGCTTCAGATTCAGAGTTAGTCCACATTCCTCACATCTAGACAAACTTCACAGGAAAGTTTGTCGTCCATCTTCAAACATGGCTGTCTCTGCCAGTTAGGTCATTTGTGAACGTCCCAGGTGGTGGCGGAGCGAAGGCAGTTCCAGACACTGGCTGAGACGGGCGAGGGCCTGGCCTTAGACAACCAACCTGGATCAGGAATTAGTGCGGCATAAAACAGTGAGGCTGCAGGTTCTAACGGACCTTCTATCCATGGCTGCTCAAGCAAAATGATCACCACTTCTATGACTGGTGCACCATCTACAGATGACAGCATAAACAGACTGCACACACTGGGATTCCACTGACCAGAGATAATGAAGCCTGACTGCTAACTAGGCTGTAACTACTAATTACTGACAGTAAGTGGGCTATGAACAGAATGAAAACAATTTCCATTTGGTTTCTCAATTTGTACTAATGAAGACAAGATGCACCAGCTGTTTCCCCCATTGGCCCTTTGAGTGAATACGTATTTTTCCTGAATTATAATGGATTACTGATTAAATGGGCCATTGGTTTGCATGAATAACCAAATCAAATAATCTAACAGAGAGATAGACACTGTCAATGCAGTTGTGACAACAGAAGGATTCACATTAGTCAGCCTTTCTCTCACCATTAGTACTTAGTCATTGAGAAACACATTGTGAGTTGATACTATATTGGGTCTAGTCACCGCAAGAGCAGACAGTTATCACAGATAATTAAATATAGCCGTTTAAAGTAAATCTCAAATAGTGCTGAAGAACAAACATAACCAGATAATCATATGCAAGAGTACTTGTTTAAGCTTAACTCTGGTGAGAATTAAACTATGAAAAGAAGAGAACCGAGTATCTGGCTCCTGTTACCACAGCTCTGTACGTGATTGTGTGTCCTTCTGATCACTGTACAAAAATCTGCGAAACAAAATATTCTTTTACAAAGGTATCTGTTATTATAATAAAGCAAAATTAAATTCAAGCTGAACAAATCTTTCAGTGTTAAAAACAGATGATTAAGGCAGCTCCAATATTGGGAAGGTATTGACACATAATGAGATGCAAAACAGGCTCCAGTGACTAATGCGTCATCTTGGCATCTGTTGTTACCATCTGGGTTAGAGCCACTGTAGCAAAGCATGAGCAGTACATTCTGTGGAAAGATTTGGAGCAAAGGCCTCCATATGCCTCAGGTTCCTATTGCACTGAAGCATCCCAACTCCACCCAGTACCCACTTCATGCAAACACTTTTTCATTCCCCCTCCCCTCTGGGAGCCAGACATACATGGACAGACAACCGTTCATACATGCATGACTTTAGACTGTGGGAAAAAAACACCAAGCACCCGAAGTGCTCGCATCCTTCTAGTGTAGCTGTAACGCGACTAACCACTCCACCACCCTGCTGCCCAGTGAGTAACCAAATCAGTTCATTTAACACACTAATTGTATAGACGTTTATTTCCACATTTTCGTGCCACAGTAAAGCCGTACGATCAGGAAATATGCCACCTGGAGATGTTCACAAGCAAGTGGATAATGCTATAATACGACAGAGGTAACACCTACCAAAGCATAAAGATTAATGTCATTCATCATGAGCCATCATACTGTATCACAAGCAGAGATGCAGTGAGTAAAACATATTACAGAACACAATATGAATGCTGCAACCCTGAGCCATATAGTCATCTCAGTGATGAGTCATCATTCTTTACATTTTAATTATTACATGCAATAGAAAAATTAACGAGGAGCCATTTTGATCTGAGAGTGATACACATGAATTATTTTTGTTATAACACTAATTTGTTATTTGCCATTATTTAATTCCATCTTGTTACAACTTTTCACCACTGTTTTGATGCGACTCTGTTCTGAAACAGCAAATGATCATAGCCTCAAATACATTCACCTTACTTTAGATGATACCTCATACAGTACCTTCAGGAATCTTCAGGAACAGGATCTTTGGTGTAAGAGAGTGTAAATCAAAGGTATGAATATCTATAAAGGGATGAAAATTGTTACAATGTCATAATAAACAGTGTGAGGTTTCATTTTTAGTCCACACAGATTCAGTGGTGATTGTCTGGTGTGACTACAGTACAGACTCTTTCTCAGTCAGTCACTTTTTTCACGAGTTGAAGACCTTCTGTCTGTCTGTCAACAGACACACAAATGACTCAGAGTTCAGAAGACTTGATCATTATATGTAAAGATACAGTGTAGCAGAGTATTCATGAAAAAATTATTGGAAAGGATAATTTTGGATGTGTCCTCAAACGGGCAAACAGACAGACAGACAGGGAAATTGAGTTAATAATTCACTGATAAAGAGCCTTTCATCTGGAGTTAGAGCTGCCATTCATGGTGGATCCTTTGAATAGCATAGAAAAAAGAATCAGTGTTTAATTGGCTACTTCCGAAAAGAGTCCGAGAAGAGAGTGATTGAATGAGTAATATGTGGCACATGATGAAAGGGATAACAAGATCTATCATGACCACATATTGTTCATCATATCATATCAAGGACAAAACCCTACTTTCTGAGAGGCTTCTGGAATACAGATAGAAGATATTGTATGAAACCTAAATAATATGACTGTTTATGATGATATTGACTGTTTTGGGTTTGTCCAGCTCTAAAATAACTTGTAATAAGTTGTATCAAGTTGTATTAGAGCAAAGTGACAAATTAACGGGAATAAGTGAATGAATGAGCAGAGTCATATGGATGGAAGTGCTCCATCAACAAGACAATAGGGGTCACTGAATGGTTTGACGATGATAAGAAAATCATATAAATCATAAATGTCCTTCAGTGGCATCAGTTCTGGAAGACTTTGCCCAATCGTGTTAGAATGAGAAAATGTTGTTTGGTGAATTTCCAGAGACTCAATGAACTCAATAAAACACTTAACACATATTGGAGTTTCCTTTAATTTGTCAATACGTGCGTAGAATTGTATCTTTTAAAAAAAGGCCACACAGCTTTTATTCAAATTTAATGTGACAGAGGTTTATGTAGGTTGTATCCAACATTGGTTAAGAGTTTATAAAAATGATAACAATAGTATGCAAAAACATACTGTGAGCATTAGAGGCAAATACTTCAATGGAATATTTATGTACATGTATATGCATGTAGTGTATATATGTACTAAATATAAAAACTGCATTCACATTTAAGTGTACATACATTGCTCGTATACTGGGCTCTCTCACACACACACACACACACACACACACACTAGGATACCTCTAATGCCTTGGAGACTTCCTGTAGAACAGCAGCATCTAGGAGAATGGTGCTGGCACCATGTTGTGTGCTCCACACAAGGGCTGGATCAACCCCCCCCCCCCCCCCCCCCCCCCCGAAGCCGCAGCATCCCACAGCAGCACAATCAGAGCATGGTTTTTGAGAAATGCACAACACAAACAAGGTCCAAAAGTGACATTAAGTCAATAGCAAAGGGCTGGAAGTTGCATTCAAAGACTTAATCGACATTTTTTTTTCCTTTGAGTTGTTTCTGAAAGTACAGTACTGTATATACCCTTACCATACAGTAGATATTGAAAGAAATACTCCCTTTATGTATCATTATTACAGGACAATCACCCACATCTCCAATCCAAACTCTACTTGGATCCAGTCTCTACATGTAGAAAGACACAAAAGACAGTGGGAAAGGAATTTTTGTTTCTGTGTGAAAGACAAAGTGACATAGTGGCCATATGCTTTTTCTTTCTAGTGAAAAAATAAACCATAGCTGATAAAGTGTTATATTGCACAACAAATTTTTGTTGAATAACATTGTCGGATATTTTGCTTGATATAGACGAAAGAGTGAAAGGCCACCTTGACAATGTCAAATAGAATACATCTAATGAAATATTCAAAAGCTTTCTGATAGAACGCTAAGCCTTCATAAAGTTACACTGTGCTAAAGAGAAAACTCAGGCAAAGCAGCACAGTAGTTTTACTGCCGAATGTGATGAATTGTATCTTATCTATAAAGAAAAAAAAGTCCCTTAACCCTTCCATTTGTATAATAACATGACTCCAATCCAGGGAGCCCGGTTACAGATATGGTGTTCATTAAAAGCATAGATTTATGCTGCACCTTCCAGCAATCATCCTAAAATCTTGATTTTAGGATGATTGTATCATCAATGATAGCTGGAGACTTGCTTCTCACCATTTACTGCATTAGGTATGAGAATGGTGATTTTAGAGATGGTTTTTATTTCCCTGTCCTAGAGATGTGTCTAATGTAAGAGTTCAATTGTGGTACATGTCATTTCTTTGGCACACACCTATGAATATAGAGTAAAGTCCCACAGTGCGCACTAATGTACATCTCAGGACATATCAGAGACCCTGAAGTCCATATAACTGTCAGTGGAGCAGCACAACAGATTGTAGTGAAGCAAAGATCAGTGCCAAACCATTTCGACAGCTTAGAATGTTTTCACAGCAGCCTCAGTAGTTATTAAATAGATGATATGTGAAACCACCAGGTCCCTTAGAGTTACTCTAGCAGATCTTCAGAAGCCCTCTGCAGAGATGGTGATATTCTGAGCAGTGCACCATCAACCAGGACTTCATAGAAGAGGCCACTGACCATTAGATGCCATGTATAAAGAACCCAGTGTGGATCCTCGGCAGACTCCAGCAGGGGTGTTAAAGGACACTTTCACTGATTTTTAACTCAATTATTTTGGTACTTTGACTCCGACTTCCCTACATTCAAATATCTCTCTGCTTCTAGCTGATGCCTCCAGATGACATCACTTGAAAGGAAACATCAGTTCAGATTATGTTTATGTCTATTTGCTCACACTAGGGATGTAATCATGGTGAAACTGCTTTTCCGGAGCTCCCCCAGATGACATCATCTGAACTCCTATAAATAAAATCATTCTCTGAGTGATGTCATCTGGGGGAGTTTTTTCAGCCAGAAGCAGAGGAATATTTTAATATAGTGAAGTCAGAGGAAAGTTTAAAAGTATTACAGACATTTACAGACTAAAATAGAGCCATAGAAAGCAAGTTGAAAAATTATGAAGCCGCCTTCTATGCTGCACCACTTCTGTTAGAAGCTTTGGACCGTGGCCTGAACAAATCAGAATGTTCATTTCTCAACCTTAAAGGATAATATTATAAGTGACTTACTGTTTCGACAACTTCAAAATGACAGCTTCTCTAGAGTCACATGTAGCAGATCAAAAACAAGAGGAAGCGCCTGATGAACGCGTTTCTTCCAGTGGCTGACAAATCAGGACAAGAGGAACATGTGATCATACGACTGAGTAGTAGGGGTCTGAAAATTTAATTAAAACTCCATTCTTTGAAAATATTCTATTACAATTCATAGAACAAAGAGGGAAATAGATAAGACGGGGGAGCAGTGAGTGTGTTTTGGCAAGGTCCTGCCATTTCGCTGGGTAGTTCATTGTTCCATTGTCAAGTTAACTTTATGGACTGAAAAATCCCCAAATGCTTGAATGTCTACTAGTGTGGTCTGTCTTTATACCTTAAAACCAACGCTTGAGCTTGAAAAGAAAAATCGGATATTATATTTCCAAAAAACTTAAAGTAACCATGGATTGAGACATTACAGAAATGCAACCCCAATTTAAAGAAGTTGGGATGATGTGTAAAACCTAAATAAAACCAGGATACAATGATCTGCAAATCTCAAACCATATTTTATTCACAATAGAACATAAACAACATGTCAGATATTGAAACTGAGACATTTTACCATTTCATGGAAAATATTAGCTCATTTTAAATTTATTGGCAGAGTGTAATGTAATAATTTAACTGCAGTTAAATAAAAAACAAGTAGAATTTTTTGATTTCTGACATAAGAAAACCTTATACTTTATACTTAAACTATATACACAGGAAGAGAAAATACAGACTTCATATACATACTGGTTATGAATATTCTAATACATGTAAATGTACACACCTCTGTGCTTTGTGAGTGTCATATCCTTGTAAATGGTAAATGGTCAAAAAGCCAATAGGTAGACTTTACACTTTATTATTATTGTGGCAAAAAGCTGCTGCATAAGTACTGTATGAATGAATATCAAGGGTCTATTATGCATAACAAGAGGTCTAGACATTTGTTTGCACAAATTCTAAGGTCTATATTATTTAAAATGTATAGATTAAAGAAATAGCTGGGCATTTATATGCATAGTGAAAATATCATGAGAAAGTTACATAATTATTAATAGTGTCATTTCTAGTCAATCAGAAGGGAACACACCTATATGGATGTACAAGTAAATGGCCTGTTTCCAACATTGTCAACATTGTGATTTTTCATTTTCCAATGTTAAATTAGACTTAGATTATATTAGACAAATAATATTAGACAAAAGTGATTATATATTAGATTATATATTAGACAAAAGCCATATACATCAACAGCATATAATATAAACAGACCTGTGACTTTTACTACAGTGTAAGGTAAAATTCTCTGATTACTGAGTGAGAAATATATTATATAAAAACCAACTCATTCATAAACATGCATTTATTGACTGTCTAACAAACATTAAAAAAAAAAGCAGCAACATAACATGTTGCTACTAACTCATTCGTCTACCATTTACATGCTGGCTCTGAAGCTAGAATAACGAGGATTATTAATGCCACTATTTGGGGGGTAGCTCGAAGTTTAGTGACAAAAACAAGAGGAGCCTCTAAGGACCAAACCTTGCCTGCAGTAGAAAACTTCTGACCAGCTGTCAGAGTCAAGTTGTTTCCTGGGTCATTAGAACTTCTCAATGTTTATTAGATGATGTGGACCATGAAGCCTGGTTTGAGTCTGAGATCAAAGGCTCTCCCCAAGCTCAGGCCCTTAATGCACTACGCATACTTGATGAGCCTTCACTGGTAGCCACCTGCTGATTCCTCCATCTCACACACACACACACACACACAATCTGCCACTAAAATGCTTCTGCTCAGACCTGGAGAACAATGAACTAATTTACATACAAGAGAGAATATACCAGTTTTTGCTGTGTGACATTTATGCACTTTTCACCTATAACCTGTGTGTAATCCGTGGCTACTTTACTTTTTTTTTTTCCACCCATTGTAAAACAAAAAACAACAACAACAAAAAAAAAACTGAAAGCATAGAGAAATGTGTGGGGTTGTCTGCATCCAGCACCATCTGGAGATCGTCAGGGGTCAAAAGACAACCCACGGTAATCAGAATGGGGCGACTGCTGGTCCTGATTCTGACACCTAACATCTTATCCTGAGGCTGCATGTTGCTGGCTTCTTTCTCAGGCCAGCAACATGCAGCCTCAAGATAAGATGTTAGGTGTCAGAATCAACAGTTCTCCAAGTAGCCATCTGCTGTCAGGATCTTTTTAAGAATGATTTCTAAGACCCAAATAAGTGTAGAGCGAGCGAAGGGGTAGGAAGGCAGTATTGAGGGGTGGAGGAACAGGTGGACAGACAGGGCTGCGGGAGGTGTGTGACTGCAGTGACTCGTGAGAGTAAATGCAAATGCGTGAGCTATGCAAAAAACAAAAGTGTCCGAGGAAACAAACCAGAGGGGCGCTGTAATCCTCAGACTTGCCGAATTACTTCTAGGACATTCCAAATTCTTTTAGTCCACGGAAACGCCGAATCACAATGGTCACTTACAAGGTTTACAGGCAGGCGGAGCAGGGTGGAACAGAGAATCGCCGGGGACACATAGAAGCCAGCCAAAATAAAAAATATAAAAAAAAAACACCTGGACATAAGCAAACTCTGAAATCAGTGAGGACAGGGAGCAACAGGTAACCAGGGCTTATAAAGGGGAGGTAACAGGCGAAGAGGATAGAGGCTGACTAGGCGGCACAGCAGGGAGGGAGAGACAGGGAAAGCAGAGCGGAGGGGAGAGATGGTGATGCTCACCAGGACAACACGGAGCGGAGTCACGGCCCTGACATCTGTAGCTGTAGGCCCAAGAGAATACATTTTTAAGTTATCTGTTTAGAGTTTAGTAGATTAAGAATCATGCAGCACCAACCTTTACTGAACCCCTGTGTGGTAATAAAGTTTTTTACAAAGTTGTTAGACTGTTAGACACACAACCCTGATGAATCTTTGGTAGCTGATCGAGCTTGCCTGTCCCCTTCAGTCGGGCCTCTGGGATAACAATTACAGATTAGGAATTTCTCCTGTAGCCATGAGAGCACAACACTTCAATCCCTTGGCAAGAGTATAATTGGATTGAATTAGACTGAACATACAGTGCCAGTTCTTAAATGTAACAGTTTCACAAGAAAATAGTATCTGGCATAAAATAAGATTAGAGGCTAAAAACTGCGGAATGTTCTTCCAAGATTAGATATATAAATATATTTACACTATATACACTCCTACAAAATGTTAGGGATATTTGACTATTAGGTAAAATTTTAGAATTCACATTAGATGCTGAATGTTCTGGTTCAGTTATTGGTATTTAAACAGTCCTCTTGATCATGCTGTTCATATTTTGACATCATGAGACCAAGACAACCCCTAACAATTTTTCGTTGTGGTATAAACACCAGTTTTTGTTTGTTTCGATAAATTGTTTGAGATGAAGAAATTGCCGTTGCATGCTTCTACTTAAATGCCCTACTTTCATTATTTAATATCACTGTATTATGAACTTGTAACATGGCAATCTGTGGGTACGCAGCACCATATCCTGCATTCCCAATTCTCAAGTAAATGTCCAAGTATCGGCCGGAAAAATTAATTCTCCACCACAAGTGCCACTTCAAATATTTTACTCAAGTAAAAAAAAAAAAAACAAGCAGATGATCTACAGTACATTTTACATGACGTGCAGATGTAAAAGTACTCCACTAAGAACAATGTACTTCGTTAAGAGGGGGGGTCAAATTCCATGCATAAATTTAAATGTTCATTTAAAATATGTAGTCATAGCCTGGAGCACTGCTACTGCCTGAGGTTATGAGGAAATATTGGACACTCACAGTCAGGACTTTAGGTCTTTCAAAGAAGGGGTGGGGGGGGGGGGTGGGGGGGGCACATTAGAAGCCAAGAAGATGCATTATTAATGTACACAGTCTGTAAAATAAACATGTCTGCTATGAGATGCCACAGGCCATTGACCCATGTTTAATCTGTATTGAGATTTTGACTTAGCAAAACACATAAAGGCTCTGGGATCAAAAACACATTCACATTCCGCCACAGCGAAACAGGTTCCGGAACAGGTGTGCTGGTCGCTGTGGCGACCCCTGAACGAGACAAGCTAAAAAAGCCGTTTGATCTTTTTATAAGTCTCTCAACTTAAGAAAACATAACATCTATAAAAATACACTTTGCAGGTTACAAATACTGAATGTTAGCCTTAATGATGTAGGTGACTTAGGTCACAAATAGTAAAGTTATGTCAACTTGCCTCTATTATGAGCAGGAAATATTCTAAAAAGGGCAAATGTAGAATCAATAATTAACATACACTCCTTCAAACACAGTCTCCCACAATTGTTAAACAGCAAGCACTTTCCAAGCAGACGAAATTATTCTTTTCTTGGACAAGTACAATGTGTTTCTCTGCAGATAGATGGAACCGGCTTTGATCATCCACAACAACGGCATAAAACAATGTTTTTTGGAAAACAATCCTGCAGCAGGGTGAGAGCAAAAAAATCATCTTTATTTAAATAGAACAAATAAATGGTTTTGTTTTTTTCAAAATCCTGTCTTTGTAAATGACTGCTAAGGTGGTACACTGTCTGCTCATACCAATGAGGACATCACTCTCTGACAACGTGTGTTGGACCTAAAAAAGAGAAGCAGAAAGGTAGACATCACATTATAGTCAACATCTCCAAATATTTCACCCAAAAAATCTACTGAACTACAAAAATACATCAAGCTGCAGAAAAAGTAGTCAAAAAAATGGCAAATATCTAGGTGTAGGTTCTATGACAGTTTAGGTATTTTAACATTTTCCCAGAATCAGGGTTTTGTTCAGTAGTAATATAAAAGATTTCATAT
Organism: Channa argus; assembly: GCF_033026475.1. NCBI lineage: Eukaryota > Metazoa > Chordata > Actinopteri > Anabantiformes > Channidae > Channa > Channa argus. The sequence continues at coordinate 50,293,203 of NC_090197.1, forward strand.
TGGTAGATTTTAGGTTATAAGATACACTGAGAGATGAAATGCTCTTTCACAGCTAGCTGTACTGTAGCACATGAATGGAACATTATGTCCTCTGAACATTGACAAAACTAATAATTGGGCCTAAGGTGTCACAATAAAACACTGTGCATTAAAACAGTTTCTCTCTCTACAGAAGAGAACAAAGCACCCAATTAACAGAGGAGCCAGTTAATTCTGGTCACAATTCAACAATTAGCTCTAGACATCATCTCTATGACTCTAGAATAAGACAGAAGAGAATCGGAACTGGTCTTCGTGAAAACCATAAAGTTGTATCTGCATGGAAAGTGAACACAGAGCACTTAATTATTTATATGATTATATAAGCTCCTTCATCTTTTAGTAAACAAGTGTCAAAGCTGTACTTCGGTGCCCTGTGAATCACAAATGTGTGGATTCACCACTATTAAATTAGCCACAGGAGAACCTGTATGAGCCTCTTTCATATGAAACAAGTACTTTAGACTTTTAAGTGCTGCTAAGACTGCGACTGTGTTGTGCATTAGTTGGAGCTAGATGTAGTAGATATGTATTTCTTTTGCTCGTAATTGGGATTTGCTCTTTCAGCCCTTTTATTCACGGGTTCTAAGTTAATTAATTCAATTTAACTTCATTGATATAGCACCAATTCCCAACAAAGTCATCTCAAGGCACTTTACAGAATAAAGTCAAGACTATACAATTATGTAGAGGAAAAAACAGCTCCCCCTCGAACAAGCCCTGGGCAACGTGGAGAGGAAAAACTCCTTTTGACGGAAGAAACCTCCAGCAGAACCAGACTCTGGGTGGGAGACCACTTGCCTTGACCGGTTGGGGTCAGTGGAAAGTAGAGAAAGAAAAGAGAAACAAAAAGCAACAACAAAACATCGAGCAGGTTGGTAGGACCAGTAGCTGCGCACTGGGAAACTCCAAATCCGGGGGACACCTGCAGAAGGGGACAGAGAGAGGGAGACAGAGAAGGAGAAGCACAACTACGGGACAGAGAAGACACAAAGTTAATATCATGCAGTGGTGGCATATAAAATGTATAGAGTGGAGAGGAGCCCACTGCACGTGGGGGGTCCCCCAACAGTCTAGCATCATCACTAAGAGCTAGTTCAGGTTGACTAAGCAGCTTTAACTATAAGCTTTATCAAAAGGAAGGTTTTAAGCCTAGTCTAGAAATGTAGAGAGGGTGTCTGCCATTGAATCTGGATTGGGAGCCGGTTCCACAGGAGAGGGGCTTGATAGCTAAAGGCTCTTCCTTCCATTCTACTTTTGGAAACTCGGAACCACAAGTTGGCCTTGGATCTAAGTGGTCTAATTGGACAATAAGCTACTATGAGGTCTTTTCAATATGATGGAGGTAAAGCATTAAAGGATTTGTATGTAAGGAGAAGACTTTTCATTTCTATTCTAGAGTTTACAGGAAGCCATTGGAGAGAAGCTAACGAAGAAGAAATGTGATCTCTCTGGCTAATTCCAGTCAGTACTCTTGCTGCAGCTTTCTGGATTAAGTGAAGGCTTTAATAAAGAGTGAAAAGATTTGGTCCTAACACAGAATCTGTTTCTGTACTGTGATGTACTCGTAATCCTGACTGAAAGTCTTAAAACAGGTTGTTCCTGTATAGGTGGTAACATAACCGCTTTGCAACTACTTTTTCAAGGATTTTAGAAAAAAAATCATTCTATAATTGTCTGAATCACCAAGGCTTTTTAAGTAGAGGTTAGATTACTGCAACTGTATAGGCCTGTGGATCAAATCTAATGTGAACGTGTCTATTAAAGCTAAATCATCTTTAAGCAGTTTGATTGGAACAGGGTGTAAAAGACATGTTAGTTTTGAAGATGCAATTGTTACTTAGCTCCGCAAGGTCTGTGGGTAAAAATCTGCAATATACTGTTTGTGGGGAGGATCTGGTGAATGGTTTTACTAATAGCTACAATTTTATTTTTAAAGAAAGTCATTGAAGTCATTACTCCTCAGAGTTAAGGGAAAACTAGGCTCAATGAAAGTATGACTCTGAGAACAACCAGGGCTTGTTCTTATTGTCCTCTATTACTAATGGATAATATGCTCTTTTGGCTTTACGCAGGTCACTTTTATACATTATTAAACTGTTTTTATCCCTCTGAATTAGTGATAGGCCAACTTCCCTGCGACCTCCATTAAGCTGTGCATTTGCGACTTGTGCTTTCTTTTTTTAGAGAGGCAACAGTTTGTAGTATCATACGCTGCTGAAGCATCAACTAGACAAATGATGGTAACAATGATGAAGAAATAATTTCTTTAAATTAGTTTTGCAGCATTTTCATTTTCAAACATCTTTTGCGGTGGAATTCTTTTCTAACTGCTGCATGTTATTGGAAAATGTTCAAACAAAAGAGAATTATGTAGAAGTGCAGTTAAATTGTAATTTTCAATGCTATACGTAAGGACAAGGTAAACACCAACTCAATCTGGCGACGGATAACAAGACTGTCAGCATCTACATGGATGTTAAAGTCACCCACCATAATGTTCTAAGCACTAAATTGTACAGAAAAGCTGAAAATTCAGTCAGAAACTCCGAATGAGGGACTGGGGGACGGTACACGATAACAGATAATAGTGGTTTTCGAGTTTTCCAGTTTGGGTGTGAAAGGGTCTCAAATGAGTTATAACTATGTTCAGGTTTAGGAATTATTGATAAGCTTGAGTGACAGATTGCTGCTACTTCTCCACCTCGGCCTGTGATTCTAGGAACATGATAATTAATATGACTTATCCTGCTGCAACCAAGTTTCAGTAAAAAAAAAAAAAAAATTAAAAAATCAATTTAATGATTAATTACCAATTCGTTTACCAACAGGGATTCAGATGACAGAGAGATCTGATATTTATTTGATATGGGTTTTGGTTCTGTATGAGTAGTAGTCTTAACTTTCATTAGGTTATTATGATTAACTCCCTCTGTGATCATTTTGGGTTTAAATAGTTTAGCTAATCGTGGTACTGACATAGTCTCTAAATTATGATTTTTTTTAAATTCCCCGGGTGAAACACCATGGTTGAAGTCATGTGTGCAGGCTAAGGATTCTAGAGAACCAGCCAACACCGCGACCCAGGGTGGGAATTGGGCTGGAGATGAAGAACCGTCTGTCGAGGAAACTCTCCAGTGAGTTGAAAAGTGACGCGTTTGAAGTCACGTTTCAGCGGCTCGGACTTTCTATCGGGTTTGGAATTTTCTCCACTATGTCACTGACAGTGGCTCCAGGAGAGCAAAACGTTTTAGCTGATTTTAAGTGGACTTATCTAAGGATGAAGGCGCCAGGTATGAGCATGGTTGGACTGGAAAGACTTACACGCTGTGGTGGCGCATCGTGTGGATTCATCATGTGGTGGTGGCGGTGACTGTTTGGTCCATATCGTGAAATCATGTAGGCAGTTAGCACAAACCGCCATAGAGATCAGACCTACTGACCAGACTGGACTGCCCCAAATACTGGACATCTGATTGAGCCTCCATTTAATTAGAAAGGAGATTCAGGGCAGATTGCTTGTAAAGGCTACGGCAAACACTGTATGTCTCTAAACACATATTTCAGAGCAAGGAACAAGGTAATGTATCTTTCACAATATGTGTTTTTACATCTACACGTATCACTGCTTTCATCTTGTTCATTCCAATAACCTGTTGAAATCTATAAGAATTTCTGCTGAATATCATACATGGACTGTGTGAATAAGCAGGCAGGATAAAATTGCTTTTTTTCAACAACAGCAACGGCAAAACCTCTCAGAGGAAAAGACATGTTCTGCTTTTTTATAGGTGCAAACAATATCACACGTTATAAACCGAACACTGCATAAATTTGGTCAACTTTGCTGACACTGTTAGAACAACGCCAAGCACACTTTTGAGAGGTTATATACAGAATCATGGTTCAGGCTTTGCATTTTAATTACATTAAATTTGTCTGCAGAGTTTAAACACATCACAGCCTCTTGAAACTTGTTCTAAAAATAGCAAACAATGCAAAGAGAGAAAAAAGAACTTTGCATCACTAACGTGTAAAAATTATAAAGGGTAACATGCCTTTGAAAACTTAATTCCATGGTGAAAAAGATGGAGGAACAGTTTGTGGTTGTTTACCATCTCGAGGCATCTGCTGTATTTTTAGTGCAAGAATGTACAGTAGAGTGTATTGGCTGCAGTTATTATACCTTTAGTAATTGCACCTTATTGGAATAGACAAACACAAACTCCTTCAGGAGATGTGTCCAATTTACTGTTCTTAACATGCTCCCAATGGCTGGTGGAGACTTCAGCTGGCCCTGCCAGAGGTGGGCTCGACCCAAAAAATTGATTAGCCGGCGCTTTCCCTTCAAAGTGCATCCTTAGACCCGCTGTGCTTATCTCAGAACAGCCCAGCAGAAAACACAGCAAAAGAGACACAGCAACAAAATACATACTGTATTATCATCAGCATTTTCTATAACAAATCTCATTCAAACTACTGTAAACAAAAATGGGTTAACACACTTCGGAAAGTAATCAACTTTTGAGTGTTAGAAAAAGTGTTTTTGCAGGAGGAAAATGAACTGGAGGATATGAAAAATTAAGATTATTTTAATATTCACTTAAGCCTGGAAGGAAAATGTAGTGAAAGAACAGGGCACAAATCACATTAGCCAACATCACTGGTTCATTATTCAAATACACTTCTTTGCTTTAGCATTGGACCACGAATAAGCAAACCTTGCATTTAGATTGGGATAATCTTAGCTTTTCATTTGCAACTTTACACAATAATTAGAATCAATATGTAATTGTAGATTGGTTTTTCTAACTAGCAAGATCAAACCTTGGCCATTTCCATTAAAGTGACATACAGGAGAAATTAGATATCGAGGAAAAGAAAAGACTGATAATAACACTGTCAAATCTGTTATACAGAGCTTTAGCTTAAATTAACTTATATTAACAGGGGCTTTGTCTCAGGACTTCATTATACCTAAAATGTTGTGTAATCGTACATTATGACCCTGCTGATAGTAGGTTTTTCAAGTCTAGTGTTACATCCATCCAGGTATCTTGTAATGAGTTATCAATGTTCACCTAAGGAGCTGCTTCCACACACGTGACTCTGGGGCAATGCGTGGTTAAAGTGTCCTGCATAGTGACTGCACGGTAAAAAACGAATTTCTGCTACGGTGGATAGTGCGGCTGACGTCCAGAGTCTACAAACAACTCACGGTGAGCGTAAGGTTAACGTTGGCTGTAACTGCCAGGTCCCCAAGCCAGATAAAAATGGGAGGGTTTGCGGCAGGAAGCGCTTCTCCAGCATAAAAACCCATGCCAAATCCATATGAGATGCACGTTCTGCTGTGGTGACCCCAGAAGGGACAAGTTGATTTTTCTATTAAAAATAATAGCCGCCTGGCATAACACCCATGTACCAAATTAAAACTATCATCTAACTAACAAGAAGTGAAATTGTCAGACAGATAATTATAATAATTTGAGCATGTTGTTTCTGTAGCTTATTTAATTGAATACCTCTGTGTCAACAGAAATGCTAAGCTAATTAAACGGAGATGGGGCAGGAACTACAATGAGTGACCTGGACAAAAAGGTTGATTTTATGCTTGTGGCACCAAAACTCTTCTTAGGTTCAAAGTGCATCATTACAAATCCGGCTCCTCTGTGTGCAATTAGAATTTACTTGGTTACTTGTCCTGTCACATACGACTAATGTGACGGGACAGAATAATGAAGGAATGTAATGTGCTGTGGCTGTCTTCATGGACAGAAGAGCGTTTCTAACCAGCCTAAATACAGTAGTGGCCCTTAAACAAATTTGTTAAGCAGTTCATCATAGGGACCTACCAAGAAATACACAGCCCCTCCATTCTCCTTATGTCACCTTGAAGGTCTTATTAAAAAAAAAAAAATCCAGATAAGCTTCATCTGCTTTCTTAAAATCAAGCTAGAGAATAACAGAAGTAGTTTATGTTATGTTAGTGATATAATGAATTCATAGCAGAGGAGGTTGCAGCTGGCCTCACCAATCCAGTTTTGCCACCACAGCTGGTGATGCTACTACTACAGTATGAGAATGAATAGGCTCCTAAAATGCTGAATGTGCATTTTTAGATCTTTAAAAACAATACACCTGAGGATCAAAAAATAATGAAATCAGCCTACATACAATGCCTTGCAACTTCATCTACTTAATTATTTGGATATAGATGTATAGCTTTGTCTTAGCACTGACTGAGCTGTTTACCTTAACTACGTATCTACAAAATACTTTGGTCTTTAATAACAGTGTACTGCAATAAAGAGCAATACTTACACCGACCATCGGAAACTTTGGTCGAAAAATGGTAAAGTCTTATTAACACTGTAGAAGTAAGATGTTATGTAAAGTTCAGTAAAATCTTCAACTAGTGCAGAGGCCTTTGTTCTACAGAATCAAAACACCTTCTCTAATCAATTAGCAGCACTGCTGAACCACATGTAACATTACTAGAAATACCTGAGCAGTTAGACAGAAATCACTCTGCAGTCGTGCTGGTAGTTCAGGTCATGGGATCACCATGGCAACCACGGACATTTTAACCTGTAGCAAAGTGGTGGACTAACAAACCCACCAACCATCAAAGTGGAGCAGGGAGCTACGCTGCCAAGATGGCTTCAAATACAGGTTACAACAAGCCTACCCACTATATAGAGAGCGGTGCATTAGCCACAAGTGCTCCTTCACCCTAGAATTGTCTGTAACTAATGAGCAGGACCACCCACATTCACGATACAACTCAAGCCATATGGAATTGTAAACCAATGTAGTCGTTACTGATTTTAAAATTCACTGTGGATTTGCTTAGAAAGTGCACAATGAGCTGGGTAGAATTACTTTCTCATGAAACCCAGCCAACACAGAAAACATCATTCATTAATTGGATAAGTAGCTCCAGGCTAAATTCAGAGCATTTTCCAAGTGTCCGTTTCAAATCCCTTTTGGCAATTAATCATTTGGTTATTAATGTGAAATCATCTGGCAGTTCAGACAATTGCGTGGCCAACTGAGGTTCTTATTATTCCCTTTTTCTATTTAGTATTGATGTTCATTTTGCGTTAAGTGTCAGGTTTGCTATTAAATAGAGGTAATTAGTGGTGTCAGTTACGCCTCTGCACGCGTTTGTTACACCTCGTAGAAGTTTGGGCACAGCATCACTTGGTCTCCAAGTGATACTGAGCCTTTATGAGCCGTAAATGAGTTACAGGTTTGCTTAGGTACGTAGTTGTATGCAGGTATATATAGTTTATTGTATTACAATTATGTTGCACTGTTGCATCATTTGTACTGTGCTTCCGGCGTCTTCATGCACTATACATGTACACGGTCTGTTATCTCACACTGCTTGACATTTGAAAGTAATTTGGCTTGTCAGACACAGTTCCTTATCGACACATGCATGTGCTCAAATGGCTAATGAGGTTTTTGACTCACAGCTCACGCTCACATGTGAAAGGACAGATGTCGGCGTAGGGATTGGATTTGACGGCACCCTGGATGCATACTTAGCTGGAACTGACACGGTGTTCACTCCTGGAAACATGTATTTGCTTTTTGAGATTATTTATATGTATTCAGTTTTGCCCAATCTGCACCTCTGCAGACATTTTACATGTATGATGTAAGGGTGGATTGTTAAATGAATGCATATCGTATTTATGTAGACATTTTATTTTATTGTCTATATGATTACCATGCCGACCAGTGCACAAAGTGAGCCTATGGTTTATTTAATGTTTTGGGTGGATTGTTTAAAAAGCCATATTTACTGATTTTGACATAATTTGTTGCACAGTGGTTCGAGGAGTTGGACTAGAGGATTGTTTCACTGCACACGAGCTGCTTGACTTAACGGTGAATCATGATTTTATCCATCTGGTGGCTCAATGGGGGACTCACAGCATTGGAATGCAAAAGGACACAGGATCAAATCCCACCCGACCAGGTGTGGCCCTGGCCGGCAATCAAGGGGCCACCTTAAATTCGGACAACCTTTCTAACATGTAACGAGCACACGGGCATCCTGCAGCACACCTGCAGTCCTCTTTCCGTTTAGATTGCTTAAAGGATAAGCTGGTGGGATTGATCCTGTTAAGAGGGTTGTGCACCTCCCTCTCAAAGCCATCTTCTCAGCTTACAGACGGTGTCTGTTGTGGTTAGCCACACTCTGGTTCCCCGTTGACAGGCATCAATAAACCACTTAAAGCCACGCTGGTTGCACTTTCACCTTCCATCTTTCACCGTCTGTCAGCGTTTCAGAACAGCTTGACCTGAACATAAGCCACATGTCGTAGTCAGAAGAATAACTGCACATTGGGTCGCTTAACCGTGTTCATTCACCCTTGTTGACCGGAATATTCTGTAGCTTGTGCATTTACTGACCACAGTTTTCTGTGTTCTTCAGAGTTGTGCTTCCTTGAGGGTCGGTCTTGTTTGGTTTTTTTGAAATCTTAGAATGTAATTTTAAATGAGATTGGGGGTAAGGGCTTGACTCATAACTTTTACATTGAACTGAACACAGAAGATAGGCTGTTCGTATAACTGCTGACGTATTTTTTGATTGAGCTATAAATCAGAAAGTAGCTTTAAAAAGCTCTTGTTTGCAGTTCTAACTAAATGATACATCAAAATTATATTATGACTTGTTTCATGCCAGAATTTCCCCCTTGGTTCATTGAGTTTACTGCTTTCTGCCTAAGACATATGAGACATGTGCATCCAAATGTAAAAATATAAATGATGATGTTTATGCAGGTGGCACATGAAGCAGTTTTCCACTTTTTTCATAATAGTTTTTACATGATTCAATGCACCAAGGTTTAGACGACCTGGAAAAATAGATGTATTGTGGTCACCTTGACATATCCAGTCATTATTTATGCTAAGAGCCGTGGATCCTTCTTGAATGCAAATTCAAACTGTAAACAACAAAAAGAAATATGGATTTCTGCACGTTATGGAAATGTAATTTCCACAATTCCATTGATGCCTGAGTTGACTTTATCACCTCTGACAAAATCCGACAGATCCTTTCACAAAGAGATGAAAATAAAGAATCGTCATGAATGTTTCAGGAGGAATTTGCCATTCACAGAATGTGACACCTGGCTAATGAGAACACGCACTTCATCATGCTGTTACATATTAAGTGCTGCACCCTTTTGTGAATGTGTGCTTGGATGTTTCTCTTATTTCAGGTGGAGGACGTGTCTCTGCAGCCAGGTGTCGGCTCTGCCAGGATGTGGAGGTGGAGCAGCTTGCCTCTGGAATGGTTGGCTCAGAGGCAAAACGACCCTCAGTTATATTTAATACTTCTGCATCCTCAGGCACCATGGTAACTTGTCAGCGCCTTCCTCCTCCCGCTGCCATTTTCCCATTTCATCTCCTTTTTTCTCCATTGCCCTATTTTTGCCCTGTACAACCACGCGAACATGTGGAGGACTGGTCATCAAGCCGTGGCAGACTTCATTTTACAGTACATAGCATTGCAAGACAGCTGTAGACATGCGATTCTGATGACGGAGTTCACATCACGGTCACGTTATGAAAGCGATCTCTGTGGGAACAGCTTCCTCCTCCTGTCACTCTCTCTTTCTTTTTCCCCTTTGATGATGAGGAAAGTAACATTTGCCTGGAACAAAAAACTCTGTAATGACACATGCTGTCACTACATATGATTGATAAACTGAATTTTAGATGTGTCAAAGAGAAAAACTTAACACAAACTAATTTGGATCAGTCATAAATTGCATTTACATGTTCTCGAGAACATTTGGAGATTCTCTCTCTCCTTTCCCAGTTGCTCCTTGGCTTTTTGCCCAGCAGACTGGCTCTAGCCTCAGGATGCATGGCAAGAAGACATTCTGCCAGCCCTCAATGCATGGATTATTCAAATAGAGCAATTCAAACTTTAATAACACGAAAGTCATTCCTGTTCAAAGAAAGTCTCCTCTTTTTTTTTTTTTTTTTATCCTTAAGAGTGCACAATGCCTTGAACCAACTTGAAAAAAAAAGGGTCTTCTAATGGGATTAGATGCTGGAGAAGCAAGTTTGAAGTAGTCTTCTGGTAATGTATATTGTACCGTGAAGTTAGCATTTTGGCTACAGTCTATTTGAGTCCTAAATTGCTGAGACCAGCTTCCCTTGGTGTGTCTTTGCCTGTCAAGCTGTTTATTTTTGCAGGGCACTGAATAAAGACAAATTCCTCAAAAGTGTTATTGGGTTTCAGGTATAGAGAAGTAGGCATGTCAGTGTTTTTGGCTGCAATTGCAATTTTTGCTGTCAGATTATATCAGAGGAAGCTAACTCGTGTAAAATGGGCCCGCTAACCTGGCTCTGGCAAAAAATTAAATTAAAATGATAAAAAATAAAAAATAAAAAAATTGGCTGCCCGCAAGATGAACCAGGCTCAGTTTTTCCTCAGTAGTTGTTCATCACTTTTATGCATCTGGTAATGACGGAGCTTCTTTTTGCTGCACTGTTTTGATGGGTAACTTTCCTGGGTAACTTCATTCATTCTTCCTTTTTTATTATGTATTCTTCTTCTGTCCATGTATGAATCTGTTTAAAGACTGAGGCTGATGGCTGGTTTTTGCATACTGACCAACTGATCCGTTAAAACACTTCGTCAGCCAAGTTTGACCGGACTGCTGTGTGTAAACTTCCCCATATCATACAGAACCGGACAGAACTGCTGAAGCTGCTGAAGCTGTGATAGACTGTAACAGCATTTTGGTGTATTGTATTGAAACACCACACACTGGCCCTGGAGGTGGTGCTGGGTTAGGTAGCAACTGTTTGTATTGAGCTTGTTAGCTGGAAGTGCTAACGTTTGCAGTTTGTGTTCGAGCAGATAAAACACACTGTGTGATCAGTTTCTTACACTAGTTTTTGGAGAGAGAGAGTGTTGTAACATACCAGTAACCTGCTCATTACAGCCCCATATACAATGCTTTAATAAAGACAAAGCTTGGCCTCTACTCATTCGTTCAGGTTTGGGGTTTATCAAACAGTCACTTGTTCCTTGTCTTTTCAGGAACTACAAAAGCCGAGCAGAGGATGACAGTAGGAGGTGAAAAAGAGAACGGCAGAGTTGAAGGGAGGCATGATACCCCTCTGTCATGACACATCTTTCGGAACAGCCCCAGCTTTTCCCAGTTCACATGGCTTTCTTTCACCCGACTGATCGGAGCAGAATAGGGTTTTTCCCTCTCTATTCACAATCCACTTGAGGGAAACTCTTTATGTAAGGCCACAGATGGGCTTTTATGCTTCTGAAAATCTGTCCCCTGTGAACCAAGACATCAAGTTCAGCCTAATTCGGGCTTTCCCCTTCCTCTCCCCGCCTCTGTCTCCCTCTTTTACTCTGCCCTGTCTCTCTGCCTCTTGCTCATGTCCACATCCTCCATAATTCTGTCGCTCTATTGACTCTGCAGAAGCCTGCAGGGTGTGAGGGTTGTTCTCTTTCATATTCTCATCCTCTATGACACACTGACCTTGCTGACCAAGTGCTGACTGTCTGCTTCATCCGATGGGCGTCGACGATTGGATATGTGAAGGTCATGCCGTCGCGCCGCTGCTTCTTCGTTCAGTGTTTCCCTGGATCAGGGCGACTCGGGGCCCAGCTGTCATGGTCTCGTATTTTTGCCAAAGAAAGTCCAGTCATGACCAAGACATGCAGCAGTTTCTTTTCGAGCTTCAGTCAACGCGCACACAGGCTTGACAGCAATAGAAAAACTAATACCGATTAAAGAGAGTCAGGCAGATTCATGAGAACCTGAGGTTGACGGATAGATTCATTAATTCTGCAATGGGATAAACATTATGCTGTAGCAGCATAGCATTTTTTTTTTTGCTTGGAACCAGTTCAGACAGATTGTTTCAAGGATGTCCTGAGCTCCTCTGTAGACTGTGAAACTTTCAAACCCCACGGATCCCAGAGGCGCAGATCCCAGCTTGATGTGTATGATGTTGTGGAAGTTTATTGTAGACGCCTCCTGTGAACAGACAGGCTCTCTGCTGCGTACAGCAGATGCAGAGACATCACACTGAAAGCACTGCTGGCTATATCCTATTAAACTTCCATTGTGTACTTTGTTTTTTATGTTGTGCTAGATGCCATCACAGATGTTCTCCATTTCAACTACTGAGAAAGCGACGTTTGTGAGCACAAAGGCTGAGATGACTGTGATAATAGGTACACAACCAATATTGTGTTTGCACCGTTTCGAAAAGTACACAATTTGTCCTTCCGCTGCACTTCCAAGACATCATTAAAGGAGCCATGTACTGTAAAGCGTTTGTCCTGGACCTGGAGTGGTAGATTTAGTTTTACTCTAAGAGATACTGCACTTCTTCACATTGTGATCCACCCAACACCTATTTACATCTATAAAAATTAAAGCTTAAATTAATAATTAAAAGCTTAAACAAAAAGTTGCATTTTTTTTCCTTTTTATTAATGGCTGCTGTACAGCACAGATGGTTACAGTGTTGTTACAGTCTCTTAAATCTGTCTTTAAATCTGCTGCTGTCTCTACAATTTATTGTATTTAAAGGATGTGAAATCTTAATATAGATATTATAGTTAGGCCTACATAATATTATATATCTTTTTTTTCTTCTCTTTTTTCAGATGATTGGATTAAAGAAACCACACACACTCTCTTGTGGCCACGAATAATGGCCAATAAAAGTACGTGAATTCAGTTTGTTTCAAAAGAACCAAAAATGAACAAGCTTCAGAAAAATCTTTGTCCACTACTGCAGCATAATTATACTGCATTGGCAGTATATTCCAAATGGACACACAGCTGCTAGAATATGGCTACAGATATTATGGACCTTGATCTCCCAATGGATCACTTAAAATCGAACCATAAAATTACAAATGGCTGCTTACTCACAGTCATTGTTGTATGAATTAGCATGCATTCCTATCGTAACCATTTTGCAGAAGCAAATTTAATGCGATAAAAGCCATCCCAAAACCAGGCTCTACATGCATTCTCTTCTTGCACCCTCCCTTTTCATGACAGCTGCCATAATTCACTAGCAAACTGAGTGCATCGCTTCCTCGAGTCAATCAGCGAGGCATGATGTGCGACAGAAACATCAAGACTTTATGCTGCGGGAGCTCTCGTGCCAAAGTTATGTACTTATGAAGGACAATGAGCAAGAACTTCACATCCTTCCCCATCCTTCAGCTCATAGCTAAGAGAACATGCTTCATATTAGAATTGCTCAAGCCTTGACGTTTCATTAGAAAAGGCAGCGACAGTAACAATCACGGCATAATGCGTTTAGAGTACACCGGTAAATCTTAGAAAAACAGCAGCACATATTTCACCAGCGTGTATTTCTGTAAACATATCTGCACAAAATATTCGCCGTGCAATCCTAAAATTATAATTTCTCTCATCTCGGTCCACCCACCATCTCTGTCGTCCCACAATGTACATCCCAAAATGATCAGCGAATCTCGGCCCCTGCTGGCTCTCACTCCACTCACAGATACTCACACAAACTTTAACATTTTCTTTCTCCCACTTGGTATTTTACTTTTGTGGAAATATAAACCCACGGCTCACTTAAAGTGAATCTATTCTCCAGTGCTCCTATCATCTGGCTATGGCAATGAGATTTAAAGTGGGACAGTTGCAAAGCAACATTCTTCTCTTGCCTTCTTTTTCTGTGTGCTCAGCAGGTACATTCTTAGCCATTAAACCTGCATTGGGCACAGTTTACCTGTTGTCACATATAAATGAAGCCATAATAATTTATCATATTTACCCCATATATTTATCATATATTAGAGATTTTCTCACAACTACCTCAGCAGACAAGATAAAAACAGTAAGGATCTGCTTTTAATTGTTTTGTGGTGGATGTCATTTGATTGACATAGTGCAACTACAAGCCTGGAAGGAGCCTTCACTGATATTGAACTTGCTTTTTTTTATCGAGTTTGGGTAGCACATGTAAATAAATGCCATTAAACGTCCCTCAGAGATCCCTGTCCCTAAAATATCTATCTTTATGTAGGTGAGAAATGGCTCCAGATGACTTCACGTGGAGGAACCTTCACTTCTGATGTGTCACGTCATGTTGTCTCGTGCTATGGAGGTTGTAATCATTGTCAATCTGCTTTTCCAGAGCTCCTCATGATTACATCACCTGAACATCCTAATGATGAAAAACTCCTTTTTAACTCCTATTTTTTTTTAGCTGGAAGCAGAGAAATATTTTAATATCGGCAGAGGAAGACAGAGGAAAGTGTAAAAGCATTCATCTAGATCTACACCCCAAAGTAAAGCCATAAAAAGGAAGCCGAACGTTTGTGGAGTTGCCAAATTATTTCCTGAATCTTCTTTAGTTTGACATCAATCTTTCTTTAACCTTAAGCTAATATTTTAGTTGCTCAGCCGTAACAATGCCTTAGAGCTACAATATGCAAAATAAAGTAGCACTGCTAAAAATCAACCCACTGTGCTCAGCTTGGACATCCCTCTTCATGCTCTGCTACACTCTGCTATGCTGAGTCCCAATGAACGACAGAACCGTCTAATCAAGCAGAAACAGTGGGTTAGAAGAGTGAGACTTCAGAGGCAAATCTCTTTGTGCTGCTGCTAAAGACTCAATGAGTCTGGATCACAGGAAGTGTCTTGTAAAAGGTTTTGTTTAAGTAATATCTGTATCTGTGATTATGGCTTTAATATTTCCCATAAGCCCCATATAGTGTGAGTGTGAGCATGAATGGTCGTCTGTCTCTGCATGTGTCTCTAGAGGGTAAACGGTTACAGGATAAACGGTTAAGATGATGGATGGATTTGCTTTGACCTCAGTCTTTCTCCAACTGTGCGTGTTCTGTACTTACTTACTCTTATCGGGTTTGAGTTGAGTTACGATGTTGCACACAGTACAGTAATCAGCTTTATTACAGTAAAGTTTATTTAAACTGTATCAAGTTACTTTGATTGCTACACTCTGAATTATTTATAATGCGTATGTTTATTTGTTCTAGAATTCATGTGCTACTTTACACAGTTATTTTTTTTTTAAAAGAGAAACACTGGGTTTAAAAGTACTAGTATTCATAACAGGCTAGTTGTCACATTTTTAGAAATCTACATTAATAACTAATTTCACAACAGCCACAGCCAAAACTACAATTCCTCCCAAGGCTGTAACTCAGGCAAACTCATTAAACATTTGAGAGCAACTGCCGCTTACTGTGCTGTCACTGATTGTGTGACCTGTTTAGGCTGTGTAAAGGACTCTGTTATAGTCTGGGTCTGACTGCGATTACTAGGCATATGCTCTGTTACTGTGTCGGTTTGGTTCTGCAGTGTTGTAGGACCTCGGACAGGGTGAGTGGGCGGCTGTATTCGCGCTGACAGAGCTCGGTGTGTGGGTGACCGTGCAGAGTGTGATTATTTTTGAGTGTTCACTGGCGTTTTGCCTTCCTCCACTTCTTCCCCCTCCTCAGGCTCTGTATTCCTCCTGGTGACAGAGACTACGGTCCCACTTGTTAAATAGCCTGGACGGCCAGTTGAATGCTGGGGGGCAACCTGTGCTCGTGGCCATGCTTTTGCGTTACACACACACACACACAAACACACACAATTACTTTACCGAGACCGATACATGATACTTTAAACATGGCTGCGTTAGGATTACAGTAGGACTCATTGGTAAATATTGGTTAAATATTAAAATGGGATCTGTGATATGGTGACGATGATGAATTAGCTTCATTAAATGATGATTTAATGCCATTCTGACTATAGGAAGCCGTGAAATTAATCTATGGCACTTTTTGCATCAACTGTCATTTAGATTTTAATGTTCTATCTTATAAATTGGTTCTTTATCGTTTTGGATTGAAACTTGTCACTTTCACTGATATGGACAAATGGTTTCCTAGAGCCATCTGAAGCTTTAGTCCAAATTACTGGTACCCACGCTCTTCCTCAATCCATCAGAGTGTCTCTGAAGAGTGAAACGAAGATAGAAAGAGAGTGGATACTAAAGTATCAGCTGGAACCTGGACTTTACACCTTGTTACCTCAGTGAGTTTAGTGGACAGACGCTTTGTTGTGGTGGAGCTGAAACACACACGTCCATCTTGGTGGTTCGCAAAACAACGTTGCAATGCTAATGTTGTGGAGATTGAGAGCCACTAAACATAGGGACAAGGACCTGCACATATATTATGACATGAACAGAACCAGTCACTGCTGCTGTAGCTGAATAAAAAACAAAATATTTCACACAGTTTTAAATTTCTTGTTGTCTTTCAGCTAATCGTTGCACGTTGACTTAGTTACCAGCAGTTTTCATTTTAGTTTCCTTTTTTGATTACTCGTTGGTGAACACAATGATGCATTTAACATGAACATCATTATTTATATGTTTCCATTTCCATTCCAGGTGCTTTTATCCAAAGCGACTTACAAGTAAGTTTACATGGTAAGCTTAAGGTACATCTGGATGCAAGTTTGCATCCCCTTATTTCAAAAATTAGCATATGCATAGACATTTATTGTTTATTCTGACCCTGCACTGTCAACCATCAAATACAAAATAACATCTTGTTATGTATTTTAAAACATGGTTTAGTAGCAAACCAACTCTAAAGCCAAATCTCTCGTTTTTTTTTTTATCATGGCCCATAGAGATACACAGGTAGTGAGCTTCCGGGTACCGTGACCGAACATTAGTCATGTTCACTAAAGTGTTTTGTACCAGATTGTGTTTGGGGTTCCCCCTCCTATCATGGATATTCACAATCCAAGAACTAATAAGTCGTCAACAGATTTTACTGACTCTCAAGTATTCAGATATGGAAAAAAAAAACAGCACACAAACAATTATGGCTATTTTTAGCTAATGCAAAGCCACAGACTTGCTGAAAGTTAATATTCTACCTTTGCATTAAACACCTGCCGTATCTAAACAAAGCTCTGGTAGAAAGTAGTAGTAGTCGCACGTCATTTTACTCTTAAAAGCATTCAGACCTCTTTGTCTGGATGAAGACCAAGATTAAATTTGCTTCTTCCCTGATACTGTTCCCTGCTTCTTCTGTGCCAAAGCCATCTTGTAGCTTGCTGGATAACAATGTGTGGAGCAGGACTGGAAATAGCACACAGTTTCTTTTTCCTTTTTTCTGAGCCTGGCTTGGTTTTTTTAGTCCCCCCGTGCCTGCTCGGTAGGAGAAGAGTGACCTGTTTTCCCATCTATTGCCATTTAAATGCGGATGGATCTACCCAGAGCTTTTTAGAATGTATGTAGATGTTTTAATCATCAGTCAGAAATGAAAAACAATGTTACACCGTCTGTGTACATACACCCAAACTTGTTATTTTCAGATTTCATGTGTTTTTTTTTTGTTTTTTTTTGACCCATTTTTAAAAACGATGCAAGAGGGAGACATAATATAATTGGATGCACAAAAATAGGTCACCCATTGAGCTTTGAAGAGCCAAATTATGGTGATTTGTGGAGCTGTGAAAACTGGCTTCTCTTCATCCTGAACTTTCTCCGTTGCCTTTCCGACTTTGATTAGGCCATGCTATAAAAGGATAAGCTCTTACATGGTGCTCGTAGTGTCGAGGAAACCACAAGTGCAGAAATCCCTTTGGAAGTGGACGCCCAACAAAAAAAGACACTGTGTGGAAATAGCTGACTGTCTCCGGCGTGGGGTAGCTAATTAGCGTCGATAATTTGCCTTCATGTACGTGTCTGGTCGGGGGGAAAATTCTGTAATGTTGCAGTAATTTAAAGCAGATTTATTCTCCTCTCTCATGGGAAGGATCTGTCTAATAACAGCTGCACCAGCTAGATGAAGCCGAGAGACATTTGACTCCACCATTTGTTGTCGTCATAGTCCCTTATCCTTCCAATTACTAATCTCCTGTAATCTCTCTGATCACTTCCAGAGTTATTTATTGTTCATTGCCACGACAGCCAAACCTGGTTCGGGAATCCGGGAGTAAAGAACACTTCCTGTTCCTTATTCTCCATTTTCTGTGGCATTGCATAAAAAAAATAAATAAAAAAATAGCTGCCGCCGTGTCCTGTGGCAGAGTTTGTACTTGAGATATTACACAGCGCGCCTCCCAGGCACTTGACAGGGCTTTGTAGTCTCCCACACATTTCTGGATAATATGACAGACTTGCTAATCTGACATAGTGTACACCCCCGTCACCTGATCACTGGCAGATCCACAATATTAAAAAGACAGCATCTCAGTGTGAGAGAGACAGATGGTAAAGAAGGCAGACAAAACATATGAGCAGAGAGAAAAAAATAGAATGAATCCCCCAGACAGATGGTGCGTGCATGATAGATGTGCAATGCAAGGCAATAAGTTTTACATTGGGTGTAGGACTACACAGACTTAAAGTCACCCACTGTATTGATGCGATAAGCCATTAACTCCAATTTCAAGTATCTCTTTCATGATAGACTCCAAAATGCACGGTGAGGACGTCCCACAGTACTTTAAAGATTCTGGCCTGTAATATGTTTGAGTCTGGAAGCTTGTGTTGCTACAGCACATTCTCCTCCAGTTCACATGTTTCTAGAAACACTGAAAACCTATCGTAAGCAGGATTCTACTCAAGTTAGCAGACCTTGCACCAAGCAACTGGAAAAGTGTAATTATTGTTACTTTTCTTAATAGTGTTGCTTGCTATTTCAATTTCATTTCTCCAGTTACGGTCCCTTTTCTTCCTCCTAATCTCATTCAATCCCCACCAAATTTAAACCTGCGCAGACACAGGTAAACAGAACTCATACATCACAAGATGGCGCCCACGCCCCCCCAACATTTAACATGGCTTGACAGAACACTCCAGCTGCGGTTAAAGCAGCGCTGGGATTAAAGCTGTAGCTTTTTTCTGTGGATGTTATGCTGTAGTGTTGTTTCTATAGAGGGGACTAAATGTGGCCACCAATGACAAACGTGCATCAAGCCCGATTCACAACTACAGCCAAAACAAATAAAACACATCAGGCTTAAGAGCAGCAATAACAAAGCTAATAAATCTAGAGGCACAACCTTGGCTGGTCACAGTATCAGTCTTCCAGTGCATGTCTGGAAGGGGCTGAAGATTATCACTGCACAGCATTCGGATGACACAATCTCTTCACGACAGACTGGAAGCAATTTGACAGGCAGCTGTTTAGGTTAGCAAAGTGTCACTTTAAGAAGACATTGCCTCGGTTACCAGAACACAGCAGCCAGGGCTCAAATGATAAAAATCTCAGTGTTGTTAGAATGAATAAAATCCTGAGCTGAAAAGACTTGTTACCCAGCAAACTCACTGTCGATGGCAGCAGCTGTAGGCTGCATTCAGAGGGACTGGGAATATTGATGCAACTGGAATAACTAAAGTTCGTATTTGAGTTGTTAATGTGCTTCCAATAATTTAAAGATATGCAGCCATCTACCAAACCTACTGCTGATAAAAGCAAGTCTTCAGTTATCTATGATAGACTGCGCAAAGTTAAATATAGATTCACAAATATTTACTTTCTGTCTTACTTGACATGATTAAATGTCTTCATCACTCAAATCCCCACTGAGGTACATTTATCATCTTTTTAATTGAAACTGTCATATAAAAAAAAGGACAGAAATTGTGGAGGATTTTTTTTATTATGTTGTGAGATAAAACAGTCACTCATTCATTTATCTTCGCATGCTATCCTTTGTCACGTTCAGTTGAGATGGTCAAAATGCATCTGGATGCAATATTAATGGCTGTAATTTGCAAGCAATTGTTCAGTTTTTGTGGTCAGGAATCAATATAATTTCTGTCTCATTTATGGAAAATAATCTACATAGTTTTATAATATGAGGAGCTAGAGGATTGATGCTTTGTGTACATCTACACCACAGGCAGAGAGATGCTTTCAGCAAAGACCCTCTTTTACTTTGTTCCGTAAACGTAGGGGTTATTATTCATATTTTACAGAAAAATAGACTTTCTGGAAATGGGTCCCTGCAAGGTGTCCACATGTACACTTAAAACTCAGCGGCTCTATAATGAGAACTTAATTGTTCACATTCACTATTTTGGGTAACTTTGAACATTTTTAGCCACTTTGAAAAGCAACTTCAAAAACATAGTGCAAACAAACCCTACTCTTAGATTTCTGAGAATCATGCTGTGATTCCTGACTGAGGTATTAGCTGTAGTGCATTGCTCAAACCCCAGAGAGTCACTATTCACATATGCAAATGATCGTATGTTATTCATAAATGTAAATGTTGGATGCTTGAGAATCTGTTCATGAGTTGATTTGGCCATGGATAGTTGCTTCCAGCACTGTATATACTGTATATTTATGTGTTTCTCAGCTTTCCTGTTGTCTCATGATGCATGCGTGTTGACAGCATGGTGACAGAGATGGTATGACAGATTTTTTCTCATGGTGACACTTTATGCAAAGCTGTGTCCTAATTACAGCCTCTAAAAAATGTGGAGCAGAACGTCCCCCAACGCAGCCAACTGTGAAAAGGTACGGAAGCAATTCTAGTTTCGCTGCAATCACCCACCTTCATCTATCATCCACCAGTAAATCGTTACACACAGGTTCTCGAACGCCTTTCGTATCAAACGCATCGCCTCCTCTAATATTACCAGATCACACGGCATCATGTCATTTTCTAATGTTGTTTTTTTTGCTATTTAGGTTTCGCAGGATCCCTATAAGAAAGTTGACATTTTGGAATTTTATGACATGTGCCTATAAGCCAGAGTTTCTAATAGACTAACACACTATATTCTTATTGTAAGCTCCCACAGTAAACAGTAGGAATATTTCTTATAAACCAAAAAATAAAGAAAAAAGATGTCTGGGTGGTAAAAAGGCTGTAATTCCAGTATTTTCTGTACCTCTTTAACAACTGGACAGTAAAAGTTTACAGCTGACAAACTAAAGAACATGCAAAGCGCTGGCCGTCAGCGTCTTGCTCAAGGACACTTCAACATGTGGTGCCAGGAGAAGCCTGTTAAAACCACCGATCACGAGGGGACTCGCTCTGCCGGCCCCATCACTTTATTAGTGGGAGAGCTGTAAGCACAGCTCTCATTAGTGGGAGAGCTGTAAGCACAGCTCTCATTAGTGGGAGAGCTGTAAGCACAGCTCTCATTAGTGGGAGAGCTGTAAGCACAGCTCTCACACTATTGAGATCCTTTTCTTTATTATTATTATTATTTCGCCGTTTTTCGGTCACTATCTCCTCCTAGACGGTTTGTCGTAGAAACTTCGTTCCACTTCCTAAACGTAGGTCTCTTTTAGGAGATCTATGCTATTACTTTTCTTATTAATAACTTTTATACTTTTTATTATATTTCACTTTTTATCAACTTTTTTTCCCATAGAAAATGAATGGAAGCCACTTAAAACTTCCCTTCAACTTGCCACTTTTCATCTGCCTCTTGTGTCATCATACTTTGGAGTAGAAACTTCATTTAAACTTTATACGGGTCTAGATCCTTTCAACTTTTTCTGGGTGGATCAGCTTCTTTGTATCTTTTATACTTTTTGAATAATCGCAGTTTTAGTTTTAGGCAACTTTTGGAGCTTTTTCAACTTTTCCATTAGTGTGTATTGCGGAATGTTGGAGCAGCTAGAGTGGGTGACATCACACGCACTCTAACTTTTCAGCTTCCACTTTTAGCAACTTTTTTCCTTCTTTTCCTTCTTTCCTTCAATCAACTTTAATCTTACATAAACAAACTATACATCAGAATGTAGGTATTTTTGTCTTCTTTCAGTAAATATAACTCTCATAGTGACAGGACTGACGGTTCTTTCTCCAAGAGTCCAGAAGCGGAGAGAGTGCCGTCTGAAACTCCCATTGGAGCCCATTATAACAGAGGTTCTTAAATTCTCCTCAAATCACAAACGGGGGGCTGTTTTCAAATTGCCACCACGCCTTCATTTTATGGAGTATATTCAAATAAAGTACATCAGTGTGTTCATTGAAGCCTTTTGTCACTCACAGTTTTTGAATTGTTTCGATAGGACTAATACTTTTTCATATTTTGAGCATTTTGCGAGGCATAGTCTCAGTACTTTTCCAGCCTGCCTTTGCATTTGGCTCACATGACTCAGCAGGCAGGCAGCAGTCATTGTCATGGTAACGGACACAGCTGCATGACGTCATGTAATCAGCCTCAGAGCTGTGTCCACACACTTTACCTGAGTTTTTCTCCCTCAACATACACAGTGGAGACACACACAGACACACACCCTCACAGACAGGAAATACCCTTTCAAAATAAAAGCCTTTCATAATATTTTATCCACTTTTTAGCATTTAAATGCTAAAATGACTTTGTGGTGAAGTTTCCCTACACACACACCCTCACAGATAGGAAACACACTTTCAAAATAAAAGCCTTTCATAATATTTTATCCACTTTTTAGCATTTAAATGCTAAAATGACTTTGTGGTGAAGTTTCCCTACACACACACACCCTCACAGACAGGAAACACACTTTCAAAATAAAAGCCTTTTATCATTCTTATTTAAATTATTTAGCATTTAAATGCTAAAATGAGTTTGTTTTGAAGTCTCCCTACAGTGGACACACAAACTACCACACAGACACAGACAGGAAACACACTTTCAAATTAAAAGCTCTTTTCAACTTTTTTTTCTCAACAGTTTTTCAGCATTAAAATGGTTCCTTCATTTCTAAGTAGTTACTTCTAGCTTTTTTCTTTACACTTTAATAGCAACTTTTTTACTTTGCTTCTTTTTTTGTTTCTTTTAACTTTGGGAATATTTACCTTTTCCTTTGTTTCTTACTACTTCTTTCCACTTTTGTTAATCAAGTTGTTGCTTTTTCACTTCTTCCTTTACACTTTTAATAGCAACTTTTTTACTTTGCTTCTTTCTTTGTTTCTTTTAACTTTGGGAATATTTACCTTTTCCTTTGTTTCTTACTACTTCTTTCAACTTTTGTTAATCAAGTTGTTGCTTTTTCACTTCTTACTTTTTTCTTTACACTTTCAATAGCAACTTTTTACTTTGCTTCTTTTTCTGTTTCGTTACACTTTAAATATCAACTTTTTACTTATTTACTTCCTCCATTGTTACTTTCTACTTTTTTTTTCTTTTCTGAATTCAACTTTTCTTGGGATTTTGGATTTTTTCCTTTTATTGTCATCTTCTTTCTTTCTCTTTTTGTTCGTATTTATCTCTCTTCAGCGTTTGCGGCTTTGAACGTGCAAACGCCTCTGCTCTCAGCAGCTTCTGAGCGGTCGGCCTCTACCGGGCGACTTAACAGCTCTCCCACGTAATTTCCTTGGAAATTGCCTTTTCTAGTTATTATTATTATTATTATAGCTCGTTTTTCGGTCGCTATCTAGTCCTAGACGGTTTGTCGTAGAAACTTCGTTCCACTTCCTAAACGTAGGTCCCTTTTAGGACAGGGGTGGTATTACTTTTCTCATTAATAACTTTTATACTTTTTATTATATTTCACTTTTTATGAACTTTTTTTCCCATAGAAAATGAATGGAAGGCACTTAAAATTTCCCTTCAACTTGCCACTTTTCATCTGCCTCTTGTGTCGTCATACTTTGGAGTAGAAACTTCATTTAAAGTTTATACGGGTCTAGTCCCTTTCAACTTTTTCTGGGTGGATCAGCTTCTTTCTATCTTTTATACTTTTTGAATAATCGCAGTTTTAGTTTTAGGCAACTTTTGGAGCTTTTTCAACTTTTCCATTAGTGTGTATTGCGGAATGTTGGAGCAGCTAGAGTGGGTGACATCACACGCACTCTAACTTTTCAGCTTCCACTTTTAGCAACTTTTTTCCTTCTTTTCCTTCTTTCCTTCAGTCAACTTTAATCTTACATAAACAAACTATACATCAGAATGTAGGTATTTTTGTCTTCTTTCAGTAAATGTAACTCTCATAGTGACAGGACTGACGGTTCTTTCTCCAAGTGTCCAGAAGCAGAGAGAGTGCCGTCAAAACTCCCATTGGAGCCCGTTATAACAGAGGTTCTTAAATTCTAATCAAATCACAAACGGGGGGCTGTTTTAAAATCGCCACCACGCCTTCATTTTATGGAGTATCTTCAAATAAAGTACATCAGTGTGTTCATTGAAGCCTTTTGTCACTCACAGTTTTTGAATTGTTTCGATAGGACTAATACTTTTTCATATTTTGAGCATTTTGCGAGGCATAGTCTCAGCACTTTTCCAGCCTGCCTTTGCATTTGGCTCACATGACTCAGCAGGCAGGCAGCGGGCAGCAGTCATTGTCATGGTAACGGACACAGCTGCATGACGTCATGTAATCAGCCTCAGAGCTGTGTCCACACACTTTACCTGAGTTTTTCTCCCTCAACAGACACAGTGGAGACACACACAGACACACACCCTCACAGACAGGAAATACCCTTTCAAAATAAAAGCCTTTCATAATATGTTAGCCACTTTTTAGCATTTAAATGCTAAAATGACTTTGTGGTGATGTTTCCCTACACACACACCCTCACAGATAGGAAACACACTTTCAAAATAAAAGCCTTTCATAATATTTTATCCACTTTTTAGCATTTAAATGCTAAAATGACTTTGTGGTGAAGTTTCCCTACACACACACCCACAGACAGGAAACACACTTTCAAAATAAAAGCCTTTTATCATTCTTATTTTAATTATTTAGCATTTAAATGCTAAAATGAGTTTGTTTTGAAGTCTCCCTACAGTGGACACACAAACTACCACGCAGACACAGACAGGAAACACACTTTCAAATTAAAAGCTCTTTTCAAGTTTTTTTTTTTCAACAGTTTTTCAGCATTAAAATGGTTCCTTCATTTCTAAGTAGTTACTTCTAGCTTTTTTCTTTACACTTTAATAGCAACTTTTTTACTTTGCTTGTTTTTTTTGTTTCTTTTAACTTTGGGAATATTTACCTTTTCCTTTGTTTCTTACTACTTCTTTCCACTTTTGTTAATCAAGTTGTTGCTTTTTCACTTCTTCCTTTACACTTTTAATAGCAACTTTTTTACTTTGCTTCTTTCTTTGTTTCTTTTAACTTTGGGAATATTTACCTTTTCCTTTGTTTCTTACTACTTCTTTCCACTTTTGTTAATCAAGTTGTTGCTTTTTCACTTCTTACTTTTTTCTTTACACTTTCAATAGCAACTTTTTACTTTGCTTCTTTTTCTGCTTCTTTACACTTTAAATATCAACTTTTTACTTAGTTACTTCCTCCATTGTTACTTTCTACTTTTTTCTTTTCTTAATTCAACTTTTCCTGGGATTTTGGATTTTTTCCTTTTCTTGTCATCTTCTTCTTTCTCTTTTTGTTTGTATTTATCTCTCTTCAGCGTTTGCGGCTTTGAACGTACAAACGCCTCTGCTCTCAGCCGCTTCTGAGCGGTCGGCCTCTACCGGGCGACTTAACAGCTCTCCCACGTAATTTCCTTGGAAATTGCCTTTTCTAGTTGTGTTTGAAATGCTGCGACGCACCTTTGAGGGCTCTTTATCACATTTGCCTTACTTGATAACTTAGAAGACACTTCATAAGATTCGGCCGCTGTGAATGCAGCTTTGTAAGCACTTTTTTTTAACCATAGTCCACTTTATGGTATGTAGGAAAAGTTACCATAAAAGGAGAAAAGCTGGAAGCAGCATCCTGGAGGGTGGAGAGTGTTCTGCCCAGCAACAGAAGAACCCTTAAAGACATCCCTGATGCTGAAGCTTCTTTATGGGGACACTTGAGGAGTCTGTGACCAGAAATTGTCAAAATTTGCCAGGACAAAATAATCACAAGCATGTGTTGAAACCACTCCACTCTCCTCTGCTCCGCTGCTCCGCTGGGCGTCCAGCCATGATTTCAGGAAGTGATCATTATGAAATCACGATAAATGAATAAATAAATGCTCCAGAATATACTAATACAGCAAAAATAAATATTGGACGTAAAATTATCTGCACTGCTGCCATGTTATTCGATGAGTCTGGATCACAGGAGCCTTCAAAAGAACCTGTCTACATTAAGAGATAGTTTGGAGCATATGTTGAGAGGGAGACGGAGGCTCACTTGTATATTTCAGATGTGACATAATTTGGACCCACCAACTTAACTTAACTAAAGGTTGGTGACTTTTCGTCTCAATAGTCCGGCCTCTTGCTGGTGCGAAGCAGAGAGAGAGAGACGGACAGACGGATGGTCAGATGTACGAATCGCGAAAGGGGGAGCATCCACCAGTTTATAGAGCCAATAATGTGAGATTTTAGTATCTACTATAGTTGCTGTTCATGTATTTTGCTGAGGATGCTGAGGTTGGAGCTGCCAGGCAGGAGGTCTAGAGGAAGAGCAAAGAGGAGATTTATGGATGTAGTGAGGGAGGAGATGAAGTTAGTTGGTGTGAGAGAAGAGGATGCAGAGGACAGAGTTAGATGGAGGCACATGATTCGCTGTGATGACCCCTGAAAGGGAGCAGCCCAAAGGAGAAGAAGACTTAGCGTGACTTAACACACAGTACATTTGTATATAATTCTTTCTATGCTAAGTAAAATGTACAGTATAGATCATAGTACATACACAGTTTTTTAGTTATTTAAACTTGTGCAAGTGTACGACACACAAAAAAATTATTTGCTAATGAAAAATCCAAGCGGTTACTTCAGCACATACTAGGTGCAATGGTCTCAGTAAACATAGGGGACAGTTCAGTGCAAGACAGCAAATTCCTTATTCATGAGTCAAAGTCAAGGTCAGGAAAGGATGAGTGGAAAAGACACAGTGTTCCGAACAGGTGCGATACCCGCAGGCTGGCCTCTGGATGGTTTTGGCTTAAAAAATAGATTGAGGTGTTGGTAAAAAAAAAAAAACAAGAGCATGTGATAATATAATGCACAAAAACAATAGGGCTGCAGTTTTGAAACTTGCCACATATTCTGTGATTTTCCAAGGCTGTTGTCGGTGCTTTTGTTGTATTAGATTGCAAGTTTCAGCGCGACACAGAACACAAATTGTGCAGCATCTTCTTGTTTTTTTGACCTGGCCTGGCCTTTTCCAAATCATCCGAACAATGTCAGTGCGATACAGGTCCAGTGTGCGTGGCTGACCTTATAGCTAGCGGCTGGTTGCACACGTCTCTTGGTGACCACCCTCTGTTTGTTTAACAAAAGCGCAAGAAACAAGCAGCTACTCATTAGAAAGTTTTTGACTTTCCCAGGAGATTGATGAAGCGCCGAACTTCTCTGTGACAGCAAAGAGTACAGAAATACACATATTTACACAAACTCTTTGAATCTCTGGATTTAATTCAGCTGTAACTTTCTGTCTCAAAGAAAAGGATTAGGCCTGTTGAGTTGAATTTTGTGTGTGTGTGTGTGTGTGTGTGTGTGAGGGGGCTTAGATTTTTATATTTTTCTATTGTTGTTGGCAGCTTATTATTTACTTGCAGCCACTTTACCTTCAGCTGAGTGGCCAAGATCATGCAGTTTATTTGCAACCTCTCAACCAACTTTTTTTGACTAGTCTAAAATTATTCAGAGTGAGAGTGAGTGCATAAGAAGGAGGAAGGAAATTGTGGGGAAATAGACAGATTGGGAGGAGTTACATATTCATAAAAAGGAAGTGCTGAACAGTTTGTCTCCAATGCTACAGAGAGCAGAAATTTGCTCAGATGCAAATGTTTTGTCCCAAATGTAGTTTAGATACAGCTGGAAACAAACCGTCTTGTGAAACTGACGCCGGCAAAGCGATTTGCTAGTGATTTCTGCCGATGATGTTTGGAGGATTTGCATTCAAGCTCCTCTTGGTTTAAAGTCGGAGCTGGGATACGTTGTATTTATCCATCAATCCCTGCAGACATCAACATGTAGATATTCCGAACGTTACCATGGAAACAAAACACATGCTAAAAGTGCGACCAATAAACTGTATATTTAGTATTTAAATGGTGTCGTTGTCACATAAAACATTGCATTGGCAGCAAGCTTCTTTATAAGTAAATGGGTTTTTTTTTCTTCTCTGCAATCAGAAAAACTCACATCAGGGAATGTGATGCTATTTGCTCTGGTGAAAAAGCATCAAACACCTTTGTTATTTCCAAAGCCCAGTCCAGCTGCAATTTGTCACCAGCTTATAAAATAGTTCAATGTAAGTCCGATATAAACTGTCAGAGTTTAGTGTAGTAGTTTCTCTCATGCACAGTTACTGTTATAAACGCAAACCTAAATACTCAAGTTTCTCCAAGAAGATCTTGAAGCATGTGATGCTGTCAGTGTTGCTCGGGCTGCAGTTTCAGTGAACACTGGAATCTAAACCACTCATGATGCTGTCAGTCTGAGTGCTGGCGTGTTATAGGCGGCGTTTTGCAACTTTCTGCTTGGGAGCAGGCTCAACGCTATTGCACGTCTATAGCATCATTCTCTTCACAGTTGACAGTTTGACAAAGGAAATTGAGGCAGCGGGACCACAGGCGTCTTCATTTTTGTTCCTCATGTACTTCCTGGTCAAAATCAAGCACCTACAGTATTTTCTCCGCAATACAGGTAGAGATTTGGGTGCGGTAAGCAATTATCTGCAAACGATGTGTGCGGTTGTTTGAGTTCCCCTTTAAGTAAAAACTCGAAGCAGGTGGAAAAGGGTAGTATGTTTAAACACGCACAGACTTGTTTTATTGATGAGCTCACCAACTCTAGCCATCAAAGTTATTAATTGTATTAATTGTAGGCATTTATCAGCTTTGTTTCGGCATGTTAAAATGTGCATTGCTGTCGCAGGTTTAATCTGAGCAGGCCGGAGGAATCAACACGGCAGAGTTTTGAAATTGATATGATGGGAAAAAAAGCTCTGTAAGCTCTGAAAGCTGAACACCAGCCAACATCAGCCTGAGCTGAGGAACAGGTTCAGTCATTTTCAATGAATTCTTAACACAGGAAGCCCAGAGAAGTTTGTGATCCTCAGATCGAATTGCAATAACTGGAATTACATTGGCTCTGACATGTCCACAGGGACAAATCTCTAACCTGGAGGGAAAACACGAATGACCACTTCTTATGTCTTTATTATGACTTTTCTGCAAACCCGCCGTCATTTGTTATTTGTCCGTGCAGCTTGTGGAGAAACAATTGTTTTTCTGATAGTTTGCGGTGAAGAAAACAAGCTGAAGGTGTGAGTGTTCCAAGTGAGATGGTCTCCGGTGGACTCGGATGACTCACACAAACTTATTTTAGCACAGCAGCAAAGGTACAATAGTAGGTGTGATGTTTCTTCTGATTTTTATTTATTTTTATTTGCTTTGGCAAATTACATACACAACTTTATTGGACTGACTTGACAAATTCTGCATTTACATTTTTGGTAACATTTAGTCAAATATTTTAAGAAAATGATAAACTGACAAGTGATGCATCCGATGGGCAATTTTGACCGAACATTTGACAAAACCTTTTCCTGTATTTGAAACATATAGGAAAGTGGATAGAAATTAGATATGTAAACATGCAAATTCTTATATTATTATTGATGCTTGCCTGTGTAAATATGACTCTCTCTGTGTCCAATTGGCAAAGCCAAGGTTTTTATGTAGATGATGATTGTATGAAATTAAAACGAGAGCGAGAGAATAAACGAGAGAAAGACAAAGACAGAAAGTGAGTGAGGGATCAAATGGGGCAGAGGGAGAAACTTGATGTTACAGGACGAGAGAAAGGAAGGAAAATGAGTTGTGGGAACCAATTACACAGGGTCTGCTTGCTGCTTGCTCCACTATAATTATCAATCTCTCCCTTTTCTCTATGTTTGAAGTTCCTTTAAATGACCCAGGATCCCTCCCAGCTATGCAAATACGAATGGCTTACACTGGGTGCCACTGCTTAGCTCCAATTGACACCATTCCTCAGCTTCATGCATGTTTTGACTTATTCATTGATGAAGCATAACTGCTCTGCGACACATTCAAGGGGTTATTCCAAGACAGAGAGCGGGAGAGAAAGAGAATACACCAGAGCTAATGAAAGTCTGGGACTCTCAGGTGGAAAGATGAGACTGACTCACTCCCTCTGACATCTGTTCCTGTGAAATGAGAGGAAGGATGCCACTAACAGTTTACCCCAGATACCACAGGCCCCTCTGGAAACAGCATCTGTCTAATGAGGGTGCACAGTAGCTCGTGTGAAGCCAGACGTAACGCTTTGATATCACGAGGTCTCTAAGTCTTCAAGAAGGCCCTAGATAATGAGGATTAAAAAGAAGTTTTATAGAGGTGATGCT
Organism: Channa argus; assembly: GCF_033026475.1. Lineage (NCBI taxonomy): Eukaryota > Metazoa > Chordata > Actinopteri > Anabantiformes > Channidae > Channa > Channa argus. The sequence goes on from NC_090197.1 coordinate 50,323,567, forward strand.
GAAAAACGGAATTCTACCGATCTGTTTCCAGATCAGTTCTAGTCAGTATTTGTCTCTAGTTACTACAAGACAAGCTGGACAATTGGATTGGACAGACTGACAATAAGTTTAGCATGTGTGACGGACTGTGGTGTTGCGCACAATGCCAGGGTGTTAAAGACACCATGTAAAATATTTTATCTAAAAAGTTAAATATTTGAAGAAATTATTACAAGTCATCATCAATCTTGTTTGGATTTTGTTTTTCTTGCATTTAATTATCATATTCAGTTGGCTGAAGGCCTTCAAATGCACAATTAGGGTTTTTTTTTTCCATGTTGACATCATGCTGTTAAAACTATTATTAGGACCAACCAAGTGGTACAGATGAGCACAAACGGCCGTGATGGAAAGAAGAAACATGTTTTTATTTTTATTTTTTTAATAGTTTTCGGTCAACAGGGGCCAATGACACAGACAAATAAACGAATCCACGTCACAGACTGACCACAGACACAAGCAGCGTTGGGGCAGTGACAACGCCACTGTTTTAAAAGTGACATAATCAGAAAAACTTGAAGGCCTGAGAAAAAAAAATATGAAATAAACAGCGCACAGTCATTGTTTAAAATCATGTTCGAATCATGCAGACGGCCTGGAGCAGCAGATGAATGAGGGGTCAGGTGGGCCGACACCCCAGCAGGATTCAGATGTGGCAGGGAGAGATTCATCATAAGTGAGCCTGACATTAGCTGGATGGCCTTCAAACTTCTTCCCTGCTCTCACATGCATCAAGGATCTTCAACGATATAGAGAAGCTGTGTATAATCCTTGAATATAGTACAAGGCCAAGAAAAGAAGACAGGTGCAAGTAGGTTCCACACACCGTGAAGATACTATGCTATGATATCATACAGTAAATATCTGTGTATGAAAACACACAATAAGTAAGAAGAAGAGAGAAATAGACACCATTTTATTGCAGAAATATTGTGCAACATATGCACATTATTTCAGTGCAAAATCAAGTAATAAATTGTCAATAATATAATGTAATACAACACTTTAATAAATGGACATGGCCAAGTCATTATACACAGCTTCTTGGCAATGTAAGAGATTTTTTGGAATTGATCATGACTCAAAATAGACAGACACAGATGAGTATAAAATGCACCAGAGTGAATGGGATTGTAAAATCTCAGTTCCTCCTATTGTCAAAGGTCAGATTTTCCAACAAGTTTACAAAATACAAACCATGTGAGTTTCGTATTTTATTTTACTTCAGTGTCCTTGAGTTCAACTGATGAAATTCAAGTGCCCTCGGAGAAACTCTTGGCTCTTGAAGTTCAATATGGGAGTAGTTTTGCCTCTTCCTCCTTAAGCTCGATCTGTCTCCAGAATGAGATCCAGCTTGACATCACAGGCTAAGATCTGATGGCCCCTCAAACCCCTTGGGGCGTCTTGGAGGGTATCTGAGATACGCCCGCGCATATGCAAAGGTGAGGCCCGGGGGAAAGTTGTCCGGCCCCATTCATCAGAGAGCAGCATTAGCGCCTTGGCAGTCCTCCATCCTGACACAAAGCCTCCGAGCTTTGTTTTCGGATTCTTTCTACAGCCGGCTATTTCCTCTGCGGAGCCTATTATTTATAATTTCCATAAGTTTCTGCGGAGCGTTAAACGTGCGCTGACGGGATTACTGTCACTTGAGTTCTTCCAAGAAGCAAAATAGTGACGGAGTTAAAAAAAAAGGATGGATCACATTGAAATACTGTGCTCTTTTGCATCGATTTGAATCACTATTATTAGTACTTTGTCTCGTGCGAGGGAGCAGAAAAAACACGGATGGTTTTAGTTGTGGCATGAAATATTGTGTGATCGTTTTTTTTTATATAATGTAGGGCTAAGTCGCAGCAGACACCGTCGTGACTGACATTCTGGGCATTCATCTTGGGCATCTTTGGAGACTCGTGCACGAGTTGCTGGCGTGCGTCATTGCGCAGCGGCGCATCTATTCCATAGTGGTTAACGGGAATCCGCTGACAGAGCACAAGCAGTTGTGCAGATAAGTGTATGCACGGATCAGCAGGTGCTGTCTTTAACGAATCTGGATGGAAGTCACGATGACTAATACACCGATCTGAGGGGAAAGTCTTTACAGGATGCGCTGACACACACGGCATGCTCGCGGTGATCGTCAAGAAAAGGTAAAATCTTTTTTTTTAAATGTTCGTTATTCTGGGTTTTATTGTTTGGTGAAAGACAACACCTCTGCTGCGTTTGCTGTTTGTGCGCTTTTCTTTTCCAGCGCGCCATCGAGCAGAGCGCGCCGTCTCCTGAAAGTCCGCTGTGGATTTAAACTTTGCAGCATGGATTGGGTCTCGTATTATTTCTGCACATATGTAAATTGTTGATGCTTAGTCAACAATTTCAGTCTTATTACGCTGGTAATGTGCACGTGTGCACGTGTTTCCCCCCCTTTTTAAATTCGGCTTTCATTTAATTCAGCTTGTGTACGCAGCTGGCGCACCACAAGACGAAGCTCTATGTTGATGTGGATGAGGGTTAAGAGGTTAACAAGTCTTTTGCTTAACCACTCAAGCCTCTTGATTGTACGTTCTTTTTTCTCTGGGGACGTTTTTGGCATTGGAAAATGCGAATGTTCCAACAGTGATGAAGCTCATAAAGCAAACTGCAACCTTTAATTGGTCAGAGGGGTGATTATAAAGAATAGCTGTTAAAAGAATTACAAAATGCTAAAGGTCAGGAATTAGTCTTCTCGGGGTTGATGGGAATTTGGTGTTAATGGCAAATGTCTGTCTGTAAACATTTAGAAGACAATCTAACCATGGGAATCGGGATCTTTGTATCAACTGCAATGTCTGATTTGTTCAATCTTTACCCAGCAACTCTGCATCAGATAAAAACACTTAAGCTGTCAAGACAAATGCTCCCCAGCAACGCTGTGGTTCCACTGTGATAAAAAACTGTCATTAACATCGCACTAATGCTCCATTAAAACCTTATGGTGAGTTTCCCCAAGTGCTCCTCTCATTTCCCACACTATATTTTCCGCAGTGATAATGGCTGCAATCAGTGGAATAAGCCCAGATTGTAGATTGCAGATATTTGTTCCCACAGTATGTACAAACTGGCATCTGACTTTCAGATTTTTGCAGGCCAGCCATCACGAGCAAGCACGGGGACGAAGGACAGGAGAGGAATGAGATTTACATAAGTAGAGTTGTGCAGAGATAATGGAAAAGCTGGCTGTTATCATCACAATTCCAGAGCTGGGAGTGATATTTTCCTTCCCGCGCGTCAGACGGTCGGATTAAAAACTTCAGTCTTGAAGAACCATTTCAAGTATTGAAGTGGCTGTGCTGTATTGGACACGTGACAGCATTGTCTTCACTCAGGCTGTCCTTGTATTGATTTTTCTTCTTTCTGTTTGCTTCTTTTGCCAGATTATCGATTGCTTTCTGTGGCCCAGCAAACTAAATTTGAGCATTGCTCTGTGATAAATCTCAGTTGTTGGGGTTTTTTTGGCCACATCCTTTATGTTAGGTTCAGGCCTCGTGACTTCACTGTTTTTCCAAAAAATAAAAATAATAATAAAATAAAATGAAATGATAAAAATAGACTTGTAAGGTTTCTTTGCAGTGCAGATGCATCCTGACAATAGTTGTCCCATTTTTGGCTTGTGTCTAAAGAGACCTTGCCTTGACTCAGTGGCACAGTGTCATCTGTCACAGGTAATATAAGCTGATGCCCCAAGTCCCTCTGGTAATGTCCATTCTTGAGCTGTCACAGTGTCCAGATGCACCTTAAGATCAATTGGTTTCCCTCAGGCTTTTCTTTTCAAGGATTACATGTAATAGAGGTGTGGCCAAAGCCCACAGATCGAGTTGTGATGGCTCATTAAAGCAGTAACAGTAAGTTTTGAGTCCAAGGCATCAACATTTCTTAAATGTAACCTGTACTTAAAAGCTATAGTATGTAGCTTTTCTCAAATATTGAATTTAGTAGAGATATGCTCCATAATTTAATTACAGAGAGGTGGTCTCAGTGCCTCCTGTGGCAGCCTCACAGAACAGAAATGTCCCCGTAAATAGTATTTTGTGCAAAGCTCGTACTTACCAATCAGAGAATGTCAAACCCTGTGCAAAAAGGGTATGAGACGCCTCAGGCTTTGACCCATGGTCAGATTGTGACACCCTGGGTGGGTTGATTTTGAGTCTTACGCCACAGCTATAGCTTGATTCCAAAAGTTTGTGTATTGAAGTTGTAGATGAGCTGCCAACAGTTAGCGCACAGCGGAGCTTCTTCCAGGCAAGTGTGGAACCAGCAACTACAACGAAACAACAACGTACTGTGCACTAGTTCATGCTAACAGCCTTTTGAAGCAATGCTCACATTGGGCTCTGGACCTGCTAGTCAAGGTGCAAAATCCTCATTATTAGTACGTTTATATTATTGTGCATTGCGTTGTGTGAGCATCTAGTCTTTGCAATATAGTGGATGAGTATTGTGAATGAGGGAGTGAAAAAGATGTTTAATGCAAAGTTGTGCTGAACAAGCTACATGCATCCTGCATTCAGTGACATCATGTCTCTGGCACTAATGTTAATTGAGGCAAATTTATTTGCTAAAGTCATCAACAAATTAAAAAAACTGGGATAAGATGGGATAAATGACCAAGAATACGCAGGGCAACATTTATAAAAAAAAAAAAAAGCTTTAGTAATGTAACATTGCGTATACAGAACCAAATACTGAGGATATGGATGCAAGACTGAAATTTCTCATAGTCACGTATCTTTAAGGCTGCGGAATGATTGAAAAGTACAGGATTACTTTCTTAATAAATATGAACAAATGATACCAATATCTGACTGATGCTTACAGTGGCTTGAAATTTTCCACATTTTGTCACACTACAAATACAAATGTGAATGTATTTTATTAGGATTTTATGTGATAGACCAAGACAAAGTGGTACATAATTGTAAAGTGATAGGAAAATGAGAAATGGTTTTGAAAAATTTCTACAAGACATTATCTGTAACGTGTGGTGTGCATTTGTATTCAGCCCCCTTTACTCTGATGCCACTAACTAAAATCCAGTGGAACCAATGGCCTTCAGAAATCACCTAATTAGTAACTTAGAGTCCAGCTGTGTGTAATTTAATTTCAGAGTAAACTAATATAAATACAGATGTTCTGTGAAGTTACAGAACATTAGTGAACAAACGGTCGAAGCATAAAGTTGAAGAAACACACCAGACAGGTCAGGAATAAAGTAGTGGAGAAGTTTAAAGCAGGATTAGGTTATAAAACAAAATCCCAAACTTTGAACATCTAATGGAAGACTGTACAATCTATCATCTGACCAGAGTGAATCTTTGAATCTTGAATCTGACAATGGAAAGAGTGTGACACAACTGCAAACCTATCAAGACATGGCCGTCTACCTAATCTGACAGGCCGGGCAAGGAGAGCATTAATCAGAGAAGCAGCCAAGAAGCCCATGGTGTATGTCTGCAGGAGCTGCGGAGATCCACAGCTCAGGTGGGAGAATCTGTCCACAGGACAACTATTAGTCGTGCCCTCCACAAATACCAAAGCCTTTGTTGAAAAAAAGCCATAAGACGTCCCCACAAGCCATGTGGGGGACACGGCAAACATGTGGAAGAAGGTGCTCTGGTCAGATGACACCAAAATGAAACTTTTTGGCTTAAATCCAAAACCCTATGTGTGGCTGAAACCTAACACTGCACATCACCCTGAACACACCATCCCCACCGTGAAACATGGTGGTGGCAGCATCATGTTGTGGGGATGCTTTTCTTCAGCAGGGACAGGGAAGCTGGTCAGAGTTGATGGATGGACCCTGTTAGAGTCTGCAAAAGAGTCGAGCCTGGGGAGGAGGTTCAGCCTCTGGCCGGACAACAACCATAAACCTAAAGGCATAGCTACAGTGTACTGGTTTAGATCAAAGCTGGTAGTGAAATACCCCAAGTGATCCTACCAAGTATTGACTCATGGGGGTTGAATACAAATGCACGCCAAAATTTTCAGATATTTGTAGAAACTTTGTGTTGGCCAATCACATAAATGCATACAATAAAACAAATTTACATTTGTGGTGGTAATGTGACAAAATGTGAACAATTTAAAGGCGTATGAATACTTTTGCAGAAGAAGCACTTTGAGAAGAGCAGAGTCACATAGACAAGAAAACCGAAAATTATCTCTTAACCTTGCAACTGGTATCAACACCCATATGTACATTGTTAACTTGTTGGTCAGAAATAAATATGGTTGATAAAAATAAGGCTTTACTAAACAGAAACAAGTGTCGGCATTAAGAATGTTCTGCATCAGTTTAGAAATTGGCCTGAATTCACATGATAAAATACCAAACTCATCTATATATAGAGAGATTGTAATAAACAGGACCTGAGCTATGTTCAGATCTTGTGTGTTGGAAAAGAATCATTGAATTAACATTCCCCAGAGCCATGTTTTCAATACTGAATACAACAGAACACAAAAAATGATTTATTTAATATTCATTTGTGGGTGTTGGCTATAATTACAGTTTTGCACTGCGGTAGATTGAGCTGCTTTGGGTTTTGGATGAACAGGAAGGAGCAGGAGAGCAAAATAATGTAATGATGAAAATGTCCAAAAGCCAGTATCGCAGCACAGTGAGAGTTGGGTCGTGTCCTCCCCTTGAAAAAGAAAACCTATATTTGATTTCACCATCTTTCCAATATTAACTCCCCCCAGCCTGTGGAATGCCAGGTCAACTTCTAACTGCATTACTGCAACTGCGGGCACATTGTGCAGTACAATGCATTTGAGCTTTGTACTTTTTGAGCAAAATACTCTCTTTGCAGAATGTTTCATTTCATCATTTATTTTTGGATTTTAATCATTGACGCCTTAATGTGATGCATCATAAAGCAGATAACAATAAAAGCGATTTTATTGGCTGTGGATGCCGATTAACAATAACACTAATTACAAATTAAAGTCAGATTAGACGGGTATTGAATATTTGTAATCACTTGACGGCAAAAAAATTCCAGCCAGCACATGCAGAGCAGGAAGCATAAGACATGGGAGTAGAGACCACCTGCACAATCTTTTCTTTGTAACATTTCATCCCTGCTTCACGGCCAAGTGTCCACAAGTATCAATGGGGCGTGGATTAGATCTGAGTTAATTGGAAAGAAACAACAGCGTAATCAAAAATAGCGATCTGTCAGATAGATCAGAAAGTAGATGTGGTTAGTAGTGAGTCCTTAAATGAGTCTAAAGTATATAAAATTATTATGACCGTTTAGTTCATGACGTCATTGGCTCTGAAGCTCTAACATTATATTAACTTGTTAAACTGGGCGGCTGCTGTAGCTCAGTGGGTAAGTCAGGCGTCCACGAATCACGGGGTCAGTGGTTCGGCTATATGTCGAAGTGTCTCTGGGCAAGACACTGAACCCCCAGCAGCCCATTCCCATTGGGTTGCGTCAGGAAGGGCATCCGGCCTAAAAACTGTGCCAAATCAACATGCGGACAACGATCTGCTGTGGCGACTCTGAACTCACGGGATAAGTCGAAAGGAAACATTCAATGTTTTGCCTAGGGACACTGTGACGACCGGGAATAAAACCACTTAAGCTCTGGTTTCTGATCAATTTGGTGCCTTATTATTCACTATAGCCACCAAATAAAATAGCATTTTATCGTATAAAGGGGAGCACAGAAGTTGCCCCACAGTCCAAAGACATGCATGTTAGGTTAACTTCAACATTCAACATAATTATTATGAAGAAAAGATGGCATTGAAATATGGTTTCTTTTACAGTTCACATGCTCATGATCACAGACAACATCACAGTTGCTGAACGAGATCTTAGGGGAAACACAGCTTCCTGTTCATTTTGAACTCACATCACCGTTTTTAACGTGGAAAACAAATATTCATGTTTTTGGTGTCAGTTTGTCCTAAAACGTCCTAACTTTCAACTTATACCCAAAGACTTTGTATATTGTATTTCGTTTTGTTTTTCTGATTCTTACAATTAATACTAGTTATCAAAAAAAAAAAAAAGAAGAAGAAGAAGACTGCACAGTAGGTGAGTTTACAACAAACCACAGAAATGGGGTTTAATTTCCCCTTTTCACCCTTTAAAAATAGTTACAAGATGATATTTGATCGATCCCAAACCCGGCCTTGGTTTCTGCAGAATCATGTTACACTTGTATATATCTACGACTCAAACCTTATGTGACTGTAGTTACTTGGTGGGTTTGGAGTTTAACAGTTTCCTTTGTATTAATGAATAGAGTTGTTAAATAATATTGAATTTAACTCTGGAAAGTGAGAGTGTAAGATCGTCAACTTTTCCATTTTGAGGATTTCTCCTTATCCTTTTTACCATTGTAATCACTGCAGTTATGGCAAATCTGCAGGTGTTGCCCATGTGGGGAACATTTGAGCAGCAACATTGCTGCCAGCCCATACCAATAATAATGCAGACTGATGGACACTGGAGACCTGTCAGATAAGATGAGAAATAGAAGACACTCAGAGCCTGAAGCGAAGCTTCTAAACCCACCGATGAACCACTGATGGAGAGGCCGTGGAGTAATGAAACATAGAGACAGAGCAAGATAAAGTTAGACTGAGAAGGTCTCTGTCTGGAGAACTGAGTCAAGTTACTTTTATATGATAAGAAACGTGTTGGTTAGACAGTGGCAAGAACCATAAAGAGCCAACACTGACAATGTCACTAAGAGGCTTTAATGAGAGAGATGAAAAATTCTGCTCATGCCGTGAAATGCTCCGTTACTTTATTCCATCACTCTCACATTGGTGATTCTTTTAGGGCTATTTTTGTTCCAGTGCACTTGCTGATCCTGTAAGAGAATGTGGAAGATCTAAGGAACAAGAGAAGAGGGCTTGACGTCTTATGTGAGGAGGAACGCTTTCATATTGTGTGTGTACAAAGCACTCTGTACTTTTTTTATGACAGACTTAAAGGAGTTTTACTTCCAATAAACGTTCTATTCATTTTTAATAGAACAACTGTGTGTGTTTATTTTCGAATCTTTATCTTTGTTTTCTTTTTCTTTACTCTGGAACAGAATGAAATACAAACCTGTGAGTTTTGGCAATGAAACTCAGCAAACTCAGTGGTGGGAAGGGCCGAACTATCTAAAAGACACCTGATATGAGCAGAGAACACTGGTCAATTATGTGAAATGCTACTTTATGGTGTTTGGAATTCAGATTTTAGATCAAAGGTTTCCGGTCTAACAATATTAGTTTGAGCACGAACATTCAGACTTGAAAGAATATGCAACAGAGATGCATTATCAAGTCCAGTGGTACCTGATTCTTGAAATTCCTCTGGTATGATGTTAGCTTTCTGGTTAATAACACAAAGGTCAGAGAATATTGTCCTGATCTGACCCTCACCTTCACTTCCTCACCTGGACTTTTATTTTGTTCCCCTTTTTTCTCCACTTCCTGTCCCCAGTGTATTGCTACAACTTTATCACTCACCATCAGTCACAATTGCTTTCACCTGTTTCCCTGCCTTTTTGAACCCATCTGCTCCTGGTTGGATCATTAACTTTGTTTGCTGCCCCTTCTGTGCAACATGTTGTCTGCTGATTCACCTGGCTCGGGATTTTTTTTTTTTCCTGCGTGAGTCTTTTCCTGCGTGAGGTTTTGATTGTGGGTATAATTAGTTTTCTGGTTGGCATTGGTTTAGTTAAGTGAATGTTTAGGCTTTCCAGTGTCTTATTTCCCAGTTCCTGGGCTTTTTATGTTTGGTTCTCCTATTGAGAGACTCTGTAGCTACTCCCCTGGTTTATGATGGTTTGAGGTCTCTGTTTGCGGTTTTTGATTGTTTTATTGTCCCTAGTTTTTGGTTTCATCCATGTTTGCCTCTAGTTTATGTCCTTGTCCCTCATTAAATTTCTGGTGCCTCAGTCTGAGTTTATTCCTTGTTCTGGGTTTTTTTTTTTTTTTTTTTTTTGTAGTAATCCCTCTGAGATTGTGCCTGTTTGTCCTCTGTTATAGGAGCGATTTTATGTCTTGTGTTATAATCTCCAAAATAAAGCTATTTTCTTCACACCGAACTCCCCTCGGCTTGTTGCTCTTGGGTCCAACCTTAAAAAAACAAGCCAGACAAATGCAGAAACAACCTGTGCAACATTGCTGCAGTAAATATTCCCCCAAAATGTTTTTTGTTTTTTTTACAGCAGGTAATGGATTAGTTGTGGAAACCTACAAAAAAAAGCAGTTTGAAAGCATGGACTCAATATAATTTAAAAAAAAAAAAAACAATGTTTCAACATTGACTCGATCCAACGTCACGTATTTGTGCATACTGTAGTTTGTTTACTTGCATCATAAAATTGGGTAAAGTATCTTGAATTTAAAGTGTAAAATGTGTTACACATACAGTTTGCAGTGCAAAAATGGCTTGGAAAAGCATCCGTCTTTGACAGTGATGTGTAGGTGTTTTTCAAAGTGAAACACCATCAAGATAACATTCATAACTTTAGTGAGGTTGTTTTGAAGGCGCATGTGCAACATCAGCACCCTGTTAGTAGAAAGGAGAACAGTATAATTATTGACTGCACCAGCAATGTGGCATTCAGGGACAGTACAGCGCTGTCATCCAAGAGATGGGAAATAAATGGACAAGTGACTTCTTGAAGCTGTGTTGGAAGCAGGAAAGTGTCTTAACAACTCGATGCCGGTCAGAGTTTTGCAGAGCTGCCAATGTTGGTTGATTTGTGCAACAAAACCATTCAGCCAATCGTACTGTATTAGGAAAAGAAATACAAATAGATTGACGACAGCATGAATTTGGGCAAATTCGGGGCCACTGGTTGACTACGATGTGACTCATTTTGGATGCCTAGAGTTGGTACTTCGCAGAGCAACAAAGGAGAGAAAAGCCAGAGAATTAGATGAAGTGACTCAGTTCTGCCTGACATATCTTTTTAGATTTGCCTCTGCCCTTTTCAAGTCGGCTTAAAATCAAATTGCCAGCACTTAGAGTCACGGCTGAGAGACAAGCTTCACTGTGGAGGACTGTTTCCAATGGTGGAGGATGGGCAACGGTCCTTCATCTGGATGTTCACTGAGCTTGGGTGTATGCCCAGACACATTTGACAGACAAACATGGGTTGAAGAGTGGAGATACTAGGGCATTAGGTGAAACCCTGTCTAACTCAGTGCCTCATCAGTAGGCAAGTATTTGGTTCTTTGAAAATTAGGGGTCAGAGGTTGTGTAAATGTGAAATAAGTCTGAAAGCATTATGTCATTTATTCAGTTATGCACAGACAGTGACAGATGAATCCAATTACACCAACAAAAAAGTTTTCTCATTTACTGTCTGACCCATCGGATCCATTTACTGGGTAACTAAGGCAAATGAAGACAGTGACATTAACGATTTTATATCTGGGCTTTGGCTTTTTATGATGGCCGTCCTAAAAACTTCTGCTCATACAGAGCAGCTTCGGACAATTTTCAAGTTTTAATACTCTAGAACTACACACGTTAAACCTAATGAACTGACACCTTAGTGAAAATTAATTATTGATTTGTAGAACAGCAAAGTCACATGTCCCTTGTGCCTTTATCTACATCAAATAAAAGTATAGTTCTAAAATGAATCACTGGCTGAGGTTTAAAATTAATATAAAAACCAGTCACCGTCACTGACCTTTGTTCTTCTCCGTCTGATTTGGTTCACTGGTAAAACCGACTCCAGTTTTCAAAATTGCAGCCTTTGCTTGATGCCCACGGGACCAGTCGATAATAGTTTCCAAAATATAGATCATTCGAATGGAACACAAAGAAAGAAAACGTAAGAATAAAAGAGAGACGGAGAGAGACATTTTCATGACTTGTCACCTGACTTCCCCTCCCTCTAGACTATAAAACTGATTGCATAACCCCTTGAAACTTGAAATCTTTGGAGAATCTTTTCTTTAAGATTAGTGCACGTTGCTCTGCAACTACACTGGAAAGGCCGTCCACTAGTTTTTTGGATTGAGGCATTGTGTTAAGAAACTGGTGATCTTCCTTGGACATTTCAAGATCTTCGTTTTAACCAGCGTAAGGAAATGCTGCTTCAACTAGCTACGGAGATTCGATTTGCAGTCACTTGTGTCGATCAGTTTCCTATGTCGCCTCCTGTTTTCAGCATTCCATTTACTGTCCAACCCAATATTGTTTCCCCAGCGTAAGGTCCATTATCCACGCTGTTTACCACTTGTAGTGGCTCCATGGCCTTGGAAGCATTTGCTTCTATAAATCATCCAACCTCTGCTTGAATAGAGGGAAGTTGTAGCTCTTTCAGGTGAGGCCACCTGTCGGCATCCTCTTTGCATGGGATATTGTCTGGTTCCAGGAATGGATTCTTTTTCATTTGTAGAAACGGACTTGATACAGACTGTTGAGCACACATTTCCACGCTTCTTCTTGTGACTCTTTAGTGCTGATGTGTAGTAGAGTAGAATGCATTCGGGAGCATTTCTTGACATTGAACTTTCTTTTTGCAGCTGCTACCCATGTTTTGAACATGCAAAACACAGGCCTTTACTTTTCAAGAACTTGATTTTGCTCTTAAGCTTCCTGCAGACTGTGAGGTTGTGGTGTTCTCCCTTGCAATAAAGACAGGGCTTGCTGCTTGCATCCACTGGATTGGTCTGCGTTTTTGGATATTGCTTCTTTATCATTTTTTCCCACTTTAGGATTCACAACTGTTGCTCATTAGCTATTGCCTTTATGTTAGCTGTATTATCCAAGTCTTCCAAGTCACTAATATCTGACATTGCATTGGAACAGCGGGCAGCGCCATCTGCTGTCTTCTCTGCCATTTCAAAGCCTCCTTCTAGCTTCTGGTATTTGCGGGTCTGACAGTAGAGTTTTATTCAAGTGTATTGAATGTTGGAATGGTGATATCAGGAAGTAAAGACGCCTTGTGGTTTTTTACAAATCACTCTGTGAAGTTTACTATATAGTTTGATTGTGTCGACTTGTCTATCTTTCTTTCATTCTTTTCTTTTTTTTTCCACAATCCTGTTCATCCCTGACCAGCAAAGGTTTCCACACTTATTTAGTTAAAATGGAAAGGCTGAGGAGGAGCTTTACACATTTTTTTCCACTTTGTCTCCCACAGTCCACCTTTTTTAAGGTCGACAGTGTGCATGTTAACTCCTCCGTCTTTGTAGATTAACAGAATAGCAATTTGTGGAGAGCTCTAGGCAAATAAAACTCAGTTTGTTATTTACAAAGTCTCCTTCCATCGTCCAGTTTGAGTCAGATGTTTTCAACCTCCATTTATCCATCAAGAGCAAGTTTTATTTTATTTTTTTTTTTACTAACAATGTAGGTTTCCAAAAATGAAGCCTTAGCTTGAAGCTCTTATGTTTCTTATTTCCACATTCACAAATCAACAGGACCACTCGATAAAATCAAACATGTTTATTTAGACACACGCAAAATTTGTACAGAGCAGTCATCAAGATCCAGGATCCATTCGAATCAAACGCAAAGAAAAAAACGTAAGAGAGGAAAAAAAGAGACAAAGCGAATGTTCAAAGAATGTGTTGCTCCACTGTCCTCTAATTTAAACTTTGTTTTTGTAACTTGCCACTTTGCTTCCCCTCCCTCTAGACCAGACTATTTGAATAGATAATTCTTTCTAATTGAATTCCTCTGTAGGAGTCCAAGCACAAAGTGCTCTGGATGATCACCAGAATATATTCAAATAACAAAACACAGTCCCTTGTAATTGCTATGCATATGAGCATGAAACATTTAGTCTGTATTTAGTCTCTATTTTTATTTGAATTCCTTAAAAAGATTGATAGTTATTTCTGCAAATAAGTTGCAGCCCAGTTTATTGATTGGGGTGAGTAAAAAGCACTGCTCCACTTCAGTAACTGTTGTTTTTATTGTTTTTTCTTTTTTTTTTTTTCTTTTTTTTTTAACATGACCTCAAATCTTTCAAAACACTTTCACTTGCTCATCACCCATTCGGTGAATAGGCAGGTGCATTGGAAACACGACAATACATTTTTCTCGCATACACAGGGTATCGAAACTCAATGCAATGTCCCTTTTTTTTGTCTTTTATTTCCTTTTCTGGACGACCATATACTGTACAGTCTGTGCTAATGAGTCTGTGCTTTCTCGCATGAATAATTTCACGTGTTTCATGAGTTTTTGTTTTTGATGTTATGCTCACACGAGTGAAAAACTGTATCAAAATGAATTGCGCAGCAATACTCAAGGTTAAGAGAGGGTTTCACTTTCTAATTGCAAAGGATTCTTAGAAAAAGGTAAAACAATTGGACACTACTTTGTGTTTCTGGCAGCTGTTTTTTTTTTTTTTTATTTGTGTTTTACAGTCGTTTGATGTCAGACTCCTTTAAACTTGTGCTTCTACAATCTGCTCGCTGCTGCGTTATCCATTTAATTCATTCATGTTTCTTTCCATCTGCTACTACTGTAATGACAGGTTGTCAAACCACCACAGATTTATAAAAAGGAAAAAAAAAAAACGAATAAATCATCGGGCCAACCAGAGAGGCAGCTTTTGCTCTTTGGAAGTAAGTTAGTCATTATGTTCTATGGGAAGATGGCTACAACTCTAACATCTAACCTTTAACTACGGGGCTGCACCCAGCAGCCGGTAAGCTTAGCTGTACATGAAGACAGGGAAATAAATAGTGTAAAATGAACTCAATGTGCCTGCCAGCCCCTCCAAAGCTCAGCATAAGACATTATAGCAACAGCAATCAAACTACCAGTTTCCCTCAGGACTTCAGGATCATTTCATGGCCTACAAAAGTCCTTTAGGTACTGGAGAGTGTGTCAGGAAGGGTCCAGTTATCCATTGTGTTTGATTGTGACATAGAGGGCAGCAACGATACAAACAGGAACTTTCTGGCTGCATTATGTCTTTATTAAAGACCAGTAGAAAGATCCTCACTAGCTGTGCACTTGACCTGAATTAGTTTACTAGAAATCCTGTGAAATCCAAAACCATTGCAGTTGGCTAGGTTGTCACAATTCTGTTACGGGTGTTTTAGTTTGTCCCCGTTATCCCCAGATTCTCTTCCTGACTCCAGCTTTTATTTTGTAGCCCTTCAGTTTACTTCCTGTCTTAGTGTCGTCAGCCCCCGATGACTTTTCCCCTGCTCCCCTGTCCTGGCTTTCTCCTCTGTCCTTTGCCAGTTTGTCTTTGTTCTGGACAGCAAGCCCCTGGATCATTTCACGGTTTCACCTGTTCTCAGGTTACTTTGGCTATTCTTTGTCCGTGTGTGTCAGTTTGTGTTTTACGCTGAGGTTGCTGTCTCCTTACTTGGGTCCTTAGGATGTATTGACATAAAACCTGCAGTAGACGGATTGGTTGTCTCTAGTCCTTTTATTCGATATGAAGAATTTACAGGTGCAAGTGTTGGGGCCATTTTGAATGGAACCCATCACCAGGAGCCTGCTCCCACAAATGTTATGTTCGCAGTGTTTGGGTGCAAGCACTGAATTCAACAATAAGCTTCACCATGGTTTCCATTCTTATTGTTTTTGTGAAAAGAAACTATTTAATCTGAACTAAAACACACAAAGTTATCATGTTTGAAACTACAGTTTCAGAATTTTATTCAGCACTAATTATTCTCACCATTTTAAGTTAAAAGGCTTCAAGTCGGAGTAACTCGTGTTTATAAGTGATATCAGTTTAAAAATATAAAATTCATGCTATGTTAATAAAATGTATTAGTTGTTTCGACGAAAGTCACCATGATAGACTTGGATATGAGCAGTGTAGCTCGTGCAGAGTTGCAGCCCTTAAAAACCCTTTTCAGTAGTACTGCTAACACTGTTATGTAACCTATGAGCTAAAAAAAAAAAAAGTGCTGCCAAAATGTTGCCACTAACAGGTTTTACTGTATTTCAGGGCTGCAGCACTTTTAACATTGCAGCCATAGGTTTTTCCCTTCTATTTTACATTAAATATCTTCTCAGCCCCGCTTGCAGTCGGGTCTCGATGGTTAAATCACTCTGGTCTCTGAGGGCTTTCTGCTTTGCTGTTTGGAGAGGCAGAGACAGGGGGAGAGCACAGGGAGCTACAGGAGAGGTCTCAGAAAAAAATATGTTCTATTATTTTTCACCCCAGTCTGGCGCTAGAGTTGGAGTTAGGGTGAAGTCATTAATGAGTGGCCGTTATACTCTTGAGAGAATGTCTCTCAGCCACGTCAGTGCTGTAACTCGATGCTGTGTGATTTAGAAATTCTTCTAGAAAGACTTTCCTAGATTTTAGTGAGGAATCTGTAAAAGACAACCAAGGGGCAAAAAGAAACCACCGCTGTCTGGGTGATGGGATGTCATCTTAGTAAAAAATAAAAAAAGGCTTGTGGAACTGTAAATTGTGAAAACGGGGAAGGGGTGCACGGACCATCTGTGATGCCTGCCAGCTGAAAAAGAAAGATGAAGCGGTTCAACATGGGTGTTAATATACATTCTTGCGGAGATGCTTCAAACTGTTTTGCTTTCATGGAGAGCAAAAATGCATATTTTCTGAATGTGCCATTATCGCTTCCATCCCACTAACTTGTGCGTTGTATTTTTTGTGTTGCTCTCTATTACAGATAAAGTCCACCTGGTGTCTGCACTCCTTTGGCAGCCATGGCTCGCTCTGTATCTGGAGGAACCATGTTCACATTCCTCCTCATTAGCAGGTAACAGTGTCCACAAAGGGAGAAATAATAACTACACGGATCTGCAGCCACAAACCAAAGTCTTTCCAGGCAGGGAGCATAATGAAGCTATGTCAGATGCTAATTTGCAACAAAAACAAAGTTTTGAACACACTGAGGTTCAGTGCTCCGTAGTATCACTTGTACACCATCAACACTCCCTGACAACTTCCCGTGCATCAGACGAGAAGCATTCAGATTCCATTGTCAGATTCATGGCGCTGCTGAGCAGAACCGATAAGAAAGCATCAGTCATTGCAGACAACTGGTGTTATAATCCCTGCATAGGTTGCACGGAGGGAACAACGGATTGTTTTATTGCACATTGGTCTGTTACCATGAAGAGAAGCATCTCCTCTTCTTCCAATGTGTTTGCAAAGCACAGAATACACACTGCACAAACCCTTTGGGGATCACGGAATCCTGCTTTAAAATATGCTCTGTATGATGCAGCACTTGTTTGCACAGTTAGTATTGGAATTAATGTCCTGTAACAGGAGGCCGTGTGTGTGTTTGTAAATGCAGGCAGAGGGCTGAGCTGTCAGTGGGCAGATGATGAGGTACACATTGGACAGGTTGCCAGCCTGTCGCAGGGTTGACATATAGAGCCACACTGACAACCATCGCCTATGTGCAATTTAGAGCTCACAATAATCCACCTGCATGCAAGAAAATGGGGGAAAAAAAACTGTTTTGCTTCAAGTAGATATTACATGAAATTGTAGCAAAAAAATCCCAGAAACTGTAGACATTTCCAGCAACTAAGATCTCAATGCGGAGAAAGTTTGAAGAGATTCTAACAATCGTCCAGTCAGTGAACGTGGACGTGTTACTGCAAGTTGACTTCACCACAAACTCATTTTACCACTTAAATGCTATAGTTTGAAATAAGTAACAAAGCTGAATATTTAAAGAGTAATAAAGACATATAAAAAGCATTTTGCACACATGCCTTTAATGAGCTGAAAGTAAACTGTGTTTCTAGCTGAAAGTAGGGCTGAAGGACCAAAAAATATAGGGAACATGGAAATCCAATTAATAATAATAATAATAATAATAATAATAATAATAATAAAAATGAGAAAACATGGTGTGAATGCTTCTGAGCTCTACGATAAACTGTAACCCAAAAAATCTCCATCACATCATGTTGCTCATCAACATATCTACCTGGATTATAACTAAACAGTCAGAGCTCCAGAATACTTTTAAGCCAGACTTGTTTAAAAGAAGATAGAGCTCCTTGACTGCAAATCGACTATTACTTCCTAAGTAAAGAGAGTTCAGTCCTGCTCAGTTCGTTTCATGTTTGACAAATCTAGTTCTGTATTTTTAGACCTGTACATTAATGCTAAAATGTGCCAGGGTGACTGATACAAATCTTAAACATAAATGAGGAACATAAATGCTACACCACCAGTCTCACAGAGGAACAGGGGAAAGTTTAAGACTAACTTTGTTTTTTTTTTTTGTTGTTTGGACTTTTTGGACTTTTGCTGCTGTGGTTCTGGTTCTGTACAGGCTTAAACTAGACTTCACCTTCCAAACTCTTTAAATGCAAAGTATTACTGGGAAAGGTTGCGTCAGGAAGGGCATCCGGTGCCCTTCCACATCTGGCCAAATCAACATGCAACATACAATGATCCGCTGTTGCGACCCTGAACTCGTGGGACAAGCCGAAGGGACAAAAAAACATACTGTACACAACTTCAACATCCTCTTCTCGCTTCATTAAACCATGTCAAACAGCTGAAGATATACTGTAGAGGCCTCGTTCACAGTCATCCAATTAACCGTGGATCTCTTTGTTAAAACATTCTCGAGGTACGGAAGGTAAATTAATGATTTCCTAACCAGAAGTGACTGCGTTCCTCTGCAAGTCCTCCAGCAGCCTCACGTAGGCTGCAGGATCAAAGCAGTCTGGCTTGATTTCTCGTTTAATCTCTCTCAACAGAGGCTTAACAACATAAAGTAACAGCATATTACTGCATATGGACACTAATGGTTTCACCGCACTGGTTACAGAAAGCATAGTTAAAATTTTGCTGAAGCCTATTATAAGCAGATTAAAGGCTTAAACTATGCTGTTCTTGCTTGTACTGGAGAGACGTGACATACTCCTGTATAGAAATCCATTTAATGTCAGCTTGTTTTATTGACTCCTCATCCTCATCCAGTGTGAATACACAACTGGATTGTCTTGAACCCTGACATCACAAAAGGGAACGTAGAAAATTAATTGGCTGTTTTTCTCTATGTGAATGGGGGAATTTCAGGTATAATGAGGATTTAAGATCAGTATTAACTCGGAATCCAGTTGAATGAGTTTGCTCTGGAATCACTCTGAGCTTCGTTGGGAGGAAAAAAAAAAAGAGAGACTGAGCTTGAACTCCAGCAAGTGCTTTAACACACTGATTTAAAAGAGTGATTCTCAATTTTACTTCCCGTGACAAGTTCATGCTTTAGGCTGCTCACTGATGTCACTTGTCAAAGGTTACTAAAATGTAACACCACTTATGTCATGGCCCATTTAAAGCTTGAATGAAAGGCGAAAAATCACAAAGGCTCAAACTTTAGTTGATATATGAAGTGCCTTAAGGCGGCATCCTCAGATGAACCAGTTATTGCATTGGTTGCCACAGAAACTCTAGATAACCTATGTTACCGTATCCATTAGTTTGCCGGTGACCTCACTAAAAGCTTGAAGGATCTTTGTGATCTGGGGTTGGTTAGAAATAGATTCACACTTTTGGTGCCACTGTTAAATATTCATGTGTCGAGCACGACTAAAGTAGTAACGTTTATTTGTCCATATCAAATTTTGTGTCTTTAGAGGACACGGTAAGGAAGCAGACATTAATAGAGAACATGTGAAGTTATATTAAAAACACTATGCTGCCTCATTTCTTGTACTGTTAGATGATGAAGAATTTGGGATTCATTTAAATTTTTTCTGTACTTCAACAGTTGTCTGTGTTTGCCGTGCCTAGTGGAAATCCATAATTGATCATGTTCCGCAGCAAAGCTAACTCGAAGTCATGCTCATTATGTGAAATTGTAGGTGTCCTATAAGTATTCAAATCTCCTGGCTTATGAATTACTGTGCGATTTCTGTTTTCCTAGTGGCCACGGAAACATCGTCGCAGATTTTCCACTAGACAGAGGAAAAACTACATAAAAACAAAATGCTACAAACCGTGACAATGGCACCCACTTCCTTACTATAGTAACTATATATAGTTATTATATTATAACTACTGTACTGTGTGTGCACCATGTTGTGTGATGACCATCATTAAAGCGCACATCTCGCGCTAGAGTCGAACCCCGGTCTCCTGTTTTAAACGTGTCTTGTGGCACCATCCACCATCCACATTTTCGCTTGAGTTAATTATCCTATCTTAAGTCACCAGTACAATTATTAAACCATTATTAATAATTTTATTTTTTATTTTTTTTATTCAGTTGAGTCCAGTTTGGTTTTGTTGACCACTTTTTTTTTTTTTTTTTTGACCCAAAATTTAGTGATTTAGTTTTTTATATTTCGGGGTAAATAAAACCCCTTGTTTTGGTCAAAATCTCCTGTTTTTTTCTTCTAGAAACCTTCATCTCTATCACATAAACTAAAGCATAAATTGGAAAGATCCCTCTCTTGGATACAGTTACATTAAATCACTTAAGGTGCTATACCCTCCATTGTGTTCATAAATGTAATAAAGTGATTCAGTATCCAGTTGTTTAAATTATTATAACTGAGCCTGTACTATACAGTAGGTGCAGTATCTGTGCATAAAGTGCTTTGAAAGTCCAAGGTCTATTTCATATATGGTACAAGATTAAAAAGCTAAAGCCACAGATAAAGCTCTTATTACCCTGATAACGACAGTGTCATTTTAATTCATACTAACCACAGATCTTAATGCTAAGAGCTTGTTTAAAAAAAGATTTAATAAAGACGCATATGCTTCTTTATTAAGAGCCGTAAGAGATATGTTAGTGTAGCTGATGGCTTATCCTCAAAATGCGGAACTGTCCTCTGGGTTTAAAGCCACTTTTCTGGAATAATCAGTCTGAGCATTTACTTGCTATAGTCTCAAATACTGTAGTTCTAGCAGTAGCCAGATGAATGGTGTTGGATAGGAAAATTACATGAAACCTGCTACCGGTTACTCAGTATATGTCACCATATTGAAAAAAAGAATTAAATAACTATCAGTTAACAGCAGAAACAGATTTCTTGGTAAATGGCCTTTTAGCTCTATCAAGGCATCTTCAAGATTTAACACTACAGGATTTACCTTTTTTTTTTAAATTCGGTGATTTGTAGCTATTGATTTTGAGTCTCATACTTACATTACATTTCTTGTGGAAATAGAAAACCAGACATTTAACAAGCAGTCAGTCTGTGCTTTTGATGGCTTTACTGACCACGGAGCTTAAGTGTGGCTACAGTCAACACTCAAGGGGTCAAATTTTCAGTATGACATTGGGTGTTGCTTTTGTGGCTTTCCCACAATATTCACACCTCCAAAACCCCGTTGCTTGTTTGCCACATTCATCTGCCAAACGACTTGATGTCAATGTACAAATGAACTGGTCTTTTACGGGCGCTACCTGCTGCCGCCTTTAAATAAATCTGGCAACCTGACTTGATTGCAAGACTTGACCTGCTGCTGGGCCGTACAGTGAAAAACTCCAGGTGTAGAATACTGATACCGTCACACTGCACCGATATCCTTCATTTCACTTGATTATGTTCACTTGTTTCTGCGGCTCAGACACACACTAACATGGCATCCAGTACAAAAACCTTACTGAGGTGTAAGATCAAAGGCTGGAACTATTCCACAGTCAAAAGAAACATGAGGTGTGTGTGTGTACGGTTCACATGGCCAAGTTTTTTTCACAGCGTTTTAAAATGTTTTGAGCTTTTTGCAACAACCAACACCTTTTGTCTGCTACAAGTCTTTTTACCCCCTCAGCCACTTTTAACCTACTATGCATGACCTCAGGGGAGACGTAGGGACTTTTTACCTGGTGCTGTCGCACAGTTTAATCTTCTCTCTAGTTTCGAGTGTCTGCAGTCTGTAAGTTTCCATTCCAACCTCTCTGGCTGAAGTGATGTTGAAGCTGAAATAAGCATGAAAAAAAAAATCCTAATACTAATAATTCTCATACCTATAGTTTGTCCTCGTGGTTTGATTGGTGTTTCGAATTGAGCTACGCTTCTTTCAACTCATTTTTAACTTTCACAATCTGTCAGCAAATAGATTCGCTCTGACATGCTTTAATTTGAGAGTTGGGATGGCGGATGAGGTGTTTTTAACCTGAACAACCTGTGAGGATATATTTAAACTGTGTGGTTGATCTTCAAACGCTTCCGTCTCGACAATAGTAATCTCAGCCTTTCCACAGTTTTCTTGGCTGCACAGTGTTAGTGTAGCATCCAACATTTAGTGTGGCAGCTTTTTTTAACTTAAATTTCCTTCCTAGCCATATACATACCGGGGGGGGATACAATTTTTACCAAGCGGCCACGTACATACTGGAATAAATTATCGTTTTAATTTTTGGTTTTCTGTTAATTTGGATAAAAATGGAGCCTAAGCACACGTTGTTAGCAGAGTACAGTACTTGGTTGCTCTAAACTCAGCATTCATTTGCCGTTGCAAAGAAAACACAGTTAATTATCTGACTGATAGGATTTTCCTGGATGGCACTAATGGCATAACTGCAATGGCCAGGAAAATGCTGAGAGTAATTACAGATTATCCACAGAGGCATGAAATGTATATTAGATGATTTCTCTGTGGCATCTTCAATCTGCAGTTTATGTTTCGATGTTTTAGCAAATGTGCCTTTTTTGCTTTCCTGCTGAAAGTGATGAGTTTGATGTGACTATGACACAGCATCCCAGGTTGGGCCTTTTAAAGGTGCAGGAATGGTTTACCTGACATTAGTACAAGTTTTTGATTATATTATAAAATACTGACCAAAGCCTGACCAAACATAATATTACTGAATAATTACTAGCTGAGATGATTACAGGTCAGTATTATTACTGCAGGCTCTACTTGAAGAAAAAGTTTTTAAATATTTAATTTACAATTCTTAAATTATTGATATGAATGAAACAGTATAGAGGAACGTAACTCGTTAACTAGCTACAGTATAACTTGCTCCACAGAGAAGTGGGTCAGAGTCAATAAATATGTCAGTGAAGGACAGAGGATAATGGAAAAGGAAGAAACAGTAAAATAAATGCTCTATGAATTTTCATTTTAAATATTACTGAATCCTGTATTACAGATTAAAATCTTACTGTTAGGGTTTTGGTTAGAGGATGGACCCAAAAGAGGAGACAGTGCGAGCGATAGAAAACAATTAGGGGGCTTTTATTGACAGACTTGAAATTGGCAAAACGGAAATCGCTCCTAATAGGAAGGTACAGACAACAGGCTCAGAAACACAACAGACTCAGACAAAACTAACCAGAGGCCCAAAACGTGAGGGGGGTTAACTCAGTAAAAGAAAGATAACAATAACTAATAAACAGGAAAGATAAACTAAAAACAAAAGACATGGAATTACAATAACTACTAAGGGAAAAACTGAACATGAACCAAACACCCTGGAAGAAAAGGATAACCAAATTAGCAGAGTCGGGGGGAGCACGGAAACCAACACCGGAGACTTTAGAGGAGGCAGACACCTATATACTGAACATAAAGGCCCTGATAAACTGAAGAACGCAAAGCATACCAGAAACACCAGAACCCAGGACCAGAAGAGCAGAGAAAAGTGAAGATTAAACCTACACACAGAAGTCCAGGAGCAACAGGCAGGGAAAACAGGACTAAGACAAGAAACACTGAGAACCAAAAGCAAACCTCCGACTAAACGGGAAAGCTGCACAGGGACCAGAATACCAGAGTCCGTGAAAAACACATTCGGCTTTACCTAGAGTCCACTGTGGGGTTGGTGAGGGTAATAATGACAACGGTAACGACGACAAGGATCTGGCCGGGGAGTGAAGGGAAGACAGAACTTAAATAGAGGAGGGAACAGGTGCCACAAAATAAAAGTCCAAAACCAGGAAGTACACCGTGACACTTACACTGAATGCTAAAAATTTGTCAGTTTATTCCTAAAGTCATAAAAATATGGCTTCTGGGGACCTCGAGATGTCTAACGGAATTCCAAAGCTACATACAGTTTGGTTTAGGGCTGCTGGAACTAGCTTTGCAACAAAGCTGTCCCATTTAAATCCAGCCTTGGATTGTTCATGGCCCGATCCAACCACAATCTTTTTTTTTTTGCATGCTGGCAGAAAATAGAACATGGCAGACACAAAGCCCAACACTTACAATGATGCAAATGTTAAACAGCCAAGTGCCTTAAGAATTGAAGTTTCCCTGACAATATTGGTTTTAGTTCGAACACTAGCTCACCTTTATTAAGTTACTCTGGAGCTTGTGACACAAAGGCTCAACAAGCCAGAGCATTGTGGTTTGGGCCTAGCAGTATATAAAGGCAAAGGGAGAAGAAACACACGACCTTAGTAGGCCGCTAAGGATGCAGCCTCTGGATCGAGACGTAGCTTGAATTTAACATCAAAAAGATAAGTTAATTTTGCAGCAGTGTCTTGCAGTCTGAGGAAATGTCATTATCTTGCAGCATCATGCAAAGGAGAAAAGAAGCTCAGCAACTCACTGAAACCACTGTGCGCACGTTCAATCAATTCCTCACGGCTGATTCCTGCTATAAACATCAGACTGAATAAGCAGGTCATCAGTGCTCCCCACTAACAGGCTCACAAAAGCTGTGTTAAATAACCCACAAACTCACTCAGCAATGATAACGGTGTGTCAAATCCCACTCGTCAAGTCAGGCGGCGTTTATTGTTTCGGCAGCCGTATGTGTCTGTGAAGCTGCAGTTCACCACTACAATGCTGATTATTGTTACTGTTTACACACAAAGCTAAAATTAGCAGTAATACTTTCGTTGTGAAAGCAGCAGCTTGTACATTCACACCATAATTAGCACATACGCACATGTTCAGACAAATCTCTGCCCCCTAATAACCACCGGAGTTTCCAGGCCTGTGTGTATTATTTTTAATAAGCACTATATTTGAAGACAAAACATAAAAGTTGCATTTTTATGTCATACGAGTCCAACTTCACCAGGGTTATGAAGACAGTAAATGTTGTGCATTTGGTGGGAAGGAGTTCTTTTACTCTCCTATGGAAAAGGGCTCAGGGAGCAGCGTAGGATAGCATGAAAAGCAAAAACAGCTGCTTTTATCCACAAACGTCTGCGACGTTAACTCAGGAGGGCTTTTTTTTTTTTTTTTTCATGGTGCCTGGTTGCCTGAGCCTGAAGTGGCTGAGTGGTGCAAGGAAGCCTGAAAAGTCCCTGATGAGCGAGAGAATAATCTCTCTGTATGAGAGCAGCAGCGACTTTGCTCAAATCCCATTTCACAGTGACAAAAAAAATGAATATTCTCTGCAAAAGAAGAAAAGAAGGGATTTAATGCAACTTGACAGGCAAAGCATCCAGTGTGACGCTAGCATTTCTAGCACACCTTGAGGATCAAACTAATACCATATGTTTTACCTGTTCTCCCCAACAGCCTGTCACTAGATAATAAATGCCTCTTAGGAGTTAAGGTCGACTGTACCATGACGTCATGAGGGGACTGTCTTTAAAAACCTCCAAGCAGTGTAATTCCAGCCCTCTAGATACATAAAGTGAGCTACTTTAGTTTCTTTGATTTTCCACTTGATCTGTGGCTGAGAATTAAGATGGATATTTTATTTGTTTTAATTTGAACATGGATTAACTTGATACTCTGACCTTTAAGGTCGACCGAAGTTCTTTTTCATGGTGTGTTCCATAACTAATCCTCACTTATCCATGACCTCGTGAAAATCATAATGATATACAGGTAGCCAACCTAATTTAAGTGAATCCCACAAATGGGAATTGCAACATTTAGCAAATGAAGTGTCGCCGGGTACTCCAACCCTTTAAAAACCGGGTACTCCAACCCTTCAAAAACCGGGTACTCCAACCCTTCAAAAACCGGGTACTCCAACCCTTTAAAACCTGGGTACTCCAGTCTTCACAAACCGGGTACTCCAACCCTTTAAAACCCGGGTACTCCAGTCTTCACAAACCGGGTACTCCAAGCCTTTAAAAACCGGGTACTCCAAGCCTTTAAAACCCGGGTACTTCAACCCTTCAAAACCCGGGTACTCCAGTCTTCACAAACCGGGTACTCCAAGCCTTTAAAACCCGGGTACTCCAACCCTTTAAAACCCGGGTACTCCAGCCTTCAAAAACCGGGTACTCCAAGCCTTTAAAACCCGGGTACTCCAACCCTTTAAAACCCGGGTACTCCAGCCTTTAAAACCCGGGTACTCCAACCCTTTAAAACCCGGGTACTCCAGCCTTCAAAAACCGAGTACTCCAACCCTTTAAAAACCGGGTACTCCAACCCTTCAAAAACCGGGTACTCCAACCCTTTAAAACCCGGGTACTCCAGTCTTCACAAACCGGGTACTCCAACCCTTTAAAACCCGGGTACTCCAACCCTTTAAAACCCGGGTACTCCAGCCTTTAAAACCCGGGTACTCCAACCCTTTAAAACCCGGGTACTCCAGCCTTCAAAACCCGGGTACTCCAAGCCTTTCAAAACCGGGTACTCCAACCCTTTCAAAACCGGGTACTCCAACCCTTTCAAAACCGGGTACTCCAACCCTTCAAAAACCGGGTACTCCAACCCTTCAAAAACCGGGTACTCCAACCCTTTAAAACCCGGGTACTCCAGTCTTCACAAACCGGGTACTCCAACCCTTTAAAACCCGGGTACTCCAGTCTTCACAAACCGGGTACTCCAAGCCTTTAAAAACCGGGTACTCCAAGCCTTTAAAACCCGGGTACTCCAACCCTTCAAAACCCGGGTACTCCAGTCTTCACAAACCGGGTACTCCAACCCTTTAAAACCCGGGTACTCCAGTCTTCACAAACCGGGTACTCCAAGCCTTTAAAAACCGGGTACTCCAAGCCTTTAAAACCCGGGTACTCCAACCCTTCAAAAACCGGGTACTCCAACCCTTCAAAAACCGGGTACTCCAACCCTTTAAAACCCGGGTACTCCAGTCTTCACAAACCGGGTACTCCAACCCTTTAAAACCCGGGTACTCCAGTCTTCACAAACCGGGTACTCCAAGCCTTTAAAAACCGGGTACTCCAAGCCTTTAAAACCCGGGTACTCCAACCCTTCAAAACCCGGGTACTCCAGTCTTCACAAACCGGGTACTCCAAGCCTTTAAAACCCGGGTACTCCAACCCTTTAAAACCCGGGTACTCCAGCCTTCAAAAACCGGGTACTCCAAGCCTGTAAAACCCGGGTACTCCAACCCTTTAAAACCCGGGTACTCCAGCCTTTAAAACCCGGGTACTCCAACCCTTTAAAACCCGGGTACTCCAGCCTTCAAAAACCGAGTACTCCAACCCTTTAAAAACCGGGTACTCCAACCCTTCAAAAACCGGGTACTCCAACCCTTTAAAACCCGGGTACTCCAGTCTTCACAAACCGGGTACTCCAACCCTTTAAAACCCGGGTACTCCAACCCTTTAAAACCCGGGTACTCCAGCCTTTAAAACCCGGGTACTCCAACCCTTTAAAACCCGGGTACTCCAGCCTTCAAAACCCGGGTACTCCAAGCCTTTCAAAACCGGGTACTCCAACCCTTTCAAAACCGGGTACTCCAACCCTTTCAAAACCGGGTACTCCAACCCTTCAAAAACCGGGTACTCCAACCCTTCAAAAACCGGGTACTCCAACCCTTTAAAACCCGGGTACTCCAGTCTTCACAAACCGGGTACTCCAACCCTTTAAAACCCGGGTACTCCAGCCTTCAAAAACCGGGTACTCCAAGCCTTTAAAAACCGGGTACTCCAACCCTTTAAAACCCGGGTACTCCAACCCTTTCAAAACCGGGTACTCCAACCCTTTAAAAACCGGGTACTCCAACCCTTCAAAACCCGGGTACTCCAGTCTTCACAAACCGGGTACTCCAAGCCTTTAAAAACCGGGTACTCCAACCCTTTAAAACCCGGGTACTCCAACCCTTTCAAAACCGGGTACTCCAACCCTTTAAAAACCGGGTACTCCAACCCTTCAAAACCCGGGTACTCCAGTCTTCACAAACCGGGTACTCCAACCCTTTCAAAACCGGGTACTCCAACCCTTTCAAAACCGGGTACTCCAACCCTTTCAAAACCGGGTACTCCAACCCTTTAAAACCCGGGTACTCCAGCCTTCAAAACCCGGGTACTCCAAGCCTTTCAAAACCGGGTACTCCAACCCTTTCAAAACCGGGTACTCCAACCCTTCAAAAACCGGGTACTCCAACCTTTCAAAAACCGGGTACTCCAACCCTTTAAAACCCGGGTACTCCAGTCTTCACAAACCGGGTACTCCAACCCTTTAAAACCCGGGTACTCCAGCCTTCAAAAACCGGGTACTCCAACCCTTTAAAACCCGGGTACTCCAACCCTTTCAAAACCGGGTACTCCAACCCTTTCAAAACCGGGTACTCCAACCCTTTAAAAACCGGGTACTCCAACCCTTTAAAACCCGGGTACTCCAGTCTTCACAAACCCGGGTACTCCAAGCCTTTAAAACCCGGGTACTCCAACCCTTTAAAACCCGGGTACTCCAGCCTTCAAAAACCGGGTACTCCAACCCTTTAAAAACCGGGTACTCCAATCCTTCAAAAACCGGGTACTCCAATCCTTCAAAAACCGGGTACTCCAAGCCTTTAAAACCCGGGTACTCCAACCCTTTCAAAAGCCGGGTACTCCAACCCTTTCAAAAACCGGGTACTCCAACCCTTTAAAACCCGGGTACTCCAACCCTTTAAAACCCGGGTACTCCAGCCTTCAAAACCCGGGTACTCCAAGCCTTTAAAAACCGGGTACTCCAACCCTTTAAAAACCGGATACTCCAGCCTTCAAAAACCGGGTACTCCAACACTTCAGAAACCGGGTACTCCAGCAATTTAAAAACCGGGTACTCCAAGCCTTTAAAAACCGGTTACTGCAACCCTTTAAAAACCGGGTACTCCAACTAGTTATACTGTTTTCATCCTAAACACTGAACTGTGCAAACCTTGCACTTTGGGTTTCGACATAATGACACGTGGACATAAACGTGGTTCGCTTTAGAAATAATATTGTGGGTGGGCTTAAAATTACTGCTGCTTCATGTTACACAACCTATGTCATGGAAAGAGTAGTTAACATGTAATGTTACATAAAGTCAAATCAAATATCTCCTTATGGTGAAAATAACAGGAAGTTGTTTCGCTTTGGACTCAATCACCAACTGTAACCTCCTCCCTACCACGGTTTGTGTATTTACATACTGCATGATGATGTTGAATATAGCTGCTAAATCTCTCACAGATGTAACACATTTCTGTTTTGTGTCATTTCATGCCTCCGGTACAAAGGACCAATAGAGAGACCTACATTACAGTAGGACCGTCTCCAAATCCCACTCAATTCATGTTTCTGAACAGGGAATATTCAATCCCATTGTTTCCTTCGTGTACACAGAACACACACGATGATGTGGATTTTGAGGCTCGAGAAGCATACGATGCCAATGACTGCAGGTTTTCTGCAGCAGAGGAGAGGGAGGATGGGGAACTAGAAATTACATAGTGATGGAGTGAGTTAAAGACGCGAGAAGCTGGTTGGAGTTGAGTTTGCCGCTGAGTGGGAGGATAACTGACAGGGGATGGGGAGAAGGAGATGCATAGAGAGTGATACGCAGCTCTCAGCAAATGCTTTGTTCAGCTGAATTTATCTCTTGTGAAATGTAAAAGTGTTGCCTGGACTGAGACCTTTTTGAAGAATATGATCAGTGGTCTGTCACCTATGCCTTGAAATTTTACACACAGGGCTTGAGTCTTTTATTCCAAGTCACTAAATCACCTCTGTATTATGGGAAGAGAACCCCGTCCTCTAACCACACATTCTACATCATAACACAAATTACACTAGCATTGCCCGTATGTCATTAAAACTCTAAAGACATAGAGGCCATTATGTTTTACAGTCCTGGGTAGTTACAGAAGAACAAAACCAGGAACTTTATACAAATCAGCTGTATTCAGCAACTATTACAGGTTACTTTCTAGTTTCGAGGAAGTTATTTCGGTTTTTAAACAATTGACATTTAATATTAAACGTACAGTATGAGGCACATGTGTAAACATACCACGTATGAATGACCTCACTTATGACCAGCATGCAACATGCAACAAATAATTTTAGGCTTTTTTGAGTAGGGTTAGAATTTGGTAAACTTTCAAGTTCACCGTATAGTCACCGATTTTCATATTAAAGGTAAGAGTGATGATCGGCAGCGGAGTGACAGACGTAGGGACGGGCGTGTTTAGGTAACTACATCACTTGGTTAAGGTTAGAGAATGATTGTGGTTTATCTTCTAGTTTATACAGGAATGGTTTGCAGCGACTTGAGGCTTGAGGCACAAAAACTCTTAAATGAAACACGAGTTGTCTGCCAGCGAAGCCTTTTTCTTTTACTCCGGGGTTATTTTATTGCACATCCTCTCATGACTTTGATGACTAAACCTACCGACATACAGATGCTGCTGCGACTTTTCACCGGTCTGTTATGACTTTGATACGGTGCTGATGTTGAACTATTCTTTTAAACTACGATTTAATGTTACTATTGCTTTTGGTGGAAACGGACTGCAGTTTGTTAGCTTTGGTAAAATTTTGGATAATTTACTGAAGTGAAACAAATCAGATAATGGCTGGTAATACTGTGAGAAGTAAATAGGAAAAAGAGATGAGGAGAAAAATAATCAAAGCAAAAGACTGAGAGTGGAGAGAAGCCGCTCGGAATAAGCAAACCAAAGGGCTCATTACTGGGTACAGCAGAAGATTTTGATCATGAAAAACACAGACAGACTCCTCATTATTTCCTGCTGGCACTTCATTTTCCTCCACAGTCAGAGAGCTAAGAAGCAATTATTTGTGACTGGCCAATTATCACATTAGGTCTTATTTAGATTCACATTGTCGTGCATCTGTGCAGTTAATGCTGCTGCTACAAGTGCGGTAGCAGATCAAGCCTCCACAAATCTGGTGGTGTCATGCAACTCATGCTGACACCAAACTGTTGAGCTTGACTTGGGAGCAGATACATTTTTTAAGTGTGTTTTTCATCTCTCTAGTGCTGCTTTAAAAGTACAGTGATGCTTTCCCACTCTTGGAGATCATTTGTCAGTGCGACAACTTTTTACTTTGAGAGTCTTACAACATATATATAAATCCATAATAAAACTTTTTTTTTTTCTTTCTGTGCTTTCTTGAATTATTACTAAAGAAATACACAAACTAGCCCAAACGAGCACAGATTTTCATCTTGCATTCTGCAGTTCTAATTTAGGAAGTGAAAGTATATCAAACGTTCCTCTGCCTCTATTTTCATCATTCAAAACAACATCTCTAAATGGCATCGTATAGAGAAGGAGCTTGGTTCAGATGAGGCCACCTGGAGGAATCTGTGGAGAAGCAGGTCAGCTAAGACTACAACCTCTGTAGTTTACTGTCCATCATCAGAACAGAGTAACTCCAGTAGCTTGGTAGCATGGCCCTCGACGGCTCAGCTGTGGGCTCTCACTGTGTCTTGATTCTTGATAGGCAGCCTAGTGGGCTGGTGTGTCAGGTCTGACAGCAAGCATTGTAATCCACACACTGAGTTTTCATTTAGTGTGAGAGAAACCCAACAGTACATAAACATAAGTGATGTGTGTGTGTGTGTGTGTGTGTGTGTGTGTGTGTGTGCAGTCATTCCTTTTTGTGTGGCAAACAGCCTAAATATCCTTTTTGATTGTGCTGCTTATATTAGGAGCCTGTGTGATTCTTGGATTCTAAGACTACTTCTTGGTGTTTTTTCTTTTTTCATTGTCAGGGCTCAGTGGGTAGTGACTTTTGTTTTTGGCAGGTTGGAAAACTGAGGTCTCAACTGCCAGCTGAAGGTGAAGTGTTAGACAGCCCAAAGTTCGAGGGAAGTCAAGGGATTACCAGAGACGGAGAGAGTGAGAGAAACTCGCATTCATTGTCAGACTGTAAAACATCTGTGAACCTCAAAGACAAATAGCTCTCAGCTTTCAGTAGAGTAAGTGCTTATTATAGGAAAGCAATTCCATGATAAATGACACTTATGATTTATGACAGTTGTACATTTGCCTATAGTTCTAATTTAATTCGTCAATTTTTTAAACAAGTCTTGCTTCTGTTGTCATATGTCCCAGCAGAGACTTTTGAATGCCACGAAGAAACACTGTCATCTCCCTTAAATGCAAAAGCATTTGAGAAGGTCACAAGGGTCATGTATGGCAACATACATTGATAATGCAGTGCTAACACTAACATGACTTTCTCATCCAAGACTTATTCCTGCTCAAACAGCCGGCTGCAAGTCTGACATGAACCACAGGTCTTTCTTGTCTTGAGTGTGGACACTTCTGTCGGGAAAGTAGTTGTTCTCCAGATGCACACAGAAGGCTGAGTCTTGTCCTGAGGAGTTGGCCCCATTTTGTTTCCCCAGTGTACAAATCTGTACATTTCTCGCTGCGTTGGACTTTGTGGACTACTCTGCTCTGCCTGTGTTTGCGTGTTTTGTCCCTGGGCACAAACACAACTGAGGGAAAACCATGACTGGACAAGCCAGTACCTTTCAAAGTCTCCAGCGACTCAGCCACCGTGTGGTCCATTGTACAGACATGTAGTTCGGATCCGCTTCCCATCTCCTGGCACCCAGGTTGGTGAGCTTATGGCTTTGATCCACTCAAACACCCGTTGAACAGTGCCATGCGCCTCATTTGAAATCACCAGAGGTCCTTGTTTTCTGCAGCTGCTACGTCCCGCATTGCTCCCAGGACCTTTCAACACAGTCAGTACAGCACTTCATGTGTTCACATCTACTAAAACTGCTGAAAAAACATCATATTTCCTGTTGAGAAACAATTAAAGTAATGTGTGTCATAAACATCAGTGGAGTGCTTCCGGAGCACACTGGAACAAGCTCCGCCATTTTTTTTTTATGGGGAGAAAAATAACATTTGCACATTATCCTAACAAATGGTTGTATGGGTCCAGAGTACAGAACAACCATTAGAGCAACCATTTGGTAAAAAGGCCACATCGCCAATAGATGGGTTTGTGAAGTCTTCAGCAAAAAAATGCACACAATAGGAGAGTCTGAAATGCTGCCACGGTATAAAAGATAAATATTTTCTGCCTCTGCACATGGCCTGAGCTATCTTGCTTCAGCCCCTCTTACATCATGACAAGTATCCTGGGGCTTCCTCTCTACAGAGCAGGCCTTCTGTATTTAGAGTCTCATACTGCTGGGGAAGGCGCGATGAGTGTTCTTTTCCCCTGCCACATTTGCCAGCAACATAATCATCTTCCCACACTTCAATGTGCCTTTTAAGGATAGCATTCAGAAATAATAGGGCAAAGAATTCTCCAGGAAGCCAATGGTAGTTTTAAAGGCCTAAGTAAAGGGGAAAATACAGTAGCTGCAGGACTTAAAATATTCTGAAACCAGTTAATTTATGGTAATCTAATAATTAAAAGAAGCAAAGCGTGTTGGTTTTCTTCATTTTTTAACAGCTCCGAGTTGCAATTTTAATCTTTTCTTTGACCCAGCATGGCTTGTAAGATTCAATGTAGTACTCAATTGAAAGCCAGCATGAATGTGAATCGGGAGTTGGTCATAAAGAGGAATTTACCTGGTACATGCAAAATGGTGGAAAAATCATTTCTTGTTTCAGTTTTTTTTCTCTCTTTCTGATGCTCTTTTTTTCTTTCCTTTGTTCTCAGGTTGTTAGACAGCTCAATGCTCAACGCAGAAGTGAAGGAGGGAGAAATTCTGCCTCCCACCATTCAGAGGCTGATGAAAGGATACAACAAGTACCTCAGGCCTTTCTTCGACAGTAAGGAAACAGCAGTGCAGCATATGCAGCCATAGAGATGAAAGGACATTCAGGGAACATGCGTGTTAGACAGAAGGGGGCTGTCAAATTGGGATTTTGTGCTTGTGTCCCTTTTTATACACACTTTTAAAGTTACTTCATACTGTACTCTATGAAGGCGGGGGCGACTGGGGGCGCAGGAGAGCGAGCAGTCGTCCATCAATCCCGCAGTTGTTGGTTCGATCCCCGGCTCCACCGGTTACATGTCAAAGTGTCCTTGAGCAAGACACTGAACCCCAACTTAGTTGCTCCCAGTGAGTGTAGACCAGCTGAAAGTCAGCTGAAAAAATGTGTGAATGTACATATTCAAATATATTCTGCATTTACATACTGGAGATGCTAATAAAATATAACCCTGCAATATAATGTAGATAGTAGTGTAATCAAGATCAAAGCTTCTAATATGGTGTGTGACTCAAGTTGTATAATGGTGAAACAAAGTCTTTCTCCGTGTTTGCCTTCAGGGGAGCAATGTCACGTTTTCCTGCAGATCCCTCACTGCCGTTATTGTTCTGGGCTCTGGGAATCTGTCACAATGTGATTATGGTTTGTTTACTCGCTGCTTGATCCAAAATTGTGCCTCACACTTCACCAAGGCGAACGTTATTCAGCCTAATCTCTAGTCCTTCTCGCCTCAGACGTCTGGCACACAATGATGGTTAAAAACCCTGGTGAACACAAACACACATCGATAACCTACAGTGATATACTTTACATTTAAGGTGTATTCATTTATTTTTACACATTAGATTTCCGCCTATCATGTAATTATTTAATAACTACCCCTTTACTACAAAATACTTATACTGTAGGTATTATTCTTATTCCCCAAAGTTTACTTATTGTTATCAAATAACACCAAATATGCATCCATAGGTAGTGTGGAGGTAAACTACCTATGAGGTACTGTTACTAATAAGTACACAGTAAGTTCATTATACTTACCCTGTAAGTCGCAGGCTGGAATCTGAGTTTTTTTAGTTAATATTACCAGACACATTATCCCTGAAGGGGATAGATTGTTAACTCTCTCTCCAACTGTTTATTTTTAATTATTCATGAGTATTTGGAGTTAAATTTTAAAATATACATAAGAGTACATAAGTTACTTATTAAGCATTTATTTAACTGAGCAAACACAAAAAGCACATTATTGTTAAGTATACAGTTAATTAAATTTGAAAAGGTTTTACATCTGAAAAGAT
Organism: Channa argus; assembly: GCF_033026475.1. Lineage (NCBI taxonomy): Eukaryota > Metazoa > Chordata > Actinopteri > Anabantiformes > Channidae > Channa > Channa argus. Next base: position 50,358,655 of record NC_090197.1, read on the forward strand.
TTACATCAGTTTGGACAGTATTCATGGTAAACACATTCGTGTGTCTGGCTGATGCGTTTTTAATCATTTTCTGAGAACAAGGATCTGGCACAGATGAACAAGTTAATCCAAGTTGCAGGCTGACAAGTGACCAAATCCAAGTAGAGAAGCTTCAACGTTTTAGATTCTGTTTGGCGCTTTATGACAATTAAGTTAGAAAATGACCAAAGTTATTCTTGTGTAACCTTGTAAGACTAAGTTGATATTTTGGATAATGCAGTGAGTTAAATAAGACGCAACAAATAAATTGGGGGAAACAATTCCAGTAACTTGGATTATTTCAAAACTCCATCTAGGTACCAGCTCTTGCACAAGTTTCCATGTGTGTGCACATGGTATCATTACACATTATTGTTCAAATGTAAAGTTGGAAATAGACGCATGTCAGTAACTTGTGAAGACATATATATACACAAACACCTGCTTACAGTAGATGTAGTACATGTCGCAGTATAACTCCAGGCTCATTAAAATCCCTCACAGAAACAAAAGTTGAGAATGTGGTTTAGAGAATGAAGATGGGAAGATATACAAGCGTGGCAAAGTTCCCTCTCTTTGATGGGGAATCTGGGAGAACTAATTCCCTGAAGGAGCTTCTCACTTGACAGACTGCAGCTGTTAATGCGCCAGCAATGTGGGGATTCTTAAAATATGTCGTCCTTCAATAACCTTTTATTATATAACACTATGCTTTATTATACAAGCCTATATATCCCCACTCATTCTCCACGTACACTTTGTTCCCAGATGGTCCTGTTACAGTGGGCATGAGCTTGGATATCGCCAGCATTGACACCATCTCGGAGATCAACATGGTAAGACGATGACTTCTGAAATTTACCACCAGTTTTTGAGGTCCAACTGTTTACTGTCAGTCCCCATTGATTTTAAATCATTTATTTGTAGTGGGCAAAATTACTGGGGTATTATTATTTAATTACTGTTGTTTTAGGGGGTTGTTGGTATATTATTGCATGCGATGGCTGAATCTTTTTCCAATAAAATCTCCCTACATAAAGACTCAATGGGATGCTGCACCTGTAACACATCAACGCCAGAGTAACCTTATGCCAGTCACAGATAAAACCGCATTTAAATCGAATTTAAAATGTTAGTTAGTGTTTGATACAGTTTAAAAACATAATGCTGGTTACACCAACTACAAAACTCAAATGTTAAATCAATCCTTTTGGATAACAGCTTATGAGATTGGGCCTTCATAGGAAGGTGCTTCAATGGGCTCATTTTGTTGATCAGTAAAGGGACTGTGATTGACAGCAGCAGCATAGAGCATTCATTTCATGTGTAAGCCTCACTTACAATGTGTGCAAAACGCCGGCATCACTCCGTGCGCTCTACTAAATTCCTGCACTGCTGAACATGTTTGGTTAGGAAATTACACTCGCAGCTTGTTGCCAGACGATGCAAGGAATTGATTATGTAGCAGCAAATGATGTAACACCAGGATATCCAGAACGAATTTCCTGCACAAAAGATATGTGAAGTTTTCTATAAAACCAGAGCAGACTTGCTGACCTGAAGCACAGCTGAGGATTACTGTTGCTTCAGGCACAGCAGAGCTTAGGGACCTGACTCCATCGATACTCAACAATGCAAAAAAGGAAAACAGCCCCAAGCTGACTAATGAAATATAAGTACACTTGGGAAGCTTGGTGTGCAGAAGCCTCGCTTGCTTGTCAGCATGTTATGTGCATTGTATAGTAGTCTGTTGACTGTTGTTGACGGTGGGCCCCAATCTTACAGGACTACACCGCCACCATTTTCCTTCGTCAGCGCTGGACAGATGAGCGCTTGGTGTTTGAAGGCAACAAGAGCCTAAGTCTTGACGGGCGGCTGGTGGAGCTTCTCTGGGTGCCCGACACATTTATTGTGGACTCCAAGAAATCCTTCCTCCACGACATCACCGTGGAGAACAGACTGATCCGCATCTTCCCCAATGGGACCGTCCTTTACGCGCTGAGGTGGTATAACAAACAAGGCTGTTGGTTTATTAGGTGCTGTGTTTGGTTTCATTCTGCTCCGATAGAAAATGAAAAGTCGGCCAAGGGATTCGAGAATTCAGCGGATGAGACAGGGGTGCGGATTGAAGAGGAGATAACGTGTTTGCCAGGCCAGGAGGTGTATCACGTCTATTAGATGTTGAATTGTGGGAGCATGTGAGCTATTGATACAATGAGCTGTAGGCTGTCAAAGCAACATAAGTCCTGTTGTGATTCCTCCAACGGAAATGTCTCTGTGGGCCAGAGCTTAACATCTGAAAAGCACTTGGCAAGTACGTAGCTCATTACCCATCGATAGGAATGATGCAGATAGTGAGTTTATTCATGTTCTTAACCCTATAGGGATTCGATCTTTTCTGCCAGATGCTGTAAAACTTCCTACATGCTATGGCTTGTATAGGAGCCGTCTATGATCCATTAGTATTGTGGTGCTTTGATGTCTATGGAACTAAAGTTGTTCACATACAGTATAGTTGTGGTTACACATGCTCAAAGGGAGAAGAAAGTCACATGAGATATTTTTCTAATGGTGTGTAACTATCATGTAGATGGGTAATTAGGCTCATTTCAGTCTGGCCTCACAGTTAATCACGTCTCTATATGGCAGAATTACGAGAAGTGCATCAGCTTGGTTATTCCTATGTTGTGGGGAAACAACATGATATGTGTGTGGTATGTGTGCCCTGGTCTCATGGACCTTTGCCTCCATACAGACCACTGCAACCATTTCTGGGTTGTACTGTGACCGAGGAAATGCGGAGGAGGATAGTGCTTAACAGTCAGAGAGCAGGATGTGCGAGAGGACAACTAGGCAAAAAGAAAAAAAAAAAGATGTCAGGAGATGCTTCGCCGCCTTGGGGGATTTGGACTGTGAATGTGAGGTGTTGTTGGATAAGGACAGCTGTGGTAAATGTTTCCGTGCGGTGCGAGTGGACAAAGGTTGGACAGTAAAGGGGACAGGGTTGCAGCAGGAAGGGCACTGTGTACTGATTACGACTACTTATATTAGTTAAAGTACACACTTCCATGCTTTACAAAAGTACTGCAAACATGGGCCATGTACAGTAGGACACATGGGTTCATCTACAATGGAATCATTTAGATGGTAAATATACACATTTAGAATAATAATTTGTTGTTTCTCGGTTTGTTATTCATGGCCTCTAAACTCACCAGAATCTGCTTGCAACATGTGAACATTTGAGTTTTCGTGTTGAAATTCTTATACAGTACTATGTAGTTTGTATGCAGATTTAGACAGGCCTTGAATCTCTTATTAAATTTTCATTATTTATTTAGAGAATGTGTTTAGTGTGTAGCCAGTGCATCTGCTGGAGTGTCCCAGGTAAGTGGGGAGAACTGTGGTTCATGAAAATTTAGATCAAGATAATGTGGCGTTAATATCAGTCTACAGGCCACGTCAGAGAAAAAATACCGAAGTTCATTCATAGAAATCCCTCAATTTGGAGCCTGGCTATGGAAAAACCCTCTTTCAAAAGCTAAATAAAGTCTTAGCACTTTTCACTAGCCTTTGCTTCTCAAGGCCATCAGGACACTCATACCAATACATATATGAATATGAACACTATAATATACTGTACAGCACAAACGTAGGCATTTTTGTTTTTTAGGATAACAACCACTGTGGCCTGCAACATGGATCTGACCAAGTATCCCATGGACAAGCAGACCTGTACACTACAACTGGAGAGCTGTAAGGACACAGAAGAACACAAGTGTTCAGCTTTGATTGTGTGTGTGTGTGTGTGTGTGTGTGTGTGTGTGTGTGTGTGTGTGTGTGTGTGTGTGTGTGAAAACAGTAACTGTGACTATTTTGTTAACTTTCTGGCCAAGAGGGAAAAGTTAAAGTTACTTCCTGGTCCAAAACTTTCCATAACTATCCATGACTTTCATCTGTGCTCGTTTAATATTGTACATAACTTTCTAGATTAAGCTGTGAATCTTAAACGTTCGTATGTGTGACTACAGCCAGAGGAAGGAGGTGATTAGCTTAGCATAGATATTTAAAGCAGGAGTGAAGTTAAGAAAAACTCTGAAATCTCACTAATTTTTGTGTTTCTGAACTGAACAGGAAGTTCTGGAAGTTGTTTCCAGCACTGTAGTCCTTTTACTAGGCTAAGCTATCACCTCCTCCGTCACACCATCGTTAATGGGACCTTTTGGAGCCGCCTATCGACCGTAGGGTTGGAGGTTCACGTCCGGCTCTCCCTGTTCAAGTGCCCCTGGGCAAGACACTGAACCCCAAACCGCCGCCCGTCCCCATGCCCAGTGAAATTGGGGAGGGTTGGCGTCAGGAAGGGCATCTGATGTAAAACTGTGCCAAGTAAACTTGCAGACCAATGATCCCCTGTGGCGACCCGACCCTGAACGTACGGGATAAGCCGAAAGGCAAAATAACCCCAAAAAGACGGCTATTAGTTATTAAATGTGCCTTAATTCCGTTTGCATCGAACACACACCAGATGGAAACATGCAACAAAATATAGCCATGCACAAACACACACACACACACACACACACACACAGCACATGTTATTCAAATGGCTGGTCTTGTCCCTGATACCAAGCCCATCTAATCTGACAAATCCTCACAAAACTCATATTAATATCGCTAGAGCGTCAGACCACTGCCACAAGGCTCAAAAATCTGTCAGTGTTTAAAAGTTGGGAATTCATCACATGTTCCTAATTGAGACATTCAGTATAATATGTTCAGTGGTTTTAGGTGAACATGCACTGGCAGCGTGTTAAAAACAAAACTATTATTCAGATCAAATCTCAGTACATGGATTGGATTTTTTTGCCTGAGCAATTGTTGGAAGGAAGTCTCCCCCCCCCCCCCACCCGGCTCTCTCGCTCAACTGTCATGTTCGCTTTCCAGCTCGCTTTCGCTTCGTGCTATCAACTGACAGCCACCCAGGCTAAGCTAAGTCTGATCCCCACTAGAAACCCACTACCCCCCCACTGCCAAATACAACATTTAACAGCAGCTCCGTTCCCACTTAGCAGACAAAAAAAACAGGCATGTGAAGGTTAATGTTGGGTAACTGGAAGGATGATGGATCCTTTCTTTGCCGCTTCAAAAAATCCAGGCTAAATATCTGCATCTTTCTCTGTCTGTCTCTGTCTTTCGTCCTCTCATACAATCTCAGTCTCAACCTGCTTCACTCCCTCTGCTGTTTTCTCTCTCTCTCTTTGTCTCTCTTCCAATCTCCATCTTGCTCTTTCTCTCAATCCCTTTATGAAGATGTTTATTAAAGGATTTATCTCCTTTAATGCCTTGCCAAAAGTGGGTCCTCTGCACAGGAGGAAGGTTTAAAGAGAGTGTGGGACGTTGTGATCAGTTTCGTGGTAAAATATTTATTTCATTCTGACAGCAATAAAGCACCAGACAGTAGTCATAGTCTTTTTCTCATCTTTGCTTGAACTTAAGTTTTGGTGGCCCTGTTTATACTCTTTAATGCTGAGTATGGCTACTTGCTTTGTGTGTATAATTCATACAACTATCTTTATATCAGGAAAATAATTTGCTCTTCCAATAAGAATTGTTAGGAGAGAGCCAACAGCATATTTCCAGGACCTTTCTGCGTCAAAGTCACAGCTGTCCTTCAGCAGACTTTTGCTCACAAGCATCCTGTTTCATTCTGGTCAACAATACTTGACTCAATAAGGGCTTTGTCTGGGGGAGGGGCAGCAAATTAATAAGCATCTAACAAGTGATGGATGAACAGCACTACAACACTTTTCTTGTTCTCTTGCTCCCTCTGCAGATATGTGAGGAAAATACACCAAAGCATTTTCGCACTCTTTTTTTTCTCTGTTTACCGTAATTTACTGTGTATATTTTTTCACATGTTCTATGAAAAGCACCACCACATCTAGCTGTGGCTTCTTTGACTGTGTTAATGTTATTATGGGCTCTCTGAGGCCTATGCAATATGCATGATTATTCTGTAATGGTGTGAGACCAACGTTAAGCTCTTCATCAACTGCTTTGCACTGCTTTTTTTTGTTTTGTTTTTTTTGCAACCTTGTTTGAAGAAGTGAACGAATATCAAAAGGCCATTTCTAATTTACAGTACCCTCCTCATTAGGTCCAGATCTTACTTGAGGTGAGGTGGTATACAGCTGACCTGCACTCATTCAGATTCACATGTCAAAGTGTCCTTGAATAGGAATTAAACAAACAACCCTAGGATTGGTGGATGACTGCTCTACCTTCCGAGTCTTAGGAACATTTCTGCCATCCCATATTATTGGTAAGGGGACAAGTTCCTAACATCCGTATGTAGAACTATGCCCTTGTTTTAAAACGTACCCATCTTCCCTCTCAGGGATAGAATTTACTGGAAGTCACCGCCAACAGCTCAATGGATCAGGGTTTAGCAAAGCATCAGCAGCTATGATTATCAACTACTGTGTTTTAAGTAGTTGGGGAAAAAATTGTAGTAAAACGGTTTCATTCATTTACTTGTAAATCATAGTAGTTTTCTCTTTTCATTTGTAGTGTGCTGGGATTGTTTTGCGGCTCATATATAGCTGGTGTGGGCTGAAAAGCGTTTGAAGGGTTTTGTTCAGTAAATTTAACCAAATTCAATGAATTGAAAGTCAATGCAGTCAAGACAGCTGGACGACTAAAAAAGCTGTTAGAGAACCAAAGAATTAGGTGATGTTTTTTTACCTGTGGGTTCTGTACTACAAGACAGGTTTGGTATTACATCACTTAGTATTTGATACCTTTAAGGTATTTAAGATGTTGATTAGTGCAGCTTTTTAGTATTTTAGTTGTCATCTCTTTTTTTCCTTCAGGGGGTTACAACATTAATGATGTCATGTTCTACTGGACCAGAGGAAATGAGTCAGTCAGTGGTTTAGACACTCTTCAGCTGGCTCAGTACACTGTAGAAGACCACTACACATCTGTCTCAGAGGCCATCTATGAAACCGGTAACATCAAAAATCACTGTGTAGTACTGCTACCAGAGTAATGCTGAAGATTCAACAGCATTTGTTTTTTTCTTTTGTTCAAACCATAGTGCATTGATTGGCTTTGTCCTTCACACAGGACGTTATCCCAGGCTGGTCTTCCACTTTGAGCTGAAGAGAAGCATTCTGTACTTCATCCTGGAAACATATGTCCCCTCGAGTCTGCTGGTGGTCCTTTCGTGGGTGTCCTTCTGGATTTCCCTGTCCTCCGTTCCAGCACGTATTTGTATAGGTATGGGGCAAAGCACTGTTGCACTTTTGTATTCCATCCAAAGTGAGAATGTGCCGCACATGAGCAAATGTCAACCTCCATTGGTCATCAATGTTCGTTTACCGCTCTCAATTTCTAAGACTTTTACTCTCCCATATTAACGACAAATGCTAGTGTCAGTTTGACTTAAAAGGGCTGAGAGTTGAAGAGAGAATCTGTGACACCCGTGTTATCTAGTGGTAACATTCAAACATGATTAGATTGAATTAGATTCAAGGCTCAAGTTCCTGAAACAAAGACATATGTGCAAAAAGAGCCAGTATGGCGGCTTCCTATCCAGTTTTTGAATAAAACCCTGTAGGAAGCAGAGAAGAATGATACCAGCTCCTGTCGTCAAATTATTTTTACAGGAATTTGCAATGCTGTGAACATAAACAATAATCCAACCAATGCCCCTTTCAATTGAAAACATCATAAAGATTTCTTACAAAAGCTGTCATACAATCAGGCCTTGTACGCACAACGATCACAAAACCAACCCACCAGTCCAGGATGGGCTGTTTTAGTCCAGTCCATGGGTTCACTGGTTCTAGAGAGGACCTGTTGTTCCACAGGGTTTCTGTGTGTTTTCTGTACCAGGGGTGACCACAGTCCTGACCATGACCACTCTGATGATGGGAGCAAGGACGTCCCTACCCAATGCCAACTGCTTCATCAAGGCCATAGATGTTTACTTGGGAATCTGCTTCAGCTTTATCTTCGGAGCGCTCATTGAATACGCCGTGGCCCACTTCTGCACCCTCACACACACCGACTCGCACATGCTCATGGTGAGAGCTTCCTGACTTTACTGTCTTGTTGTTCGTTGTTGTGGTCATTGGTGTTACCGTGCCTTTCTTTGTGATGGTGGTTGTTGTCATAGTTGTCGTCACCATCATTATCATCCTCTTCATCACCATGTCAGCATGTCCAGTCTACGGTAAGTTGAACTAGTGCTTCCAGCTTCGCTTGTTTCTCTATATTTAAAATTCAGGACTCATTCTGTCTCACTTTGTTACAGTATGGCCACCATATGCATGACTTTGATGATGAAATAAATGGCATCATCACGACCATCTGCAGCCACTCCAACCGAGTCAAGAGACGCAAGGAGCCTGCTGCGACCTCAGCCCCAGCTCCCTCTTCCACAGAACTTACCGTAAGCCCATCCAGCCCCTCAAGCAGCGAGCCTAAGCCTGAGGCGACACCCCCGGAGTCGACCAACTCGTGCCTCACTGCTCTGGCCACTCTCCGCAAAGTGATCCGCTCAATAAACTGCTGTCATGTGCGGAACCCCCACCACATAGACAACAACTCCAGAGTCATATTCCCCCTGTCGTTTGTCTTTGTTAACTTGCTCTACTGGACATATTATCTGTACTTTTAGCAGTTGCTTGAATGCAGGAGGGTCTGTGTAGACGAGAAGTGTATGTTACTGTATGTACGTACAGTAGTTAGGTCTGTTCTGAGATGAGTGTGTACAATTTACACGTAGGGTCGGATTTATTTACAAGTAACGTCGCATACTCCTAAATAAATGCATATGATTACAGCTCCGTTTGTAATTAAATTGTTCACCGGACAGCTTCAAACTTTACATATCGGGCTTTATTTATTTTTTTTATAAGTTCGACAAATTCTGATCTACACTCTGCATCTTTCTCAGAGAAGTATATTTATAATCATACAGATTGTTAATGTCTGGTTGAGGTTGAGTCAAGGTCTCATCACAGGATTTGCCATTTAAAACAGAACGGGAGAGCAAGTCCACATTTAGATGGAAATAAAATACTGTAAAAACAAAAAACATATGGCAGCCATGTGAAAAAGAGACAAGGGAGTTGAGAAAATAATTCAACAAGTAAGAATGTGTTAAAAAATAACTCTATCCACGAGGGCTGCTACAAAGATCTCTTCTTTTTTTTCTGTGTCTTTGAGTTATTTTTACTTTACGGAAGTGCTGTATCTTTGCCTGAATTATCAACTCTGTAAATGTAGTGGCCTTTGTTCCCTTCAGATTTCTGGAAATCTGGCCATTATAAACCATATTATAGAAGTTATCACACAAGGTTGGTGATTTATAAGGGATGTGGCATAAGAAATCGAAATCAGAAGTGTTCAATGTGAAATAAATAGACACAATCTTACGAGTTTATTGGTCATGTTACGGTCGGCGAGTTTCTGTGAGCTACAGCTACAAAAACGCAGTGAGGTGGAATAGAAATGAGCCGTAAACCCTGGAAATCAGTTAGTATTTTTGCACTTCCAGTTTCCACTTTTCTTAAACTCTGGGTTTTTAAGAGTTGTTTTAGTTAAGTGCCTCAAATAAGTTCTGTAGTAAACACAAGGTCAAGCTTTTTTATTTTATTTTTTTTGCACGTTCTACTATCTGACACACCAGTCGTCAGCAAATCTCCTGCTCGCGCAATTTTTGAGCTTTTACGTGTCTTTAAAAAAAATGTGTTGCTAAGTTGGCGAAATGAGACAACAGAGGATGTCAGGAACATCATTATGTGGGACATATATACTGATCTATTCACTGCCCATCACCTTCATAGCCTTGGTAATAGCAGGGGGGTAATATTCTATAACGCGGCTATATAATATAGGGGTAATATCTAGGTAATAGCTCAGTAATAGTGGGGGCTAATGGCCTAATAACAATGGGGTAGCAGGGGTAACTATGTAATGGATAGGTTGATGGTAAAATGAATGTCCTGCTATGGTAACTACTAAGTAACCTTAACCCTAACCAGGTAAGCAGTGGATTCACCAAGGTGATAGGAGGAAAAAAAATCCAATGGCTGATGTGAAAACTAAACAGCCTCACTAATTAACTGGGGAAAAAAAACTAGTTTCTCTGTAATAATGATGGAAAATAGCTGTAAAATGCATAACTCCTTGTTCCTACATACTTATTACATGCTTATCACAGATCTATTACTTATGACCTTTCTATTATGAAAGTATTACATCCCTCTTACCTTAATATCCTACTATTACTATGGTATTACATTGAATTTAAACTATATTACCTTGTTATTTCTGCACAACTATTGGACATCTTAAAGGAACTTGAATATGAATTAAATGGCCAGAATATTTCAACAGCTTGTCATCATATGTGCTCTATCCAAAATGGAAGAATACCTGGATATGCTACACTTGAGGTGCTCCATTTTTTTTTTTTTTTTTTTTTTTTTAAAGCTGTTGTCATATTTTGCTTCGTGAGTATTGCGTGCTTTAGTTCAGCTTGGTGACTGAGAATCTCTGCAGACATTCAGGGGATTCAGTATGTGTTCTATTAGTGATGTGAACCAAAGATTCCACGTTGCTCTAGTTATCCCATTTGGGCGAACAGGGATATTCTGAAACAGCATGCAATCGCCTGACACTCCATGTTTCATCTAGAAAACAGTATTGAGTTGAACGACCGAGATGCATGTTTATTTCTTGCCGTATTCAGTATTGCTGTGACATATTCTAATTTGCATATATGGAAGCGGAATTGAACAGTCTATTTAGTCATAATGCAAGCTTTAGATATTCCATTATTAAAAACTACCTTTTGATGTGTATCGCTCAAAATGGCAAATTAAACAAGTTATGTTATCTATTTATGCTTCATTGGCTTTCAGACTCTTTATGTTTTATCTTTATTGATTTTCATGTTTAAATCTATTTTTTTAAATATGCCATTAACTTCCAAGCATTTTGATTGCTGTCGTTGCCTCATGAACATAGAAAAGTACGATTTTGCTTTAGTTTCAGTTCTTTCTGCATGATTATAAAGCGCTGTTTCTTTCCCTGACTTGATTTCATTTTGCTTTAACATACTGGAGGAGCTTCAAACAGTTTCAGTTGCGACTGTTGAAAGGATGTATAATTGGGTAATGTTGAAATGAGACCCGATCTGGATCCAAAGGTGCTGGATCCTCAAACTCGTGTTCTGCTTTTCAGTTATTTGAACTTTGCTCTTTGACTGGACGAGTGATCAGCAGCAGTGGTTACTTGCCTCTGACTGAGCCGCATCTTCTCTGTGGATACTGGTGATCATCGACCTGTTAAAAAGGTTAAAGTGACACAACAAAGACTGTCAGCTTTTATACATTATAGCACCACGGTCATAGTTTTCAATAGTTGTCCTCTCAGTAAATAGTACAACAAACGAATGCCAACATGGAGCCAAAGAACCACAAAAAGCAACCGCTGAAGTGTTCTGCGTGGATGCGCGTAGAAGAAGTTGATCCACACAAGGTTTAAAAGCACCAGTTGTCATCTATCGCTATTGCATTTGCTCTAAATAAACAGACTATCCACAACAGTATAAGGCAACAGTGCCTGGGCCTAATCAAGCAACTTTGAGGAACAGTAAGAGGAAATGCTGATTGCTGGATGGCCCTTTGTTTTCCTGTCGTGGGACGTGTAGAATAATGACTCAAGCCGATGCTGACTATGAAGCTCACAGTTCCTCGGACGATCGTCGTGTGAAATGTATTTATATACTGTAGTACCATGTTAGCATAGATATTGATTTGCTCATGCTGACCTGCTGTAAATAAATGGTAACACTATGCATGTTTAATTGGTGTATGGATATTAATGACAGCAATAAAAGAACATGTGTATTTACAGTGTGTGTGTTGACACCTCTTCTCCAACTTTTCCGGGCTCGGAAATTCAGAGTGCACCAAGTTAGATTAGATCTGCAGACATGTAGAAGTGGGTGTTTGCGGTGTTGCGGACGTGAGGGCAGCCGTGTCCCAGTGGGAGTGGACAAAGCGAGTCTTAATTCCCTGCAGCTTCATTAGCTCTGACTCAGCAAAATACAGAGAGAGGAGATCTGATATCCTCATCACACACACACACAGTTCATTTTTATGGGTAAGTACCACTTCTGAAGCAAATGCAGAAATACATTACTCATAAATATTTCTGTAAGAACAGTGGTGGAAAGTAAACCCAAGTACTGTACAAAGCAGTAAGTTCAATTTTCAAGTGTACAAATGTTCATTTACTTGAGACATAAATATTTACTAGTTAAATTTAACCTAAAGATTTTACACCATAATATAACTTTTATTAGAAAACACCTGTTTTTTTGATCTCATCTCTTAAAAAGTAGTGTTTTTAAGGGTCCCAGGTCTTAAGAGCAACACCAAAAAACGTATCGTAAAGTAAAATGATTGGCCTAAAAAAGTAAAGTATTACTTCAAATCTGTTAGGCAAGTAAAAATACTAAGCAGATTATTAATATTTACATAAGGTCTTGCACTAGGAAAACATTAGATTTTTAACTAAACTGAATATGGTTATTACGGCAAAACAAATGCCATAATTACTAAGAATATAAAGGTCAAAGATCACTATTGGTGAAGGTGGAGCTGATTATTACCACTCTATTTGCTGACAAGTGATTAACCCATAACACATCAGCATTAAGTAGCTTACAATGTTTTTCTAAAAACACATAGTTTATATTAAAAGCAATTAGAAGCAATATAGTGTCATTACATTTTCTTGTGGATGAAGAAGCCCGAATGTAAAGATCAGCCTGACTGTGTAACCAGTCAGAAATAAAAGTAACAATGCATAATCCTCATACTGAACTGAACTGAACATCTTCATCCCCAAATCAACCTCTCTGAATTCTTTAATCTCTCTGTCTCATTAGGGAGATGCAGCACATATCAAAGGTGCCACTTTGACCTTCTCAAATGCTCCCTGTCGCAAATATTTTATGTTCTGCTTCTTTGATCATAAATAGATTGTTAAAAGGTCAGTCGAGTTTTTGATCATACTCTGTCATTAGAGTGGAACTAATATCCCAGTCATTGGAAATTGTTGTAAGGAAGAAGTTACAGCAGCTGTATATATTGCTTCTAGTCAACTGCATGTGAATTGCACTTTTACTGCAGTACTGAAAATATTGGCACCCGTGACGTTTCATCATGAAGTAATCACCCTTTGCACGGCTGGTTTGTTTGTTTGTTTGTGAGTCTCCCGTCTGTACTTTATGGAAAAACTCCACTTCTTTCTCTTAAGTTACCGCTGTTAATTTACCACAAACGTGAGGATTTTTGCTCCTGGCTGACATTTTAACTGGGCCACATTTGACTTGTTTCACAGCTGCTATACGACCACTTTTAGTTTTTTTTTTTTTTTTTTAAACAAAATCCAGTTGTGTCATTTTGGGTCTTTCTTATCGTGACACCTCTACACTCAGATAAAATGTCTGCCGCACTGTAACATCCAGCTGTCTTCAGAAGTACAGGAGCATACATAAGTTTTTAACACTGGCTTTGCGGCTTCACCTGTGTTTCCGAACAAAAAACTAAACATGCAATCACATAATCCACTGTCATTATCGTATTGCTTTTTAGGAATTTCAGATTATTATCATTATCATTTATCTTTGAAAACCAAACCCAAAATAAATGACTGTTAGTTTTAGGAGCACAGGCTTTGAAAATTACCACTTTAGGGAAAAACTGTGTGGCTGGAACTACCAACGTTTTGTATATTGTGCTTGCATGAATTGTTTTAATTGCTAAATTGAGTGTAATAATGTGAAATTCCATGTCCAATTAGTGAGCTAAATTCATAAACCATTGTGGTGCATGCAAAATAGCTGGAAAACAGCATGTAGTAATGAAAATGAGACAAAAGCCCAACTCCTTTTAACCACCCACTGTTCCGTCCTCAGGAGAGTAAAACAGCATGTTCAACATTCACTGACAGTGATAATACTGTGTAATACATGGATTCATTCATTCATATTATATATATATATATATATATATATATTCATTCATATATTACTCATTTATTTTATTATCTATAAATGATTAATTTCATTGTATCATGTATTTTATTATCTAACACAATTAATTTATCCTTAGAGCTTTAAAATAAGACTATAACTGAGTTTTTTTTATATATATATTATCAAAAATCTTAAAGTCAGAGCTTACACAACATTAATGTTGCCTAATGGTGGTAACGTTCGGCTTCTAGGGGGCCTGGTGGCCCACTGGGTGTAGCGGGTTGGGATGCAGAAGGCCGTGGGATCGAATTTTACCCCACCAGGTGTGGCCCCGCCCACCCGATTCATGTACCAAGCTGTCCACCATAACATTACAACCACCAGGTGGCATTATTGTATCTGAATTTACATTTAAAAACTGCAGATGCTTGTAACTGAGTAAGGAAGACAAGCACACACAAGGAGCAGAGAGCTCAGTGTTGTCCCCAGGGACACTTAGACATGTGTAATAGAGGAGTCAGGCATCTAACTGTTGACCCTGTCATCATTAGACAACTTGCTCTGTCTCTTGAGCTACAGCCACCACCACCTCCCAGTCTGTATCATTGCTGTATGCCATTCTGACACAGTTACATCAGTGTAAAAACTGATATGGGGAGTCATATCGTAGACGCTGTAACTCTCCACAGGACCATGAGTCGGAATCTGGTTTTGGGGGAACATGGAGGAGAACGTTCAATTCAGCAAAACAAATCCCAGGGTTTCAGATTCAACTGTGCATTTAATACGCCATTTGTCTCGGTACAAATATACATGGAATAGGGATGAAAAATAATCTATGAAACCCTTTTCCCTCACATATCAATAGAGGTGTAATCAAATGGACAAGGAGCAGGGGGAAGAGGCCATGAGCTGTTAAATTCTAGTTGAGAAGATAAATGTCTAAAATCACTGAGAGTTTTGAAAAAGAATTGATGAGACCTTTTAAACGCACGTGATGGATTTCAGAAAGATTTCTGTAAAGCCGTACATATTAATACCTGTGTGTTGTAGCATAGGGACGATCATTATGTCCAATTCATTTGAGCCTCAGTGTGTCAGATCCAAGATCAGAGGTTCTGAGTTTAGATAGCAAAAAGCATGAAATAGCCAGTGTTTTCTAGAAACAGTCGCACTGTAAATCAAAATCAATAAATGATTAAACCTTGTGAAGTCACATGTTCTCCAGACACAGATGGATGAGCACCAACATGTGCTTCTCTGTGCCACCACAAGATGGTACTGCATCATCACATTTCTCCATCACATCCACTGCAGTGCAAAGCAGCTGTGCTGTGAAACAAAGAGATTCACTCACATGTTGGAGCCCTGAGAAAATATCAGATGGCATCACAATTTGTCTTTAATGTTTCATGTTTTTAGTGGATTATATTTGTGAACTGTGTTTGTGTGTGTGTGTGTGTGTGTGTGTCTGCGTTTCATTTCAGTGTTCTGTCCTAAGGGATCTGCAGGTTACAGTCACAGAAAGATACCTTAGGATCCATTGCATTTCTAAAATAGTCACTGTGTCTGGAAAACAAACACTGTAAAAGTGTAGTATTCCACACCAACATACTGAATGCTGTGCTTGTCATGTTATGCTGTTATTGTGTCATTGTGTGCATCATAATCCATTAAAGTTGCCCCCCCCCCCACTGATTACTGTATAACTCAGCACCTGTAGACATATTCCTTCAAAATTCAAAATCAGCTACTGACGACGACACCTGCATTAAATGTCCTATTTGGGATTTTTGACTGTATCTGCAGTCTACGGCCACTTTATTTATTTTTTAGTATGTAAAAATTGTTTTCTAGATGCTACAAAATTCATTCAAATTAGAAAACAGTCAGCGGTGCCCTGTAAATGAGCTCATTAAAGTTACATGCATGATTTGTTATTTTTTTTTTTTTGAGTTATTTGCTACATTAAACTATAAAGGCCAATTAAGTGAGGATATATTCACTCAGGACCTACATGTACGTACATACATTGACATTTGTGCTGTTTGTACAAACTGCATTCCAAGTTCCAACTAGAAAAGGCAATTTCCAAGGAAATTACGTGGGAGAGCTGTTAAGTCGCCCGGTAGAGGCCGACCGCTCAGAAGCTGCTGAGAGCAGAGGCGTTTGCACGTTCAAAGCCGCAAACGCTGAAGAGAGATAAATACGAACAAAAAGAGAAAGAAAGAAGATGACAATAAAAGGAAAAAATCCAAAATCCCAAGAAAAGTTGAATTCAGAAAAGAAAAAAAAAGTAGAAAGTAACAATGGAGGAAGTAAATAAGTAAAAAGTTGATATTTAAAGTGTAACGAAACAGAAAAAGAAGCAAAGTAAAAAGTTGCTATTGAAAGTGTAAAGAAAAAAGTAAGAAGTGAAAAAGCAACAACTTGATTAACAAAAGTTGAAAGAAGTAGTAAGAAACAAAGGAAAAGGTAAATATTCCCAAAGTTAAAAGAAACAAAGAAAGAAGCAAAGTAAAAAAGTTGCTATTAAAAGTGTAAAGGAAGAAGTGAAAAAGCAACAACTTGATTAACAAAAGTGGAAAGAAGTAGTAAGAAACAAAGGAAAAGGTAAATATTCCCAAAGTTAAAAGAAACAAAGAAAGAAGCAAAGTAAAAAAGTTGCTATTAAAAGTGTAAAGGAAGAAGTGAAAAAGCAACAACTTGATTAACAAAAGTGGAAAGAAGTAGTAAGAAACAAAGGAAAAGGTAAATATTCCCAAAGTTAAAAGAAACAAAAAAAGAAGCAAAGTCAAAAAGTTGCTATTAAAGTGTAAAGAAAAAAGCTAGAAGTAACTACTTAGAAATGAAGGAACCATTTTAATGCTGAAAAAGTGTTGAGAAAAAAAAGTTGAAAAGAGCTTTTAATTTGAAAGTGTGTTTCCTGTCTGTGTCTGTGTGGTAGTTTGTGTGTCCACTGTAGGGAGACTTCAAAACAAACTCATTTTAGCATTTAAATGCTAAATAATTAAAATAAGAATGATAAAAGGCTTTTATTTTGAAAGTGTGTTTCCTGTCTGTGAGGGTGTGTGTGTGTAGGGAAACTTCACCACAAAGTCATTTTAGCATTTAAATGCTAAAAAGTGGATAAAATATTATGAAAGGCTTTTATTTTGAAAGTGTGTTTCCTATCTGTGAGGGTGTGTGTGTAGGGAAACTTCACCACAAAGTCATTTTAGCATTTAAATGCTAAAAAGTGGATAAAATATTATGAAAGGCTTTTATTTTGAAAGGGTATTTCCTGTCTGTGAGGGTGTGTGTCTGTGTGTGTCTCCACTGTGTATGTTGAGGGAGAAAAACTCAGGTAAAGTGTGTGGACACAGCTCTGAGGCTGATTACATGACGTCATGCAGCTGTGTCCGTTACCATGACAATGACTGCTGCCTGCCTGCTGAGTCATGTGAGCCAAATGCAAAGGCAGGCTGGAAAAGTACTGAGACTATGCCTCGCAAAATGCTCAAAATATGAAAAGTATTAGTCCTATCGAAACAATTCAAAAACTGTGAGTGACAAAAGGCTTCAATGAACACACTGATGTACTTTATTTGAATATACTCCATAAAATGAAGGCGTGGTGGCAATTTGAAAACAGCCCCCCGTTTGTGATTTGAGGAGAATTTAAGAACCTCTGTTATAATGGGCTCCAATGGGAGTTTCAGACGGCACTCTCTCCGCTTCTGGACTCTTGGAGAAAGAACCGTCAGTCCTGTCACTATGAGAGTTATATTTACTGAAAGAAGACAAAAATACCTACATTCTGATGTATAGTTTGTTTATGTAAGATTAAAGTTGATTGAAGGAAAGAAGGAAAAGAAGGAAAAAAGTTGCTAAAAGTGGAAGCTGAAAAGTTAGAGTGCGTGTGATGTCACCCACTCTAGCTGCTCCAACATTCCGCAATACACACTAATGGAAAAGTTGAAAAAGCTCCAAAAGTTGCCTAAAACTAAAACTGCGATTATTCAAAAAGTATAAAAGATACAAAGAAGCTGATCCACCCAGAAAAAGTTGAAAGGATCTAGACCCGTATAAAGTTTAAATGAAGTTTCTACTCCAAAGTATGATGACACAAGAGGCAGATGAAAAGTGGCAAGTTGAAGGGAAGTTTTAAGTGGCTTCCATTCATTTTCAATGGGAAAAAAAGTTGATAAAAAGTGAAATATAATAAAAAGTATAAAAGTTATTAATAAGAAAAGTAATAGCATAGATCTCCTAAAAGAGACCTACGTTTAGGAAGTGGAACGAAGTTTCTACGACAAACCGTCTAGGAGGAGATAGTGACCGAAAAACGGCGAAATAATAATAATAATAAAGAAAAGGATCTCATAAGTGTGAGAGCTGTGCTTACAGCTCTCCCACTAATGAGAGCTGTGCTTACAGCTCTCCCACTAATTACGGTTCCACGTTGATGACATATATTTCATCTTTTTGTGATGTTTACAACATACACGTCTAAAAGTATTTAGAGCATGTATTATGCATTCAAGTCAACAGAATCCAATTTACAAATCAGCACCTCTATACAATACTCTGGTCAACTGTAAAGTTCTCATTAGGACATTATATCCATATAAGTCATTGAAGTCTATTACAAGTATACACTGCAAAAATGACTCATCCATACTGTTATGCAACATTATGTCAGAGAAGGTTCTTAGTCTATAAGTATTATTACAAGGTATGTGCAATCATCAACAGTGAGCAGAAGGAAATACAGGCATGTTATTGATGTCAATCTTTTAATAGACGCTGTTAGAGATTTACAATCTGTAAAATGTCATTTAATACCTTATAGGGAAAGCAAGTCGATCAATAATAATCGGTCATTTAAAATTGCTGTCAGATCTCACTGACGGTAAACGACCGAGTGGTCGACCAGTCTGTTCTCATTCCCAAGTCATTAAAAGCATCAAGTCATTTCAAATCCTTGGTCAGTGATGCTAAAGGCCATAATGAATTCACGCATTTGATGCCACGGTAAGGGTCATTATTTGATGCTGCATGTTGTGCTGACAAAGAACCTAAACAAGAATGACAGAGAAAAACACTCATTATGCACAAATAATCCTATATAAATACAATTGTAGAGTAGAAAAACTGCAAATGAGTCAAGAATGGAATTGCTCAAGCGCATGTACCTGGAAACCGCTTTCAGCTGCGGCACTTCAGCTGAAATGAAAGTAATACCCACTTCTTAAGGTCCATTCCATGTCAATCAGATTCCCTATAATTTGCGAATTTGTACCACCGGGACCATTACGCTGCAAATTGAGTTTCGGTCAAACCTTTTAATAGTTAGTTATTTAACTCACTATGTTCAACACACTGCCTGTCATTCCCTAACAGTTTCTTGCATGAAACCCGTATTTCCCCTAGAGAGAACTCTATGCTTAAGGGGGATTTGAAGGTTCGCTAGATACAGAAATTATGCAAACATTGAAGTTTGAGTATGAATGTTGAATCTTTTTCTCAAGGCTAACTTTTTTTTTTAGGTCACGCAAAGACACCAGATGGACCCCTCACAAACACAGAGCCACATTCAGCCATAGTTGTAACTTTCCTCGAAATTCGCCGGATTTGGTACAGGATGGGACATTGTACTAGTTAGATATAGTCTGTCTCCCTTTGTAAAGGCACATCAGTAAATCTGGAACCAAATTACTCAAGGAGATATTGTGGGGACAACCCTGGAATGAAGGTAGCTGTGTTTGAGCTCCTCAGAGAAAATGTAAAGTTTGCCTCCATGTGAAAAGCTGTACCATGTGCCTAGCAAACAGCAGTTCATCCGACCTTGGACGCTCTTGTTGTCTTGGAAACTGTTAGAGGGCAGATTAGTTGTGCTGGGGGGACCAGCTTATGTGGGCAATGGTGAAGTAGTCTGACCCTTTCGGGTATTCGAGTTCAAGGTAGACTTGAAGAAGGCTTGGGATGGTTTCCTTCATAGGGTCTTGTGGGGGTAATGGGGTACAGAGGCCATTGTTGTGTTCATATTCCCAGCTTGATCTGTGTTTCCAGTTGGTGTTGTCTCCATCTGGGTTGTTTATTTTCTCCCATTCGGTTTAAATGGGCAGGAGACCCAGCGCTGGGTCCTCAACATGGTGTCTCCAGTCCTTTTTGATAAAATGTTTTATTGTGGCTCCACCAGTCCAGTTCTTTCGAGGGGGTGAAGCAGTTGGGATGGGTGTCAGTATCTTGTTTTCTTTTTGTTGAAAACTTAGGCCACTTCTAGCTTGAGACTCCAAATTAATTTGCTCTCCTTTGCTTATCTATAGCGCACTGAAGTCACTGTTGGATGATGATGATGCTTTCAGAGTCTTCCAAAGTACAGTAAATCCACTCCAATCAGACAACATCTTCTTTCTTTACCCCTTAATTATGCATCATAATTTCAAGCGTATATTCCTATAATTCCATTTAGCAGGAGACAACCTGCAATATAGGGAAATATAGGTAACTTCACCTCACTTAGCATAAGTAAA
The DNA here is from genome assembly GCF_033026475.1 of Channa argus. Lineage (NCBI taxonomy): Eukaryota > Metazoa > Chordata > Actinopteri > Anabantiformes > Channidae > Channa > Channa argus. The sequence continues at coordinate 50,379,256 of NC_090197.1, forward strand.
GAATTGGCTCATCTTACCCCACTCTCTTTAATCTAATTCACTAACTTACTGATACAGATATTATACTGTACATATATTTTTTAAAGAGTAATATAGTACATTTGCTGTATTTTAGCACATAGTGCTTATTGTGTATTTCACATAGCATTGGCTTCTTTTTAGCAAGAAGTCTCCACAACTTCTCAGTTTGGTTCAAGTTTTCATCAGTCAAACACATCCTGCACCTGAACGTCAAAGACTTTATTGACTTAGCACGCGACAAATCCTAAGACAACAAGAGATGGAACAAATTAGTTCCACACACGTCTAATTAGATGGGCTTGTTTAGCACCAAATGGCACCGTATGTGCTTCCCTGGTACCCGCTGCTTCGTTCACCTGCCCGCAGAGATGCACACCAAGCTCTGTCTGTCATTCCCTGTCCTCTGCTGACATCCATCGAAAGCTCCTGTGATGCAGTGGGGGCAGCGCTGGAGATTTAGTAAAAAAAAAAAAAAATACACCAAAACATGTGAGTCAGGAGAGATTGTATGATCAGGTACAGTAGCTTTGACCCCTTGATTCTGCAGCTGAAGGACTTCAAAGCTTTGTGTCCTCATTAAACCAATTTCTCTCAGTGTCTCTTCCTCCCCCCTCTGTGTGTTTTGCGTCCCCTCGTTCCCATTTAACCGGATATTTTCTCCGAGATTATCTTAGTGGAATGGATTCAACCTGGTGGTGGATTTCATGCCCATGTTCACAAGCTTGTTAAGCCTATTCCTCGTGGTATGTCTCTGCGCTGCTCTGCCTGCCTGTTTTTCTTTTGTGTCTGACCTCAGAGATCTCACTGAGAGCCCATGATGAGTCATAGCTCAGTCTGGAGCCGCTGCATCACAGTGGGGAATCGGGAACACAGAGCAGCTCCAACACGCACGAGTGCACACGTAGTCGCGCACGTTTGTGATTGCATATAAAATGGACAACCAGATGTGAAGCGCAGACAATCCGTTAACGCGATTGGTGCATGCATGTGCATGCGTTTAGAGACACGAAATATATAGGGAAAGTGTGTGTGTGTGTGTGTGTGTGCATTTAGAGTGAGCTAGAAAGACACTGCAGCAGGAGAAAGAGGCTTTTCAAAGGTGAACGCATCTGACAAGGTGTGGGCTCATGAGCCGTACCTCCCAATTAACAAAACAGAATATTCATGTACACACACACACTTGCACACACCCTCGCATACATTGTTATTCAAAATAAGGCCTCATTCTCGGCAGCAGATTATCTTATTGTCTAACCCTGATCCTGTAATATTCAGCACTGTGACGTTCCTGTGATCTTATTCACTTTGTGTGGAATAGTCAAGAGCCCTCCATGTCCCTTATTAATTTCACTTGGCGCCGTGATTGAGATTCACGCCGCCACCTGACGCACTCGCTGCATTGAGGCAGTTTCCGCTGTTGTATCCTCGCCATTTCTTGCTGTGCAGTGTTTGAGTTTCATCTCTCTGTGACTAAAGAGCGTGTTTTCCATTCTCCCACTCCTGCACCTCCTGAGACACTGCAGTGGGATCTCAAAAGAATCGCATACTGTAATGTATATTTTAGCTGCTTCTTTCAGCGCAGCCTATCTTAAAATCCCTCTCTTTTTCTCTACCCCTTTTCTATTCTGTCTCTTCTCTCTCCTCCTTCATGTGCTGCAGTGGCTGCTATGTAGTCGTGACACCGACCCTGGAAAACGTTTAGCTGGGGAAGCTCCTGCATCAGCGAAATTCTTTTTTTTTTTTCATCTTAAACAAGTTTCTGCTGCTTCCCTGATCAATGAGCTGTGTTTGAGCCGTGTGATACCGTGCATCAGAGGTGAATCAAGCAGTGAGGAGAGGACAGCTATCTCCAATTTACTTCAGGTGAGTTTCATAGGGACCCTGAATGCATTTTTGCCTCCAGTGAGTGAAGGTGTAGTGATGAGTCATGGTTCAGACTCATTCTGGCTCAAGGAAATGAGCAGCGCAAAATAGGCCATGAATGATCGCAGGTAGTCTGCTCCCAGATGCATTTACAAAACAATTCACATACCACTTGGGAACTCACTGTAACGCTGCAATATGTCTTCAGAGTGGGGAAAGAAAGCATAAAACTCCATCTTGGACTTCACCTGCCTTAGACACACACACACACACACACACAAAGTTACCAACCCAGCAGTTGAATTCATGTTTGAAAGCCTAATTTTTCATTAATGACTGAGTTATAACCACTGAAGGTACTTTGTGCATACAAACAAGCCCCAGTTCACATGATGGAAGTTTTCCAATTATCACTACATTGATCGGTCCCCATAAAAGCTGCCTAATGCATGAGGAATTTGGGCCATAAATGTCTAATAAAATATTTAAATGCTTCAGCAGCTGGAGTATGATTGTTGCCGTTTACTATCTCTGGAATCTACGGTGGCCCCGGGAGCTCAAAGCACTGCCGCTCGGAAAATCGCGTTGCATTTAGACAACACACGGAAGCAACTTCACCAATCTGACAACACGAGCGCAGCATTAAGAAACACGCTGCAAAAAGCAACAACGCAACCAAATCACCAAACGTGCTACGAAAGTGACAATTTCCGTTATGTTGTCGCTTTTTGGCAGCACGTGTTTTAATGCTGCACCTGTTTTATCGAATTGGCGATGTGTTTTCTTGAATTGAAGTACTTTCTCTTAGAAATCTCTTCTCTCGCCCAACAAGCCTCATGTGGCACTTCTTTCACATCCAGATGTACAGCTGTACACTGCAGATACACTCTTATCAGAACTCAAGGCATCAGCACTCCACTGCAACAACCACTGACCATGGCAGGTATCTTTCCAAGCATGTTTCACTGAGGGTTTGTCCCTGCTGTGTTTGAATCTGCAGTTAGGCCTTGTTTGCTTCTCCCTTGCAGATGCAGGCGATTGGTGGGCAGAGCTGTCCACTTGTGCCGACAGGGAGAACCTGTCCTCCCAGTGCTCCCAGACACTGCAAAAGCTTCCAGAAATAAACTTCCACCAACTAATCTTACAGAATTTCACATCTTATTCAATTTCAATTCAACTTTATTTATCCAGCCCCAATATACAACAAAGTCATCTCAGGGAACTTTACAGTATAAAGTCAAGATTATAAAGTTGTATCTTGTGTCTTTTGTAACTGAATTTATATCTTGGAATCGTAGTGGGGTGCGTTATGAGAATAAGGTGGTCCTAATGTTTTGGCCATCCAATTTAATGAATAAGGTGGTCAAAACATTAGAACCACCACTTCTCATAATTTCACTTCCGTATGACTCCACTACCCACTCATTTTAAGTTTCAACTTAAAACAGAAAAATGAAAAAACACTGTAAAAGTAGAATGCACATATACAGATATATATATATACACTGTAATATAAAAATAATTTGAATCAATGACTTACTGTTGTACTGTGGAGATGTGCTGTCAGTGACTCCCGTGAAACAGACCCACAGAACAGCACTGTGCAAAAATATCCCTCTAAAGGTTTCGGAGTGAGACTCACTGTTCTGGTCAGGGGCTGGCAAACTCCAGGCTTCGATAGCTGCATCCCTGCTTGATTCCTTGCATTACCCATAACTGGTGACCTGGATCAGCTGTATTCAATCAACCAGAAGCTATAATATAAGGATTGTACAGGAAAGGCCAAATGCTTTATGTCACATACTGACATGAAAGGTACCTTTTGTGTGTCTATGAGAAGCCACAGAACTTTAAACAGTGTTATCAATCTCATGCTCCCAAAAGTGCCATAGTGTGGCTTTAAGTAGTTATTTCATGCTTCAATTAATTCAGAATCTAAAGTGAAAGTCTGGAATTTTTCTACAGTCTTCTACATTATGTCTACAGTCATACTGCAATAATTATAACTTGTCCTAGTCTGTATTATGCAATTGTATGTATTATCACTAAAGCATTAAAGTGTTTATTCCATTTAACTGCTAAAGCTGTTTTAAGGTTCGCTACTTTAAAGCTACCTTTGCAAGATTTTCTAATATTTTTATAAGTTATATATGTCATAATCATGTTAGTGTGGAGTCTTGCTGATCAGATCCTCAAGTTCATCCCTTGGGGACTGAATGCATGTGAAAGGTATTAAATTTCACACAAAACCCTCTGTGTATTATAGTATCTCGTATACTATCTAAATATTCTATCCAGAAGAGATAATCTGGAGGAGAAGCAGAGATTTTAATACAAGTAAGGCAGAAGGAAATTTAATACCATTCCTATACATGAAATCCCTACACTTCTAAAATCTTAGGATGCAAGTTAAATATCAGCGGAGTCAACATTTAAATGCATAGTGTTATTTTAAATCTTGGCTGTAACCTGAAGGATTCCAAAGACTTTGAAGAAGCCTTTTACGGTTCATCTCTGAATGTCACAAGGGTTAAGATACATCCAGTTAGTTTTAAAGAGAGAAGTTACAAAAGAGCAGGACTGAGGAGGAAAACCTCATACAGTTGACTCAGCTGCTTAAAACCCTGCTGTTATAAATGAGCAAGTCATTTTCCAGGCCAAATTTCCAACTTGGTAACTAGAAGAACTCACAAACAAGCACTTTCCTCCAAACATTGGCATTCTGGTGCTGTGTCCATGTCACATCTGTCCATCTGCACACAACCACAAAACAGGAGTGGTGTGTGCTGTAAGCGTTTTTTTTTTTTTTTCTAAATATTGTGCTGACTAATGTAGATTTGATCTGTGTCTATACTGAGTTAAAGAAGCCTATCTACTGTATGCTGAGAAATCTGAATAAAAAAAAAAACAAAAAAAAAAAACACCATTTCTATAATCTATAATTTAAAGTAAAAATATTGTGAAGCATATTTTTGTGTGCTTGCGATTGCTCATAATACAAACTGAAGGTTTGGACAAAAACATGTTAATTCCTCTTCACCCAGCTTCTGCCCTTATAAGGGTCTTGGCGCCAACAGGCTAAGCATCTTATTCCAGAGCAACATCCTTTCAGCTCCTCCGGGGAAATCTGTGGATATTCTGAAGTCATATGCCAGCATGTTATGGTTGCACCCCTGGGTCTCCCGACAGTGGGACATGCCCGTAATAATCAGACTAAGCTGTTCAGGAGACAACCGAATCACATGCCAAACCAGCTCTTTGGCTCATTAAAATGGAAAAGTGGTTCTTCCTGGTACTGTAGGAAGGTCCTGCCATCACTCATACAATAAATAGTGACATTAGGGTCGGGTGAATGAAAGGGTATTTGTATATTTTTCTCCATTATGTTCACTTTATGAAGATTACTGAATTTAAGTGCCTGTGCAAATGGCTATTTTTGAGGGTAAACACACATTCCCACAAAACACACATGGACCTGTACTTCCCATAAAGCACTGGTTTCTATTTTTTGCCTCTAAGTAGTGTTTCCCATGAATCACAGGAGGCAAAGCTGAGGGAGAAAAACAGCCCGGTCGACCAGCTTCTCCGAGGAGCTCTGTGGTTTCTTCTTCTGCAGTGTTTACCGTAGAGATCCTCACCCAGCATCTTCCAATTCTTATAGTTTGATTACGTCTAACCAAGAAGACCTATTTAAGACTTGCAGGAAGGAAGACACGCAGCTCAAACGACGCTCCTCACAGTCTGTTAGGTTTGATCACTTTGCTGTGTTATTTCCTCAATACGCCAGGGAAATTTGTGGCATTGTGAAAAAACAGCATTTCTCCTGCTTTTATTTCATTTGACAGAAGGTTTTCTGCAGAAATGCAAACTGTCTTAGTTATGAAATAAAAATGAGATCAAGGTAAAAGATGAACGGAATTTTAAGTTCTTAATGATACTGAGGTCGAGCAAACCTTTCAGGGGGGCGTGTGAGACACAGAGAAGTGTGGATTGTTAAAAAAGGAAATTCCACACCTGTGGAATTCATACGCGGGGGGGTGGGGGGGGTTGGAGTGTGCTCTCGAATCCTCTCATATCACATTTCATCGGCAGTCTGCTCCACGTGTTGAGCTGGAGAAAATAGCGAAAGGGAGTTTTTATGGCAAACCCCTGTGGAGTAATCAAAAGCAGTGGCTAAGCAGAAGTGACAGCAGCGGTTTGGGATTAGGGTCAGTAGCCTGCACACAGCTCGGTGTTGAGAGGCAGAGAAAGAAACGGGAGGGTGGAGAGGGTGTGTGTGTGCCAGTGAGCAGGGTCCAGCTGGTGCAGCGATGGCCTGGAGGCCTCGGTTAAAGTCACAAACTTTCACTCCTATACTTAGCAGAAACAACACATCTGCAGCTACAGATGATTAACCACCCGCTCTTCCACACAGGAAGGTGGTGTAGGTGCAGAACCGGCGTAATTAGCAGGTGTCAGAGGACTTTTAATAACGTGAACACTACAAGTGGACTGTATTTCACTTTGTGACCTTGTGATCATTAAGGGGGTGCTGCAATCAAATGTTAACGCTCCCCCGAGGTTTGGGATAATGTGCCGCCCATAATCAGGGCTCTCACGCAACGCGGCCATAAATGCTAATATTTCGCATGCAGTGACACTCGTGATGGCTCCAAATCCTGTAGCAATCGGTCTATTTTGGTACGCAGAAGGCAGGAGGTTACACAAATGAAAGAGAGTGGACCTCTCTGTGGTTTGAAACAGCAGCGGTTTGGTACATGGCTGCTGTTTGATGCTTCCACTCTACTTACCTCCTAATACCCATTAGTCTTCATTTTTGGAATTCTTTTTTTTATTATTAAATTGGGTTAGTCCCACTGTGAGCACAGTGAGTTCCTAAAGAAGAAGAATAACCCCTCTTCATACAGTGTAATAGACAAGATAGGACAAAATGAGGGAGACCAAGAAAGAGAAGTATATTATACACACAGGAGCAACTGAAAATGCCTCCAAAGAGTCAGTCTAATGAGAAAGTCTTTACTCTCTCTCCTACTGTCTCCACCTTATGTAACCCCAGCACTTTAAACTCACTGAGGGGAGTCAAAGGAGACAGACCTCACTGTGAAATACCAGCTGTCACCCGCTTAGTCTGAGCAATTTAAAAGTGTGATGGGTGCATTTGTTAGCATCAGGAAATCATCATTAAGACATCAGAGATATGGTTGGGATTCAGTTTACGGCTCTGATTAGAGCCGTAAACTGATGATATCCTCCAATCATCACATAAAACACAATGTTCAGAACCTAAGAGAACTTGCTTTTAAAGCTTTGGTTAAAGATGCCGTATCAGTGGAGGGATATAACTATAATTGCAGTGGGCGGATTGATCACAGGTGTCTCCGTGGGTCTGGGTGTTGCCCCCATTCTTGAGATTATTTAATGAGAACCTGTTGATGGCTCTTTCTGCCATATTCTCGTTCTGTGGGAAATGTAACTTCATGCAAATGTTGATCTCATTTGAACTCTCCTGTGTCTTCCCTGTGTGCAGGGTCACAGTCTTTGCCAAGGTGCTGCTGCCTTCATGCTGATTCTAGTTTTGGGCAAAGGCTGAAGTGAATGTTCCAGCCCAGTAGCTGTGGTAGTAATCCCACCACATTATAATGTAAACCTGTGGAGCTGTGTCCTGAGTGACTGAGCAGCAGACTGTCAGCATGAAGGACCTCTGGTTTTCTGACTTGGACTTCTGATCTTGGCACGAAGGTGAACAGAGACACTGACTAATCTTTTGTCCCCTTTTAAGGCAGCTCCTGTCAAATCGTCAGCTTTCGGCTCGTCCCTGCAGCGGTCGCCACGGCAGAACATGTTCCGCACGTTGATTTAGTTTTTTAGTTTTTACGCCGGATGCCCTTTCCTGCAGCAACCCTCCCATTTTTGTCTGGACTGCCCTTGGTGGCTGGGACAGGACACACCTGGTGGGGTGGGATTCAAGCCCACGGCCTTTTGCATCCCAACCCAATGATCTACCACTGAGCCAGCAGCTTCTGTGGTATCTTAATATTCCTGATTATTAATATTCTCTACTACAAATAAGCAAATCTTTTACTTTAATAAAAGCACTAAGCAGAAGTACAAAAGTAAAAGTAGTCCACTAAGAAAATAATGCTATATACTTTAAACAATACTGATTGTGGTAATTATGGGAGAACATACAGTAGTTTAAAAAATAATCAGATTTTTACTAAAAAAACATGTTTTTCGTATTAAATCCACCAGATGGTGTTAATGACTATGAGTAACCCACTCTGATTGACTGGCTGCTGGCTGTGGACAAAGATCAGTCAGTGCTGAAGAAGATGGTTTACTTGGAAGTTGTCAAAGTTTTTTGGGAGTTAGTCCTCTTAGGCCCGATCAGACAAATTATAGAAGTTCAAAAAGTGAGGCTTTTTTAAAAAACCCGACACAATTCGGAAACATATCCACTTGCGAGAAAAACCACCGACTGTCCTCAGCCTGACTAACTAACAAACTAAACATTAAACATCCATCATTTATCTAGAAATTTGTCTTAAAAGGTGACAGGCAGAGGGTCCTCGCATAAGGATGAGAGGGTATTTAAACGTATTGGACACAGAGAATCACAGAGAAAGTCAATTACTTTATGTATAGAGTAAATATATATATATATATATGTTGTAGTAAGAAGTTTAAAAAAATAGAAAATACGTTTTTTTCATCTGAGGTGTTGCATAATTTAGCCTGGATTAAAACTATTCACCAGAGTCTTTACACAGAACTAAACTAATTCCCCTTTCATTCAAACATATGTGAAATATTGTTTATCCAAATAACAGATTTATATCATATTGCCTTTTTTTTTTTTTTTTGTCAGTCATGAGAAACAGGGTGGAACCAGTGACTGTTATTTACTGATTAACTGTTGCTCTTGTGTGAAATTGCAGTATGTTTGTTTTTCTGCTCAGTTTTAGTGTTAGACGTTATTTGAGCTTTAGCTGATAGAATAATAGACTGAAACAAAAAGCCACAGCTTCTGATTCACAGCTCACAAATATGATTCAGTTGACATTTTTTATTCAAATTTAAATGACACAATGAACGAAGAATAAAACAGGTTTTTTGATCATCATCAACATCTACAGAGAAACAGCAGAGCACATCTCGCTGAGGAATCTTCTGATCCGAGTTGTTCTGGAGTCAGTGTCTTCAGCTGAAGCAGCTTTGTACGGGCCGTTCGTAACAAGTGTGGGTGAAGCTTCTGTAAAGTCATGAGCAACCACAGCTTCGTCATTGCCAGTTGAACCGGTGGCAGCGTCATTTGGATCTTCTCTGCCAGCTACAGCTGCAGACGCAGTGCCAACAGTGAACCCAGCAGTGCTCTCTGGAGGCTTCCCAAAACCATCTGATACAGTGTCGTTCAAGCCAGTTGTGACTTCTTCAGCTGAAGATGCAGTTGGTACAGTAGCTGAAACAGCTGCATCATCTTATACAACATCTTATTCAAGCATGTTGGTGTTTTTAATACTTGAGCAACCAGCACCTGCTTCTTTGTTTGATTCAGTGGCAAGATATGATGGAGGATCCATCATATTTGTAGCTGAGACCCTCTGTCTGGATGCTGGATGAATGAATTCCATGTGCCTTGTAAAATGTCTACCAAGTTCATTCCTGCCAGTACAAAGTCAGTACAGTGTCAACATCGAGGTACTTCAGTGTTAAATTTAAGGCCGGAAGCCAGTCGCAGCTTTGTTCCCTTCAGCAGTCTAAGATAACAGAATCTGTCATTTCCTTTATTTTAAACTAGTTTCCATCTAATCAAGAAGAAAAGCTGTTCTCTGCCTTATGTGGTGCCCCAGAGGGCTACTGTACCTCCATGCTGGCTTTGTGGATTCCCGGGGTGTTAATGGGATCATTTAGGGGCTTATCCTCTGGCTGACCCAGAGTCTCCACATACCTTATATATATCTCTAGAGAGAGTACATGTATATACCATTACATGACATCCAAAAAGAAGTTTCCGTTTAGGTTTCAACATGTACGTGCAGAATAAAATCCAGTGATGTTAGATGATAGACCAGGTGATATAGTCACCTCTGAGGGAACACACTGCTGCTGAGATGGGCAAGGCCCACAACGACATCAAGAGATCTGACAGAGCAAAACAAGTCTTTATGATTAGAATGTCTCCGTTTCAAGTTTAGTTGGACTACGGCAGATGTGAAATGAGAAAGATACACCTGTTTTGAATGTTATCAACGTTATCAGTTTTTTACACCCATACATATGGATTAGTAGGTCCCTGCTCTGCCTGCCAGCAGGTACAATAAGTTGGTATCATACTCATGGGAAATAAAGTGTTGTCATGGTTACAATACTAAACCGCAGGACTCCAACTGTTTTATATTTTCCCATTAAACTGATTTAGTTAGAATTATAGGAAGAGTTGTGTTTTGTGTGAAAATAAAGTCACCAGACAAAAACAAACGCAACAAAAGTTCCAACATTGCCCACTGGTTTGAAACAGGAAACAAACTGGTGTCTCTTGGGTCAAAGTCATGTGTTTTTTCTGTCATCATTCCACCGAAATCCAATCATTTGTTCCCTTTTCCCTGCAGTGTGGAGAAGGAAACCAAGTTTAGGGTGTCATTCACTACCAGTCCTGTCACAACCATTAGATGTCGCCAAATTGCCCCATGGTAGCAAACATCCGGGTTTCTCGTGAGTGTTACCTGAGCCGTAACTATGGGCTGGATAATGATAATGTATAAGTGAACACTGAATAACATCATAGCAGAAACACCTGATGGTAGAACACTAATCCCACCAATATCTAACAGGTTGCATAATGACACCACTCAGCAGCTTCAATGGGTTTAACTGAAGTGTTGGTGTTTCTGGTTCACCGACATGATATTTTAGGGCGTAATGATAGTTTGGATGACACCAACATTCTTCAGAGACTTCAGTGCGGTGAGCAGCTGCAGGGACAAGAAGAAAGGTGCACATACTTGTTGTGCGATGGGTTGGATTTCCTGAAGACAGAGGCCATTTCCACATCTGTCCCTGCAGATGCAGATTCGTGTCCTGGAATTTAAATACTAGACAAGTGTGCCCTATGTGTTCGAATTCCTCAAACAACTGAACAATGTTCGCTGACCTTTTTCAACATGGCCAACTGGAGAAAAGTAGGTAAGTCAGGCAGGAAATGCAGCTACTAGTTACAGCTACCAGTCACCCAGACTGTGCTGCTCATTACTGTCTTTTCTTTCTCTGAGAATCAAGGCAGATTTTATTTTAAGTGAAGCCGGAGCTTTTTCTTTTAAACTCCATCTCAGGAGAAGCTGCAGTTCAATTCTAAATTAAAATAACCCTGAAACTGGAGAAATTAGGCAGTTTTGCATATCGTTAAGGTTTTTCTTTAATGACCATTCAAAACTGAGATTTATTTGACCAACACAACATTTTACATCTGAAGTTAATTAGGATGGAGGTCTAGTTGGGATAAGAACTGGGAATTAAACTTCCAGTCTGAACCGGCCTTTCTCAATTTAGTTTACTTTGTAGCTTGTTTTTGGTTTTTTTGCTTTTCAGAAATATAAGCAACCGATCAAATTCTTAGAAAGGCTTCGAAACAACAATTTAGAGAAGATCAACTGCATCTAAAAATTGTCTTTCCTCTGGGTAGGCACTATATAAAAAAGCTTTCGTTGCCTAAACATAGCCCCACGCAAATACCGGTCACTGATGTGAGACCAGGATTTGTTCAGGACATGCTTTAACATGGCTTTTTAAATAACTTTTTTACTTTTTAAAATTTTTATACATGAAAACATTCAAAAAGTATCACTCTGAAGTTTTTGCCATGGAGGTTTTTAAGGCTTTTTAAGGCTTTAAAGTTTGCCCAGCCAGAATATAAGGAACGATTACTTGTTTCAGCTATTTCAGCAAAAGCAAAACATTTAGCTACTTCAGCGAAAAACAGTTCAGCTTTGATTTTCTTTTGGGAAATGCTTTTACTAGCTACATATGTCTTTGTTCGGAGCACAGCTCACAGACTGCTCCTGCTCCTGTGTGGATGGCGTTTTACCAAACAGATGTCTAGTGAGAAAAAGATCAAATTCGTCCTTATCATGACTCAATAGTTTAACCTTAACTTTACCACAAAAAAAAAAAAAAACTATGTTACAACATTTTCAGTAAGATTATGACATGTTTGACTTGAGGATCCTGCCCACTGCAAATGTTTGCTACTCAGAGTTGTAAATGACATATTTCTATGCGAAGTTTCACAAATTCAAACTGCATAAAGAGCGGATTCACAATGTGTGTGTCTCGTTTGAGGTTCTGATTCTCTGCTTAAATGTTCCACTGCTTTGACAACATTTTTAAACAGTGAACACTGAGCTTAGCAACTGGATGTCAACGGATGCAGATTATGGGTTAAACCTCCTTCTAAATACATTAGAAACATATTTTATTTGTTTTGTTAGAATATACTGTCATACTTTTGTTGATCCCCATTGTGGTTGTGGTGGACACCTGCTCTATGCAAGGTGCACGTGCTTAAAAAAGCAATAATCAATTGTTTCACTTCTTTTTCTTTACATTTTTTTTTTATTATATTTGGTTTATTTTATTTATCAACCTGTACTTTCTTCTAATTTGAGGTACATTTTTAATCATCTGTGAAGAATTGCGATTCTCCTTTAGAAAACTAGTGTGAGACGTGTCACAGCTTTCTCTCAGATCACACTGATCAGAGCAGTGTAGGATCACATGAATGTCAGAGATTCACATGAAGGGTCCCACTGGAGCTACAACACAAGGATTTAATGATGCCTAAGGGCAACTTGGGCTGTGGAGAAAAAAGTGTGATTAGTCCTCTGTGGCAGCTGCATGCTTTTTCTTACATGATTCGAATAATATTGGTTATTTATCGCAAGCACTTCACCAGCAGAAATCCTGTCTTTGCCTGAGCTTTCGGCAGAGGTTCACCATTCTGTGACAAACTGTGTCTAAAAAATAACAAAACAGTTTTAGAAAAGTGTTCCTCATCATAAAATTGTAAAGACTTTGATGATCCCACCATCTACAGTATATAATTTCATCAAAAGAATCAGGAGGAATCTCTGTGAGCAAGGGACAAGGCCGAAGGTCAAAACTGGACGCGTGTGATCTTTGGGCCCTCAGGCAGCACTGCATTAAAAACAGGCATGATTCTCTACTGGACATCACTACATGGGCTCAGGAACCCTTCCAGAAATCACCGTCTGTGAACACAGTTCATTGTTCAATCCACAAATGTAAGTTAAAGCTGTATCATGCAAACAGGAAGCCACATGTGAACACGATACAAAAATGCCACCATCTTTGATGAGGAAAAAAATCTCCTTTGCAGGAGAAGAGTCCGGGTGCTGAACTGTCCTACCTGCACTTCAGACCTTTCACCAACAGAAAAGATTTTGTGCATCAAAAAAGAAAATCCAGCAACAAAGGCCCAGGACTGTTGAGCCGCTAGAATCCTGCATCAGAGAAGAACGGGACAACATTCCTCTCCTAAAACTCCAGCAACAGTTGTTAAAAGAAGAGGGGGATGCTACACAATGGTAAACATCCCCCTGTTCCAGCCTTTTTGAGATGTGTTGATGCCATCAAATATTTTCCATGAAATGTTAAAATGTCTTAATTTCAACATCCGATATGTTGTTAATATTCTATTGGGAATAAAATACGGTTTAAGGAGATTTGCAAATCATTGCATTCTGATTTTATTTAGGTTTTACTCATCTTCCCAGCCTTTTGTGAATTGGGGTTGTAAAATGACTAAAGGATCTTTACCTTTCCTGTAAGACTGTAAACCCATCATCGTTACTCAGGAAAGTGAAAAAGAGCATTTAAAACTTCAGATACAGACCATAACAAATCCACTACTCCCCCTGATAATGCACAGCACATCCATCATGAGATGCAGCAGTGCTACAACAGGCAGCAGGTGAAATAACTCCGTGCTTGCAGTGAAATGAACAGAATACTGGATATTGTGGGTTTGCTCGAAACAAATGGGAGATTCACTGTACAATGTGAACTGAATTGATTTTTTTTTTCATCAATAAATAGAGGTAACGTTAAAGCTTGTTACACCATCCACAACAAAGGCACAGAAAAATGTAGCTTTTGTGTGCTAGGTTTGCTGGACCGATGTGGAGCTTTTTGAACTGTATAGGAGTCACAAATGACCACTTTACAAGTCACTTGCCTCATGTCCTCTTTCGTAGAGATTTGGATAAACAAGAAATCAGGTTAAAAAAAAACTGGAGTGCTCAGAACGAACATGATTTCAGTCAATCATTTCTAAGTGAGAATGAAAGCTTCCAGAAAAATACATCTGGAGTGACTTGCAGTGGTGGAAATGCCTGCAGAAAGGGAGGAGGGGGGTGGGGGTGGGGGGGTGTAAGGGGGGGTGGGGGGGGGGGCAACTTTCTCCTTCTTCTGTGGCTCTTTAATTCTGTGCGACCAGCCTCACTACCTGATTTGACATCAGTGGTCGTATCAGTGTTTTATTCTTGAAAATACAATACTGATGGTTATTGTCACTATGTCATGTTTGCAGCATCAGTAGCTTGGAAATCACATCATAGAGCTAAAATAATGTCTATTTGCATTAGTTAGTTAATGTCCCCCCAAACATAAAGCAACGGTCCACAGAAAAGTATTTTTATTTTTGATACTTTAGATACAATAGGCATAATTTACTTATTTCAATCATTTGCTTTTGCCATTGCTACATTTTTGTTTGCGTATTTGTACTTTTACTCAAGAACCCTTTTGAGTATCCACCAGTGGTGACTTGGCAGCTGAAAAGGTAATGCTGCATGCTATAAGGAAAGCAGCATTTATGGAATAATAATAACAATAATTATTATTATTATTATATTTATTATATACAGCATTGGTTAATAGTGAAACAACTGAAACACTGATTACACAAATCACTGCCGTTCATGTATTGGTCTTTATTGGTTTGCACGCAGTAACCAATGTGTAATTATTGCTCATATTGACAGGAGTTTCCGTCATTTCCTTCATACTTGGGGGAAACAATCATTTCAGATGTGATTTTGCAATAGCCGTCCCTATTAGTATGTTGTTGCTGATATAGTGCGGTGGCGGTGGCTGAGGAGGTGGAGAGATTGTCCGATAAATCCCGGGGTCAGCGATTTCATCACAGCGTTAAGTGCAGACCATTTACAGCAGACGTTCGAGACTGAGACCGTGACTCATTTAGCCGCTTTTAATTTAAAGCACTTTAAGTGAAATACGCAGCTTTAAGTTCCACGTGTACATTTAAATGTCATTCCCCCATCATGTGTTCTGACCCAGGAAGCAAATCAGTCACCGCCTCCATGCCACCTGTGTCACCGTCAACTATTTGCCAGACAGCGATCTAGTGAGATTTGGCAGCCGCTGGGTCCCGCTCCCCTCACCTCGCTGAATCATGATGTATGATGTTTACATAGTGATAAAATTCCCCCCAGAACTGCAATGCTCCCTGCTTCCCCTAATTAAGAGCAAGTAGAAATAAATAAGACACAACCTCGCACACAGGCTGGCAGATACACAATTATATTTGCATGGCTTAACACTCAGATAGACCCACTGGAGGAGAAGTTGTGCGTCATGCAAAGTTAGAGAGAATACGCAAACACACACACACTTATAGCTTTCATTTTGCTGTGGGCAAAGTAAAAGGTAGACATCAGACTATTGGTCCATAAACATCAAGAGGAACATATTCAGATGACACAGATTCCTCCCCTGGTGCTCGTTACACTCAAACACAAAATATGACGTTATTGATGGATATAAATGCTTTAGTATTCCCACTCAGGAAATACTACCTGTGTGTCTCTTCAAATTATTAGGAATGGAGGCATCTGGGCACAGTAAAAGCAGGGTCAGTGTAAGATTTGTAAGTGGTGATGGGAACATGGTGAGAGAGCTGTGATTTTATTGTCAAGGCTTGCAGTCAAATGTGCCTGTTGTACAAACACCTGGTGCCGACATCTTCACGCCCACATGCACAGTGAAATGAATAAATCCAGTTGAAGCGCAGCCCACTCTGGATTAACTTGTCACTGATGTTGAAGGCCACAGTCCTCAGGGGTTGTCTTATCCCTTGGCAGATTGGCCCACTAGCTGCTCCTTGTTATTTAGTGAGCTCTTATCTGCGACTCTGGGCTCAGGCAAGTCAAATGGGGATGGGAACACATGCTATCTCCAACACTTTACCAAAAAAAAAAGAAAAAAAACGGCAGCATTCAATCTCAAAGCCTGAACTAGAAAATGGCGTTTGAGAAGCATCTTAAAGCTTTTCAGAAATCAGGTTTATATTTCGTATGGTAAACAACAGAGATGTTTTCATTGAGAGAAAACAGAATAAATGAAATTGAGAATTTAATTTGATGAGCATGTAAAATATTTTTGTAGTGCACCGACTGCTCTCGGATACCAAGAGTTTTCATTTTATTTGTGTAGTGACTATAAATTTCCCAAAATGGAAACCGTAAATGTTTTAAGTCGGGAGCAGCGCGGCGGTGGAGAATTCGCCTGGTTCGATTCCTCAGCCGACTTCGCCCTTTCTGTGTGGAGTTTGCATGTTCCTTCGTTGTACTCCACCTTCCTCCCACAGTCCAAAGACCGGCGTGTTAGGTTCTTTGGTGACTCTAAATTGCCCGGAGGTGTGAACGCCCCCCGTGACCCTGAACAGGACAAGTGATCACAGATAATGAATGGATTGATGTTAAAGTTGGCTGAGTCAGGTTTGCTTTAGTACTAATTCCGAGTTAGACATTTCAGCAAATTGGACATCTTTTAGTCATTACTTTGAGCTATTCCAACCATTTAGCAGTTGTCTTTTTATCTATCTACAGTAATGTATCCTTTACAAATAAATAATTCCAACTAAACCATTTAGTAGCAATTTGTGACTATTACTTTTAACTAAAACCATTTATGATGATTTTTGCAAATGCTTCAAGCTGTTTAGTTTTGTAGTTATTTCATCGGTTTAGAATTTATTAAATTAAGCAATTTAACCTGCTAACTTTAAGATAACGTTTCATCATCATTTATATGCTTTTTCAGCTTCTCAGGCCGAGTGTAATAAATCTTAATAAATTTGTGTTTTTGAAAATGACTTGTGCCCCCCCCCCCCCAGTCAGCTGCAGAATGAGGCTATCCCCTGGGGTACACCATGATCAGGAATCCCTGCCTGGGCACCATGTAGAGACACAGTCAGAAGTAAGTGTTATCTCCTCCGAGTCGTAAGAGAGAAGAAAACCTGATGGGTGATAAAATACACCAATGACCACTGAGCTGGAAAAGTGTCAACTGCAACCTTGCTTGAAACGGACGGGTATCTAACAGCACACACATGACTGGGGCATAGTAATAACATTTCAACCAAAGATGTGCAGGCCGAGAAAAAGTCAAGCTGAATTTATCCCATAGGCCGTAGAGGAGCCGCATTACAGGTGAGCAATGAATAAATGAAATAACACCTGAGATTGTGGCCCACTTTCAGCTAAGAGGGTCAACGTAACACCGTCTTTGGCTCGTACAAGAGACTACAGGTACCTGTAGTATTTTAGACAGCTTCTACCTTCCCTGGGCTGGAGCCCATAAGTATTACAAGAGTTCATTTATGTTAATCAGTGTTCATCAGAAGAACACTGATATACTTTTAAGGAGGGATAGTGGATCATATAATCATGAGGGGGGGAGAGACAGAGGTCAGACAAAAACAGTATCAAGACAGATTATAAGTCAGTCTACTGTAAATGTAATTTGTTTATTTAGGATCCGTGATGCTTCAGATGTGCAGCAGTTTTTTTTGTGTTTTAACTAATTTGCATCAGCAACTTTTCTGAAGACCAAACCTCAGAGTCAGAATAAGGAGTCAGAATGAAAACGAGCTGTAGTGTTGAAGCCCTAAAAAGAGATGTTTTCACGAAGCCTCATCCAGTCCGAAAGTCAGACTCTTTCATCGGAACAGTTTTTAGAGATGGTAGGAATTTACACTACAGTATTTCAGATAGGAAAATGATTAACAACATACATGATGTTAAAAATATTTAATTTTTTTATTTCCAAGCGCCTTTCAATTTTCATGATTTGTGTTATATTGTGAATCTAAATGGATCTCAGGCATTGTTATAAAGTTAAATCTGACAGAGACAAATAACTGATCCATGTTCGCCCTGCTGCTCGACTGCTATTTATTTACTTAATTAAATCCTCGGTGTGGCCAACATTTTTTAATCTTTATTATTATCTTTAAACAATCATTGTCCGACATGCTCTAAATTAGCAGGTCATTATAACGTAGCTGGTCAATGCGCATGAATGAGATATAATATGGCGAGTTATGTCAGTTTGGACAATATTAATGTCGATCCCATGTCTTGGAATGATGAAATATGACAACCTGTGTCACAGAGAAACAAGCTTACACAGGATGCAGATGGTCGAGTGACCAAACATGAGTAGAGAAGCTTCAGTGTTAAATTTAGCATCTGTGTGGTGATTGTAGGAAATAAAATATGTAATTTAGGAAATAATGAAAGTTATGAAAGTATAAAGTTATACTTTCATAAAAGTGAACTGTTTGTGAAAGTGAAAATTTGAAACAGTGCTTCTCGCTTTGTGCATTAAGTCTGACAGATCTAATGGAGAATATTGTTGTGCATAAACATGCTAAAGAGCAAAGTTCAGTTCACTCATTTGAGGCTTTCTCTGTTTGTTGTTTTTTTTAATTTAGTTAAAGAGTAAAATTTACCATAAAAGTGCCATATGTTCTATTATACTATTATCTGGAAATGAATTGACGCATCTCTTGTACTTAGACCTCTTTCCTGTGATTGGCTCAGTCACCTTGGACGTGACGTAGCTCTTGTGAAGTGGCATTTTGCACAACTGTACCCCGCTGTAGCTCTGTCGGCAAGGCAGTTGTCCACAGACCACAGGGTCAGCGGTTCAATTCCTGGCCTTGGGCAAGACACAGCCACCGCCATCGGTGTGCGAGTGTGTGTGTATGAATTGTTGAATGAGAAGCAACGTTGCAAAGCACTTTGGGTGAACACGCTGTATAAGCGGCCATTTACCAAAGTTTCCCTGCAAACAAACATCACAAAGATAAAGAACAATTTGACAATGCATTAAACATCACTAATGGCAAAACTTTACCACATTTCAAAACATTGTTGAAGCTGGCATCAAAAGTCTTGGTTTGGTTTGGAAATGACATTCAACAGATGCGATGGATTCTTTTCAGTACTTACTAATCCACACTTTTCAGCTTCTGTTCATTATGACTCACACATCTGCACTGAAGTTTGTTCTTCCTATAGTTTTCCTCTAATTGTAGCTTTTGTTTTTCTTGGTGAACTGAAGGCAGCCTCAGGCTTAATTGGGATGTGACTGGCCCACTCAATCGTGCGTTCTCAACACAATGACGGGATGTGATGTCACAGCGCCAGTCTCCAGGCTCTAGGCAGTCTGGGCTAAAGGTTAGTCTCATTTTGAACTGCTTGGCTGTAAAAATTGCCTCTTCATTTGTTGAACGTCTTGTGAAATATTGAAAGGAGATTGAGTCTGTTCATTCCTAAAATTTCCACCGGGGGTTCTGAGAATAACTTGACCCTATAGAGACTGACCAGCATTAGACATCTCAGGCCTCTTTGAAGATAAATCTTGCCAGACTGTCTCCTTGGAGACTTGGAGACACTCAGTGTGGAAGTTATTTCAATAAGTAAAATCTGACTAAAGCCTGAAACAAACTTCGGACCATTTTTATTTAAAATGCCCCTAAGGTGTGTTATAACCTGTTGGTTCTTGACAGCCAATCAGAGCTCAGTGGCACTCAAACTGAGAGCAGGAGCGACGCCAGGGAATCAGCGTAAACATTTTTCTTGGCATACTTCCAGTGTCATGAACTGGAGAGGGTGAAAGGGAAGGGAATGGAACGAGGAGGGGAAAAAAAAGGGAACGGGGAAAAAGAGCTCACATCTTTAACTCCTGCAGTGCGTCACAGAGATGTATGGGTCAGTCTCCTGAAGACGGAGGCAGCCAGAGAGGATCCCATCCAAAACATTTCATTAGCTGCTAGCGTCAGTCCCAGCACACGGCTAAGTTTCCATGATGGCCCTGAGAAATAGTAAACATATCCTTGTGTATTTTCGTGAACTTATATTTTTATAGCTTTTCTCTTTTGTTTACACAGTATATACAAGAGATACTTAGATGCTAAGCAAGCGTGTGTTTGAATGAGCTGTTCTTTGTCCTGAGACTGTTGATTCAGCTGGAGCCTCCTAAAAGCCTGACAGCCGACTGACATCCTCTGTCACTGGGCCCGGTGTGCAATCATGACTCAATAAGCCCAGGAAATCATGGGAGAGAGAGAGCGAGAGAGAGAGAGAGAAAAAAACACACATCAGGGCCAAGCAGAGTGAAGAGCAGTGGAGCAAAGGTTAGCCGGCCTCGGGGCTTCGAGGACTCCAGCACTGAGCTTCATATTACCTCCATCTTGCTCCAAGACCTGCCAGGAGAGTACAGTATGTGTGAACATGAGAAACCCTTTTTTTGGGGGGGGGGGGAAATTCGACTTCAACCAGGGTTAGTGTACTGCCACTCAAGTCAACATGCAGATATTTGGTCAAATCAAGCCTGGATTCTATGTTTTTGTCATCTGGTTGATGATTCAAAATGTGATCCACCAAAACAGTACCTTGAATTGAAATATGCTGTAAACCGAGCGAGAAATCAAAACCAGATGCACGTTATTGTTCTCTAGGTGGGTACATATTGCTGCCCAGACTGTAATAACAATTCTGGATTAGCAGCTGGACAAACAGTGCCCTACAGGCCCAGGAGGATCTCCAGAGGACCCAGAAGTTATCTAAAATCGTTTATATCTGTGTACAGAATCTTGAGACCACCTTGTGGATTTGGTCTTTAAGAGAGACCCTGTTCAGAGCTCGCCTATGACGTTGTGTTTTGTTAAACGGCACATTTCTCTGTATATCAAGTAATTAACACACAGAAATCCCCAGGCAGGGAGCTGTTGTTCCATCAATGGAGAGCCATAACCAACATATAGATGATTATTTATTGATTTTCTGTCAGCCAACTAATCAAATGAGCAGTTAATGATTCAGTAGAGTACATGTAGGCTAGTGGTTGCTCTCTAGGTGCCTGGGGAAATAAGTAGCCGCTCTACAAGCATCGTCCTGCCTGCGTGATGATGAAGTCACGGATTGCTTTTAATTTTCGGTTGAGATAAGACGAACAATGCCGTGTTTGAAGGAACAGAACATCAATATGTAGAAACATGTTTGAGACACTAAGTACGACAGCAACGTCTGTTTCTTATGGACACTAAGGACACTTACAAATTGATACGTGATTTGACCTTTTCACCTAGTGTGGCGCAGAGACAGACAACTGAATGAAGACAAGCCAGGACATAAGCACGACTAGTGTTCGCTAAAACTACATTTACGTTGACAGTTTTACTTCCTTCTACTGTAACTGTTAAATGTAGCTAAAAAAAAATTCATTTTAATAAACTGACGTTGTGGTGCTTCAGTTTATTCTTGATGCTTTATCTATTTCAGTTATGACTCTGGGACAAAGCTCAACTCCTATTAAATCCTATTTTGGCGGAGTAACACTAACCACCATATCAACTTTTGGTGTCAGTAGATTGATGTCAAAATGTGGTACAGTTCTTTTTCAATGAATATATCATCTTTATAATATTAACAGTAAATGGCAACAGACAATAATTGTTGCAAAACTGACCTAAACAGACTGATATTAACTACAGTAGTAAAATAGCACATTTTTACTTTGGCTTTTTGACACCTTTCTTTTGTAAAGATTATTCTGAACCAAAGAGCAATTTTTTTTCATTTAATATGTATTATTATCATTAAACCTTTAATATTTCTTTACCGCTCACTGGCCTCTGTGTGCCAGTATAACAGGACACCATCAGGTGCATGGCCGCTCCCTCTGTTTTTCCAGAGACCTCAGTGCCCATCTGTTGAAGTGGCTTTTTGCACACCCTCCTTCATTAATGCCAAATGTTGCTGTGCTTGCCGAGGACAGGACTGAACTGCTAAGTACTCATTTTCCTGCATGGAGAGGGGGAAAAGAGTCAGAGGAGCTTGTCCATGTGAAATATGTTTAATTTTAAACCTCTGCCATTAGCATTTCAGTTTCTGTGAGGGGAGAGAAAGATCTGCTCCGCTCAATATTTCCTCAAAAACCAGTCATAAAAATCCTGCAGTGGCTTGGAGGCCCTCTGTTATCCAATAAAATTTTTTTAAAAAAACTTGGGTCCTGACATCTTTATTGCCTCATCACTGTTGTGTAATAAACGGTAATCTTATTCATGTGTGTGTGCGTGTATTTTAAGAGTAAACCAAAACAGAGTCAGAACGGTTTGAGATATTTAACCCTGTCTGTTCATCGTTTGCAAACTGAAGAGAATTAATTGACATAAAATTTGAACAAAACAGAACTTGTTGTGTCACACATTCAGTAAATAATAAGTCCCGTAGCTGATAAACAGTTTCTATTCTGGAAGCGGGTTTATTCGGTTTTGCCAGTTTACTCGCTTGTACCTCAGTTCTTCAAGGCTGTCTGCTGTTTTAGCGCATCTGGGAATGTTTCGTGTATCACCCTCTGGTTTACGAGGCCGGTGGTTTTTCTCTTTGAATGATGCCAGCCACATCCCTCCTTATGCCACAGTCCACTGCATCCTCTCAGCCTTTGCTGCGGCGGAGCGGCTGTGGAGCACTGTGTGGAAAGGCCAAGCCGCAAGAGCCAAATAAGCGGTTCTGAACCATTAGGGAGCTTTTGAGCTCCGGGTTTGGTTTGGATGGGGCGCTAAGGGGTGAAGTGTGAAAGCACTGGAGCAGCCGGGCTCAGGCCACCAGTACATCCTGACCATGAAATGTCCATGAGAATGAGGGTTTTACTCCACTCTCTCGGCGACCAGTCTCTCGGTGAGGCGAGGCTTAGCTGGAGGTTCCCGTGGTTTGTGGCATATGCGTTTTTGATTTCCCCCACCCCCCCACCCCCATCCGTCCTCTTTGATGCGGGCAGGAAACGGAAAGAAATGTTTCTGTGCGAAGCCCATGTCAAGGATGAGTGGATTTGCAATGAGCGAAGGCAGGTTAAAAAAAGAAACACTTACTGGATGCAAAACTGAGGGAGGGGTCTGTAAGGGGTGTGACTCAGGCCTTGACACACATGCTGCAACTATAGCATGAAGTAGATGTGTCCCGAATGAGCTGAAGCATGTCCTTTTAATAGGCGGAGAGAGGAAGAGAGATCCACCGACAGGCGAGAAACGTCTGCCGTGGGAGAGCTTCAGCTCGGACTCCGCGGTGACCTATCTCACCACGGCGAACAAGTGGCAATTATGCCACAGGAACGGGCATGATCCAACAGGCCATGAGAGCCCTGTCCGTCACCCCTATACTACTCTAAGTTTACAGCCCAAAAGGTCAGAGATCGCACGCAAGCCTCCCCCTCAGGGCCGTTTTTAGATGCATCCTTTCACACAGCCCAACATTGTCTGAAAGACGTCCCAAATAGATTCTCATAATACACTGTATGCTCAGTCTGCTTTCTCGGTTTCCTCTTCATTTCCGTGCAGTGAGTATGAAACTCCATTGGTTTTAATAATGCATCATCTAAAGAACTGTGCATTATACTGTACAGTTTCCCACTTTCTCCCCCGTAGCCCACTATTGTCACTTAATTACCATAACCATGATTGGATCACACTGCTACATATTTGTCTCTCTCTCTCTCTCTCTCTCTCTCTCTCTCTCTCTCATGTATGTATCTTGCCCTTTCCCAGCACTGTGAAATAGACAGAATTACACACAACCCAAGAATAACTCAAGTAAAGGGCAGCAGGGAAATGTTTTTTCTTATACGGCTACAAAAATAAAAAAAATAAAAAATGTCAGTAAGAAAATCCGTTATTTTGAAATCTTTAAAAAAGAGAGAGAGAAAAAGCCACAGGAAGACGTATCTTTACACCTAAGGATCAGCATGATATGTTTAGAAATATTGTTCCTTGTTCTAAGAGAGAACCACCATGAGCTCAAAGGTCCAACTGCATTTCATGCACCCTGCTGGCAGATTGCTTTCAATGTTTTGTTTTCTAAAATATTTTATTTTGAGACTAGAAACATGATAAAATGATTTGTTGAAACTTTTCTTTTCTTTTCTTTTCTTTCTTTTTTTGCTTTCTGTGGCGCCTTTCCCCTTCTACTTCTCATGGTACTTAT
Organism: Channa argus; assembly: GCF_033026475.1. Classification (NCBI taxonomy): domain Eukaryota; kingdom Metazoa; phylum Chordata; class Actinopteri; order Anabantiformes; family Channidae; genus Channa; species Channa argus. Next base: position 50,403,504 of record NC_090197.1, read on the forward strand.
CTCCTCATTGGGTCCCCACTCACGCAGACCGGATTACAGATGGAGACCAGAATACTTATAAGGAGGAGTTCAGTGCTGCACCACAGACAGAGCTGGGCTATGAATGTAATGTCAGAGCAACGAAATAAAAGCCACAGCCAACAGCTTCCATGTTCTGAGCCCAAATGGCTTTTTGTTTGTGTCAATCTTGTTGAGGACCAGCAGAAGGGAGCGGAGTGATCTCCATCAACGCTAATGATGACAAACGAGTGAGCTGATGAAATTTCACGACGATCGTACTGAGATATGAAAAACAAGAGGGGAGTTTATGTGCGGCACGTTTATGAGACTTGAGGGGAAACAGTGATTACAAATGAATACGCTCGACTTACTGTCTGCAGCCTCCCTTGAAAACAATATAGTTGACAAAGCTGTCATGTGCCCCGTTTGTAAATGACGCGAAGACGACTGCAGCTCAAACTCGTTGTTGATATCTGGTTTGTGATGCAGTGCTTATATTCTCAGGCGAAGGAAAGTGAAGAAAGACTGCAGAGGCAATAACAAATCCACACACTCATAAAGGGGCCTCCGAAGATTAATTCCACTAGTCTCTGTTTAGATCATTATTCCTGCTCCAAACCTTTACTGAAGTCCTTGTGCAGCACTCTGGTGGTTGATGGTCAGCGGGTCCACCCTGCTGCTGCTGCTGCAGGAACACTTACATGCTCACACCACACCGTCCTCCACTCTCAGGTTTAAAAGTAGCGCTGGTTTCCAAAATCCTCTTGGCACCTTATTATAGTGAATCTTACTTTATTGACAGTAAATTTACCATGGGATACAGGAAAGGAACCCAGATTGTAACATGTAATTAGATTTTATATTACGTGGGTATTTTACTTGTTGCTCTCGGGTTAGAATTCGCTTTTCTTTTTTTTTTTTTTTTTTGGGACTGTGGCAGCACGAACTCAAAGTCACACACACGTTTCCTTTGTTCTCTACACAAAGTGATGAAGGACTGTTTTATAAAGTGCTCTCTAAATAAATATGACTTGATGGGACTTGACTTCTCTTGACCAAAATCCCCTGGGAGCTTTAAGCTGGTTAAACGCCCGGGGCTCGTGTTGATGTTCACAATGTCACAACAATACATGTCACAGGTGCCCGGTGCCCACTCGCATTTCGTCAAACTTACACAAGCACATGTTAATATGGTGGAAAGGAAGATTTGCCTGTATTTGCTGATTAAATGTGCTCACATCAACAGGGTCACGGCCTTTTAAGAACCTGCCTCACTTGTCCCGACACGCATAGCTGAGAGTGGACAGTCAGCTGCAACTAAACCGCAGATGTTGCAAGCGAGGAAAAGTGAAAGCTTCATTTGGTGCCAGCAATCCATCTCCAAACAGTTGGGAAAGAAGCCTGTTTACCACTGCAGTGCATTGCCTCCTCTTCTATCAACAATGTGTAAGCGCTGGGAACGGAGGAAACCAAATATGTTAGTTTTAAAAGCAAACATTTTTTCCCGTTTTTGCTTGATATAGGATTTCGACTGCTTTACAGTTCAGGGCTTCCTTTGTCCTATTTTCTGCTTCATACTGTGCCAAATGCCTTCAGTGGTAACAGGTCTGGACTTTAGGCAGGTCGTTTTAGCACCTGGACTCTCGCATGTGGACTCCATGCTTTTGTAATACGAGCAGACTGTGGTAAGCAAGGTCTTCCCTAAAGAAGCCAATGTCTGGATGGCAGCAAGTCATGCTCCTCAACCTGTATTTATCGTATATATAATATGTCCATGATTTCCAAAAAGACCACTGGACAGTTTTCCACATTACCTCAATATGTTTTAGCTCAAGCTTGTGGATGCACCAACAAACTATGTACACTGACAATAGTTCAGATGTTCCTGAGCCCATGCAGTGATTTTCACTACAGAAAACCCCAATCTGTTTTTATTGCAGTGTTGCCCGAGGGCCCAGTGATCAAAATTGGTTTATTTGTGTTTTTATTCTTGCATCTTGCAAACAGAGACTTCTCTGGAATTTCTTAATGTTTTAATGATAATATAAACTATTGATGTAGAAATTCCCAAACTCATCGCAATTTTACATTAACAACATTATTCTCGAGGCATCGAACACACCTTTTTTTTTTTCACAATGATGAATCTCACCCCACTCAGCCTCCCTGAGATTTTCCTTTTATTTCTAATAATGATAAGGAGCTGTTGCCAATAAACTTGATTAGTTGTGGCAGAGTTATTTTTAGGGTTAAGTTTTGTAGCCTTTTGTTGCCGGCATCAAATTGTAAACCATTATGTGTTTTTCACAAAACACATTCACGTTTCACGCTTCTCTGTTTCAACATATCCAACAAATTTCAGAGGATTTGCAAATCGTTGCATTCTATATTATGTTTATTTCTAAAGTGTTGTAAATGTAGTCGCTGTAATTACCATAAAATAATAGTAGTAACAAAACAAAAAACAAAACATCAAAACAGGAAATACTGTTAAAGTCAGTTTTAATGTTGTGTTTTTCGTCATTTTTATACAAACAACAATCTTTTCCCTAAACCTAAGGAAATAATTGTTGTGTCTAAATGTAACACAATGTTAACTTAAGTTTTGTTTTATAACCTTGACAATAAAACTCAAGCATAGGATGAAAAGAATCCATTGTGCCTACTGGCAGGTAGAGTCAGAACCTACTAAGCCATGTGTATGAGCTGATAAGAACAGATAACAGCTTGATGTGTGAAGGAGGTGAAAACAGTGAGACTGAAACAACACAATACTACACAGATACTTTGTAGAGATGAGGAACTGGCTCCATTGTACGAGCCATTGCAAATATATATTGATAAATGCAGCTTTACATTAAAGCTTTTAGACAAAAAAGTAGATGATATCCTGAAAGTGTGGAGACGGTTTCAAAACAAAATTGAGCTAAACAGCGTCTAAATAAAACAAAATTCGAACAGTTTTACGAATGGACGTGAACACATTTCCACATAGAGCTATCAGCATGTAGCTTCTTCCTCAGCTGACTTTCTTCAGGCTGAAACACAGAGGGAGCATCATTTTACCACTTCACACCCTACACATAACACTTTTATTAATGATCTCACCACGAAACTAAAAACCCACCTGTGAGACTCGCTTAGAGGCCACAACAGCAGCTCTCGCCTTCTTTAGCGCTCAAACAAGGTTGGAACTCCATAAAACCTAGAATACGTTAAAACGTCTTGATGCCAAAAGTCACGGGATAATAATGAGAGTCTGTCATCCTGCTGTACTCTGGTCTCTTCAAGTGGAGCAGGTAAATATTTAGCGTGGACTGTGATTGCTGCCAGCCATGGCCTATTCATCTCTGTCGCCGAGCGGTGATGGTGAGCCGTGAACACTACTGTGAGAGCAGGAAACGTGAACATGCTCTGCAGAGAAAGAATAAAAACCTCGCATTGCTTCAGTGCAACTGACTTCATTCCATACATTGTGCAACTTATGAGATATTACCACTGCAATCTGGAGTCGTTTCAATCTATTTTATAACTCCAATAATGTTATTTGTACTTGTTAGTGATACCTTACAAAAGTGCTTGATGGTCTGAGTGTATGTCTCCTGCCACAAAGAAAAGCTTTCTAGAACAGGCTCATGTGCATGGATCTGTTTTCCATTAGGAGCGCACAAGTAGCTCGGTGAACAGCACTGGCACGCATCCAACAAAATGTTTCTGCAGGCCACATTAAAGATGGATCCCTTCAAATATGAGGTCAGCTCCATCGGGTGAAGAATCTGCTATGCAGTCACGGGCACGGGGGGGTAGATGCCCATCTGTGTAAACAAGCGTGAGTGACAGTCCGAAGGGGCACCGTGGGTGCACAACATGCAGGGGAATAAGGCATCGGTGTGTGGTTAACCGCACAGCAGACGGATGTGTCCCGTCCTGTGCAGCCTGCTCCTGTAGGCAGAAGTGAGTCCATGTTTGCCTGTCAGACAGAAGGCCTGCTTACAGGGTCAGAGGGATGCGGCATCAAATCCTCCTTTGTGCTCTCAGGCCTGCGCCGGACACAATGTGGATAATGAGGGAGGAATTTTATGCAGGGTGCAGTGCACACACACAAACACTGATAGAGGAAGCACCTCAGCCCGGCCCTGGGGAGCCCAACCAGCCAGCTGTCTCAGCTCCAGTCTCTCTTCGTCTTTCTTCTTCTTTTCCTTTCGGCTGTTCCCTTTCAGGGGTCACAACTAACTTCATGTCCTCACTCGCTACATCCATAAATCTCCTCTTTGCTCTTCCTCTAGACCTCGTGGCTGGCAGCTCCAACCTCAGCATCCTTCTACCGATATATTCACAGTTTCGCCTCTGAACATGTCCAAACCACCTCAATCTGGCCTCTCTGACTTTATCTCCAACACATCTAACATGAGCTGTACTTACAAGTCAGACTTACACTCTTAGCTACTACACGAACAGAAGGACACGCAAAACGCGTTTCTATTTAACTTTCAAAGTAGAAGCAGCAAGATGTTAATCACTTTTGCAACTCCAGCATTGCGTTGCAGTGTCAGTCTGCTTACTTTCCAACTCCGTTTAAATTTATTGCCATCATTTGAACGAATGTCAGGTGAACAAATGTGTCCTTTGTTCGTAAAGTGCCCAGTGCCTGCAGCAGCCTCTTATTGCTGCAGCTAATCAAAGCGGAGCAATATGGATCTTGACTCACTGCACTACTTGGCACTACAATGTACTATAAAACACACACACGCGCTCTTTTTTCCAGCAAGAAAATCCTACACATCAATTTGATGATTGATCACTTTATTCCACATATACCCTCATAGAGTGAAACTATTTTAGGTTTACTTCTATAAAAAGATCCTCCGGTGATTCCGAAGTGATTGAATATTTAGATCGTTTTCAGTTTGTGTACAGAGCCCAGAAAACGGATACAAACAGTTCCTCCGCAGCTGTTCCTAAGTAAATGAAGAGTATAAAACAAACAGCAACAGTTTTCGTCAGGCCGTGTAAATGTTTGTGTTTGGGAAGTTATGGCTGCAGAATCATCAGGGGCCTCGAGGTGGCACGGCGAAAAATAAACAGCTTAATTTTGCTATTATTTCATCCAGTAATAATAACTTGCTTCCTCTGCTTTTACTTTAAGAAGTAGATGTTTCCTTGGTTTTAAAATATCTTGCTACTCGTCTGAATGACATCATCCGGAGGAGCTTTACAGATCAGGTGATGTCATCCGAAGGAGTTTCAGGTCGATCGAAACATCTTTACCGGCAACCAAATGAGCCAAGCCAAGGATGGAAAAAAAACTCCTCCAGATGATGTCATCAACGTACACAGAGGGCAGAATTACTGTTTCCAGGCCTACGTGCACTCTAACGACACTTTTCCACTCTTGTTTGTGGAAGGAATAAATAAAACGACCCCCTCATTTGTGTTTCATTCAAACGTTGTCAAAACGTTGTGTCTGTGGCCTCGTTTGTCTGTCTGGGATGTGAATAGATGACAAGTCCGCGCCGGTGCTCGTCGTCAGGTCTTTGGCGGGGAGGGGACTTTGTGGACACACTACATGCGCAACAGCTCCAAAGGTTGGACGGTGAGAGTTAAGGACAAGCGGGCAAACAGTGGTTCCGACAGAAGGCAGATCCTAAAGTGGATTCTCGGCCGCAAACACTTGCTTTACGTCCCTGCTAGGAAGGAATGCGTCGCTGTAAAGTTTGCCCTGACTTTGGGAGCGCGTCTCTGGAAGTTTCTGTCTACGCGTGCCACAGCACAGGAGACCAAGACAAACTGGAAAACTTGTGGTAACAGAAAAATGGGGGAAAGAGTCGCTGTTTCGGCCCGCTGATGTCCAACTTTACTTCCGGTTTTAATCCTCAAAGTCGCGTGGAACGTTTCCAAGTCGCGCGGAGGCTGCAGGTGGGCAAGCACGGCAGCTCGGGCGTTACTGTAACGGAAGACGATGTGAAATGCTCCGGACTGGTCCCAGAAACTGGGAGGACATAACTTGAACGCGTGGGGTTTGCAAAAGAAGCTCAGCGCGGCACAATGAGAGCGCTGACGGCGCTGTGCGTCCTCGTCGGGCTGTGGGTCTCGAGCCTGAGCGACTGTCCGGACCTGATCGTTGACAGCTGTCACTGCTCCGCTGAGAGATCCAAGGAGCTGAGCAGGCAGCACATCCGAGTCAAAGTTATGTGCAATGATGTGGACTTGATGGACACCCTGCCATCCAGTTTCTTACCCATCAGAACAGTTTCCCTGTAAGTAGCTTTTTAAAAAAACAAAACAAAACAGTTTTATGCCTGTCAGCACCAAAATGTGTCAGAACTGGACTGTGTTGATTATCATTAATACAGTATGCAGCATGTACACAGAGCTTTTCTAGGGGGTTTTAATGGGTAGAATATTTCTGGAGGGCACTGGAGCTCTGTAAAGGGGCCCTGGAGACCCTTAAATCCCAGTTAAGGGACTCGAACTCCTAGACAAGAGCAGTGAATCTTATATATTGAATCCACAAGGTCAAACAGCTTTGACACAATTTGCCCGTATGTACATAGGATGAAATGGGTTTTCCAAGTCTATCACACATCCAAAACGAACCAGTAAATCAATGGCAATGTGCAAAATGGCAGTTTAGAGGCAATTATCCTACGGAATTCAGCATTAAAGTAGCCTTCACTCATATTTAACTTGCTTCTTTTGGTCATAGTTTGGGCCATTAAACTTCCCTCTGACCTCCCTACTTTAAAATATGTCTTTATGTCTTGCTGAAAAACATAGTCAACCTGCTTTTTCAGGGCTCCTCCATATGACGTTATCTGAATTATTAATGATAAAAAAGCCAGAGAGAAGTTTAAAATCATTAATGTGTATTTACACACTAAACTAAAACTATAGAAAGCAGGCTGAAAATTGGTGACAGCCATAAACCTCCCAGAAAGACACAGATAGGTGACTTCGACATCAAACTCTTCATCAAGAAGCTTAACGTTAGGAATCAAAACGACCTAACTTGTAAAACTTTCATGGTAAAATATGAGATGGAGCTCTTTGTTTATGGAACTTTGTTCTCCACCTTTTTCAAAATTAACACAACAAGTTATATAGTATAAATCAGCTTTTGTTATAATTTAGCCCAGTTAACAATCAACACGATTTGTCAATACAGTTGAAATAAAATACAAAATCTGATGTGAGTTGTAAGTTGAAACAAAGATGTCACCTTCTGACCTTTTTTAAGGACTGAATAATCAATTGAAAAAAAAGAATAAGTAGATTTCTTGGTCATTAAAATCATTATTATTATTTCGACTACTTCAAATCTTAAGAAGAAAACCATAGTGCAGCCGAAGCAATAAGCATGAAGACCCAGCCATTCAAACAGCAGCGCATACTGTATGATAGCAACATATAAATTGCTCTAGAAACAATGACACACAGTAATAGCAAAGAAAACGATTCCTCGTTGTGAGTTTGGGCCCATTATTGCCCCCAAGAAGCCACTTTCGAGAGCCACCGTCCCTGTGTGAGTCAATTTGGAACTTTGCTTGTCTTTTGTTGCTACACTTGTGCATCGATCTTTTGCCTGTCACTTCACTCTTTAGGGGATATTATTTGCATTGTATTCAAAGTTATTCAAATATAGGTTTTGCACTTCGGCGGGGGACTTTGTGAAACCTTCCTTAGTATTAATCTGTGCCTCTCTTGCAGATGAAATAGCACTTCAAACGCTCGAGGGGTTGATAAGTTTCCCCGCACGCCACCCATCCCCTCACTTTTCTGCAGGTGCACAGATTGACTTCTAGATTAATACACTGCTGTCTTCCTGCAAACTCGAGCTGAGCCTTCGCAGTGTAAAAGCAAATGTAAAGGCCTTTGACAAGTTACAGCCAACCAGTCATTCTGAACTGCGAACACAAGCTGATTAATGGTAGCACTTTGCTTAGCGCAATTTATTTGGAGTGCTGTTGGCTTCCGTGTCGGGGGGGGGGGGGGGGGGGGGGGTTGTTTTTTGTTCGTTTTTTAACGGAGAATGCTTAAAGGCTTTGTTTTGTTTTCGGCGTTCATTTCGCTTTGTAGGTTGCAGGGCACTAACAAAGTCAGATTTTTTAAAGTGGTCTACGCAGTTAAGTAATGCCAAAGATTTGCTGTTTTCCTCCGAAACACACAGGAACTGAATGCAGGATGACATCTTTTTCCTCAGTTCACTTGAGGAATTTGAGATGTTGTGCATGCTGCGTTATTATTAGATCTGTATAAATGTGTACATTCATCAGTCAATCCAGTTCCTAGGTGAACTAAGTCCTACAGCCAAGCTCTAGCTGGCCAGGAAGCAGTTTTCCTGCATTAGGAAATGTGACCTTTGTCAGGCTGAAGTGGCCTCCCTGCTCCCTCTTTTGTTTAGATGTTCTGTACAAATAAACAGATATATGAAGGGAAGTATGAACATGCTGATGTCCTCCTGCCGACTGCCCAAGAAATCTCCCGAATGTGCTATCATCATTTTCTCCTGATCTCACCTCCTGTGAAGACAATGCTGCTCCTTGTAGAGCCATTTCCTCAATAACAACTCAAGTGCTGGGTGTCACGTTGGTGCATCCTACCCCGGATTCAAATGCCACCTCTAATTAAAGGCGCATTTTGGGCTTCTGTGCTTTTTTTGCCTTTTATTATTGTATCCATAAATGTTTATGAGGAACAAACCCAGTATTAATGCTGCATCTTGCAAAAAATGCCAAAGGAAAAACAACTTCATAAGCAAGAGAATGCTATTAGATGAAAATAAATCCAACCGTGGTTTGGTGCAGCTTCCTTAGCTGACAGCTCTGAGTGGTTTCCTGTCTTCCGGGGTGGGGTGAGGGGGGGGGTCAGATGGGAATTCAGGAGTTTGGAGTTTGGCCTGACAGCTCTGTTGACCTTGGGACCTATCTGCTGTAATCGGTTCATTGTGCTCGAGCAGCAGAGGAGCCCTCTCTCTCTGCAGAGAGCAGCAGCTGAGATTATAGCTGGCACCTGTCTCAGGCAGTGCTCCAGCAGGTGGAGGGACTGCTTGTCCAACGCGAGGCAAGGGGAGAGAGTACAGATGTGGGGGACGGAGAAGGAGGACTAGGGAGAGTGACAGAGAGGATGCTGGGAAAGTAAGGATGGGATGGTTGTTTGGTGAAATGTCAGCTGAGAACTGAGGCTGAGGCTGATTGAGATGATGCGTCTGCCACAGACTGATTGTTTGGATGTGGAGGTTGTTGCGCAGACACAGCTGATTGTAACTGAGCCTCTGAGTCGCTTCACTGCTGGAAACCGCTTGCAATAAGTTGCACACTGTGCACTTACATAAGTGGAAAGTTCTAAAGTTTGTCAGACAACTGCTTCTGTTCACCTCTTGCTGAGCTGCTGTGTTGAAATCAGACCTGGGTCACATAATATTTGCATAATTGTCTCCCTAGTTATTCTTACCTGCGTTGTGTAATGTTATGCATAGAGTTAAAAATGTATTTTGTGTAAATTTTGTAGAAGATTTTAGAAGCACGATCCAGTGTGTCAGTCAAAATCCAGTGAGTGTGAGAAAAACAGTAAGAACCAGTTTAAATTCTGATTATGATTCTATTAGTCGACATCATACAGTTGCCATTTCATTATTTTTGCCCTTAAGATGGGCAGCTTAAATGTTTGCTGTTGAATTTGAATTTAGAATTGGAATTAACACAAAACAGAAGATTAAGATAGTTGGTCCGAACCCTGCAGCTATTCCTAAAGAACCTGATAGTATTGTTAAAGTGACTGTAATCAATATGTTTATTTTAACAATAAGCCACATCTGACCGCTATTTAACTACTTTCAGTAAAAAAGTTCTGAAAACTGTAGCAACTAAATATTTTATTTTCTAAATATGTAATTCAGGAGTTGGTGGAGGCTAAAAGTGGAGCTAAAAAGAGTAATATGGGACTTAAAGGGAGACGAAACACTAAATGAATGCTGATGTTGTTTTAACTTTGCCATATCTCCTTAAAAGGTATTATGTCAGCGTAGGAGTGTGTCCTCTCAGTCCCATGTGAGGACTGCAAATTTAATTTTCCATTCCTTGATAACAGGAAGTTCGCTTTATGTCAATCTGTAACTGTTGGTACCATAACTGCAGCTGTTACTGTGGACTTTAGCAGTTTCACAAATGCATAAATCAACCAAATGCATTTGATGATGAAAACTGAAACATATTTAGTCCAAGGACACATTTGTCTACATTTCAGTTATTTAAATGAAAATGTAATTAACAGAAAGTCAAAAAGTCATTTTTGTTTTTAAATTGTGAAAGATGCAGCTTGTTGGTCGAGTTTATTACAAGAAATGAAGTGTACACAGTCGCAAATGGATGTTTTTTTTTTCACTTTCAATGCTGCAGGAGACACACAGTTTTTGTAATTTATTGTACTTTCAGCTTCTTCTCCTGGTTTTGTTTATGTTCACTGAGGAAAATATGCTCGACTCCTCCAAAGCCAGTCCAGCAGTCTCCCCCTGTGACGGAGAGAAAACAAGGGGCATTAGGTTGAGGCCGGAGCCAAATCTGGAGGTGTCTGGCATAAAGTAGCCTGTTGTGTAGGCCCTCATTGTCATCATCGTCTTTTCAGAATCAGACAGGAGGGGCTGGCTGTGGTGTCTAGAGGGAAGTGATGCGGTCGAGGCTGTAGCTGGATCCAAACCACTACAAGAACATGTCAGTCATTGTTCCAGTGCAGAGAAAGACCCAGGAGACACCACAGGATGTGTGGCTGTGAGATAGCTGGTGGGATTTAAATACCGTGCAGCTACACTGTGGGTTGACAGTCTGTGGTATGTGTGATCGAATGAATCAGAGGTTTTATACTGATCGTTGTGGATCCCTATGAACAAATATGGCATCACAAGGCACAATTCATTTTCTGGTCTCTTTTTCAGAAACACTTTTCTGCATTCTTATTATTTTTGTATTGCTAAAAATATTATGCCGTTCACCCCCCCCCCCCCCACCCCCCCACACCGCCTCCTTATTCACTCCCACCCTCTCTGTTATTTTCCCTTGCTGATTTTTCTTGGGGGATTTTTTTTTTTTTTTATTTCTCGTCTGCCGAGGCGCTGTTTGTGCTCTACCCTCTTCAGAGTTCTGAGTACATCTCCATGAATATTTCATTCCCATATACACACACACACACACACACACACACAGTCTGTCCATATTCTCCTGTGCATTACCTAGCTGCCAAATCCTGCGAGTGCACACAGCATCAGGGTGTTCATAGTGTAAAATGCCTTAAATCACATGTCCCACACGTACAGTAAATAAAGAAGTGGCTGTTAATCTGTAGGGACATGACCAAAATGACCCTGATAAAATATGTTGTAACATCTTGAGCTGCAGGGAGTCATGCCAATCTCTTTTTCTCTCTCTCTGACTCTTTGTTGGCTTCTCTTATGCTTATCTCCACTGATATGGAAGATTTTAAAAAAGGGGGTGGGGGAAAAAAAAGCAAAAGGTTCATCTTTAGATGAGAGCACTCTCCCAATATCAGTCATCTCAGCCCCAGAGGGTGTAATACATTTAGATCTCTGGCACTTTCCCCTCAGCAACAGCTAAAGCCACGATTGTTCACCCTTGTGTTATCTGCATGTTAACATCTCTCTTTTACAAGAAGACATTGATTAATCTCTTGACCAACCATGAGTTAGCTTTTAGTGGAGCTTTCTTCCAAGTCTCTTACTGGAGTAAATGTCCAGGTTCAGCAGTCTTCAGATTTGCTGTCTGAAAATTTCAGTAACCAGCGCTGGTGTGTCACGCTTTAAGGAAACAGCTGCTCGCTTTGCTTTAGACAATAACGATTCACTGATGAGAGTTCATGACCGCTGGGCGGAGAAAGGACTCTAAATTGTGATAACGCCTCGGATCAACCAAGAATGTGTCGAAACCCAGACTTACGAGTTAAATTATTAGGTAAAGACAAATACAGAGTGTCTGCCAAGCGTCCTGCTCTCCTCTGCTGTCTCTGTCTCCTCCCCACATCACTGAGTAAATACTAAAGTTGCTTAAAGGGTCATAAATTTAGGAGCAGAGAAGGCCAACTTAAAAACATGTTGTCTTTTCCCTTTTTTTTTTTTTTTTTTTTTTTTTTGGGGGGACTCATTTTTAAACACGGTGATTAAAACCCTGATGTGCGCTGCTTCTGTTCCCAGAGGGGAGTATATTAGCTTTCCTGCCGGTCTCACAGGGGCCATGGCAGGTCTTTATCAGTGCTCTGTGTGTGTGTGTGTGCGCTCACATAGCTGTCAGCATATGCAAGGAGTCATGTTGTGTCTATATGGGGAAGCCTTGACGGTCTGTCAGCTTGTATATCTGTCAGTGAAAGTCGTGGTGATTGATGTTACGTGTGTTGTCTCACATGACGGTGAGCTGAATACTTGAAAATCACTCAGACTTCCAGCCAAATACGGATTTAGGATAATGGTTTTCACAAAGACCCTTCCAGAAATATTCATCCTGTGCATTACCGTATGAAAGAAATGAAACTGTTGTACTTGTTGCTACAAAGGTTGATGAAAAGGTTTCACAGAGGTGTTGTTTCAAGCGTATGATCATTTGGAGGACGTCCGAACTGTTGAGCCACATGTGAAGAAATGTTTTTGTTATTTGGTCCATCGTAGGCTACTGGAAGTCATTAAACGTATAAATAGAGGTGGTGAATAAGTACTTAAGTACAATTGCGTGATACTTCACTAGGGTATTTCCATTTGGCTACTTTTATTCCACTGCCTATAAGAGGAAAATAGTGTACTTTTTACTCTACTACATTTATTCACAGCCTTAGTTACCAGTTACTTTTTGTGCATGTAGAATATTTATCAAAATCCAATTAACAAATAAATCTTGATTTATTATTATGAATTAACCCCGGTCAGTGTTCCGCACCAAGTTGCGAGGTAACTTTTGCCCTTTTTGTTTCACCATAATTTGAATTTGTTGAATAAATCTGGACTAGACTTTTAGATTCATGTCATCAACAGCATGAGTAAAAAATAATAATAAGTAAAGTAAGTAAATAATAATATTTAAAGCACGTGCAGCTGCTGCAAATGTCTTTTTTAAATCAGGAATTAAAGTTATTTTTCTCATTCAATTTCTCAAGGCGAATACAAACTTTTAGACTAATTTCGTTTAGATTATTTTACTATAGCTTTATTTTTACACACTATTTGACCAGTTTTGTTTCTTCTGATGATAAACGAACATTTGTACCAACTCAATCTGTACTTCTATTTTATTAGGTTTGGGCTTATGTTTGCATCCAGTGAATTGCCATTTGAATGTAAGTGGATGCATACTTAACTCTAAACCTAGGGCTGTGCAGAAAATTATGAGAATGGCTTCCAATGATTATAAAAACTATATAATTGATGCTCTTGTTTTGTGTTGTTATTAAATCAGTGCATCCAGTGCTCAAGCCCTCACCCAGCTGGGCTGTGAAAGTGTTACGTTCAGCCAAATATTCGACACTACAAGATGGTGCAGCTCCTTCTCTTGCTGTGTTTCCAACAGTCAAACAGGGTGAGAGGTCAGGGTGTCAGGCAAAAATTGTCAGAGGTAACTTGTAATTTAAAGTTAGTTCAGCGAAATATGTATCTACCGGCAAACCGTCTTTATTTCCTCTAGAATCTTTTCCAGTGTGTGGGATCTAACACTAACTGAAACTGTAGCACAGCGAGTGACTGAAATAGGTTCCTTTTAAAAATGTAATTAACACAAAGTGCTCAAAGTTGAGTGGATATGCAAATATTCCTTTGCTCCGCTTCGGTAAAAATGTTTGTAAAAAACTAATAGCAGATAAAATCTCTGCAACTGGTGGATCAGAAAGATCCTGCACGGTCTCACTTATGCTCTAATATTTCTATTTTTACTTGAAACGTTTCCATTTTTGTTGAATTGTAATGATATAAAGTTCAGGAAAATCAATTTTTTCAACAGTATTTCAATAAATGCAAGATGTATCTGAGCTCCATAAGTAAAAATGTCAACAAATCGTGATCACTGTTTTGAAAATATTAATAAAAAGATTTCCGCTGTAATCAAGCCCCCCTAACTTGCACACTCACTACAAGCCACTCACAACATTGCAGCTACAACATCCAGAATTTATTCATATGTGTTTATGATTGAATATTTCGGCTCAGATGAGTACTATCACACAGGTGTAGCCTTCTAACGTTGCACACTTGCAGCATTTACCGACCAAACTAGTAAGTTTAAAAAAAAAAAGATTTTTAACCATCGAATTCTTGGACCTGACTGTCTGAACATGCAAACTCTATACAGAAAGGCTGCAGCTTGGCAGGTAGATTTGAACTGGGGATCTTTTAGCTGTGAGGCGGCCGCACTGACCCCCCCCCCCACTCCACAATGGCCTGGTTAAAGGACTGTTTATAATGACAAAGTTAAAAGCACCCATAAAAAATGTCAGCATGTTGAAACAAGCTAAAGGAAATTCGATCTCAGCCCTTGAAGATTTTCTTTCAGATCATATGGAAATGCATGTTGTGTGACACTGAATTAAACTTTTTCCTCACAGTGTAGAGTCTGTTATTAAGGGTGATTATCAGCTAGAGACCATGTGAGGCTCTGTTAATACGTGCATCTGTAGGTAACCCCTGAAGCAGCGTCTGTTTCCCATCCAAGGTCAACAGTACTAGATATGAAATATGTTATTTTGGTTAGCTGTCTCTAGTAACTCGATCTTCTAAAATAACAGATGGTCTGACTGTTTGACGAGAAGTGGCTAGAAACCTTGAGGCCAGCAGATCCAAATGTTTGTAATAGTTCACATTGTGATCTTTACTCCACGTGTGTGTATGTGTGTGTGTGTGTTTGTGTGTTGGATGGTGTCCATCAAAGCTATTTTTATTTCTGTTTTCCTGTAATAATACGGTTGGATCTCCGTGGTGCATTGCAGCCGGGCTAGTTTCTTAGAGCGGTCACTTTTTAGCTGGACCTCACAGATACATCCCAGCTGTGGCGTGGAGACAAAATGAACGCCAGAGCTCCTGTGTTTAGGGAAGAATAGAGGACATGGGTCTCACTCAGTCGTGGTGTTTACTATCGAATAAAGAAATCCTCACATTTGAGAAGCTGGAATCAATACTTGCTTGACAGTTTGACTTGAAAAAATGTTTTTGTTTTTTTTCTCTCTAACATTTTAATTACATTTAAAAGTTAGATTCTGGTTTAGTAAAAATATGTGATGGTATAGTTCAAGTACCAAGGTATAAAGGTTGATTAATACAACACAAGAATGACTTTCGGTTTAGAGCTCAGAAAATTCCGAATTCCAGACCAAATAAAACAAGACAAAATAAAAATAAAAAACCATATGGGGGAATTGTGAAAGTGCAGCACTTATTTGATACACACATCTGGCTGTGGTTGGTGCTGGAACACAGTAAGTGATGACATAGATCATTTGCTGCATCCTACAGAGACCATCCTGAATCTGCGCACTCCTCCCTTATTGAAAGCAGCTAAGCCACAGAGACCATAATTGATAATGTAAATAGAGAGTTGGATAGTGGCTCCAGAAGCTCGTCATGCTGTTTACACAATGTTCAATTCTGTTTTCCTGTGATTTTCCTGGACGTTATGCAGAGGCCTTAAATGGGCAGGCGGGGGTCAGCGAGCAGATGCACACATACGTCCAGCATTGCCCAGTACAGGACACGCTTGAGTTTGCACAAACAGTAGCTGCCTGTCCCCGAGTGGGACGTCCATCTGCAGCGGGAGGTGCAGCAGCCTGGGGAACAGAAGGGAGACGTGGGACAAAACACAGTGACAGCATCGGCATCCCGTGATCTCAGTGCAGACTACCTTGACTTCATTGCTTTATCCTTGTCTGGCTTTTAAAAGAGCGGCTGCAGTTTTTCTATACGTGAAGTGTTTGGGTTTAGAGTAAGACCTTGGGTGTGTGTGTGTGTGGGGGGGGGGAGTAAATCAACTATCATCTAAAACTAAAGGCTTTGGTTATTTTTCAATAAATCTATGTGAATTATTGCAAAATTGACCTGTTCGGCCTTCCAAGTGCAGTTCCTCACCACGTCCAGCTGACTCCACGCTGGTTTATATCCGCTGCAATATTTCTTCCTGCTTTCAGAGAGCTTTGTCTCAAGATGAATGCAAGTTGACAGAACCCCAGCAGAATATTGATGTCTAGATCAACAACAATAAAAATCCATATGAGTTTTTGCTTACTCACTTTGCCTCCCTAAATGGTTCCCTGTAAATCAACAGTTCTACACAGGGATTTGTGGAAAAATTGTTTTTTTTTTTTTCCACAATGACTTTTACATGATCATATTTTCTGTCCAAGGTAGTTTTTTCGGCATTTTAACTACAATTCCTAGTGCTAACCATCTCTACATGCAAAACATTGTGTGAATGCTGACTTTTTTGCCTTGGTCATGTTGGTTCATCCTCAGTCTTTTAGGGTTAGTTAGTAAGTTTTAGCCGGTCAGGTACACGTGTATTATCTAATGCAAGCCAATATAGCAGCTCTGCTAAGAATTCTACTTTGAAAATGTTATAATTTGTGTTATAATAATGCAGTGTGTCATAGTAGCTGTGTGAATTCGAGGCTGCATCCTTCAAAGGATGTGGTCTATGTGGTCGTCATGTTGCCTAAACCTTGTAGAGTGCGAAGGCTAAACCGAAATGACATTGGTCTGGTTTAAAAAAACATGACCTTATGTTGTTTCGTTCGCCACCACCACCGCCAATCAACTTCTTGTTGCGTATAAGGTAGCACCGATTTGAAACGAGTGATGTTCTTAGAGTGAGTGCGAGTAAAGTGCAGACTCTATACTGCTGGCTTAGCTGTTACACAGTGCTACAACTAAGCCACGTCTTAGTCACCACCACCTCAGTGGCAATGAGGTGGTGGCAAATTCCTTTATGAAATCAGAGCGAGTGCAAATGTTGTGTGAGGGAATGCAAAAGTGAACATGTTTGA
The DNA here is from genome assembly GCF_033026475.1 of Channa argus. Classification (NCBI taxonomy): domain Eukaryota; kingdom Metazoa; phylum Chordata; class Actinopteri; order Anabantiformes; family Channidae; genus Channa; species Channa argus. The sequence continues at coordinate 50,420,514 of NC_090197.1, forward strand.
TTTAGAAAATAATTTTGACTTTCTCAGAAGTTTGCTATTGGGGCAGAAGTAAACACAGACTTGGATGTTGACATGAATTTGCTGACACAAGTTTATGTCCATCCTGGCCTTTCACTGAGAGGGGACTTCCTGTCTTCACTTCTGCTTTTCCTGCCAAGACAACTGTTATCACTCTGGTACTGATAGGTACTTTCCCCAGAGAATATGCATGAGCAAGATGGTTCAATGAAGTAACAGAACATATATTGACAATGTGAAATGTACATTTTGCTCAATATGCTCCAGAGTATTTTGGTCTTGTTAGTTTTGTCCAACAAAAAATACCCAGTGAGTTATTCGCACATTCCTGTGGCCAAATGTTTTGTTCCTTCTGTGAGTTTATACCACATTTTCATGACCCTTTGTGCAGCGTGTGAGTTGACACGGTGAATTTTCCCTGTACACACTTCTGCTCTGTTCCCCTTGCAATCGGGCCAGCGGCTTCAGCACAAAGCACTGTGGGATCCCACGGCTAAATTCACGGGTTTTAAAATCGAGTATACTTCTCCTGTGACGGAGACTTTAGTAACACATCCAACTTCAACCCTCTTTAATCCTGGTCACTCACTTTCAGAACCTCCCTCATGACATTGTGATGGGGGGCGGTTTTTGTGTGTGCGTGTGAGTCTGTGCATGTGGTTATACACTGATAGGAAACATATAAAACTCATGCAAAGGGGCAGAGGACATGAGCCCTTGTACATTCACAGCATCACAGAGACGGAGCAGCTCTGCTACAGATGGTTTAGGAGTTGGTTAGTGATCTATATTTTAGCAGATGTGAAATCCAGAAACTGTCCAAGGTGCGTTTAAAGGCGTATGTTAATCTAAGCACACTAGTTAACAATGACAATTTAGTTCTTATAAAAACTTGTCTTTCCAGTTCCTTCAGCGTTCACATTTACATCACTCCTGAATTAACTTCCCATTGACGTTTGCAATTCAATTAGAATGTGAGACAGCTTTGATGATCCGTCTTATAAACGATACATATTTAGTATTTGATTTATATTCTTATATTCCTATATATTCGTATATAGGTGGGGGCACCTATTTGAGAGAGTTGGTGTAGAGGAATTCCTAAACTCTGAAAAACAGAAGTATTAATAGTTTATTAGAATTGGTGTATATTTATAGTAAATTGATCTCGCAGCGAAATTTAATCAGAATGTATTTAGATTAAGTGCACATTTCAGTTGGTTTCAAATATGAATCTCCACTATTTAAAGTGATAATATGTACTTTGAAATATTATGCAAAGGCCAATGTTTTTTTTTTTTTTTTTTTTTTGTCTTGTCCTTTCGGCTTATCTCGTGGGTTCAGGGTCGCCAGCGACAGCGGATCATTGTCCGCATGTTGATTTGGCACAGTTTTTACGCCGGATGCCCTTCCTGACGCAACCCTCCCCAATTTCTACCGGGCTTGGACCGACACTGCATCGCTGGGGAGGGGGAATGGGCTGTTAGGGGTTCAGTGTCTTGCCCAGGGACACTTCGACATATAGCCGGGGCCGGGGATCGAACCACTCACCCTGCGGTCCGTGGACGATGGTAAACGGAACAATTAGAGCTTTACGAGAATGTACTTAGCCACAGTGAGCTAAATGCTAACGTCAGCATCGCCACAATGAACATATTGGTGTTTACAGTCTTAGTTTAGCCTGTTGTATGCTAACTTTTGAATTAAACATTACCTCAAACACCACTCTCCCACATGCTCTGGAGAAGAGTTGGAGGAGCTGATGCCCATTTTTTTTTTTTTTTTTTTAAAAAGTCTTATTTCCTCTTTAAACGTCAGCACTTGTTTCGGCCTGTGTTTTCCCTCCCAGTAAACATCCACGCGTCCCCTGATGCTCTGCTTCTGTTTGTCGCAGCTGAGCCATATCTCTGACGCTCACACTCAGCCCTCATCATTGGGTAGATGAAGGAGAAGCATCAGTGAGGAGAAAGGACAGAAAACGAGCATGTTAAAACGGCACAGTATGAACGGCGAGATAAAAAAGGAAATGATAAAAGCTGGTTCCACAGTTTATAGGACAATCCTAATTGGGTAAAAGTGTTCCCCCTCCTCCTGCTCGCTGCTGTAGGTCTTCTCCATCTTCTTCTCATAGTAGTCGTGGATTATTCCATCCAGCCAGTTTGGGAACCTTCTCAGTGTTTCCCCCAGAACCTTTTTCAGGCCCCGTGGTGAGAGGTTTTTGTGTACACACAAAACGATTTGGGGTATTAATTTCTCATTCAGCACGTTTGGGTGGTGAATTCTAGGGTCAAGTAAAACAAAGTGAATATTAATAAGATGTATTTATTGCACACCAAGAATTTGTTCTGTATATCTCAGTGGGGGCCTCTGGAATGTTCCTCTTCTAACAGGCTGTTTATGCTGATGGCATATACAATAGAATATTTCTGCCAGTTATGAAAGACAGTGTTTAATCATGCTATTGTCAGTATATTATAATAAAAATAATTTGAACACTTTTATGTTTAAAACCTTGTTTTAAGTTTATGATGGCAACCAACTGATATATCGGATTCAAACTTCGCTAATTTTCAATTTGCTTTCTGCGGCCTTGTTCAGGGTGTAAAAATACATAAATGCTTTTAATCTTCCCTCTGACTTATATATAAGTTATATAATATATTTTCTCTGCTTCAAGCTGAAAAACTCCTCCAGATGACATCACCCTGAGGAGTTTTTTATTATTAGGAGTTCAGATGATGTCATCTGAGGAAGCTCTGTAAAAAGCATGTGGCTAACAACTAGACAACATAATCTGATCTGATGGTTCCTCCTAGCAATGTCATCTGGAGGCATTTTTCAGCCAGACGTAGAGAGATATTTGAATATAGTGAAGTCAAAGGTGAGTTTATTAACAACACAAGAACAAGAAACCCGTTCAAAATCAGTGAAGGCATCCTTTAAACATCCCATCAATAAAGGTTATATTAACAAATGTGTGGACTTGGTTTAACAGCACATATTCATATTGTCAGACCTAATGTCACTGCTCTGGATTGTAAACGTTCCATATATCCAGTTTCAGTTTGTGTCCGTGCACACACTTGAGCAAAGAGGCCACGGAGGAGAAATGTGCACTTCAGTTGTGTTCATACAAGGTCCTTCCTGCGAGGTTGTGTTGAGTGTTGCCCATGTTTGTATGTGTTTTAGAAAGTAACCACTGTGTAACAATCAGGAAAGATCGTTCGATCTGTCTGATTTACGGATTTGTTCTGGCTCCCTCTCTTCATTCACTCACTATGTCACCCTACCACTGTTCTCGCTCTCACAGAGCTGGGGAGGAGGGGACAATTAAATAGTGCGTTTAAGGACAGCAACAGACAAATCATACAGCCTAGTAAGTCAACAATGTCTGTCTCTTTGCAACAGCTGGTTCTCATTCTTCAATTAGAAAAAGGAGTGGAGTGGGTGTAAGACAGGCAGTGGACGTAGGATGAAAAGAACCCGACTGGTCGTGAACGTAACCTAACATCACTACATCTAAAAATATTCTTTTACCTGTTGTGTTAGCATGGCGGGGGGGGGGGGGTCTCATTGGCATTGGTCTTTTGGGTTTTCCTCTACCACTTCAACCATCTCATCCGTCAGAACTGGGGGATCTTTACAACCCCTCAAATTCTTCAAAGTCTGGAATCTTCTTTTGCCATTCGGGGGTGTAGTTTATCCAGTTCTTTCACATATCCTGCCTGCTTGGTGTTTGCTTCTACAGTAGCTGGTGCAGCTGTGTGCATATCTCTTCCTGTGCCATATCGGCCATTTTCTCCTTTTGTTGGGCCTCTCGCTAACTGTGCAGGCCACTTTAGGGACCTGAATTGTTATGTTGGAAAGTGTAGTAGAGTTAGCATTCAATATTCCCCTTAACTAACTTTTTTTCCCCGTAAGTTCAGTGATAAGCAGTGGATCATTGGTCCACATGTGGATTTGGCCCTTTTTTCTTTACATCGGATGCCCTTCCTGATGCAACCCTCCCAATTTTGCCGGGCTGGGTATGGGTATTATTTAGGCACAGACCTGTTAACAACCAAGAGGTATCACAGTTTTCAAGCTGCATGAAATCTGCATACGCACAACAAACACACAAACGAAACAAAAAAAGGCAACGTTATTTGAGACCCAACGAGAGCTCATATGGTTAGCTAACTGCATTAGCATTCAGAAACATAGCAGATCAGAGGAAAAAGAGCCCGCAGATGGTAATAAAGGATGAAGAAACTTGTATAAGAAGATACTCAACTACTATAATGTGTATATAGTCACCGATCAATACCAATCAGTTTTTTTTTTTGTTAGAAATTGGAAAACACCTGCAAAAATTTCCAACTGGAAACGGAAATTTAACACAACCTCCTGTGCTGAGCAAATCATTATTTTATATGAATTTCGCCAATTAACATCTTTTAAACCACAGAGCTCTAATTTATATAAATGTTTTTGTTCAATGCTGCAAAAAATCAAAACACTGCTAGGATGGAGGAAAAGACATGATTTCCCTTAACAGAGGCCTAAACTAAAGAAGTTACGCAGCAAGCTCTCGTGCACATACTGCAGCCAGACTTTGTGCTTAAGCTGCGTAGATCACACACAGAGCATAGTAAATTATAACGGGAGGAAGAAAGGAAAATAAAAAAAAACTCCCTGTGTGGAAAACCCTGCCCACCACTACTTTTCTTGCCAGAAAAATACATGTCTTGGAAATAATATGCAGTACTTTCTATTTCACCAGCACAGGTACATTTGAAACCAAAAAAGAAAAAGAAAAACAAAATTGTGACAGGATCTTTAGAAAACAAAATCAAAACAGAGGCTTTGAATGGCCCTAGAAACTTAATGAATCACTTTACAGATGTCTGTGGTGCATTTCATTGATTTGTTTGCTGTTGTAATGTGAGCTATGGATGATTGAGTTGTGCTGAACCAGCATTTCTTTAAGCTTCTATTTGGCTGATATTTTGACACGGAGGAGTGGGAGGACTGGGGGTGGGGGGTGGGGGGGGGGGTGGGGGGGGGGTGGGGGGGGCAGGCTTGGATCATTACCCGTCTTCACCGCAGACGGCCATAAACAAGACAGAAACGTGGCCGGGATGAGTAATTTACAGCTGCAATCTCATCAGACATAAATCCTTATCTCTTGCCAACACATTGACAGTCAGAGGATAAACAATTTATCAGCCATTTCAATAAGTAATTTCCTGCAGCTCTATTTTTGTGATATTTACAAATGTACCTCCACCGCTTTACTTGTTCTGTATTCACACCTCGTTTTCTCTTTCATATCTTTTGCCCCTAAACAGAAACTTGAGTAATAACAAGATCTCCTTGCTGAGGAATGGCTCCTTCTCCAGCTTGGCTGCCCTGGAAAAACTGTGAGTACTTAAATCAAGCTATCATTTTTGTTTTATCCTCCCCCCGGGTCCTAATAGTTGTCATCACAGAGGTGCTTTCGCTCTATAGCATGAAAAAAGGCAAAAGTGGGAGAGCAAGTGGGGATTAGGAGACCCTTGTTAGGAGACTCGCTAGTGGTTTTCACCTTTCAACCCCTGTGTGCTCGACCTCAATTACCTCAGTAAATGTCTTAAAAGGGATAATATATTGCATCATATAAAGGCCTAATGCAGAGCCAGATCAGGGAGGTTTGACAGTCTGACTCACTGCCCCTGAGTCCATGTAGATGAATCTCACATCATATGCAATGGCCCAGGGGGCAGTACGCATGCAGCCTGATGATGTGTTCTGTGATGCCTGCTCTAGCTCTTTCCACCTGCCCCCTGAAGTCAGCTATTGATTGCTTTCACCTTCATCCAGCCCAGTGATCACTTCTTTTTCTATTCGATGGTGACACTGACATTGGCTGACGATGAGGAAATCAGACAGGGGGGCTGAAATCACGCAGAGGTCGGCCTGATAACTCTCTCCTCTTTTAGTCAGCCACCCTGCGATGCATGCGGGCCCACTCCCGACTACACATGTGAAGCTCAGACGCACACACACACACGCCAGTGGACAAGCAAGTGGCTGCTTTGAATGTGGATTGGGCCCCTGCCTCTCAGACTGCGTGACAGTTACATTCATATTGGAATAATGTCAGCTGAATAATTTTCCACGTCTTCCACTCCTTTTCGGGTGACTGTGTCGCCGGTTGATCTACAGGATGATGTCACCTGTCTCCCCGGGGCCTTATTAGTGGCATTAAACCTCTCTGCCCTGAGCCTTCCGGCGGTGTCGGAGTGGTGGAGAGATGATTGCGAGGCTTTTAGGGACACACAGCCAAAGGTTTGTTGTGACTGACCCCTCGGTGCAGCAGTTTGCGTGCCCTATCTCTTCCTTCACCTCATTCTCTGGGTACAGCCTGTCCATCTCTCTTGCCCCCATGCAGCATTTGGCAGAGACATGTCTGTCACTAGCAGTTGATGCCAAGCCAGATAACCCTAGTGAGTTGAAAGTGGCAGCCAGCTGTTCCCTCGTCTGGCGAAGCGGACCGACTGCCCGCCTGCACGGCTGGCTGATTGACTGCATCTGAGGGTTGTGGTGATTTGGCAGCTGATTGACAAGCTTAATAACGCGTGTGTGTGTGTGTGTGTTTGCACTGCTCTCGCAGCAGCTGTGGACTCATACTTGAACATTTTTATGTTTTTTTTACTGCTGGTGGGATCTAGCCATGATGATAATTTTTCTTCTCCTAGCCTGGAGATGTGTTTCTGCCTCCTAGACAATAGAGTCGAGTCGGATTTTCTGTTCCAGCTGAGAAACCTGATAGATGGATGAGCAGACGGGATTATCATCTATTGATTCCATTTTGCTTTGAGACTTCGTAGTTTCAGTAGCCACTTTGGTGCGTTGAACTAAATGCTGCTGTGAGCACACAGACATGTTAACAGTGACACTGCCAGCGTGTTGATCTTTACTATATTTACCATTTTAGTTAAGCCAGTTAAAGCTACAGTATTCAGCTTAAGACTGTTCCATACTCCTCACTGGTTTGATACAATACTCTTTAAGCAAAGGTTCTTCAAAACTCCCTTCACCATGGATCCAGTTGGGTCAGAAGGTTGAAGATGCTACATTCACAAAACAGAACCTTCAGAGTAACGTGGCAGCACAGCATCTGTCAGAAGCACATGAAACAATCTGTGCTTGCATGACCCATTTTGCTATGCAAGTACAGCTGGAAGTTCATGTCTACATGGTTTGACCCGAAACTGACTCACTGCCCTTCTACACTCCATCAGGCTCTGCCTACTGCTGCATGTAGTCATTATTATTAAAATTACAATAAATGGCAATGCCCCAAAACTTAGTCAAAAAGGGAAATTCTGACTGGTTAGAAGTGGGAGGCTTGTTTTTTGAAAAAGAAATATCTCTGCACTGCTACCAGTGGTTTTCAATAAGTGTGGGTTACAGGAGGCTTCAGCAGTACCTCTGCACAATAAGATCCTATTTCTAATAATTAAAAAATTATAAGAAAAATGTAATAAGAAAAAAAGAGCTCATAACATAGTGTATAGCTCTGAAATCCATAACCAAAAGCACAAAAGTTATACAACCTTATAAAGACAAAGTCACATGATCAGTAAACTCACGTGTTATCTTTGACTATACCTGTTATTTAAGGGCCAATTGCCAGCCATGGTTAATTATAATCAATAATGTTTACCACATAACAAACTTAGCATTATGCATACCCACTCCTAAAGGTATAAAGGTATTTTTACATTTAATATAATATTTACTATTAACTTTATAAAAATTGGGGCTCGCCAACATGGCCCCACATTTTTTTTCCCACTTTTCAAAAATGTTTTTTTTTAATGTAATGTAGATGTCTAGTGACTAGGATCATATAAACGAACAGCATCAGAAACAAGGCTGTTGTCCTTTTACACCTGCTTATGAAATCTTTGTAAATAGTTTTGTAATTTAGTCTTAATACGAGCACATTTTCTACATGAAAGAAGTGCCGAACCAAAGTTGGTTAGTTAGTACTGGGGTAGAAACTTTTCCAAAACACAGGTGATCTATATTCTATGCTCTCCCTGAACACTTCTAAACCAAACTTGACTGGCAAAGCTCATGTGCATGCGTCTCCAAGGAAACAAAGAAAGCTTACAATACACCAGAGAACTGCTGGCGCTGCCGTTGGAGTGACGTCAGAGAAAGCCGAGATCTCAAATTTGTAGATTTAGGCATTTTCCACATCATTCCGAAATGAAGAATTGACTTAATTATAAAGATATTCTTACTTCTAATCCGTAGTATTGTTCAATTTCTGAAATCCATAACCAAAAAAAAAAAAGCATTTCCTACAATGAATACAGTCCCTTATTTTTGTTAGTCCCTTGCATCCTGGTGAACCCCTGCCTCGTTTAAATACTATTGTACCCATTTTGTAATGCAAACTTGATTCAAAAGATATTGTACAGCTGTTGTCCTATTTCCCTTCACTGCATAACCTTTGCATCAAGGGCACTTTTTTAGCATTGCAACTTCCCAACTGAGCGCCAAGTATTCCATGATCTAATCATTATCAATGTAGCATTCATGTCCTGTACCGAAACAAATCCCACTTCAGTGACTTTATATCAATCCCCGACAGAAAATGCTTTTAATGTGATTTGCCTCTAAAGCCTGGATAGTGCCCTGTTAACGGAGGCTCCCTGTATGTTGGATGATGGCCCGAATCTCCCCATATGGGCACAAGCAGCAGCCAAACTGGGTCCCACGGGAGCGAAGCAGGAACAAAGCCCATCACTGTTCTCTCCTCAGGAAACTGAATCTAGCTTTTGCCGCTTCATCATGAGTTCCCACCACATAAACCCTCCTCAGTGTGTGAGGATTCTGTGTGAAGCACATGTAACTGGCTTATTTGGAGTTCTCACACTGATTACGCTGCCTCACGTTTGAAACTGTATATTTTATATTTATTTACTGAATAGAAATATAGTACATTTCACTTTTAGCTGACTTACATGGATACATGCACACACAGCCCACATAGTGCAGCCTGTAGCCACCAAATTAAGTATTATTTAGTGTTATGAATGGCAACATATGTTATTATCAGCTCATAATTAATTTTTGGCAGGTTATCTACTACGTACTTCCACATTTATTATGAGTTACACTTGTGGAAAATTGGTGACATTTAGAGGTTGTAGTAATTCTGGACCCCCGGTCAGTGTTGCATTTGGTGACGCAATTCATAGCGTAAGATGGGTTGTCAGAGATGTGGTCGAGGGAAATGGTTGGTTGACAAAACCTAGAGCCACAGATGAGTTCTGTTTGATATCTTCATGTTGTTATTTCAGTTATTTCTGTATTTTAACATATTTTACAAGTATTTTAACAACTTCTTGTTTTGGGGCTTAAATGGAACCAAAAGTTGTGGTGGATCAACACTGAGGGATGTGTAGTAGGTACCTACTGAGACTGTAGTTATGGTGCTGATGATAAGTAATACGTGTCATGGCATGATGACATCTAAAGCAGGTGTGTTTCCTCTTTCAAACATGAGACTATAATAAATAGATATTAGTGATATTAGTGTTATCCTATTTTCACATCGTGTTGCTAAAGCTTGCTGTGTAATATAACCTGCAGAGACAACGTATTTTTACAGTTGTGGTTGTTTTTATATTCACACTGGTGGATGTGGCAGTAGCTTTATTCTTGGCAGACCTGTCTAAATGCTTTTTTGTTTTTTTGTTTTTTGGCCAGTGGCCAGTCTATTTTTCTGTCTGTTTGGCCAAACATTATTTGTCTAGCCTGAGGAATCTGGAGACAAGCTGAATAGACTGAGAGGACCTCGGCTCAGGGCGGAGACGGTATCAGAATTCACAGTGGCATCTGCAATTGCTCATTCTGAAAAGTGGATGTCAGAGGTGTGAGGAGGCGTCCTTTAAGAAGTTTTGAAACTCCCGTTATACCCACTGCCATTTATTCAGTCTTTCTCACGAACGGGTCTCCCTTCAGGAAGTGATTGATTGAGTGTGTGACAGAGGGAAACCCAGGCTGTGAGAGCGGCTGCCAGTGTGAAAAGCTCAATCGTCACACGATCATGAAATCATACGGAAATTGTTTTGCTCATTGGGTCAAACATTTAGATGTTATTGACAACGACGGCGAAAACATGTTCTTGTCAATTACAGCAGACAGCCGCTTAATCTAAGATTTTATGTTGAGTTTACGGTTTGTCAATATTTTAATGCCACAATGTAAGTGTGAAAATGAATGTGCTCCTAATTGAGCGGTGTGATTATAAGCAGAAATGAAATTTGTTTGCTCTACTACTCAAATTATTATTTGTACATCCTGTACTTATAATTACAAGTGTACATCAGCTTTGTATGAAGAACAATGAAAAGGTGCAGTTAATTCCGCTCATTAAACCCCTCGTGACAACCAGTCTGTTAAGTTTGTTCATAATTAATCTGCGATTACAGTTTAACTAAGATATGCTACTACTTATATACTACTTGTATTCTGCTTTAGTGCATGCTTGCTGCAGCCTGTATTTATATAATAGTCTATATTTTTCAGATTTGTTTTCGTCACATAAAGGCATAGCTGTTAAAATTATTTATTTTATTTTTTTTACCTAAGAGAGGGACATGAAGTTAAATGAAACCTTAAATGGATCAGAGCGAAGCCCTGAAATATGAATGGTTTTATTGTTATTCTACAGGAGACGGTTGCTCGGTCACAGTTGTGGCGAAACATGTGAAACGCCATGGGTGTGACCAATTTACTGACCAAGTTTGGAGAGAACGGGAGAGATGGAGCCTTCTGTTTGGCCTCTGTTTTATTTCTCTGGGCTGTTAATCACAGGTTGTCCCCCACAATTAAAAGAAGGAGCAGATGGGCGCTGTAAAGTACGTCATAATTTTAATAGAAACATTATATTTATTTCCAGCTTGGGAGTGCTGGGAGTTTTTTGTTGTGCCGTGTTACTCTATTTAAAAACTGGCTAGAGGGCTTTTATTGGAAGCATCACTTAGAAGAAGAATTTGCTTCGCACTTTCCTTGACCTTTTGCTTTGTTCTAAAACATCTCACACTGATGAGAACAGTCGTTCCAAAACAGGATACAGTTGCAGAGCCGTTAACAGAGCAAGTTTCTTCTTCGCACTTCAGTTACTCAGAGCTTTAACTCCATCTGCTGTGAAATACTTACTGTTCATTTGGAGTGTAGGCTGAAACTAAAGTGTCCGTACATGTGACTAGCTGTGTAGTTTAACTAAGGCAGGAGGGAAATCTGAGAATATCACAGCAACTATCCTATGAACACTGCTCATCCACCCACCAGGAATGAGTTGCATTCCAGCAGTGTTGAGCTCGTGTCCACCAGTTTCAGCTTGTGAAGATGTTTAAGTTGCAAAGACCCAGAGACATCTAGTCTTCTCTTACCCACTCACTAAATCTAAATTTAAAGGTCTTCCAGGTCAGGCCTTCTAACTGTCGAGATATTTTCCATGTGATTATCTCAGACGTGGTTGAAGCCACTCAAACTTTATTTGTGGATTTTGACAGAGCTATCACGACAAGATAAAGGGAGCCCAAATAAATAAATTAAAAAAAAAAAAAAGTCTATTCAATTACAATTCAAATGATTCAACATTAAAAATTTCTGTTTGGCAAATGTATGTGAACATGAAGGACGATCACGTTGAAGGTAAATTACAGTTAGATGTTTTATTCACCTCAAAATTGGATAACGATTTTTGTGATAAAGAAACCCCCCTCCGTCTGTTTACTGTTGTACATCCTACAAATGGTGCTGTGGGGGGCTGGGGCAGTATCCCTGAACTACCTGAACACCTCTCACTGAGCTGCTTTCTGACGAAACATAGATGACCTACCCTTTGTATTGTCCATGAACACACCTCACCTGCAAGAAGCGGCAGACCTGCAGCTTTTGACAGAAGCAGAGGCTATGTGCTGTTTCTTTCGTGTGCAAAAAAGGAAATAATTCCGCTACATATACGTTACAACAAGATAAGAGGAAATTATCACTTCAACAGTTTGATGTACAGATCAGCTGAATCAGAACCTGAAAAGAAACACGGAGGAAGTCAGAACATGCCGCAAATTATAAAGATGGTGGAGCACTAGACTCCAAATGGCAGAAAAACTTCAATAGCTCTGAAGCGAAGCCTCTGCTGCAGGAAGTCGACAGAAAATGAGATGTCATATTTAGTAACACACACTCGTTCCATTAATGCTGTATCTGGAGTGCGGCACACAACTGATGAAGCAGAAATGTCTCTATAAAACAGAAGGAGACAAGCGTCTCTATATCCAGATACAGAAAAGAGACGCTTGTCTTCTAGAGGACAGGCCCAAAGTTATCGGAGCCGAGCGGGTCTGCTGTACACCACATTTCATCGTGTTGTATGTTAATATTGTATTTCTTCATTTTAAAAGATCAATATTTTTTGTAAAGTACCGCACATTATTAAAAACAATATTACTAATGATAAATATAGAATCATAATGTAAATTCTATAATAATATAGACCTGTAGAATTGATGAAAACAAGAACATGTTAGTACTCAAATGTGTGTAAAGAGGTCTGTTCCTGCGAACAAATACCAGACAAGAAAGCACTGGTCAGAACTCTGAAGATGATTATGAAGAATATTGTTCAAAAACGGTTGAATGAGGCCCATTGATGCCTGTTTACAGCAATGGATAAGCCAAAATATGAGACTTGAAATAGAGAACGTGGATCACGCAGCAGAACAACAACTCTTAAGCACTGAAACCATTCTACCAAAGGATAATTAAAGCAGGAGAAATGTAATGTTTTGGACTAGTCCTGAACCAAAGTCCTGACGTTAGTCCCACAGAGATGCAGTGGAAAGACCTGAAGCAGGCAGTTCTTACAAGATTTGGAAGGAAAAATAAATTAAATCAGTCCGAGCTGACATGCTGGGTCGTTCCTTTTGCTTTCAAAAACCTAGGCAAATAAATAGATGTATTGTTAAAAAATAAATACTTTTAGAATAATTGCAAAATATCTTTCTATTGATGAGATAGGACTGGTTGGTTCAAATAGGTTATTTGATTGTGCAGTGAGCCTTGCCAGGAAGTTTGAATAATTAATTTATGCCCACAGGCCCCGTAGTGCTTAGTGTGTATAATATTCCTATAATGCAAACACACACCGAGGAAAGTCCAGTGCTGTTTAAAGCTTTAGTAGTGCTAGTAGCTACAAGTCTGTCACCATACGTACACATGCAGTCAGTTTAAACCGTCTGTCTGCCCCCCCCCCCCCCCCCCCCCACACACACACACACACACACACACACACACACACCTCCTCAGCGAGCTTTCAACACAAATGTATTTACAATTCAGGAGGTAGTTATCTGTCTGAGTGTGTGTGTTGCCGGGCCTTCCCTCAAAGCATCTGCAAACTGACCCATGAATATTTAACACGTGAGTAAATGGGTTTTAATAAACACATTCCACGTTAGTATCGGGGTCAAACTTAGTCGAGTAAATGACAGAGGCAATTAGAGTTTTTGCAGCCGGGGTGAGAGAAGTCAAAATTGCTTCCAAAGAAAAAAAAAAAAAAATAATAATAAATAAAAAAATGCTAGTATTATTTACCCTGTACACTGATTCTCGTCATCAGTGTGTCCAATGGGACGTCTAAGGTAAAGTAACTATATGTTTAGGTGTTGATGGAAGATTTCAGTGACTGAAGCTGTAACAATAATGGTTATTGTATTATTATTATTAAGTAGATAATAACACTACAAGCTCTGTGATGCTTCAATTTCTGCTGGATCGGCAGAGCTCACAATAACTCTGTTAACATGCTGATGTTTAGCAATAAAACGTTTGCCAAGCTGTATCTGCTCTCTCCCCCCTAATCTGAAGCTGCGCGTCAGCTCTACTGTATGTGTATTCTTACAGATCATTGGGGTCTTCTTAGGTAGCTGCCTCTTTCTACATTCTTCAAACAGTCCTGCAGGGCTGGGGCTGCCTTCCATTTTTTTTTTCCAGGCAATAATGTGTTTCTGAAGAGGTCTGGATAGTTTCACGAGTGGTCTGCATGATGGGATTAGCGTGACAGATATGAGATCCGAATGGCCACAGTGCGGTGGGTGGGAGGATGATTTCTATGCACTGTGTTTGTGTAAAGAAGGTCCAGTGGATTTTCTCCTCATGTTCCAAGCAGCACAAAAGCAGTGGGCCAACCAGCAGGCTGCAGTCCTCACAGATGTTGAATAACGTGGCTAAAAATGTCCACGATGTCTTGATTTGTCCTGGAACCAGCAAATGTTTGCCAATTTTCTGGATTAACTGAAACTAGGGCTGCAATGATTGCTTCACGAATTAAATCACTATTTGTGTTTTTTTTTTTTTTTTTTTTGAGCCATCGATTAATCAAATTGATACTAATATATTTCCAAAAAAATCTATATTAAAAATTTTGTAAAAATTAGAACCTTTTTGCCTAAACATTGATATTCAGAGTGAAATAAAAAACCACTGTGTCTCCATATTGTTAGTCATGGGCATAACCAGAAAACTGAGTGTGTACTTATATAATTCTTGGTTAATTACCAGTGGCAGCAAGTATCTCCAATGAATGTACTGTACTTTCTGAAATAATAAAGTATTTTACTGCATTAGAAAATGATAATACTACATCTAAAACAATGCTTAAATAAGGATCTTTTTCTTCCTATTCTCCTTTATTTTTAATTTAATCAATACCTGAATCTACTGTAGATAGCATCACACAATGCACCTGTCTGAAAATTGAATGGTTTCTGAAAGTTATTGTTACGTCTGGCAACAATCAAATTTAGCCGCTACAGAGCAGAAAATGAGATCAAGCTTGTTCTTAGTGAAAACGTGTTTGCACCATGTGTAACAGCATTAACATTACTACTGTAAACAAAACAAAAAAAAATGTTAATTAGTGTAACTTGTAAAGGTTGTGTTGCTCCTGAATCCTACTTCGGCTGCTCGTTTGTTAGCAACCTCCTCTGTATCATGACAGATAAGATCTTAACAATCCTCTCATTCAGTCTGTGATATGATGACACTGTTCCCAAAGTGTATTTTTGCTTGCTCACACTTTCACGCTAATCGCTCGTGCCATTTTTCAAATGCTGTTTTGATTTGTCTCAGTGTGATGTGCTCGGTCAGCTCCTTCTCCGTGAAACGCAACTACATCTGACGAATCAATGGACAAATTTGTCGCCAACTGTTTCCAATTTTATTAAAAACCTCTCACGCTGTCCATCAATTGATTGTTAGCTCTGTGACAAGTTGCATGGAGACGGTCCTTAAAAGTATAACTCTACTACATTAAATAAAATCCACTGATCCAACTTAGTTTGATGCTCTCGCACACTTTGCCCACTGATCTCTGTCAGCTGATACCTGCCGCAAATAACTAATGTAGCGTTTGGAGGCTGCATAAGCAGACGCCCTAACTTATCAAACACAGTCCAGTGGGCCTTTTTAGAAATGCCGGAGGACATTTGTGGCGTTACTTGCTCGACGTGAAGGTTTACTTCTGCTGAGGCCATTTTCACTACTGTTAGCAGAACTGCACTTAAACTTGTTTGTGTCTTGAACTTTCTTCATCTGCTCTCACTCACTTCCAGTGCAGGTGGGGGTGGGCAGATGTCTGCATGCGAGGCTTCTCTCATTGTTGTAGCACAGAAAAGGCTTTTATTTGCAGCTTTTGCAATTTTATAATTGTGTTCAATTGTGATGTAGATTTAAAAAGATTAATTGCTCAGCCCTATGTGAATTGAATTCGCCGTATGTGGGTTTAACGGTTGGAGAACTTCTTGGACTTGTTGCACTCCTGATCTTCCTGTGTATTTGAACCAAGGTGCCTTTACATACACACATTCTGCTTCACAAGTTATTGAAATTAATGTAGGTCATCGTTGTCATTTCACTTACTGAAATACATCAGGCAGCACCTCTTTTCTTTTGGATAGAATCTGCAAGTGGCCACAGTAAAGCTTCAGTGTTATTTGCTCATGTGCTTCATGTAGAATTTGACCTTTCTCTGAATCTGATGGTATTTTGATAATTGCATCATTATTGGGATCCATTTAATGAGGCTGTGCATGATTAAATACTGTTTGATATCAGAGAGAAAGAAGTGCTGTGTCTAGAGGCTGTGCCTAGAGGATGTGTGTGTGGTCTGGTCACCCGCAGTTCGTGTATGTGTGTGTGTTCACATCTCCACATCAGTGTGACTGTGTGATGTGGTAATCATCTAGGTGCGGAGAGGAATCTGCCTATTAGTGTCACATAGTGAACAGGCTGGTATCCTCCACGTGGCTCAGGAGAAATCGAGCAGTCTAAGACTTACAGGGTAAGGCAGTTTAAATTAATTGGGAAGCACTTCAGTAGCTTTTCAAACATTAACCACAAATGGTAGAGTCAGTCGTGAGGGGCTCCAGCCCCCTCAAACATGCAGGACCAGGGAAGTAGAAAATGGATATTGTTTAAAGATTCAGCTAATTTGCGATGCTCCAGATGTACCAGGTCTCAAAATGACTCTTTGAGTGGACGGGGCTTCTGTTTACCACACCTGAAGACTTATTCTATAAGCAAACCGAATAAACTGAAGTTCATATTTACTGTTGTATAAAAACAGTATGTTGTTGCTCTGTTGCAAATTCAATGTTTTTTTTTTTTTTTTTTTCTGGTCTGTTTTCTTTTAAAGGCCTTGGGAGGCACAATCTCTTCACATCCATGAAAAGCCTTTATCATGAAACACTGGAAGTTTTAATAACCTCAGTGCATCAAGGTCCAACTAAATAACACAGTGAGGAGCATGTATTATTTCTGTTATAAAGGAGAACTCAGACCGACCGGTATGTGGGATATTGCTGAACTTTTGCACTGATGGAAATTATGTTGTGGAATTGTAGACTACGTGTATTTCACAATGCAAACCTTTATGCCAGCTAACACTTTTCTGCAAGCAAATGGATCCAAAAACATGTCAAAAAATATACAGTTTCAAGTGTCTGTACCAGTTCTGATGGTTACGCGGCCCTTGTCTTGGACATTGTAGTGGTCTTCCTGCCTTTTAGAATAGACAGACCAAAACTGTCCACGCCAAACACCCAAAAGGTCAATGCGCTGACGACAACCGAGATTGTAATAACATGAAAGATATGGCTTCTTAGCCCTCAAGTGAATCTAAAGTAGTTTTTGGACTTTGTAGTTCAGGTCCGAGAACCCACAGCTCCTAACCTGTATCCCGTCTGCATGTTTAGCAACTAAATGAATCAATACAATAGTTTGCGTGACAAATAACTGTCATACAACACTTTGTCTTTGTCTTATCCTGTTTATAGCACCAGATGTGTGGAGCACACTGACAGAGGACATAACAGATTAGGCCACACAGTCAAAGGATGCGAAATTCACTTTCAGATAGTTTCCTCCGATTGTTGAAACTTTTTGGCACTCATTCCCTTGTGTTATGTAGCAGACCCCACCCATCTGGATCCTTAGTAGTTTGCAACCATGATTTATAACATTTTATTGGCAGACAGTCGTTGGCTCGGAGCTGATAAATATAAAAAGTTTGTTGCGTTGCCCGTGATGGCTCTAAAAATGACCTCATACAGGAAGACCGTAAAACAAACACTCACTAGCCGTGGATTATGGGACAACATTAAAATGACTCAGACCATATTCATGATTATTCTCAAAGTGAATGTTAGGGAAATGGCATATGTGAACTCCATCCCCTATATATTACAAATTGCATTACAAAACTACAATTAACATTTTGTTCTTTTTAGAATATTTCATTGTAGGTGTTTGACAGAAAAAGGTTTAGAGTTGCATCTGCTTGCCGTTTTATACATATAATAATATGTGGCCTGTGCCACCTTGCTTAGGGAATGAGGAAAAGTCTCATTAGTAAATTAGATTGTAAGAAATCGGCAGAAAAAATGAAAAGGAGCCGAAATACCAGGTCAGAAAATGACACGCCACCCTTTAGACATAAAAATATAATAAAATCTAATACAGGGGAAATCAAATGCAAATCACTTAGGAATTTATGCATATTTTCTGTAAGTCTGGACACAACGGGGTTGGAGGAGTGTGTTGGGGAGTCCTAATGGTGCGGACAAAGTGTGTATTTAACCGTGGACCAAACAATTTAACACAAGACACAGATCATTAACCCTAGATGGGAGTCATTTTTCTGTGGCTAATGATGGCTCAGCTTCTGTATGTGTAACTAATGCTTTACTTTAAGGAAATTGATAGCAGTGGCACTTATGTAGAAATGCGGGGCTTTCAGCTTGTAGAGAAAATTCTGCATTAGGGTTTGGCACCTACAAACCTTTGAGTTGAATGTAGTATGGTAGTATGTGGCTCAGGAGCTTTTTATTTCTAAACCATCCCCAACGTCAAATAAAGAGAGTTCTTACATTACTTTTATTTTCACTTTGGGACAACAGTTGAGGCTTTTGTAGTACGGCTTGTTGTGTTTTGTTGCTTTTGGCTGGCCCGGTTGCGGCCTTTGTGTCTCTTAATTTAAAAGCATTTCGGGCTGACTTGAGTTTGAGCTACATTTTTGCTCACGTTTGAAGGGGGGAAGAAAAAAAAGAAAAAAAAAAAGCTCTAGCCTCCTTCACATTCTCATCACACTGAGCATACAGTGCAGAGTTAAAGGAAACCAGGGACACAATTTCAGGAAGTTTTGTTTGGCCTGGAGGGAAAACCAGAGAGGAGATTTTTCTGAGATCCATTTTTAGGAGTTTCAGAGGTTTTTGGGGTGGGCGGGTAGGGTTGGACGAAGAGCGCTCGGCTGAAACCACAATGTGTGCTTTTGGCTCTTGGCTGGATGTGGTCTGGGTCTCAAGCATGCAGGGAATGGCGTGTGCTGTCCAGCTAACAGGTGCACGTTAACGCACTTATACAAGGCCCCAACAACCCCCTATTAAATAACACATGATCAAAAGCAACATTTGAATTGAAAATGTATTTAAAAATAGCACAAATACTTACATTGGCAGGTGTTCTCGTATTAATATTACATTGGTGGGATATTAAAGCCGTGCATGCAAGATCTACATTTTCTCATTTCCCAGCTTGAAAAACAGAGTCTGTCCTTTTAGTCCCTAGCAGAGCATTGTCCTGGGACGTGCACTGGACTTTGTGAGCAATGCAAACACCCTCATGCACATTTTGAATGAATCCTGTTTCCTCTATAAAGCATGTGGTGAATAGAGTTACTAGTTACAATTTCCTATGTACCACTTCATGTTTGTACAGAAAACCTAGATAGACAGCTAGATAATCTTTTTCTCTGTCTCTCTCCTCCAGGGACCTGAAGAATAATTTGATAAGTACAGTGGAGCCCGGGGCCTTCCGAGGTCTGCTGGCCCTCAGGAGACTGTGAGTATGATGAAGCCGTACAGTGTAAAGCAGGAGATACGGGGACAAGTTTCCTGGCTTTAGGGACAATAGGGTAGAAATGTCTTCAGCAGATACAAAGTGAAAAGACGACTGAAATGTTTAACTGAGGCAAAAGTGTCGAACATTTCTGAACTTTCTTTTTCCAGACAAAGATATCGAAGAAAAGTTTTACAGTCTGACTATTACACATTTGCTAAATGCACATTACATTTCACCTTAACTCACCTGTACAGACAGTAGCTGACTTGACAAACCTACAGTGTGTATAGAAATGAATCACCCCCTTAGGAGTTTTGACCTTTTGATTTACAACATTGAATCGTGTTCAATTTATTTTTGGCTTTTTTTGACAAAAAATAAAAAAAAGACTCCTTAATTATAAAGTGGAAATGATCTTAATCTTAATTGAATAAGTGATTCCAGAAAACCCTTTTTAAAGTGACTCATCTAGTTCGTTTCACAGTTAAATGTATAAGTATAAATACACCTGCATCTGGAAGGTGCAGTTACTGGTGAAATCAGTATCCTGTTGAAAATCTCCAGAAAGAAAAAAAAAAGTCAGTGGAAAGCAGAAGTGCATTGGTAAGAAGATTCCCATGAAATATCTCCAGTAAATTCATCAATAATGAAAGGAAAACGGCACTTGTGTAAATCTGCCTAGAGCAGGCCTTCCCCCAAAATACAAGAAGGAGACGAGTGATGGAGGCCATCAAGAAACCCATGACTCCTCTGAAGGAGTCACAAGCTCCAGCAGCTGGGACAGCACATTATATACACAGGAAAAACATTATGAGGAAATTGCTCCTTTGCTATATTTATGGTCATTTCACATTGCTTTTGGAAGTTGCGTATGTTTCTAGATATTTGATGTCCTGTTTTGGAGATTTTGGGTCTGCTTTGGGTCATTTGGCACCTCTTTTGGAAGTTTTCAGGTTGTTGTTTCGCATTTTGCATTTGTGCTTGCATCTTTGTGGTCAGTTTATATTCTTCGCCAATTTGAAAACACAAGAAACACAAGAAACCTGACAAAAGCACTGCCGCGCGTTTTGTCATTAATGCCCCATAACCTACCTGAACATACCGAGAAATACGCAACTTGGGCGCTGACCTCGGGGTCCCTAGGCCAAGGTCCTGTAGGCCTGATCAGCTACAAAATTGGTGAAAATTTTCTGTACACTAACCAATGTGAAGGAAGATTTTGGTGATAATACAGCTGTAATAAAGATTCAGATTATAGGACGGAGCTGTAGGTGTAACGTTCAAACCATATTTCCTTACTTTTAGTGAACTCATTCAGAACATAACAGCAACAGTACAGTACGTGTTGTCCCATCTTCAACAACAGCCTACGTATCGCTAGAAACGCTGACAAGGCTAATGAAAACCTTTGGCTTTGCAGGTTGCAGAAACCTTGTCCGAGCAAACCACTTATGTATTATACCTTTCATCTGTAATATGATGGACCTTATTGGTTAATTAAAAGGGATATAGGGGTTGAGTCTCAACTGGCTCAAAGAGGTTTTGCCTTTCTTTTTGGTGAACTCTCCAACTTTCTACATATAGGCTTCAGTGTGACTGACATGATTGCAGCCTGATAGTTAGTGGGCTCTGGGCTGGCAGGCGTGGAAGCAGTGAGTTAGCCGTGCTGATTCTGGGCGCGTGTGCGCCAGGCTCGGGGAGCAGCAGAGTGCTAATTTAAGTACTCCCCAACTGGTGATTACTCGAGCGCTGTGCTTATTTTCCCACAGCTGCTCCAGTAAAGCAGCTCTTTAATTACAGAGTATGAGTGCACGGACGTGACAGTGCTCAGCCACTCGCGTACGGACGCAGGCCCGCTACATTTGCACGTGATTGTGGAGGTGGAGGTGTGTGTGTGTGTGTGTGCCAGCAATCTGTATGTGAGGAGTACGAGGTCACCAAAGGTCAGGGCAAATATTTCAGGAGGTTGAAGATGAACGAACATGGCACTGGATCACTAATACAGTTTTCACAGCTGTTTCCTGTGGCTCTAAAAAGGCAGGCATGCATGAATAACCAGCACAGGCACATTTTTACAATTAATTCCTTCAGAGATCTGTCTCTCGTTGTACAATATCAGTAAAAATGATGGTTATTGTTTGAACTGAAGGGAGTTCTTCTCTCTTTATGCTTTTGTCCTTACAGGGACCTGTCCAACAACAGAATTGGCTGTCTCTCCCCTCAAATGTTTCACGATCTGGGCAAACTCTCAAAATTGTAAGTAATCCCTAAATTGAAAACACGAACTGAACATGAACCTTCTGGTGTTTTATAATTCTTTGGTAATGTATAACGGAATATACTAAGTGGATTTTAGAACTTGGAAGGATAATTCTGTTTCTTTATGAATGTCTTTGTTTTTTTTTCCTTTTGTGACAAACAGAAATTTAGCTGGGAACATCTTCTCCACTCTGACCATCGGACTTTTTACACACCTCGTGTCTCTCACAGTGCTGTAAGGAAAACACACACACATCACGTAGACGAAATACATTCAGCTACTTAAGTTTTGCTCAAAAAATTAAAAAAAATAACAAGCAAGTTGGACCAGGCTGTTTTCACTGCAGATATTCTCTGTTTGTGGCTGGAAAAGCACAGGTGTTTCTGATTATTTTAAAGGTGGCTCTGTTCCATGTAGGTGGGCCAATAAGCCTTGCCAGTGAGTCAGCATGCACAATACCTGTGCCCTGGAACTGGCACACATAAATGGAATGAAACCATCATTCATTTTTACCAATTACACCGGTGTTTTTCTATTATAGCCTGTTATGAAAATGTCTGCTGTGGCAAGCGTCTGTTGAATGAATGCATAGAATCAGTGGGTGATTGCTTAAATTCAAAAGCGCACAATGTGTAACTGGGTTCCCGTCTTCCCATCAGGCACTTCCACACTGACACTTTGTTCTGTGACTGTCAGCTAAAGTGGCTGCTCCTTTGGGCTCGAAACAACTCGGTAAGGATTGGCAACGGCACGCTGTGCATCTTCCCCACCCACCTCCATGGCCTGGAGTTTCGGAGCCTACGTGAACAGCAGCTCAGATGTGGTAAGAGCTTACCAACCGGATCGGAGCTTAACGTAGACGAGTGAGCTCCCAAGACCGCATCAGACCCAGTCTGGGTCACGGGAGGCTTATCCACATTAAGATAAGATAAGATGAGCATATTTTTAGTGAAAAGGACATTTGATAAAAGGTGAGCTATTTCATTTTTCCGGCATTAATCTAAAATTGCAGCATCCAAACTGATATCCTACACCCCATCCCGGAATAAGGCTCCACATAATTAGCCCTTTTGGTAATCAGCTAATTAATTGATTCCACCTGGCTCCCCATGTGTAACTTGGAAGCTACTGTATAGCAGGTCTGTTAGTTTGGGAAATTCACTGTGTTGCAGAGTGTGTCTGAAAAGCTTCTCCTGTGGAGGGTGAGACCTTTGTGAGACAACCAAGACTGTGTGGTTCTGTTGGCTGTGCACTTATTTAACACATAAATGAATGATGTTGATTGGCATCTGTAGGGTGTTTCTACATGTCACCATCATACTTTTCCTCGTTTAAGACATTTTCAAAGCGGAGCAGCTAATATTTCAGGCCAAGGCCTTTAATACCAGACCACATGGCTCCTTTTTAAAAAGGACATTTTGCTGAATGCTGACAAAAAAAGAAATGACTAAGATAAGGGGATATCTTTACACTTTAAGAATATCTCCTGAGACTTCTCATTAGCGCGAAACAGTTTAATTTCAGTAACACTGCGTTTTCAAGTGGTTAGCGCAACGAGAACACGATTAAGTCGATCTATTGTGATAATAGGGTTTTCTCCGCTGTTATCTCTCCTCCTGCTGTGACCTGTGTGACAAGTTTAATATAGGACAATGATTTAGTGTAAAATTGCCACAGAGAGAGCCCCAGGCAAAATGGTCTCATAAGTCTTTGTGAGATCCTTGGCCTGGCACAGTGTGGACCACCTGTGTGAGGGGCATCGGTAGCCCCATTCCTCTGGCTCGTGTCACAGCGGTCGCTAGTTCATATCCTCAGATCAGTAAGAGCAATCTGTGGTTTTGTAAATTAATTTATATAAAGGAGCTTTGCTTTTTATTGCCCCCCTCAACTTTGTATCAAAGGATTTTGAACTCTTGAGCTGGTAGGTACTCAGAGTTTTAGTGGCCGCTGAGATTGAGACTGAACAGCAGACAAAGAAGAGAGAGGGCCAAAAAAAAAAAAAAAAGGAACTTCCAAGCAATAGGAGAAAGGTTACGAGAATATTTTACATTGTTTTGGTACATACCTTACTTTGTGGACATGGAGATTTAGAAGAAAGACAAATGCTCATTTAATACGCACGTTTATTCCAAAGCTGAGACTTTTGGACTGATGCATTCACTGCTGCAACAACATCTAACAGAGTTTTTAAGCAGAACAAAATGACCCAATCTGCTAGATACAATCAAGCTCCTCCTCTCCTAACATCTGGCTCCTGCAGAGCATATTGCTCTAGAACAAGAAAACCAATGGTGTTAACATTTGTGCATATGTGTGTGAAGTGAAGGGACCAGCGTGTGAGTCGGCAAAAAAGTACAGCTCGTGTGTTTGAATACACGAACGGCACCACGTCAGCGCCACAGACACTCTAAACACGTATTCCATGTGATCCTAATTATATGTGCTTTTCATTCACACCGAACAATCCAAACCAATTACAGGGTAATTCTGTGCAGTCCATGTACAAAGAGCCACGAGTGGAATCCGGTGGCTGAACGAGGAAGCGCTCTTCTCAGGCCATAAACCATCCATTACGGCACTACAATGACAAGGTTCTGGGCTCCCTGTTCTAGCCATGTTTGGATCCATCCACCTCTCCACAGCACAACTCCATCTTGCGATTACCTTATTCATTTACTTGGCAAAACACAAGTTTCAGCTGGACCCAGTGTGTTTTGTTATTTTGGCTTTTTGAGTAACGTGGCTTGACTTTGTCGTACAGGCTTTTTCGCAAGCCAGGGCCTTGTTAAGGATGTGTGGATGGAATATTGCTCAGCACCTGATGCTTGCTTCTTGTTATCAAGAAAAATGATGGGCTGGAAATGAAAATGTCTCTTCCACATTCACATACTATTGGAAATATTAATACTCTTCTCCACTGAAATATTCCCCCATTATGTTTATGAAGATGCGTCACAGAAGACGCATCTGTTTCTTTCTCCAGTGGCTCCCGCATGACGGGTAGCAGATGTCTGCACGGTAGATTCCAGCAATGAGTCCTTGTGCCTCCACTGATGCCGTTCAGGTACTGCCTGCAAATGAGGCGGGGACGGAGGAGCGTGTGCAGCTTCCTGCGAGGGGTCAGGTGCATCCTGTGTTGAGGTCAGGGCAAGCGTCTGTTTGACTCATCTAGCCATGACCTTTGTCATGAGTGTTTAACGCTGCTGAGAGCACAGAACATGCATAAAGGAGCAAACATGGTGTGTTATACACTGTGAGACAACCGCAGTCGTATTCATTAAGTATTTATTGCATGATGACACTACAATGCAATTACCCTTTATGGGCATCGTATCATTAAATTAAATTTCACGTGCAAAGCAAGAAAAATGATTTAATATTTTAATAATATGATGTAGTCTGTCATTTTGGCCTTTGAAGTTCAGTCACATGGCCCCTTTTTAAAATCAGCTGCATTGAGAACAGAATGGTGACGTGAATATAGAAACTGCTACAAGGGAATTTTTTTTCAGCATGGATCAAGGTCCAAACTGAAAAATTGATTGTGTGAATAAACAAGGACATGTAGAAATAAGGAAAATATCTAGCAGAACATTCAGTTATATCCTGAAGCTTTTGCAGAATTGTTATCTAACTGTATATGTAGTCTGTAAAAATGATTTTGGACTTTTAACAAGAAACTTTTAATACACTTTTAATTTAGTGTTTTAAATTGCAAGGTCATGCAGAATTCATGGGGAGTTGGTCGAATTATTTGTTGCAATAACAATATGAATTTCTGGATTGTCTGCTTTATGCACACTACACAAACTGCATAGGTCCCTACAGACACAAACAAACAGTATGGACATGAAAATATCAGTATTTAATAACCATCAAGTTCTCAGCAAAGCCAATGTATAAATATTAAGTTATATTTGAAAATGTATAAAAGGAAATGTAGGGAACGGAGAGTGACTAATGACGTATTAGAACATTATTACAGGCAGCCAAAAACGGTTAGTGTCCATCCTCAGATGTTTGTCTGGAGAAGACTGGGGTGGTGGGGTGGTGGGGTGGTGGGGTGGTGGGGTGGTGGGGGGGTGGTGGGGGGGTGGTGGGGTGGTGGTGGGTGGCAAAACACACGACTTTCCCACAGGAAACTGGAGATTGAGTCCAGTGTGTCGCGGCTCCGGGTTCTCGTTCTCGTGGTTTGTAGTGGGGAGTACTGGGGTGTTCGGTGTATGGCAATGGCAAATGGTTCACGAGGCTCAAGAGCCTGTTGCCCAGGCAGGTCAGGACCAGCTCTGGCTGTTTAACCTCTGCTGTTGTCAGGTAGTCGGGGTTACAGACTGAGGGAAATTAAATGTGAGCGGTGGCAATTTGTTATTGGTTTTAATGTCTGTATGGGGTTAGTTGATAAAGTTTTCCTTTATGCTTTCTGTGGTATAAAATGAGTTTGAATGGATAAGTCTTTTAAAAAAATTACATATATACACACACACAAAATGGGCTCTGGTTTTATGAAACCAGATTTGATTGAATTTCTCGCTTGACCTGATACTGTTAAAGTTTGGAACTATTGTCAAACTCTGCATTTAGGAAGACATCTGACCTGTATCCTAACAAAACCCTGGTAGTCAGGGTGCATCAATGTTGGTTCCACAGACAGGAATTAATATTGTCATGCATTTGTCCCAGTCTCCATTTCTGTTCTTCTCCATCTCCTCCACACACACACACACACACACACACACACACACACACACACACACACACACACACACACACACACACACACACACACACACACACACACACACACACACACACACACACGCACGCATTTTACTCTAACAGTGTGCGACTGGTGAAGGCAAGCGGCCACGCTCTGATCCTTGGCTCAAAGCGTTGTTTCCACACTATCAGCATCAGCCAAGTCAATAGTCATTGGCTCCACACTGTTTCTGCTGTGTGTCACTTGCCGGAGATAACGAAGCCTTAGCTACTGTTGCTGGGGGCAATCATACTCGAACAGGGTCAGCTCAAGTAATTACAGACAGATGTCGTCATGGAAGATCCAATGGTACTGACAGATTATTTAATGTAACTCTCAAAAGCATGGCACTTGTGTTTACGCACCTTTGATTATAAACTGCTTATGTAGTAAATTGAGGTCAAAGCCCTGCATGTGTTAATATCGTAGCTGTGCCTGATAGTTCTTGTTTTACCATAAACGGCCGTGCTAGCGGCTCTTTCTTTCTCAGAGGACATATTAAGTTGTGGGCTGTAGAGATCCAGCCACATCAACCCACGTGCACCTTTCACTAGTTTTTGTTTTCAAACCCAACACATTAAGCAGTGAAAGACTTTCTGACCCACGTATTGGATTGCCTGTCTGTCGCTAGCAACATGTGGAGCTTGTCCAAGGAAAGTGTCTGGCCTTGAATGAATGAACACCGTCCAAAAGGTGTTGCAGTGCCAAACCAGGCAGCACTGATACATCTCCATGGGTTTATCCTGATTTGCATCATCTTATAGATACAGCACTTTTTAGATCAATCACACGTGCAAAAATCCTACTTTCTCCGCACAGTCTGGCATCAAACTTGTAGTGTTTATTCTTATCTTCGCCTTATTTTCTGTCAAAAAAAAAAGTCTGGAGGCAGCTACAGCAAGTGGTTAATCCGAGCACTGTTGGACCAGGCTTCCATTGTGAACATGTAAGGAGTCAAGGGGAGTCCAGCGGAGTGCTCAAGGCTGTTCCTCTTTATCAACTGCTGTTCATTGCGCTCTGCAAAAGCAACAACATGTTGGGTGGAGGAGTGTGACCTTGATAGAGTGAGTGTGTGTGTGCACGCGTGTTGACAGTATTCTGAGGCTGACAATTATGTGTGTAGCTACATACAGTAAGAATATTTGTCGAGGTGGGTGCGGGCGTGTTATGAGTCGGATTTGATTAAAGTTGCACCATGTAATGCAGCATTTGCAGATCTTTACACCACTTGCGAGATAGGAAAATTATACGTAACCCCAACCTCCTTAAACCCCCATCCTGCCTCTTTCTTTTGCTCTTAAGGATGGAAGAATGAGCTCCCTATTTGAGTCAGCTAAAACAGAAAGACAGAAGCTGACCATCCTGTTTTATTCTCTCCTCAACGTCCAGACGGACCCCTGGAGATGCCCCTCTTCCAGCTCATCCCCTCTCAGAGGCAACTGGTTTTTCAGGGAGACCGGCTCCCCCTGCAGTGCACAGCCACCTACCTGGACCCGTCAATGGAGCTTCGGTGGCATCACAACGGCCACATTGTGACCACACAGGAGGATCGGGGCATTTATGTGGAGGAAACCCTGCTTCACGACTGCTGCCTGCAGACCAGGTATACACACACACACACACACACACACACGGGAAGGAGGAAAAGGAGGCACGGTGATGAAGTAAGGGAGGATGGATGAGTGGAATGTGAGCTGAGAGGTGATTAGCCGCTGACTGGCCTGTTGCACTGACACACAGACGCACACTGATGGATGTGTGTAAGTCGGACGTGTGAAGCAAAAACACTCCAGAAGACAAAGTGCTGCACATACAGGCCTCATTAGGCTACATGTTGAAACAGACACATGTGCAGTTGTAAACAACAACCCTCTATTCATTCAGCAACGACATGTTCACACAGGTCACAGACACAGATCTAGACACACATAGGTTCCCCCCTCCCCCCTCCCCCCGTCCCTCAGTCACCCATAGGCGCCGTGATTTACCTTTTTGTTATGGCGCCCTTGATAAGGATCTGAAAGGACAGGACAGAATTGGCTTGGCAGCACGCCAGCACCTCAGAGCAATCCGCAGGTCGTCTCCAGAGTCTGTCTGTCCAGCCGCTCCCTCAGCGCCGGCGGAGTGCTGGCTCATCACACGCTAAGAGGAACAGATGCTGAATCATAATTGCGGCGATAAAGTAGACCGACTACACTGGCTTTCACACATTATTATTATTTTATTTATTTTTTTAAATAGAAGACGTTGCCGCAAGCCTACATCCTCTTGCTGTCTTTTTTTTTTTTTTGGGTGGTCTGCACCAAGTTTGTGTGTGTGTGTGTTATAGTAAATGGATTTGATGTAATGCTGTGGCAACAGAGCTCAGATGCAGGAGCACATTGCTGTTGATTAGTTTAACTGCTGCCTGTTCTAACTCGGCCTCTCTGCCATAAATATTGATGGAGTGCTGAAAGAAATATGTTTCCCTGTGTCAACAGGGCCACTACGCCTCTTGTTGGTTTATTTGGCAACAAGAAAACCAACTACTTTTCCGCTTCATTTCTGGGAAGTTATGCCATTTCCCTGATGGCAAACAGCACAAATAGTCGATATATATATATATATTTTTTTCTTTTCATTATGTACCAGCTCAGTGTTTGACATTCTCAGTGATCCCTATGGTGAATGTGCTGCCTTGAATAATTGGATTACTGGGTACAGAGAGGTCTTTTAGTGATGTCTCGGTGTCATTGTGTCTCAGATGTTTATTTTTGTTGACGTCTTCATCAAAAGGGGTCAATACGATACCTTCGTCACTAACTCACTCACTCACTCAGTAGCTATGAAGGCTGGAATACTATGCGTACCGGTGAGCACAGCTTGGAGATGCTTGCATAGGAATGTGATGGTTTTTTACAGTACGAGGATACTGTACATTCACGTGTAATTGTAAGTTTAAGAACAATAACGCATGTGTGCCTCGTCTGAAATGGCCCTTTCATTAAAAAATTCATACAGTCAAATTTTAGTTAGTTGTTCAATGTTCAACAAAGATGGCTGAGGAGCGTACGTGCGTACAAAACTTGAATTAACTTAAATTACTGAACATTCTTAGCTAAAAGTGTATTAAATAGTATGTTGATTAAAAAAAATTTGCCATTTCACAATAAGGGATGCAAACTTGCACTTCCACCTAAATGTATATATACTGTAGAACCTGAATACAGCTTTTACTCCTGATTCTTAGTAGAGGGGGAAAAAAAAAACTAACATCACGCAGTAATGGGATTTAGGTCTGATGTCCATGGCTTAATACTTAGAGGCCTTTCAGGGAGGAGGAGAGGAGGCTGCCTATTGTCCATTGTTAGGTGTCATTGTAGGAGAAATCCTTATGCAACTGACCCTGTGGCTGTGTGCTGTCTGCTCCAGTCCTGTCAGCACAAACTGTGCTCCTTCCATCTCTCCCCCTACTCAAAAGCAAGTGCTCCCGAACTTTGACTCCACTTTTCCAGCTCAACGTCTCAATAAAACATGATGAATTTCTTGCCGTTGCTTTCCTGATTAGGGCCACCCACTTGCAATTACCCATTCGCTCTCCTTTTTCTATACACAATTAATGCAATTTTCTCCCCCCCCCCCCCCCCCCCGAGTGGAACCCATTCTGGTCCTGTTGCTTTTGGCACCTAAAATGTCTCCCTCCTGTAGACAACCTGGTAGGAGCAGACATCTTTTCCATAGTTAATGAGTGTGTAATAGGGCTCAGTCCAACAAAAACAATGTGCAGTGCCTGGGCTGAACTTCACCCTTCACCCTGTGCTGTATCCAAATTGCAGTGTTGAGAGAGACATGCGAGGGAAATTGCAGGTCCTGTGACTTACTCAAAAACCAAAACAAAGATGGGCTAATGTTTTAATCTTTGACACGCTGGTCTTGACCAGTGTATTAATCATTATGGGCTGCGTGGATGTCGTTCACCTTGGATAAATGCCCTCTGAGCAGTCGGCCTCGGTCTGCATGCCCCATCAGAGGGGAAAGACTGAATACACAGGATTTGTGGGAGGCTTAAAGCCCCTTTCTGGATTTGTTGCACAGCATTGGAGCAATGTGAGTGTGGACTCCAAAGCCTCAGTGAAGTGACCTCTTTGAAGGTGAACCCAAAATGGTTTGCGGCTGTTTGCTGAGCTAAATTCTGCTTACCCTGCTTTAGGCTGTATCAGGCAAATGGCCAGTGTCCACATTCAAAGCATCACACCAGCTGGCTGATACAGGCATGTTATAAAATGAGTTTTGGGCTTTTTCTTTTTGTATTTCTTTGTATGTTTGCACTTGGTCGTCTTTTTGCTTTCCTCCCACCTTCACACTGTGCCATTTCATTATAGCCTCTTATTTGCTGGCACAGGTGGGCCAATAAGCTGATCCGTTTACATTGCTCACAGTGAGCAGCAGCGGAAAAAACGAGGCCCCATGAGGCCTGGTGGTTCTGCAATGTGGGCCAGACTCCTGCTGAGTAATGGTGTCGGGCCAAACTCACGGTATCAGCTATGCTAGCAGCAGCCGTGGGACCAGCCTGTGATTCATGTTTCATTAATCAAACATTTTACAGCCCTGTGGCTTGCTACAGCAGACACTTTAGATGTATCTTTCTTAATCCTCTCCATTTTTAATCAGGCTAATCTTGCGCAAAATGAAGAACCTGGTTTGGAAATATTACTGAATGCAAAGGGAAATGTGCCTCTTAACTCTGCTGAGGATCACGGTAAAGTGCTCTCTCTCTTTTTTTTTTATACAGAACTCTTTGGTCTTGCTCACCACTTAATTTGTTAGAATTCAATCTAAATACAATGTTTTGCATCCTTTTGACAGTTTTCAAGCTTTTGAGTAGGGTCCACACGTTTACGCCGGTCCCTCACCATTAAGGCAAAAAAGCTCTTAGTTAGACTGAATAAAGTCAAACAAGCAGAAAGTGAAGGCTGAATTATTAATCAACATAATATGCTTTGTCGAATAATGAATAGAGTGGGTTGAGTGCTGCTACAAAGGAAATAGTATGTTTATTATTATCAGATCGAATTATGCCTCTGTGCTCCCATATGTCTGTATGTATGTTTGCATGCAGAACGTTTCACTCCTCTTTGCATATATTCAAGAACACGACAGAAACAGGCTTATGTTATAAAGCACATGTTTAGAATCAAAGCTGACAAAATGCAAATTCACAAACTGTGATCAGCAAGCCTGCATGAAAACGTGCCAGCTTTGGTACATTTGTTGGATAGCGGGGACATTCACAGTCTCGTAAGACTGCAACATAATGCAAACTAATTGTTAAATATCAGCTCGCAGGCAGATATTTTCGTAATCGATGCAGTGTCACTGTGGATATAGGTCAGTGTGCACACCTGCCTGTAGCATCTCACATACTGGCGCAATGTTTTCACGTTAAGTAAGATGGTGTTTTTTTTTCCCCCTGAAACCTGGACAGGCTGCTCAGTGCTTCCCTCTGCTCGCCTTGTTTTGTCTGGGCGCAGCAGCTCGCTGGGGACATTTGTGCTCAGGCTGCAGAACAATCCAGTTGGGAAGTTTTGCTTTTTTTTTTAAAGCAGGTGGTGGGGGACACCGAGGGAGTCACAGAGGTGGGCGACTGGGTGTGCATGTGTGTTGGGATCGGTTGAATAAGTATTTTTTTTTCTCTTCTTTTTTTTTCTCAGTGTATTTCCCAGCATTCAGTTGGCTCATGTTCAGAAATGATGTAACTGTTCCATCCACAAGCTATTCATGGATAGACAGGACAAGGGTAGCAGTTCTGTCCCGCACACTTGCATTCATGGAGTCACATACGGTGTACAAACAAATCATCATCATCATCATCATCATCATCATCATCATCATCAGCTTCATCATCAGCAGCAGCTTTTGTGGCAGTATCTTAACTATCGCAGAATAAAGTGGACAATTTATCACTGTTGTTAGATCAGTTATTTAAAAGATGAATAAAACTAATCACTGCAATAAAACTGTGTAAAAACATATATATAAATAAATAAAACTGTGTGCTTTTTTAAAATTAAACAACAAAAACAATATAAATACAAATCTGGATAGATCATATCAGGGTATCAGTGGTGACCTTGATGGGAGCTGTTTGATGGTGGAGATTTGGCCTTTGTAGTAAACACATGAATAAACAGGGCTAGATGCCAATGTTTGACATTTGAATGTCACATATCCGATATATCTACAGACAATGAAACCAGTTCTTCAAAAGTCACACTAACAATAACTCAGTTTACTTGAATATAGAAAGAAGAAAAACAAAACGTAAATGCACTTAATCACTCATCAGATCATCAAAAAATCATACAGCCTTATTTCAATGGAGCCCCCAAATAAAATCTGAACCCTAATGTGGGCATCATGTGGCGTCTTTAAGCAAACACGACATGAGTTATGAACAAAAGGAAACAAGACTAAACTCTGTGTGTGAAAGCTCTATAATTTCTGTAATTTCTATAATTAGATTTCTGTCAGTACTCTTGGGCAAATTATTTTCTCTTTATTTCAATCCTGTTGACTTTAGAGAGGGAGCTCTTGAATGTTCAGATGTCTCCAGTTCTGCATTGTTTAATCAATAAGCAAATTACCGACTCTTGGCTTTATACACGGTATTTGTAACCTGGAAAACAGCTGTTTCCTGCCAATTTCATTGTTGTGTGCAAAATGTTATATTAAACGGGTTTGAGTGATTCTTTAATACTATTCTTCTAAAACTAGTCTTGTGCAAATGGAGTCTGATGAGCGTGACTAACAGATTTGTTCTTCCTACTTTACTTTTCCAAAGTGTTATCTGTATAATCTATTTCGATTGTGTTTGCAGACAGCGTATGTCCCCATTTTGGTTTGTTATATAACTGTAGAGGCAGGCTAATAGTTATGTTGCGCCCAGAGGGTTTCAATTGAAAGCCCATCCACAATTTAAACCTAACGTGTCCTGTGGAAGAGGGAGGAGGATGTTGTTTTAAAGGGGGAGGTGGAGTAAGAGAGAGAGAGAGCGAGAGAGCGAGAGAGATGCCTTTTTCTGTGGGACAGAATAAGCATGTGAGGAAGCTTTTAGAACAGAGCTCTTCATCCTGCCAGACATGATGAGAGTGACTGGTAAAATTTGGGGAAGCATGCAAGCATTTTTACAGCATGTCAGAAACTTGTAGAAATCTATCTCAATGACAAAGTGCCAGAAAGCTCCCATCCGAGCTCTTTAATCAAATTGATAAAAATCCAGGAAGGCATATGCGAAAACCCCTGTATTATATTCGTAGACAGTCACAGAAACAATCCCACACAGTCACACACACTTGTTCTACAACTTAAAATGCCCTAATCACATTGAAGTTTCCTATCTGATTTAGGGCCTTTTAGAAAAGAGAAGCTTTAGTGGAACCGTTTAATGGTTTTCATAACTGGCCCACAGAAAGTCATTGGCGTAAAGTCATAGGTACGTCTGGTACTGGGAACGTTAACAGCTTTCCCCTGATTTCAGTTTGCCTTCCCTCACAAAACAAACAGTGATAGAGATGAGTTCACAGCAGAGCTCTACGTGCTTTGGTTGGAAACCCCACCGTACAAACAAGTTATCTTCCACGTGGGTCCAGATCACTAAAGCTAGTTTGATACTTATCGTCACTATCACTATCAATTGAAGAAAAGCTGGAGTATGTTTTCTGAAAGCAAAGCGGACTAATCACAGGGTTTTGTGAACGTAAATCTGTCTACTGAGCTGACAAGAATGCAGTCTTGTCAGGGATCTGTATATATTTCTGAAAGATTATTTATTCACCATGGCAACACGTACTATATAACTAACTACTTGTGAGTTTTTACAGCTATCAGTTAAAGTTGAGACACATTTTCAATTTTTGATTTTTTCATTTGATTAAGTTTATCTGTTTGTTTGTTTGAATATTTTCCCTATAAAATGTCAAATCGTATTGGAACTTTAGGTTCAAATAAAATAAAACACTATTCAGCAGCACCCGAGAAGGTGGAACAATATACTTTTTTTTTTTGCTTTGTTTTATTTAATTGCATGATTAGAAAATATATTTTTTATCAAAACAGTTGCAGATAACATTTGAGCCAATTCACTAATCCATGATTAATTTCAACTCTCATAACTCGGGGGTCCAGTGGCAGTCGGGACTAGAAATGCACACATCCAATTATTATTTTCTCGAGAGGACATACTGTAAATACTGTACAGGTAGGAAACAGTAAATTGCAGTGTGACCTGCTGTGAGTCTCCAGAATTGGATTTCAAGGCTTCATTAGGTTTTGTAGTATCTATGACCGTTTATTCTCATGTTATTATCAGAAATACCTGGCAAAAAAATTTAAACAGATACAATGTTTGCTCTATTGTACCTGCTTTCCTTAACATCAACAGTGAAGGTCACTGTTTGTTTCAGTCAGAATCAAGTAGTGAAGCCTTCTGTCTAAATGCATCTTTTTGTACTGTCAGTCAAGGTGCAGCATATCTCAGGTACTTTGATCGCATCCATGTTGCCCTCACTTGTGGTTTCTGATGACGGCGGCTCAACTGGGGCAGCTGTCAGTCGGACTTTAGAGGGACTGGAAGGGAGAAGTTTCATTGGGTTGGGGTATTTGGTCAGCCACACACTGTCCGTGGTTGTACCACACTTGGCACAACATGTACGTTTCCAATCTGCTGATGTTTTAAACACCTTGACAGACATCTGTAAATGTATTAAAAATGCTCACTCAGTATTTTTACTGTGGTCAGCTCAGTCGACCCCATGAACACTAGCAGCACCAGTGCATTTTATGAAACTGCTGATCATTTAAAACCATTGTGGACATAAACACGATAGATAAAGAAAATAGTCTGTTTTTTTTAACAGTTAGCCCTATTGCTACTGGAACTGCAACTTTTAATATGGTACATCCCATAAAAAAAACTTTGGCTCTAGTCTGATCACATATAGCAACCAGTAACCAGCAAGTTTCTACAGTAGTTCCACGAGGGATACTGTCATGCATTCTCACTCCCTTCTCCTCAAACATCCATTTTCCAGGTTAGAAAGTGTAAATGTGTTTGGATTTTTCTGCCAGTCCTGTGATGGACAGAGGCATTTTACAACCTGTCTGCCTTCTGCAGGCTGGGACAAGCTCAAGCCTAACATAATTACTAGAATGCATATCGAAGCAGGATGGGGAAAGAGGGAGAGCGCAACAGACAGAGCGAAGGCATTTAGCATTTGTGAATAAATGTTTCCCCTACATCCTCTGAGAAACACTTTCTGGGATTACTGCTCAGCCACTCATCCCGCCCGTCTCTCGTCATGTTTAAAATCGACCGTCCCACATTTGTGGATCATTGTTTCCTAAGTCACACTTGAAAATTCCAAAGCCGTACTGGGCAGGTACACTGCGACTTGTATTGTGAACATATGGCTTAATTAAAATCACCAAAAAAAAAAAAGGTATTCGCTCCTTAAGTAGACGCTGGGGAAAATGTATATTTGACAACAACTGGAGTGCATTTAAAAATTAAACAGTCTGCATTTCCCAAGGAGGTAGCATTTCCATGGTGATAATGCCCGTTGCTTAGCAATCTCCCCTGGCTTTTCTCGTGTTTTTTTTTTTTTTTCTCATACAGAGTAAAATCCTCAAGATTAGTCGATTTGGCAAATGGCCTGCATTGGCTCTTTGTCAGTGTTTCACCACCCTTTGTTTAATCAGCCGTTTTCCATTGAGATAGGAATCACTGTGACAAAGTAGGGAAGATAAGCATGAGTAATGATCATCTTAAGTCACAGCCAACATTTTAAGCCACTGCGCGATCATATACGTACAAGTGTCTTTTTGATGAATTGGATTTTGTGACGCACACACATTTTACCTCTTTCTGCAGTGATGGGGAGCTTCCACTGACTACAAAATCCTTAAGACGGTGCCCCAACCTCAACCTCTCTGCTGTATGACCAACTTTAATCCTTAGCCTAATCCAAAAATGATCCCCAAAGTCAAGTCCTAACACAAACTAATCCTAAAACTACATTTTAAACTTTAAACCCCAAATCAACCAAATCCAGCACCTTGTGTGAACCTTTTGAGGAAATTTGAAGTTCATAGGAAGTAGTTCACCAGCACACACTTCCCCTCAACACACACGCTCAGTGTTTTTACGCCTCTGCTCTCCTCCCTCCAGTGAAGTCATCCTGTCCAACATCGACGTGGGCCTCGCCGGCATTTGGGAGTGCCTGGTGACCAGTTCCCGTGGCAACACTTCTCAGCAAATGGAGATCGTTGTTCTGGAGACGTTGGCCACGTACTGCCCCCCTGAAAGAGTCAACAACAACAAGGGGGACTTCCGGTGAGTCACTGGCCACGTACTGCAGACCATCAGTGTGTGGTCACATAGCCTCAAAACATAATCAGCTCCACCATGTTGAATAACTGTACAGTATGTAACCAGTTGTGGATATTTTTATTTTGTTTTTTTGTATAAATATGTTCCAAACCTTTGTGTACGTTGGAGAGGTGCTGTGAAGCCACACGCTGCTGCAGAGATATTTACTTCTGAATATTTTTAAGCTAGGCTCTCATATATGCCTAGCTAATTTCTGTTATTTCTGCTGGATTAGTAAATTTTGCAGCTTGAATATTTATTGTAATTTTATGACAACTAATACCTGATGAGCTTTGCAGAGAGTAGCAGAGCAGGGAGGACACAGACCAAGCCCCCCGCCGCCTCCACCTTCTTACTGTCCTTTTGTATTATTTTTTTAGCTGTACTTTTATCATTGTACATATAGGAGTACTGTAGTATCAGGTGTATTTCCCACTGAAACCATGTCTTTAGTAGTAAGGCTCTAATTTCCAAGCTGATCAAAGGCGATCTCCCGCAAAATAGGGCAATAGGTAAATCTAGCTATGATTTAATTTGTGCTAAATATCTCTAATTACAGAGTCTGACATACACAAGGCCGCGGGCTCGAATCCCAATGGTGGATGGGTGGGGCCAGTCCCGAGCCTGGATAAAAATTGGAGGGGCATCCGGTTTAAAAGCTCACGCCAAATCAACGTGCAGAACACGTTCCGCTTTGTTGACCCCTGAAGGGACAAACCCAAAGCCATTGATCATATTCCTAATTACCGAGTCTACTGCAATCAGAGCATTTACTGTGCCGTTCAATATCTCTCTATGAACTGCGCAGTTGAGGTACTTATGGCTGAGTCTTGGTGGCGCTGTTCTCGGTTTCCACCTTTTAAAGGTCTGGCACACCTGGCCTGCTGTGCACTTGCTTCACTTACCCCTCAAAGGTCAGAAGTGAGTAGGTAGAGTAGAGCCTGGAAAGTTTATATATTTTAATAATAACTCAATATGTTCTATCCTCTTTCCCCTTTCTCCACTTCTGGGGACCACGTTGAAACCTTGCATCTGTAAGCACACTCTCACATCCCCCCCCCCCCCCCAAATCCCTGTGGGTGTGTTATTGTCGTGTACACTCCTTTACAGCCCACTCCTGCTGCAGCAGGCGCCGAGGCTTTGTTTCTGCCAGAACATTGGAGTAATGGTCTGGAAAATGAGGCCCCCCCCCCCCCCCTTTTTTTTTTGTTTTTGTTGGGGGGGAAAATTAACGCCATTTATTACTAAGTGGCTGCTGCAACAGCCTGCATGCAGAGATGTGGGTTGTGGAGCGCAGGTCTCTACCCTCAAAACCGATCATCAGCCTCCTGGGCTCCGTGCTTTATTTTCATTTAAATGAAGTCAGAACTGTTTCCACGTTAAAAATAACTTTAGCTGCATTTTTCTATCAGGACTTTGATGCCGCCCTAAGAAGAAGACCACAACACGTGAGACAAGTTTTTCCTGTGATTACAGCACAAAACAAATCTTTCATAAAGTTGCACACAGAAACGGCCCTTAAATCTTCAACAGCAGCAAGAAACAAAACCTGGAGTTTTCCTATTAACACAGAAATGGATGCTAATGTAGTGGACTATGAATGTTTGGCTGACTCTCTACACTTAAATGAGCTTTATTTTATTGAAACACTAACAGGCATTACCCAGTAAATGAAAAATTTCCATTTCGCCATAAAATCACCCAGGCCCCTGTCAGCGGTTGGTCAGCAGAGCAGCTCCGAGACCTGGCTCCTGATGACATTATTGAGAAAGTCTCATTTCTTGCTTCAGAGGAGACTTCACTGAACTTTGCACGGCCGTGCGAACAACACTTGTAATTACACTTTTTTTAGGCCGAATTTCCCCTTCAGGTCGAACAGACAGGAGTAGATTGAAATATACCATTTTCCAGCTTCCATGTGTGATGCATGTTAAAGCGGCACAATATCGATTTA
Organism: Channa argus; assembly: GCF_033026475.1. NCBI lineage: Eukaryota > Metazoa > Chordata > Actinopteri > Anabantiformes > Channidae > Channa > Channa argus. The sequence goes on from NC_090197.1 coordinate 50,459,356, forward strand.
GCATTGCTTCTTCATAAAGCTGCAGGACCTCTCAGACAACATCAAGACAGCAAATGCAGAGATATCCTGACTTTTAAGCCTTAGTTGTGTGTCGCCAGGCTTTATGAATCTTTCCGTTAAACTAGAAACCTCATTTCCAGATAAGTTGGGACCTGAAACTGAAATCTGTGATTTGCAGTTTCGATGAAACCTTGATTTACTGTATCTGACAAAAATCTTTGGCACAGAGTGTTGAGGGCCATTTGTGAATGTTTTAATATCCCATCAATGTGTCCTGACCTTTTACCATTTAACCTGAGAGAGAGACTTTCTAAACTTTTCCTTAATTTGTTTTTGTCGGTTTCAGTGTGTTGCACGCATCACACGCTTAATAATACTAATTACAATTATGTTTGCAATTATGATTGCTTCTTTTGTCAGTAAAGGTTTAAGCAAATGAAACAAAAATGACAGATTTTAGTTTTATTACATATTACTGCACATGGGATTTGTATGTAGCCACCATCATCATTGAACAAAAAAAGGTGTAAAGTTTTTTTAAATAGTTTAAGTCAAAAATCATTAAGGTCGCAACACATTGTTTCACAATCAAATATTAGAATCTGGCAGTCTTCTGCAAAAACAATTAGAGCTAGCTGCAAATCAAATATGCAAATTAATAATTTCCTAAGTCTAGAGGGTATGAAATTACCATCTGTTGCAGTGAGTGTAGATCCCTAAACTCCCTTCATTTCTAAAAAGTTTTGTGATATCTTGTGTGGCAGGTGGCCAAGGACTCTAGCCGGCATCCTGGCCATCATGCCCTGCGCTCCTGCCACCTTTGGCTCCGTCCCCCACCCACCTGGGAGTGCACCTTACCTCTCCAGCCAGAGGGAGAAGAATGCATGGCGGCACTGCGACCGGGCAGGACGGTGGGCTGAAGACGACTACACCCAATGCCCGTATGCCAGCGAACTAACTCGCGTGCTGCATGAGCTCACCCAGGTACCACTACGTTGAGGAGCGGTCGAAAAATGTGTTTGCAGTTTTACTATGACGATCAAGACGTTGGCTTTTACAATATTTGCCAGCCATACTCAAAGAATTAAAACCTTCATATTTCTGAAATACAGAAACTAATTCATCTGTACCCTGCAGGTATTTGCAGATCTATAAATGTATTCATTTAAATACATAATACAAACTGACTAACAACAACCTGACTTCCTGCTACATTCCTCATGGGATTACTCCAGGATATTAAAGTAATCCAGTTCACCAAACACATGGATGACATGAAAGAGGGTTGCACTGATTTAATATTTATTTCATTTTGTCAGAGCTGTTTCATGCTATGTTTTTTGATGAATTATGATGCTGGACTGTGTGATCACTTTCTCCGAATACTGCTGTGTCCTTTTTAGATTACCATCAATACCACCAATGCACAGGCCTTAGGCCAGCAGCTAGTGGCTTTCACCAGCAGGGCGGCACACTTTACCGATGTCATGGATGTCATCTTTGTCACCGACCTGGTGGAGAAACTGACCAGGCTGGTGGAGAAACGGAGAGATGTAAGAGTGAACACAGTAAAATGCACCACAGCCAGATTTATTTCATTACATGCAACATAAGACTTTATTACAGGCATAGTCGTTTTTTTTTTTTTTTTTTTTTTTTTTTTTTTTTTTGATATACAACCCCAATTAAAAAAAAAATACAAACTCAATGCAATCGTCAACCCATATTTTATTCACAATAGAACATAAACAACATATCAGATGTTGAAACCGAGACATTTTAACATTAGCTCATTTTGAATTCGATGGCAGCAACACATCTCAAAAAAGTTGGAATGTGTTAAAACCTCTAGCATGTTGTTTAAGGAGGAGATGCTCATCAGTAATATTTATACTGAAAGTCAATGAATCTGTGTGTTGGATAGCGATATAATAGCGAGATGGAGGGAATAAATTCAAAGTTTCGACTTCCTTTTGCACTGCAGTAATGTAAATACTAAGGTAGCTGCCACTTCTATTCTGATGGTAGTATTTGGATATTCGTTCAATGCCAGTGCTTAGAGAAAGACCGTGGTTCATCGAGAAAGCTGTTGGCTAGCTCGTCTCGATGTAACAACAACTTCTCAAGAGCCCTCACTGAGCAAATGGTAATGGACACTTTAGCGGATTTGCAGCAGAGCCTGCCCAAAAACACACAGCAACATGCTGTGGTTCTGGTTTCAATCGATTCCAGACGGCTTACCTTTTCACCTCATGCGCCTTCCTCTTGCCCATGGCAGCATTGGACCTGAATGACAATTATGGTTATGAAGATGCATCTCTTGTTCTTTTTTTCAGGGCCAAACTGCGTTTCTACCTTAAGTGAACTTCTGTGCTGTCTGTGGCCAGGGCCAATCACAGGGCTTAACGTCACACTGAAGGTCACCGTCGTTGTTGAGAAGGCTCAATATTAGCGCTCACTTGTCCAATTAAGTCACTCAGGAGCAGATACTGTTCGATGCTTGACATTTTACCATTCCTAAGACAGTGCAGTGGAGACCACCCTCATTCATCCCATAGAGGACAGTCAAGTGTAGCAACAATGGAAAGTACAGTAAGCAAATAGAGAAGTGCCATCCCAAGGAAGCAATTATTCCTCATTGGAGCTGCTAATCTAAATTAAATCTTTCTATAATGAATGAAGCCACCGTTGCCTCCCTCACACTTCTGACTGCAGATTATAAAAGAGCCTGTTGTTGCAGATGTGATTTATGTGCAGGATGAGTGTGTGTGTGTGTGTGTACTTGAACCGAATCTGCTTGTGTTTCTACAGCTGGGGGGCTACATTTTAGACATAGCTAGTAACATGATGCTTGTGGAGGAACACATCCTGTGGATGGCTCATAACGAGGCCAGGGCGTGCACTCGGATCGTCCAGTGTGTGGAGCGGATTGCCGACCTGGCGCTGACTGGAGACAATCGGGCCATTTCCAAGGTACAGTGGCATCTTGGGCTGAGCACGAAACGGTAGCACTCAGTCCGGGCAAAGGTTGATTATCTGAGTAAATGTCTTGTAGCTTTACCTTTTTTCTTGGGGCTTAGAATAATGAGAAGTTAATGTGGCTTGAGCAGATAGTGAGAATAATGCATGAGAAAGATTAATTATTTCCTTTCTTTGTTTCGCCTTGCTTCCGCCTATTTTTCTCCCATCTTTGCTGTCACTTGGGATAAAGCATCTGCTAAATGACTAATATGAAAACCTCTGCCCTCCTCCCTCGTCCCCGCACCCCCCCCCACTCCTAATTCTCGGACTCTCTCAGGTGTCTGCTAACATAGCTCTGGAGGCCTTTCTGATCCAGCCATCAAACTCTCTCGGCCTGTCCTGCACGGCACTCCAGTGGCCCCTCTCATCTGCCGCCTCGCCCGTACCTGACAGCCATGCCCACACTGACAAGGACGTGAGCAGGGAGCGTGACGCCGTGGGCGAATCGTCGCTCAACTTCAAATGCCACACTGTCAACAACAGCTCACCGGCCAGTCAGCTCAGCAAGGTAATCTAATAAATGGTGTGAAACTTTTTCTAAAATTTGCTTTTCTCTTGTCCTGTTTGTCTCTGTTGGCCAAATCTACTAAATCCAGCTTGAGAAGCAGCATTTGTTTTTTTGTTTTTTTAAACGTTTCTCACTCCCGGCGGGGATTTGTTTTGAAGGGCCACATGTTTTTGTATGCCACTTGTATTGCCACTCTGCTCATGAGAGAAGAAGGAGAGAAGATATTCGAACAGGGAAGGAACAGGGTAGGTGAGGAAGAAATAAAGTAGGAAAAAAGTAGCACATCTTGTGGAGTCGCTTGTGGGCACAAAAAAATGAACTCTCCAACACCACACAGCTGAAGCATGTGAGAAAGATCACCGCCCTGCCCTTAAGTCTGTCGCTGCCTATTTGTCCCAGCGAGCTGACACCTTGTTTGGGTTTGTTTGCACGTCATAGATCAGCTGCTGATAGGTGGGCTTGTAGTGGGGCCGGGCCTGCAAATAGGACGGTAACTTGGGAGTCAGCGAATGTGAGCTACTCCACTGTGATGGATAACATGGCCTTGCATAGCTGTCACTTTAAATCAACTGCAGCCCCACCACGGCTACAACTGTGGCCGTCCCACATGACAAATACCACGGCAACAGATGAGGGGACCTCTGCATCTGCAGATGGTGAAAAAAAGCAAACAAACAAACAAAAAAAAAAAAAAACTTGTCTCCACTGATAGTGAAGTGGCGTAGTTCTGCAACAGTTTGCTCCCTCTAGCTGTTCAGTCTGCCGATGATTTAATCAGTGTGCATGCGAGTTAATCTGCTGTCTCTGCATGTTAGCGTGTGTTACAGCTAGAGACTGTGTGTCTATGTGTGCGCGCGTGACAGTCTGCACGCTTATTTCATTTTCCCTCATCTTCTTCGCCGATGAGATGGTGTCAAGTCTCTGTGGTTTTGTCAACACTTACAGCATTTAGGTGTTCTGTGGCTCCAGGCTGTGTGTAGCCTCTATGCTATATACTGTATCCATATCTATGTCTGTATCCCTGTTAATAATTTTCCAGATGCAGTTACATTTGGGGCAACTTTTATTTTGGCCCCAGAACACATCACCAAGGCTGCTCTTCATAGTTTTGACAGGCTTCCTTACACACGATTAAGTCCAACATAAAGGTTTTGAAAATCACCGTGCTATTGGGCCAAACCCTTTAACTTTAATAAAGGAGGACATGTGGAGCACTCCAGAGCTTCTAGTCGTTGCATAATCTTAAGGAAGTCAACCAACAAAATGTTGATATTTAAGAAAGGAAACCAGAGCTCTTGATTAAAAGCAGTCACTTCCATGTTGTGTCTAGATCCATGTTGGTAATACAGGCATCTTTGTTATGTTTTCTACATTACAAACTCAGTATTTACCAAAATTTTATTATTGCAATGGACCAAAATGACTACAAGCCACTTGCTTTAACATTTGTCTAGAATACATCAAGTCAAAGTGTCATTTATTTATTTTTTTTCAAAGTTGAGGACGTGTTCTCCATCTTAAGTAGCCAGTGCATATTCCTCTCCAGGTGCAGCATAGTGCTAAGAAGATAAGCTAGCAATCTATCAGGCTGAACATTTGCTAAATGATAAAGTAGGATTAATATGATTTATTGTGCACTATGTCATGCTCATTTCAGCACGTCCTCACAGCAAGAGGAAAACATAGTCAGGGCAGGCCTGAAGAATAGATGGAGTAATCCAGCTTGAAGCTTATTTTGCATTACTGCATCAGATGACATTTTTGCCCAAGTTAAAAACATTTCTATTTCTCGTCATGGTTCAAGCAGAGTTGTGTTCGTGTCACTTAGTTGATCTCTTTGGGGGGGGGGGGAAAGCCTGTCTTTACATTTCTTACTATACTAGAGGCTTTCTATTATTCTGTGAAAAAAGGAAAAAGTTACTTTCCCAAATAATAACTCATACTCATATCTTGACTTTATCAGTAAGTATCAGTATCAGTAAGTTTCAATCCGTCTCAGGTGCTTTACTTGATTATTGCTATTGTTTATGACAAAGTCATTATACTGTACATGTAAACATGTTGAAACAAACAATAATTTGTCCAATATAGAAGGGAAAGGATTTGACAAACTATTGCTACTACTGCTATTGTTACAGTAACAGTCGGAATAACGCTTAAATCAGTACTTGATTTATTGGGGTAATATTAGAGGAAAAAAAAAAAAAATTCTCTCAAAAGGTCAGTTTGCGGGTGTGAGATGAAGAAGTGTAATATTATTTCCACCTCATTAAGTGTGCAGAATGAACACAGCATGTCCTCCATGAGGTTGATTCACATGTACTAGATGATGATTTTCCACAGCTCCTGCTCTTCTGGATCAGTCGTGGGGTGAGGAGCAGTGCCCTGCATGAGAGCACTTAAGTGGTAATTGTTGACGGAGACCAGAGCGACTTCATGAAATGGCTCTAATGTATCTGACATATCGACATGAGGTCACGTTTATTGTAGTTTCATAAAGAGCTGGGCAGAGTGTGGCATGGCAGAGCAGGATGAGGGAGGGCTGGGCGGAGCCGAGTGGATTCACGTCTAGTCTAATGCACTCGCTTGAGTTGCATATTGTTTTTAAGTTTGCAAGCTTAAATATTTAATGTAAATGAAAGAATAACTGGTGACTTCTGAACCAGATCCAATAGAGTGTAGTTGATGCCTTTGTTTGACTTTTCTGTAGCTACACCGAAGAACGAAAGGACAAACACAGTAACTAGAACGATTTCACAGGATTGATGAGGATTTTATTGTCCAGCAACTCATACTGGCAAGTTTACTGTATCTTGGATCAGTACTTGGTTTTGGCAAGTACTCAAATGTAGCTACTACATACAGACTCATGAGCTACATTAGTGAACAGCTGAGATCGACGGCTTTCAGCTTGTCCCTTTCATGGGTCGCCACAGTGGAACGTGTCCCACACATTGATTTGGCATGAGTTGTTTACGCCGGATCCCCTTCCTGAGGCAGCCCTCCCATTTTGTTTGGGCGGGGCCACACCTGGTGAGAAGGGATTCGTTGCTGCATCCCGACCCCGAACTCTACCCATTGAGCCACCAGGCCCCCCACGTTATAGAACAGCTGAAGCTGAGACAAATCTGCCAAATGTTTCTTCAACATTCAGCGATCAGAGACTAAAATGAGAAGCTCGTGGCTAAACATTGTAAACATTGGACACTGTCATTTATATTCTCATTTACATAACATTTATGATAAATTGTGTCAGAGTTTAGCTCATTTCTAGTACCTTGGTACCTATAGTACCTTGGTGTCAGAATCAAAGGGGAGTTGGTTTGGGTATTCTTTATTTTTTTCTCTATTCTCATTTGCTGAAATTTAAATTTAAAAATTCACCTTTACGTCTTTTACATTTTGTTGAGTTGATATCTTGCTTTATGATACTACTGACATAGCAGCTGTAAGGATCCCAACTGTGTTGGTTCTGATGTCCGATGTTTTTCATACTGTACACTGTGAACAGCAGACAGCTACACAGATCCATTGTACACTTTCGTAAATATGGAACATGATATATAATCTCAGATTCTGAGGTGATATCTTATGATGTGCTTGGGTTGAAAATAATATTATGTGAGTACTCAAAGCATCCAGCTTTAGGTGTTGCCATGGCAATAGGTAAACCCTCACATCATTCAGCTGAGACAAATCTCACAATTCTGGGTGTCACAACCAGCTGTCGAAGCCAGTGTTAAACTGTAGAAGACGCAGCAATGAAAGGAGAAGGATACACCCACCTGTATTTGAGAGGGCGATTAGATGAAAACCATGATGAAAATATAGCTATCAGATGTGAAATATCACCTGAAAAAAAATGAATGAGCAGTAATTGTCAACTAAGAATGAAATTCTGTCGTGTGAAAGTAGCCGTCTTTTTTTCAGGAAGGCGACGTGTGTGTGTGTTCAGAGTGTGAACTTTGTGTGAGGTAACTATGTTCGGTATATCAGGGGCACAGAAATAAATGCACATAATGCCCCCCCCACCCCCCCCCAAAAAAGAAACACACTCTCCTATGACTCATCAGTCAGCCTGTCTACCACTGCTCAGTTTAACAGCACGCGGTCGTGAAGGCTGCAAACGACACACAGCCACACATCTCGTTATCGAGGAAGGAAGGGAGCTGCGACAAAGATACCAACAGTCACATAAGAAGAACTAAGCTGGAAAAGATTTCTAGTTGTCTATGAAATCATCGTGTAATCACGACTTTTCCGACTCTTCCAAACCCCAGCTGTTTTAAATTTGGCACGGAGTCAAGTTTACACCTGCGTATATGTCTTCATTTTCTTTCGGTGAGCTGCACTGTGTTGGCAAAAGCAGCACATTGTCAGGTATCTAATAGGTAAATTAGATATTGACAGACATGTTGGCATCTGCCTGCTGATCCATTCTAACACCTGTCTGATTCCTCTCTGTTTAAACTTAACCCTGACCCTCTGACCACTAAGGGTTAAAATACCAGCCCCCAAAGACCCCCAGACTTCCCCATAAACGTCTTTTGCCTGCTCTGTAGTTGACTGACTGGCTGAGTGATTTGTGCTCTGTTTCACTCTGGCAGGAGCTTAGCACCATTTAGAGCCATTTCGGGTCCAACTGGACTAAGACACACAGCATATGGGCCTGCTGTGCCAACACCTTGCCAAAAAGTGGCATAATCAAACAGACTTACAACAGCAGTGCCTTACATAATGCATCCCGGTGGAAATGCAGACACCTCCTGGTTGATTTAGAAATTTTATCAGATGGTTTCCAAGTCTTACGGACATTCTTGGGTTCCCTAAAACAAATAAGTCCAACTTACTTGGATTTTCCATCTTTGAAACACATACGATTTCCTGAAGTTAGCTGGTGAACTGCTGCCTTGACAGCTCTCTGCAGTCGGCCACATTTAGTCATATTTTTGTGATAAGAAGAACGCTGGCTGTGTTCAGCCAGATGACTAGTTATTTAACACAATGCCTGCTCAGGAGGAGCATGTTAGCAGAGCAGCAGCTTCTGTGCTTTATCTACGTCGGCACAGGGTGTGTTCAGACACAGTACTGACTGGTGTTCAGAGCTAAACACACAGCAACTGTAGTTACACACATGAAAACTAGGCAAATTTAATTAGAAGCCATGAATGGGTTTCAGATCAAGTCAGACATATAATAGAAAAAGCTAAAATGCTTTCTGTCCAAACAGCCATTAAAAAAAAACAAAAAAAACAATCGTGTCTCCCCAAAAATGATGTCCCTGTGCAACTAACCTGCAATTGTAATTTTCGTTTTCCATTTAGTCATGGGTAGCGTTATATGATCAGGGTGGGCGGTTAAGCACAGGACTTTCATCCCACAGAGTCAAGTTCAGTAACAACCTATTTGCGACATGCAATTTAAAATCAATGTCAACATAGGAAACAAAGTCGGGTTGTAACTTCAAGTGTTTGCATCTGCAGTTTAGCATAGAACACAATTTTTAAAGGCATGTGCCAAATGCTTAGTTGAATGAAAAGGACTGCTGGGGTTTTGACACAGTTGTGACAATTCACCCTCAGGCGTATTTGGGGGTGTCGCTTCATGTCTCCATGCATGAAGACAGTCCACACAAAACCACAAATGTCAACTTAATGGCAGCACAATATGAATCAACCATGTCAGTAGGATTCATCCAGTGGTGGGACCAGACCTCGTTCCTACTGGCGAATATGGTTTTGCAATGGGTTCCTCAATAAACTGGGCCTGAAATGGAACTTAAACACACTACAAACCGAACTCAGCACATTCTCATCACTCACTACTCATCTCATTCCACCACCACTTATTTATTATTTATTTACTTTTATCATTCTACATTTACCGCACTGCACTGTTTACTTGCTGTTTTTTGCTCATTCCAATGCAATTGCACTGTTTGCATGCTGGACATTTAAATGCACTATACCGTTTACATGCTGCTCTTTTTTTACACCCTTAGCACACTTGACTGCACTGTACTGTAAAATTAGTATACAGTAGGTTTACTGGTCGGCACTGTCTTGGGTTTTGTGTCCTGTCCTGTGTTACTTGTGTTGTCTGTCCACACTGTCTGTCTGTACTGTTTTTCGTCTGCACTGTTTGCACTTGGTTGCACTCGATGCACTTTATTATAGCTTGTGTTGTTTTTAGCACCTTGATTCTTGGAGGAACATTATCTCGTTTCTACTGTGTACTGTGAACCACTGTGTATAGTAAAAATGACACTAAAAGCCACTTGACTTGACTTGACTGAGTTTACCGTCTCAGTATCATGTTTCAGTGTCCAAAGGATGGACCTACTAACTCGCGGTCCAATGTTGCCATGCTTAAATCTTCGTATATTTAATATAAAAAAACAAATCCGACCTGTCTGGTGGTCTTATTGTAGATATTTCTCCCCAGCCATTATTCATTTGCTATAAATGTGTAATTTACCTATAGTACATGTTCAAATCATAGCTGGATACTCCTGCAGGCATGTTTTATAACCTCTTACACCAAACGAATGTGAGAAGCACAATTTTTGTGTCAATGATTTTCACTAGAAAATCATTTCTGACTCTGTGTGTATCCCCCCCCCCTCCCCCCCACATATTAAAATGACAACACTGTGTAAAAGTTCTACATGAAAATGAAAAGATACACAGGTTTCTGTAGTCACTGCCTGTCACTTGGTTTGATCGCAGACATCAATTCTTATCTAGCACCTAGTTTTTCAGACATTGGTTAATAACCTCATTGGCAGCGTAAACCTGCAATAGCAAATGCTTTTGTCTGTTGAGTGTTTCCAAAAAAAAAAAAGTCTTCGCTTCAAATAACTGTGAATACGTTTGGAATATTTCTCAGGTCAGGTTAGGTGATGCCTTCAAGGCTTGGGTGTGCGTTCTGTTTAGGTTACACACAGTTCTCACCGAGTGGTTAGGGAGCAATAGCAGAGTGTGTTTTAGTTTGGAAATTCATAGCAGTCTAACCCACAATTTTACCCTGTGACCCACTTTTTAGGAATAATTATGAGAGGCACAATGAAATACAGTTATTCATTCTACTAACTCGGTATAACCAGGCTGCAGTTCTACATTAATACACCAATGATGTGAGTTTAGATCATTAAGTATTCACTCTGTAACCAATACTGTATAAAACATGAACTCAGATCAACTAATGGTAAAAGGAGAAAATGGTCACACAGCCACAGCAAGCTTGTGGGTCTGGGGGCCAATAGCTGCAGGGCTGACTGGAGTGAAAATGTGACTAAAACAGCAAGAAAATATAGAAAGGGGAGGAAAAAAAAACTACAGGTGAGCCAACAATTTTAAAACTCCCCGGGAAAGTTGGTGAAATTGTGTTCTTCCTGTTCAGCTTCATGGAACATTTTTTATAAAACAAATAGGAAACGGTAGTGAAATCACAATAATAAACCTTTTTTTATACATCAGCAGAAATCTGCAATTAAAATGAGCTTTTGTTTTCAACATCCGGCTGCAGCATCTTGCCTGTCACGTCAGCTGACCTTAACTCGGTATCGTACTGTTTAATACCACAGTGTCACTTTGTTTGGAACAGATTTGAAACTAATTACCTGTAAATTACACAAACATATGGCATCTTATCCTATTTCCCAAGTCAGTGGGCATTATCCTTGAACTGAATTGCAGAGTGGCTGGTTCACTGAGGATGACAATTTGGGACAATATTTACCACTTTAGATCCCCCTCTTTCTTTTCATTGACAGGTAATTAGCGGAAGCCTTTAGGCTGGAGGGGTGGTGTATTCCCACCACCCTCTCTCAGCTCCACAGAGCTCCAGTGCTTTTTAATTACATCCACTCTGCTCTGCGTGGGTGTGTGTTTGTGCTTTTTGGAGTGAGGATTAGTTTAGGTGTGTGTGTGTGTGTGTGTGTGTGTGTGTGTGCAGATCAGCCACCCCCCCAGGTTAAGACTCTTTCTGGGGACACTTGCAGTGGAACAAAGCCGGGGGCAGTAAACGAATCCTGTGTGTCAGCACAGACAAATATGACCCAGTTCGTCCTGATTTGGTAAACATGGCACTTTATGACTCTGCATACTTGATGTCAATTTGCTTCTAGTTAGACTCTGAGAGGGATGTGTTGTGTACAGTTTTCTAATAAGCGCTGAAGGATTTAACATGCTTAACACCAACATGAACGGTGTAAAGGGCTTTTCATTAGCTCATTGACCCACGTCTCTATGTGGAGGGGTCACAGATTGAGGGAATTGCCCCTCAATATTAGACAAGGAAGCTGCTGGAGGTTAATTGCAGGGGTGTTGACTGCGATTAAGTCTTGGGGGTCGATGTCAAAGGGCAACGGGCCACTGGCTGGATATAAAGGCTTTGTTAGTTTATGCAGAGTGGGTTTGTTGTCTCTTGTGTGTTTCTATCAGAGAATATAGAGTTAATACAGTAAGTTTGCGCAAACATTCAGGTGTTTTTTTCCTCTCTCTGCAAAAGTGTAAAACTATGCACTACTTGCAGCACGTGTGGATGTGGCTATGCATCGGAAGGCATATCGAAATTTCCCTCTATCCCCGAGGAATCCCATCTTTTTTTTTTTTTTCTTTTTCTCTTTGCAGCTTGGTGAAACAAACAGGCCTGTGATGCAGCATGAGAAGCCTTGAATGCTAAACACATCATAAGAGGGGAAGGCAGAGAGAGAGGAGGAGGAGGAGGGTGGGAGACAAAAAGAGAACTGGAATGGGGGGGGAAAGAGAAAGGATGCCATGCAGCCAAAAGTGACAAATGAAGGACTAGAGACACGTGGACAGATCTTGCCAAATAGACAGTGAGTAGTGAGATGGAGAGGCTTAGCAGGGAGGGACGGAGATTCTAAGAGCAGGAGAATGAGAAAGAAAAATACGTCTGTCCGTTTCAACTCACCGAGAGACTCCGATTTATTTCCCTTTGTAGATGAGCAGTGGAGTTGATCCCCTCTCTTTCCTGTGCCGACTCTGTCCTGGACAAGTTGTCCTCAGCTGAATAATTCATCCCATCTCATCTCTTTTCTGAAAAACTTCCCGTGGAAGCACACAGGTCACTTCTTTAGCCCTTTTGGAGCACACACACACCTTTTCTGCACCTTCAAATTTGCTTTGAAATGCCAATTTATTTTATCAGGTGTTAAGTTCAATCATCCAGGATCCTCTAGTGTTTAGTGCAGTGCTTACCAAGCATCTCTGTCGGCTGTGTTGTCCAATGCAGTCTTTTATTGCTGCATAACAAGTTTTTTTTTTTTCTCCCTCTGCACCACAGCGAAGGGATGAACGAAGGCATTTGCACATCTCTGACTGTGCTTTTTTTTTTTTTTCTTCATACATTTACCCAAGATCCCGTTCTGTGCCACACTTTTTATCAGAGGAGCTACAGTACGTCCTGCAGATGACAACTGTTTCAGAAATGACAGAGAGAGGATATTTAAGATGTGTAATTCACTGCTATCGTGTTTCAGTCTGCTTATTTAGATCATTAATTCTGCGCGGGGTGACTTTTTGTTGAGCAGATAAGAATTTACCCACAGTTGTGTTTTCATCAAAACGGAGCAAAATATCCAAAATCCCATATTTTTCTGGTTGAAGTAAAAAGCAGAAAAGAAGAAATGCAAGGAGACAGCTATCAAACCGTGCTGTACCAATGCTATGATTAGTGTTGTGCATGAATGTGCTCATTCTGTTGATCACTGGTGAACTGAATAAGTCGTTTTTAAACTGAGGAAGTGTGCGCGGCAGAAACTTCATTCAGTTGATGTGAATCTCTACACTCTGGTCTCCAACGTCTCAGCTCTGTATTATCATTCACTTGATGTGTGTGTGTGTGTGTGTGTGAGGCGTTCAGGGACTGTAGAGGGTGAGTCAGCTGCACATTGCACCTGCTAAGAGCTGGAAATCCATCACGTAAGCTTGCTAACTTACAAAAAAGTTTTCTTGGGTGTCACGTACGAGACATTTCGGACCAGTTCATTTCAAACTCTGAGTTGAACTTCGAGCTGACTACACCGGCCATGACTTTTGATGTACAGTAGCCCTTTCATTCATCAAGTGTTTGCTTTGCTGGATTGGTCAGACATACTTTATCAACATGTTCTCACAGGGCTAGAAGGTTTTTTATGAACACTGGGAATAGTAGTTCAACATGAATGAATGAATGAATGAATGAATGAAGCCCCTTAGCAAAAGTTCCACTTGTTGAAAATTTGTTGGACTCCATAATCTGGATGAACCGTGGTCAAGGTGACCACCTACATCTGATGCAAGAAACCGTTCTTAAACAGAGACGGGTGTTACAATCTCACGCCGTGTGATTATTTGCAAAGCTACAGCAGCTGTAAGGCTACGCAGACTAAAGTTATGGTTTGCTGGTTCTCTTGTGCTCATGGCGTCCTTTGGAAACGGTACTAATCATGGTAATAATGGTAGAAGAAATTTTAATGCCAGCTGTGTCATACTGTTAGTGCATCATGTTATGTAAAGGATTGCAGTTTCCAATCCCAGCGACTCTACTTGGACAGATTGTGCCGGGGTGTCTCAATTCGCTGGGTGAGATTGAGGGGTGGGATATGCTCACAGCATTATATTACCGAATGGTTTTAATGATGTAGCGGACAGGGTTAAGCATGGAAAAGGTTGGTCATAATCATAATCAACAGGTGTACAAAGACACGTACAGGGATGCAGAGCTGGAGACTTGAGACTTCAAATGATGACACTGCACTGCCACAACATTAAAACCACCAGCATGTGTCAATGTTGTGGCTGATCTGCGTACTGTGTAATGGACATCTGTAGGATGAGCGTTTGCTCAGACGTCTGAAACTATAAAAAGCATGAAGCAGGCTAAAATGTGAATATTATTAATGCTAAAAACTGTTTTTTTTTTTGTTTTAGTTTTTTTTTCCTCAAGCTAAGTTGACATTGTTAAAACATATTTTTTCAGCCAACAGTAGCAATATGGTTCATGTCCCAGTGTAACTCTAAAAGTGAATGAGCAACATCTTTTCCTCCCAAAATCACAAATGCAGCCAGCACTAGACTGGCCAGCACTGGAAGCCTGCTTTACTGGGCAGCGGCCAGCTGTTAGTGTGTGTCACTGCAAACGTGAGACAACAATATGCTGAAAGAAAATCTCGTGTGTGCTGAGCAAACTTTATAACATAGCTCTGAATGTCACTGTACGTCTCCTGATGGTGACCAGTGAGACGACTGCTGGCATTTCATATCCAGTCCGTCATGACACAGGTCATCTCACGTCATCACGAGCTGGATGTCCTTCCTCCACTAGATGACATCAATCATTCTGCAGCCTCTCATTGGCTCCTACAGTATCCGTCAAATCGTTTCAGTAAAAAAAAAAGATGCAAACTTTAGCAACACACTAACAAGTCTCGCATTTCACGTCGGCACAGTTGTCACGCGCTCGCACACACACAAACACACACACATTTACTTTAAATGATGAATCTACTTAGTTAAATTTAGATTGTACATGATATTTAAATGTTGCAGAGGTTAAAGAACAAGAAGAGCATATTACAGTGTTAGATGCCTGATGTACAGGTTCCCTTTAATAAATGCTATTTTATGAGCTACATTCACAATAGTGTAAAGGACACAACACACATTCTAACTATTCTGCTCACTCCCTGCTCTCTCTCCACCTTCCCGCCTTCTCTGGCTTTTTTCACGTGGCTAAAAGCAGCAAACTCTGAGCCAGCTGGCTGAGTTTGCCTCCCATGTGCTAGTTAATCTGGCCTGTCCTGCTTTATCTCCCACCTTTGCTTCTGGTCTACAAACACAGCTCAATCGACTGCCGTGTCTCCTGTTCTTTCTTTTTCTCTGCCTCGCTTCATGTCCAACAGTAGGCGCAAAAAAAAAAAAAAGTAGGGTGAAGCAGCAGGGAGTCCTCTGCTGTCCATCTCCTCTGTTCCCTGTCTCAGCTTCCCCTCGTGTTGCTCGCAGTCTGTTGCAAGCTGCTTTTATCCTCTCATCCTACATCCAGCACAATGTGGGGTAATCAAAGCTAAATTAATGGAACATTACGATGCTGTGCTGTTAGAGCAGTGCAAGCTAGTAGTGTGTGAAAAATGTGAGGCTGGTTAAAATGTGCCATATTGCACCTCATGCATTGCACACAGTGGCATTCTACTGTATCACAGCTTCCCCGCAAACTGATGTCAAACAGCTCTTCACCCATTTGAATCTTGCAGCCAAATCAATGTTGCAATTCCGAGTCCCTCGGATGCCATTCATAGTGTTGCTCCATTTGAAGCTGGATCCTTTTCTCGTTCTGGTTTAAAATACCTGCTGAGATTTGTGGAGCCATGAGCATATGTTGTACTTGCAGATCTAGACACACGGATGCATGTGTTTTCTGACAGCATGGGCGGCTGAGTCTGTGCACAGAAGCAAATGTAGATGTTAGAGTTGGGTGTATCATTTCTCACATAAATCTCATTCACTGTCATTTGGAAATGATCCGCCCTCCTCTAGTGTCGTCTTCCTTCCTCTAACTTCCCCCTCTTTTATCAACTTCATCCTCATCTCGTTTGGGGGAAAATAGTCTCCTCTAATACCCGTGAAAAGGAAAGGGGGGGTGGGGGGGGAGAAGAAAAAAGAAAACGTTTCTAATTGCTCTGCAGTGTATTTGCATGTTGCACCATCTGTGGAGCTTCTGTCTTTCCCTCAATTAGAATTCCTAGATCAGTGAGATTGGAGTTTTACTGCACCGCCAGTGTTTGCTCAGACGGAATCTGCTGCAAGAGCACCGGCGTTTACAGGTTATAATTACAGTACAGTGTAGCTCCTCTTTCGACAGTGGGATATCTCCCTCTCTGACTCTGTTTATTTCCCTCTAATTATTGTTATTCCTCATGTGGAAATAGTAGTTTTCTCCCCCCCTACTGTATGTGTTACTGCACTCTGCAAAGCTGTAAGTTTGGCATTGCTGTTACGGATCCTCCTACAGAGTGTCCACAATTTTGGATTTACTTAAACAATATAGACTCGTACAGGGAGAGAGCAACAAACACAGACACTGTACATAACTTTAAACCCATGTGGTATTAAAGGTTCACGGATCCTTAAGGCTGCCTTCTTCAAACACTTGGCATGTTTGATCATGTGGTTTAGTTCACTTAAAGCCTCGATCTGCAAAATGTGGTACTCGTGCTCTTTTGCTTCCCCACGAGTCGCTGACTATAATTCACTTTTACACCATTGTTGTGAATGCCAGTTGCGCTTTGACCCCCTCCTCTTGAACAGAGGTACATGTGCATTTGTTACTGAACCAGCAAAGAAAAGTGTCACAAGCCAAAGAATGACATGGTGATGTAATGTTAAAGGCTCGTATGCAAATATTCACAGCATCAATTTATTTGCCGTGACACCAAAGTAACAGAGACGGTATGATGTAACGTGCATACAAAGTTATGTTATGAATTAGAAATGCACGCTCAGAATAATTAAAGTATAGTAGTATTAGACTAAAAATACTTGAAGTACCGAGTGTAAGTAATCTTTATGGAGACAGGCCTCTTTCATACTAATGGTTAATAAATTATTAATGGATTATATTTCTTAATATAATGTGTTCTTCACTTTCATGTTGCAGCTCGTTACCATAGATCTTATAGGAACCACTGTTATCCTGTTTTGATGATGTCATGTTTTAATTCTAGAAATAATAACAATTACACTATGTTTTATATTGTTCATTGGATTCTGAAAATAACTTTGTAATAGCTACTAACTTGTGGAGTAAAAGTACAACATCGGTTTCGGAGATGTCGTGGAGATGTAGTGGGACATGGGTTTACTTCACTAACCACAAAAGCAAGTCAGTGTATCATCGCAATGATTTTGTAACATGAAAATGTTTCATATGAGGCCTTTAATATGGTGCCGACTAAACGCTGGTCTGCTTGTTGTCCAAGTCAATGTACATTTTAACACCAAGAATGGCAGGGACCTTCCTTCTGATCAGTTTGTTTAGATGTTTGAAGACATTTTAATTTTCTTCTAAGCTATCTGTGAGATTTCTAAGAGATTCTTGGGAAGGGGAACGCCATCTGAGCAAACTGTAACTGGGAGGTCTTTGGCGCTTAATAAGAAAGAAATCGACATCCGCCAGCCAGCAGTAGCCTGTTCTTGGAAAGCAATGGAAAATGAACCGAGGACAAACCACAGTCTAAAATCCATCATGCTTAGATTAAAGTTACAGGCGCTGAATCCAATTTGTTTTGATTCCCTATCTGCTGAGATGACAGCCCACCCAAACTTAGTCCAGTTAATGAGCTACTTCTGAGGCTGTGGACTTTTGTTTACACGCACTGCTGTGAGACTAATTGTGATCCTAAATGAACTAAACACACACACAAAAAAAAAAAAAAAGGGGCAAAGCAAACAAACTGTAAATATAATTGAAGATTTAAATGAATGCAGAACATGCTTTCTAATACCTGGTTTTCTAAATATGACCCCCCCCAAAAAATCCTGCCTGTTTAATAATGTTAAGTTTGATGTTGGGTGTTTTGTCTTTAATCTGCAGCTCAATGACATTTGAAGCGTTTTAATCAGACTCTCCATGAGCCGCAGACAGCTGTGATGCAGCACAGTAGTGGTTCACAGCTGTCTAACAAATCCCCAACTTGTTTTCCTTCTCAGGACACATTTCAGCCCTGTAGCACCATCCATTATACAGAGGGTGATGCTGCAACCCGAGTGCCCACAATACATGTATTATTCTATGCAATGTTGGCAGAAATACGGAATCTTCACCGCTCATTCATACTCGCCTCCCGAGTTCAGCGCTTGCGTCTCCCACCTACTCCCCCTGCAGTCTTCTTCTCCCACACACTCCTTCACAAACACCCCGTTATCACTGTGGAGTCAGACCCAGAATGCACATTAGCCGTACTTCACTTGCACTAAATAAAACCCATTTCGTGTCGTTTGGAGATTGTCCAGTTTTGAGGGCTGGGGGTTTGTCGACAGAGTGATGTGGTCTGCAGCTGGAAAGATGCACTGAGCGTCATTAGTATTTGCATGATGACTCTGTAGCAGTCTGTGACGTGTTGTCTCTCTTGCACCATGTAGGTCATTACGTATTCTGATCCAGCTTCCATCTGATTTCGGTGATACCTGCATTGAAATGGCAGGTTGACTCGGTTTAGTCTCGTAGCTACCTGCTTGTACAGATGAGCACTGCAGTAACTAGAACAGAGAATCTTCCCGACCTGTAGAAAACCTGAACCCACGCTGTATGTTCCTCAGTCGCTTTGGATAAAAGTGTCCAAATGACAACTACTACGTTTGATGCGTATACTGTGAGTGATGAAGTAATTACTGATATTGCAGGAGACGGCTAAGCATATTCAGTAGTTTTTTCATTGTCAAAAACTCATAATATGTTCATTTATTTGCCACTTTCAAGTGACTTCCAACTAATGTGATGTATATAAAAACAGCAGCAGGACAATGTCTGTGCAATATAGTCAATAATAATATGGTTTGCCAGTGAAACAGTGTGGAAGACCAATCAAAGACCTGCTTCTTCTTAGTCTGTGTTTTAAAGACAGATTCTACACATGTGCTTTTTGCTCCATGCTTATATCAAGTATCCTATTACTGTGTTGTCCATGTTCAATAAGGAGTATGATATAATTAAGTTGCTGTCTTTACAATATCTGCTAACAATCCAAATCACACTCGGTGTCAAGCGACAGCCCTCTGCAATTAACTTGTTTCTTACTGCTAATTAAAAGCAGCATCTGAGCTGCAGTAATTACCAAATTAGCCTAAATACACAGAAATGTGTCTTGGTGACACATGTGGAGAAGCGTCCCCGATACAAAAGCAGGACCAGGGAATGGTCCTTCTCTTGCTGTCAACGGAGTCTACACACAGCAGCACCTGTCTAACTGTACCGTCAGAAAGAGGAAAGTTAGACTCCTCTAATTACTGTTGCCGCTGAGAGCTTGTTCTTTCTCTTCATCCCTCTCTCTAGCACGCATTGAAGTGTGAAACCTTTTCCCCAGCTGTGTAATCCAGTGTGGCGATGCTCTGTGTTCTCCTGAAGAGCATAAGCAACTCCCAGCCCCACTAATCCATACTGGAGCTTGCAACTCTTTCTATGCACAGCACCCGACTCGAATCCTTAAACGGGGGATCATCTGTGTGTATTTGCCAGCAGCTCGGCTCATCTTGTTAACTGAATTACATTGCATTCACGCTGCTTCCAGCCATATTGTTCTGCTACCGTGTGAAGGCACAAGGTTGCTGATTGGCTACTGTAAAGCCAGAATTGTTGCGGTGAAATGTCGGTCGGGTAATTAGCATAACTGGCAGGTGGGTGACTGTAAATGAAGCCATCTGCCCGAAGCTCAGACAGTTTTTATTGCTCGAAAAAATGAATCTTCTGTTTTGCCTTTACCTTCCTGTCATTTTTTCACATAAACAATGGATGCAGCAGAGCTAGAGTAACAGCTGTAATGTTTCTCTCCTGAAGCAAATTCAGTCACTGACTGACTACAAACCTACAAACTCAATTTGCTGAAACGTTGTGACATTTTTGAAAACGCAAGAAAAAACAAATCTGATTTGTTAATTTCCTCAAACTGGTTTTTATTTTTGTTTGTTTTTTTTTGACTATTGTACAAAGAGAAGATTTTCATTGTTTTTATATCAATGTATTTGTATTTGATCTTAGTATATTTAGAATTTAATGCCTGTAACACACCCAAAAACAGTTGGGACAGAGGTGTGTTTTGCATCACCTTTTCTTTTATTTACACTTTTTAATCGTTCTGGAACTAAGGATACTACTAATATACTATTGTTGCAGCTTTGATGGTGGAAAACTAAATGGGCAAAGATGTGTAGATTTTTCTCTCACTAATACACAAGTGCCACATGTTATGTGTGACAGCTTTTTGCTTTTATTGGCATGGACATGTTTGCATGACCCCAGAACATGATGCAGAACTGACATAAGGTCCGACCTCAGCTGCATTTCTGATGTGATGTGCTGCTTCTTATTTTCTTTTGGATTCAGTGTTTTGGACTCACTGTTAAGTGACAGTACATCACAGCATTGTTTTTCATGCGATGTAACCTAAAGGCTCAAAGGTCGCATGAATTCAACAGCGGTTTCCACCCTGTCTCTGTACACGCAAATCTTTTCCCAATATTAGGAACTGTAGATGGTGAAAGAACCACACGTTTTGGAACCAAAATTTACTGTCATTTAAAATTTTCAAAGGATTGAGAAATCTTTTAGAACGTTAGGAACAAAGTGATAAGCCACGGCCGATCTTTGCTTGCAAAGACTATACTTTAGGTGGGTGCTCCTCTTAAACCCACCAGGTGTGTCCCTGAGCGAGAAACTCGGCGCTAGCTCCCTGGGCAGATTAACAAATCACATGATCTGGTTTTTATTGCGTTTTATAAAAAAAAAGTCCCAACTTTTCTGGAAATGTGCATAAAAGCCCAACGTGCAATTAAAAAGGCTACGATTTGACTCGCTTGAACCATCTCCCGAATCCCGGGGCCAGTCCGCAGGCTTCACTTCAGCGTTGACGAGGTTTTTCTCCTGGGACAGTGCTCGTGGTGTGTTTGGACTCAGCTTTGACAGGTGGATGGGGGATCTGTGTGCGTCACACGCAGGTTCGGGGGCGAGAGTGGGTCACTACAGCTTAAATAATGCATCCAGTAGGTCTACCGAACAAGGTGTTTGTCGCTGGATTGCAGCATGTCTCCTTTCTGAGCCGTTTGAATGGGGAGTCAGGCAGACAGTGAAATGTGTTTCTGTCCAGTCCACTGGACAGTGCACGTTCATAATTCATGAGAGTTTGATAAGGAACTAAAAGCCTTCACTTTACTTAGACTTAAGCAGGTGACAGAGAGGCAGAAGGAAGAGGACCCAGATGGCAAAGAGGTAGAAGAGTCCATCAGGTGAGGAAATTAAGAAGTATAGAGCAAAGACACATAGAGGGAGGAAAAAGGTGAGGGTAATTATAAATGTGGAGGAGTGAGAGGAAGAGACGGGGTGAGAGAGAGAGAGAGACAGTGGTGGACATAAATAAAGCATGAACAAAGGAGGGAGAAAGAGGGTGAATTTTAAATGTTTTTGTCCTTGAAAAACCTCAGGTTGGCATTCTCACCACATATCCCAAGATGCTGTTTGGGCCACAGGAGTGGATATGAAGCAAGCAAGTCCACCACTGGGTCATGCTGCACATCAACCTGCACAAACCTGCACAAGCAGTGCCTCAACACAAAAATCCATTTTCACCGATCGGAATCGGAAGGACATCCTATGAAGATCTCCTATTGAATTTAAATAGCACTTCTGAAAAATACAGAAAATGTAATCCCCCCCTCACTGTTCCTATAAGCGCTTTGGTTTTTGCAGGTCTTTCTGTGCCTGTGTGTCCCTGGCTGTGCTTCAGTGGTGGTGGGAGATCATTAGAGCTCTTTGCTGCTGGCAGCCACACGGCGGTACGAGGATCTGGCTGTCATCAGGAGAGCGCGGAGCACTGAGCAGCAGCCAATCCCACCGGACCACAAGCCACGTTCCTTGTGCAATGATTGGTGCATTGTTTTTAAGGCACTCTGCTTGGCAGAAGGATGGAGTGGGATGCCCTGAAAGAGGGTGATAGGAAGAGGAGAAGGTGAGCGGAGAAGGAGACAGAGGAGGGGGATCAGAAATATATATGTTAAAAAAAAGTGGCTTCTGCCTGCTGCTGTTTATAATAACTGTACTTTCAGTTGTAGAAGACATTTAGTGAGAACTGGGTGATTGGGTGAGGACAGGTACATATTTATGAAAGAAACAGAAACCAGAGGAGAAGAATTACACTTTATTTTTTTGTTTGAAAGTTTTCTGCAGCACATTATCCTGATGACAACTGTATTTAAGAGGTTGTGGGTTATGCAAAGGTCAAGCTTGAAGCAAAATCCTTGGACCCTTTTTGGTCAGAATATTTTGCCAGAAAGATCTTGGTCTGGTATAATGGATATTTGTGAAGGGGGGGAGTTTGAGATTGTGGGAGACTGAAAGTGACAGAAAATATTACAGCAGGAATTGTCCCATCGTGGAACAGGCAGGACATGAGAGGAAACTGAACTTGCCAAAGTTGATTCAGAGGTAAAAGCAAAGCGAAGCGTAGCTGACATGCTGATAATAATGCCTTATTGGACAGAAAGGCTGTGTGTGTGTGTGTGTGTGTGTGTGTGTGTGTGTTTCGGTGTTTACAATGTGCAGTTTGAATTAGCTTTTTCTTCCCTTCTGAAAAAGTTTAGCTGACTATCGGTTTGATCGCTGGCGCCTTTATCCAACTTTTCTGACAGGAATATGCTCTTTTACTGCGCAGAGGTGCTGTTGGAACCGGCTCTAAAAATCAGAGTCACACAACAGCAATGAGAGCAGCGCTGATTGAGCCTCACCCTTCTCACCAATCACATTGTTTAAGGGATTTCTGCATCCTTTCCATATATGTGCAGAGCATTGGCAAGAGCATAGCAGATGGTAGAAGAGCGTAACAGAGTGGGGGGGAGTGGGAGGGCTGGGTGGAACAGAGTGGATTGATTTCTCATAGCAGCTAGCTTAAGCTGCATATTGTAGCTTTAACACGATTGCTACAATGTTATTATTGCTGAAGATCAATTATGGCAGCTATTATAAAAATGATCCTTTAATATTGCTTTGCGCGAGGCTGCGTGACCTAGTATACGTAGTAGAAGTCCATAATGCCCCCCCCCCCCCCCCCCCCCCCCCCCTCTAATTCTTTGTTTTTGCCCAGCAGCTGTGTCTTGATGGGGCGAGCGGCTGTATGAAAATGACACGGCTGTGTGACATGGAGATCTCTTATTTCCTCATTCCTTAGGACATGTACTGTCACATCCCATTATGGTGCAGCAGCATAGGGGAACAGAACGGGCCCCGACAGACAGAGATGAATTTAGATGTAGCGATCTTGTCTGGGATAAGCTTTTATAGATTACATTTTATGGTGATGCCGCCTGTCCCTCGTCGCTCAATGTGCACTTATCCTCTGAGCTTTACACGACCAGGGTCGCGCACGCAAACACACATTCGCAAAACAAACACACACCCGCCCGCTCTCATCAAGACTCTATCTGTCCCCATTGCTCCCTCAATGTCTATTACTCTGTCTCTCACCTGTCGCTTCATCGCAATGCTACGCTTGCCGCGTTTGGCTTTCGCTCTCCACCTGTGTCTCCTTCTCTGATGAGATTTGGAAGCTCCCCGAGTGATGCGTCCGTCTGCCTGGGCATTATGGAATCCGATGGGCTAATGCTAATTGTGCCGTAATTGCGCAGATTGAAGACGGTGTTGTTCCACTCTATTTTTGTCAGGATAGGCCCCCGAAGCGCTGGGATGGCAAAGCAGCTGACGGTGCCAAGGCAAAAAAAAAAAAACACTCACCACTGCCCCCCTTCCCACCTAGTCCACCAACCAGCTGTCCTCCTCCAAATCTAGTGGTCCTGTTCCGGCTCTTCACATGTGTAAAAGTGCTCTCCAGTTAGTTTACTGGATGTGGGCCGGAGCTTTTTAATGGCCTTGCTGTGTTTCTTTTTACTCCCGAGAGATAGCTTTTCAATTAATACAGCGGCCTCCAGATTATGTGGCTTTACCTTGTTGGAGCATTGATTTTTCAGCTGCCTTACCTGTAGTTTCCAGTGGACTCCTTTTGGTATTGGCGACCACCATATCAAACCCCAATCTGCCCTCTGCAAGGTTGGAGCCTCAGTCAATATCATTTTGCTGAATGATTTTATTGTAGCCCTGGGTGAGTGACTTCACACCCGCTGCGTTTTACTGTACCTGTGTGACCTTGATGAAAAAATGTTTCTCTAAAGCGATTTGATTTATGTCAGTGTACGTGCAACACGGCATGAATATAAATTACATTTCAAGCCAAAATTGGGGGGGGGGACAGATTTGGAGGACAAAAGTAGGACAAATCAGAGTTTCTGAACACGAAGCGACGACTGGTATACGAGCAGTCGTCCAAATCTTTTTTTTTTTTTTGTACCACCTGGGGAAAATCAGTCCTAATTTATTCATTGAAAGCTGATATCTTATTATCTCAATTAATCAGTGTTGCGTCTTCCTGTAAACAGAGCGTGAGGACAAAGGAGGGATCCACCTGAACTTGTTTCCAGCTTCTCATGCCCGCGGCAGAGGATGAGAGCCGGCAAGATTTGGGAAGCGTGCGAGTGCGGGCAGCGATTAAGAATTCATAATGCGAGAAGTGAGGGGTGGATGGGGGTCCATGTTACAGGGGACGGTAAACAACACAAGCCAGTGCCAAACACGGAGCCAAGCATCTCCTCGAGACCACATTCTGCGGTCGTACCAAAGCAGTAAAGAGACAGTTAACATATGCACACGCCAGTGCAAACCACACAGTGGAAGTTGTGCCCTTTCAGCGCATGCTAACACTAATTGCAAATAATCCGGGCTGCACACTGGTTGACGCCAAACCTTCGAATACAGTATAAGAAAGAACTTTGTTTTTGCCTCTGTTGGCTCCCTCTGCAGACTTCCAGTTTACCCGGCTTTGAAAATCTGTCCTCCAAAAACTATCTTTGTTCTATATTTATCCTAATGCTCTCATTCTTATTCAGTCCAGGCCCTCTCACAGATTTCCTTATTCAGTGCTTATTTGAATGAGATTTTCGAGGCTGCTCTCCTCCCACTGCGAGTGCAGGAGTTACCTTGGTTATCATCACTAGGCGGTGGTGTAGTATCACTGGTGTACCTCTCATTTATTGGGTCACTCAAAAGCATTAGCCCTTGGTCCAAAGGATCGAATTTAGGGTGCACCCCAATGCTGTCAGATGGGAGTTTATGGGTTATTATATCTTGCCAAATTATACCCTTTTATCCTCTAAACATAGGCCTGTGATGAAAACTGACATGATTGATAGTAGTGTTTGCTTTTTTTTTTTTTTTTTTTTGCAACTGTTGAAGCATCTCTGACCTTCTAAAATCCTCACACGAGCCAACACGACTTATGTTTAATATTACGGCACTCGTCATTTTGTCATAAATACAACAGAAGGCAGTGCGTCGTCTGTTTACAGCGCAACTAAACAAAGCTGAGATGTTTAAATAAAGCAGTCGAGCACAACAAAAAAATGTGCACGTAGCGAGTAGTTTCCCACACGGCATTTTTCTTCATCGGCAGCTCACTGTGATCATTCCTCTGTGTTCTGTTAGTCTCTCGGAAAACACAGAACTGAAAATGAGTGCAGATTGATCCTGGCCAATGCAAACCGCAGTAACAAATACAATGCATTTCCTGTTATTGCTTCACAATAAAAGCCTCCCCGTGTTTTGTCAGCTGCCAGTAAACAGTCAGGCTGATATCAGTGAGATAAAATTACAAACAGTGATACTGGGTTCCACACGCCTTGTGCATGTGAAAGTTATTTAAGTCTCATACTGAAATGCCTGATGTTCCCAACAACAAAATCTACTATGTACTGTGGTCAGGTATGTACAGGAAGTTAAACATTGAAAGACTTGAAAAACACTCACTATGAGCTTCTGGCTGGTGAGCAGGTCAAAACAAAGGGTCCCACCAGCCCCCAAACAGAGCTGGTTTAAATCTGCTGGACTAATTGGAGTTTTTAATCATAGGTTCTGCATCTCCTGGATTGGGCTATGGCCTGGATTTTCAGTTTTGGAAGGAGCTTTAGTTGTAAACGAGAATGTAGTTTTGAAACACTGGATAGCAGAGTGTGTTAGGTTAAGTTCCCATGGGGAGCCAACAAAGGTCGATGGGGTTTGGGGTTGCGTGAGGATTCGGTTGTTTGTTGTTCAGCAGACCAGGGTCTTGTCTCCAGCCCTCCCCTGCCCTGGGACCAGGGACTGAGGGCTGTCTATAGAAGGTCATGATGATAAGGCAGGATGTTGTTCTGCTGTGGAGATAGTGAACCTCTGCAATTACTGCTACGTCAATGGAAAAGCAGCTCACTAAGGAGGGAAAGTGAGGACAACTGCTGCCACTTGTTTCCTTAGATGGTTGCACAAAATTCGTTTTCTGTAAGATAAGTATGTCTGTAATACCTTCCTCACCCCCACCCCAAATAACAAAGCTACTCCTCTCTGTTTTACATACATGTGATACATTATAGATAGAGCTTCAGAATCACAGTCACAGGCGTAAAAACTTTTATATTCCATCATACACGTTGTCTGGTCTATTTATAGGCTGTCTGGTTTCAGAACTTAAAATAAAGGTGAACATTAGAATTGACATGTTGTGTTTTCTGTTAAATATATATATAGAGAAGGTATGTGGACAAAAGAGATGACAAGTCGCAAATAGAATGATCCTGAAAATATTATGTTCGGACAGGATGTGGTTCTCTGCATGGGACAGAGCATCATGGGCTCTGGCAGTGCTAATGGTCTGTGTCGTTCCCTGTTGCTAAAAACGACCAAACCTAGAAAACACAAGAAGCTTTAATTGATCACCGAAAGTAGGAAACGGCACAAAACACCATGAACAGGTTCGCCGACTTACTCAGCTGCCATGCGAGGGAGGTGTAATGACGTGTCTTCTGTCATGATAATTCACTTCTTTGAGAGTGGTTAGCAGTCATTGTGGACCACCTTGTTACTGACGTCCACTTTGATTTGGACTTGGATGTCTGGAGGACAAAGTAGTTGCTTGGATAGGAGACATGAAATGACTCCTCTGCATAACATGGAATGCGATTTAGCGATTCTCTGTCTCTCGTAATATCAGCGTTTACTCCATCCTCATCCTTTTTACTCTGTGATGTGTTCAAGTGCCACTATTTAGCCCAGATGAAGGAAATACAAAAGTCTGTCTTCATTGCCACCATTTCATTGCTGTTGGCCTCGGGTGTCTCTGCCCTTAGCATGAGCCGCTGAATAGCTTGTAAAGCTGCCAGGCAAAAACTCACTATGACTTTACGGTGAAGTACGGACAATCTACTAACTGGGTTCTCAGTCAGGGGCATTAGGGGCCACAGTGAGCACAGTGAGCCATGATTACTTAACTTCCATGGAGAGAGGTCCTGTTCTTTCAGGAAGTCAGCACACACACCCTAACTACACATATTTAGGTCTTCACTAACCTTTCACATCGGTGTGCTGCATGCAGCTTTTGAAATCTAAAGGTCAAAATATTGTCTGAGCGAAATTACATTTGATGTCTCAGTGGTAGATGTAGTTGTAGTTGATGTTGTGTCCATCCAAAAGGCGACAAATTACAGATGATTCAGCATCTCTGCTGCATGTATACATGCATGCCAGCATGTATGCAGACATATCCGCAGATTGCCTCACTCTAATTTCATTTCTCACCTTGTCTCTGTGCTGCTGCTGTCTGTCTCTCTTTGACTCTCACTCTTACACTTTAATTCAGGATCTGAGGCAAGGAGGTACCTGAGGTGCTTTAGCTGAGTGAAAATTACATTTACACTGACATGGAAAGGCAGGTCCATCCCTGGAGTGGAACTAAAGTCTGGCTGGTGCTAGCCGCTGTCAAGCATCCATTCTCATACAAATCTCCCTAGAGGCTGCAGGTTTGTGGCTCACTTTAAAAGAGCTTGTTTGAGGGAGACATGTCACAATCGCAGCCATAGTCTCACTGAGCTGTTTTCTCATTGTCTCGGCCCACATATGCCTTAGTTGTTTATATGTGTGTGTTCATGTGTATGCGGTTAATCGGATGCAGCATCTGCACATCTTGATTGTTGTGAAACTACTATAACGTTAGAATTGGCTTCGCATATGCTAGAAACATTTGTATGTGGCATATGATTCCCTTTAGCTGTTCACCCACATTTATTTGTTCACACTGTACCTGAGTGATTAAAAGTAGATGTTGTCACACAGTGATATGACATAAGAAAAAAAAAGTTAAAAAAGCCCTAAAATCACACTATATAGAAAAAAGAAAGTAGTATTTTATACAAAAAATAAACGACTCCAGTTACTGATGATTCATAGTTTTGTTGCAACAAACACTTATTAATCAACTCTGCAATTCTTTATAATCTTATTGAGCATTTTAGTCCATGTTTACACAAAATATTTCCTTTAAATTGGAATGTAAATTGGAATAGCTATCATTTGAGACAAAGGAGAAAATCCATCAGCAGAGGAGCATCACATAATATACTCGGATGTTCTCAAATCCTGACATGACATGGTGATTTTGACGATTACGGGGGGGAAGGCAAGCAGTGAGAGTTCAGGGTCAAAGAAATGCACACAGCTAACTACATGGTGTCTCTCACAGAACCGGGGTGGCAGCAATGAGCTTGTTGGTATAAACCTACCACCCCCCAGTCCCCACTTCTTCACCCATCACACTCAGGTCACTCAGGAAGTGTCCCCCTTATGTTCATGCATACATTGTGATGTAAAGGTGCAAACAAGACTTGTCAAACTAAGATTTAAGATCACTTACTAATATTTAATATATATATATATATATATAAAGCAACGTTATTTCATAACCTGTATATCCTATAAGTGCTCTATCAATTAAAGTGAAAACAGGATTAACAAAGCACTGGAGTGTAACATGGCTTTGAAACTTGACTGTAATGTAGTGTACTGTCACTAAAATGTAATTGAAATACTTCACTTGGACTTAACCTTGGTAAAACTTTGTGTTTTTTGTCTCTCACTATAGTAGTATTTACACTCTGAAGTATATGCATTTAGAGTAGCTCCTTCATTGTTTATGATTAAATAATGTAGCAAAGGATTAAAGTTGGTTTAGTTATTCATATAAAATAAAGTTAGAAAGCTCTTTCATTGGATCCCCAAACTACGTAAATGTTCTCCAGTACGGGGATGTCGCCTTTCAGTAAACTCCGCCTACTTTATGTCTAAATAGGTGAACTACGTTAAAATCCGCATAGAAGTTAAATAACAGAAATATAATACATTTTAAAAAAGGTTGAATAGGAGGTCAGATCAGCTGTCACTTTATTTCCACGACTTAAATTAATGCAAGGCCAAAATGTTGATTGTATGCAAATCAGTGTGCAATTGGACTTTAAAATCGCCGTGTGTAATTAAAGATGGTTTAAAGGAAAGTGGCATCACTTTGTTCACACCTCAGAATAACCAGAGAGGACTGACTGCTAAAGGACTAAATGCTTATTTAATCAAGGTTTGATGTCCTCTGCTGCTGTACATTTATTTTTACTGTGTTTGTTGAGCATCTTTGAAACACTAAGAATGAATTAAATTTAATCTGACCTCATAGTCGGGTTGTAGCTGCAGGTTGTAAACGCTAATTATTTTGCCACTCAAAACACTTCTCAACCTAAATATTTATAAATTGTTTTTCTGGCAGTTTTGCAGAATGCACAGTGTCATTTGTAGAGCACACATAATGTGTACATTTACTTGCAGATTTGCACATGCATCTTAGCATCTTTGATAATATTTGGGATATTTATTATTACAATGTGTAAGGCAGCACAGTGATTACGTGGTTAGTGTTGCTGCCTCACATAGAGAAGGTCTGTGTTGGGGAGCTTACATGTTCTCCCCTGTGCTTGCATCCCAACACAAAAGGATACGTTACATTGATCATTGAGATGCCACAGAGTATGCGATGTGCTGGGTGCATTGATTTTAAGTCCGATATTACAGTGAGATTGATTCCCAACAGTTGGACATAGAATGGGAAGTTGCATCATGTCATGTTCACTGTTGTGGGACATAGACACCAGCTTTGAAACACCTCATTTTGAATTTGATGGCAGCAACACATTGTTGTAGGAGAGGAGGAATGAGGAATGTCCCATTCTTGTCTGATGCAGCATTCTAGCTGCTCAACAGACCTGGGCCTTTGTTGCGAGATGTTTTATGATGTATCAAATGTTTTCTGGTGGTGAAAGTTCAGGGAGGCTAGTTCAGCACCCGGACTCTTCTCATGTAAAGCCATGCTGTTGTGATGGATGCAGTATGTGGTTTAGCATTTTCTTGCAGAAATGTGCAAGGGCTTCCCTGAAAGAGACGTCTGGATGGGAGATGCTCTAAAACCTCTATGTACTTTTCAGCATTGATGGTTCCTTTCCAGATGTGTAAGCTGCCCACACCAGAGGCACTAATGCCCCCCCCCATACCATCAGAGAAGCAGGCTTTTGAACTGTCTCCTGATATCAAGCTGGATGGTCGCTCTCCTCTTCATTCAGCAGCACATAGCATCCATGGTTTCCAACAGTTTATCATTTTGCTTCAGACAATTTTAAATGAGCTGTGGCGCAGAGAACAAGACAGTGTTTCTGGATCGTGTTCACGTGTGACTTCTTCTTTACATGATACAGCTTTAACTTACATTTGTGGATGCAAGGCAAACCGTCTTCAGAGACGGTGATTTCTGGAAGTGTTCCTGAGCCCATGCAGTGATGTCCAGTATAGAATCAGGCCTGTTTTTAATGCAGTGCACATCCAGTTTTGACCTTCGGCCTTATCTCTTTGAGAATCCTCCTGATTCTCTGAATCTTTTTGATGATATTATTTATTGTAGAAGGTGGGATCTTCAAGTCTTCAAGACTTGGTGAACCTCTCCCCATCTTTACGTTCGAGAGGATCAGTGTCTCTGAAATGCTCTTTTTATACCCAGTCATGTTACTGGCCTGTTGCCATTGAACCTTATTAGTTGTCAAATGCTCCTCCATTTGTTACTGATTTGCAGCAATTACTTTTCCAGCCTTTTGTTGCCCCTGTTCAAACTTTCTTGAGATGTGTTCCTGCCATCAAATTCAAAATGAGCTAATGTTTTCCATGAAATGATAAAATGTCTGTTTCAACATCTGATATGTTGTTTATGTTCTATTGTGAATAAAATATGGGTTGATGAGATTTGCAAATCATCGCATTCTGTTTTTATTTGACAGCTGGTCAAAGCACAGACTCCAACTCACCAACAAAAATTCAGGGGGGGGTCCTCACAAGATGGCATCTGAAAACAAAAGTTCAACCCAGCGTTATGTTTACTTTACTTTTCTTTACCTTTTAATTGCAGAAATCCATTTCAGTGACTGCAAAAAAGCTATGGGGTTTCTAAACTCGAAGCCTGTGCTTTTCCGTCGAGTGTCTAGGTGGACCTACACAGATGGGGGTGTTATGGGTAATTATAGATCACAGAGGCCCGAGATGCACGCCATCCAAAACTGAACAAAGCGTTGTGCCGACCTGAATGATTAATAAGTCAGGAGGTGGGCTCGATTTGTTTTACATCTTGTTTTTTTTTCTTTTACCTCTTCAATGAATACTGGGCTGCTAAAAGCAACACGGGTCCCTTGCACTGGGAGAACATGCAAACTCCGTACAGAAAGGCCGCAGCCAGCAGGTGTGTTTGAACCGTGAACCTTCAAGCTCTGAGGTGGCAGCACTGATGACTCCGCCGCTGTGCTGTCTAGCATTACTATGTCCATTGCAAACACAATAAAATATTACATTTGTTACCATTAATCTATCACTTTTCTCGTAAACATTATTAAACATGGCCAAATTACTTTTTTTTTTTTTTTTAATGTGTTGAGCTCACATTTGGAAAAGATTGTTTGTGGTCTGTAGCCTGAATTAAAGACACCAGATGTTCACTGATTTTCAGAAAAATGAGGATAAGATGATGTAGATGAAAACAAATTGCACTGTTGATAGTTGTGACCAGTTTCACTTATATGTTATTAATAGATCAATAACCATTGCGAGAGTGGGAAGATTTGTGAAGAAAATGACAGAAAATGCCCAAGCTATATGTTCCCTGAACTAAACTGGAGACGTAAATCAATTGCACGGTCCAGCTTGGAACAAGAACAAAAATCAATCAAGAACAATCACTTAAAATCTCTTTGTTCCACCTTTTTTTTAAAATGCTTGGTGCCTTCTCAAACATATGTTAAAGCGAGTGATGAGACAAAGGTCGAGCTGCTGTTAACACCATTACGTTGCTTGTTTTCTAATGGGAGGAAAACAAATCTCTAATGAATGGCTTCCTTCCCGGCCTCCCCCTGCTTCTGTCTATCCGTGGTCACTGTGCACACTGAGTGGGGGGGCTAATAAGTCCCTGCTGGGTTACATGGCTGGCTCCCAGCTAATCACTTTTTGAGACAGAATCTTCAAAGTGTGCCCTCTTGTCTGATACTAATCTAGGCCAAGAGGGGACTCTGTAGATGGAGGAGCATGGGCAGAGGTTAGATTGGCTCGAGATTGCTCTGCTCCATCCAAATCATCTGTCCCCCCCTTTTTTGTGTTGTGCAATGGATGAGTGTGTGAAAGCTGCATGACATTGTTAATCGATGGTGGCGTTATTACGGTATGTGCATTGAAAATACTAACCTGGGTCAAGGAGGTAAAATATTGCACTTGTCTTTACACGACTGGCGTCAATTCATTATGTTATTTTCTCCTGATTAGCAAACTTTCACTTATGTTTTCGCTAGTTCTGCTCAGAAAACGTCATGTAGTTCTATACAATCCTGGCTTTGTAAATATGGAAAACTGTGGACTGGGTTAGGATTGGTCTGCACAGTAAAGATGGAAAGCAACATTCACTGCAGTTCCTCAGCTTGTATCAAATATCAGGCGTTCCTGTGATATTGTGTTCACAGTGACCTTGACTTTTGACCTCTGACTATTAAAATGGAAGCATTTTATTGAGTCGAAATGGATGCGTGTGTCAAATTTAATTAAAAAAAAAAAAAAAACACCACCAAAATGTAATGAGTTTATTCTTGAGTCTATGTTTTGACCCTTTGAAGAAATTCCGTACGGCATGACTGTGCTCTCGCTTGTACAAAAATGCTAGGGACTAATGACACAGAGTTGATGTAATGGTGACATTGACCTTTTATCATTTGGCCACTAAAGCTTAAAGAGTTTATCCTTGAGTTCATGTGTATGTTTGTTTCAGATTTGAAGAAATGCCCATCCTGCCATTCCTGTGATATTGAACTAACAATAACGTAAAGGGCATCGGACCACAACGACCTTCACCTTTGACCCCTGACAACCCCTGGCTGTTTGCGGCACATTTGAAGAAATTCACTAAAGCCACTCAGGAGCTATTGTGTTCA
Organism: Channa argus; assembly: GCF_033026475.1. Taxonomy (NCBI): domain Eukaryota; kingdom Metazoa; phylum Chordata; class Actinopteri; order Anabantiformes; family Channidae; genus Channa; species Channa argus. The sequence goes on from NC_090197.1 coordinate 50,493,049, forward strand.
CAAGAATGGCTGGACGTAAGGTCAATGCGAGCTTAATATTTGAACTTTCACCCCCGAAAATTGAATTGCTTTCGAGGCCTTACTGTCATATTGCATTCACATAAATGGGATGAATGGAAGAGACAGATGTAAAGTCACAGTAACCTTTTGACCTCCCAAAACTACTCATGATACTTTGTTCCCAATAATGGACAGGTGTCAGGTCACAGTTGCCTTGACCCTCGACGTTTGGCTACCACAATGTCTAATCAGTTGATCTTAGGGTCAAAGTAGATGTTTGTGCCAAATTTGAAGAAGCTGCCTCAATGTATTCCTGAGGATGGATGGAGCACCTAAAAACATATGCTATGGCTTTTGCAGTCAACAGATGCCAACCCAGTTAAACACTTATAGAGGATTTTGGATTTGAACCACCACCATCAGAAAACCAAATGAGGATATTTTTGGGAAAAATGGTCCCTTGTCCAAGACATCTTTAGGGCTCCATGCCTTTGATTCAGTGTCTTCCAACTACTGCAAATAGTAATGTGGGTGTAAAATGTGCTCCCTCCCATTCTCACATGTAGTTCAACATGGAACAGTAACCGAGTCAGTTTTTTTTTTACTTATCACTTTTTCAAAACACAGTGGCAATTCAAGAGGCTTTACAGCAGTATAAAAGCAAACTGATGATAATGTATAATCAAGTCAGCATTTCCTTATTAAGAAACTTCAGAAAGAAACAGTGCAGGAACCCTACAGGGCATACAGCCCAAATGGAAATGACATGTACGGAGCACCGAGAATTGAAGAAAACTGCAAAAGAGGTAGACACAGTAGCTAAGGAGAGACCATGGGCAACTGGAATCTTTGGACGGAGCAAACAATAGGCTAAATAGTTAAAGAGGTTACGGCTTTTTCTGAGTATTCTGTCATGAATCGTCCAGCTTATAAAATGCCGGGAAATACCCATTATAATTTTACAAAGGCCAACCGGTGTATTTACATTGCAAAAAGAAAATGCCGGTGGTGTTTCAGCTAACAATCTAAAACCCGAGGCAACAGAGAGAAGAAAAAAAAAACACAAACAAAACAATAATAATAAAATTTAAAACAAAAATCTTGAAATGATCAAAACAGCCAAACTGATGAATGACAATCTCACATCAACTTGCTGCTATGCCGTCGCCACATGACTCGCAGGCAGTGCCATCAGCCATTAGCGTGTTGCGCCTGTTGCCCAAATGAAATAATAACTTACTTTCCTTTTTGTGGTCTTTTGACAGAAAGCAAAGCCACACAGCCTGAAAATAAGAAGATAATCATAGTCTGTGAGCACGAGCTAAATGTGCTTTGTGTGTGGACTCAGTGGTTCCTTAGTCACTCAAGTATCAAGGTAGTGTTTAAGATGCTGAGTGTGGAGTCACAATACCCCTGGTCGGAATCTGGCCAGACCCCCTTTATCGCATGCCATTTACCATTTATTTCTCTCCTCATTTCCCGTTAGCCGTCTGCTGTCTAATGAAATTGTAAATTCCGCGGATGATGCATAAAATCAGCAGCTCAAGAGAATAGATGGTTGCGTTTGAATGTGTAATTATATCGCTCATTTAGTGTATGGGAATCTCGGCGCCTTCTGCCTACACGGCGCTTGTCCATTTGAAGTCCAGCCCGATATTTTAATACATTTACGTTATATGAGCGTTTCACTAGTTCACAGCGGCTCTATTACAGCTTTTTTTACCGTGACAGCTACACAGACATTGGACTGACACTAGCATATTACCCTGTTGAACAGATTAAATGGCTGACAAATGAAGTGCAGATCCCTGGGGATTTCAGTAGCTCAAAGTGAGCTCAGATCATCATCATATTTTATTTAGAGAATTGTGATTCCCATCATGGCCGTTACACCATAGCACCACAGGAGAAATACAAGCCACCTTCTCCTCTTTTCCCTATATAAGCCTATACAGTATATATAATTGGGGCTGCTCCCATTGTAACTGTAGGGGGGGGGGTTGACTGTAGATGGGAGATGGGCGGGGGGCTGAACAGCCAGAGCAAGCAGACTATGGTAATACTTCAACAGATCGATTACAGGGATGTGCGATTGAAACACAAGAGCATTCCAATAAATCCTCCATCCTACCCTTGCTGGCGGTGAAGTGTCTTGGATTCCTCAGCATGACCAAGAGTGGGAGACTTGTACAGAATACCAAACAGCAGCTGTGGACAAACACAAAAACGCATGCATAAAAATTGGTGCATGAAAAAAAAAAATACAATTTTTAAAGACTGTAGACTTTAGCTTTCTTCTCTAATCCATATTTATATTCACCTCTTTTATTCAAGAAGGGTGGTTTACATTAAATTATAGCCTAACTCTAATTCTGTCTCTTGAGTATCGAATACTAATTTCTCGCAGGCTTTGAAGGAGGTTTATTGGCTTTATTGTCGAGATATGTGTCAGCTGTAGTATCCACATACTGTATCTCTAATGTGCTTTGACTGTTTGAAATATAGTTGCTAAGCACTTTAGTCATTGCTAATTTAAATACCATGCATTTAAATATTCACAGAGGTGATGGCGCAGATCAGAAAGACAAAACAAATTAAGAGGATGATATTTTTATCCATCAACCCAAACTGACCCAAGCTACAGGCTAAAAGCCCAAACGTTTCAGTACATTCCTTCCTGGAAAATTCCTTTACTTTTTATTTATTCAGCAAATAATGTGTTTCTAGCACACACACACACATCGCTAAGCCAGTGTTATGTGACTAAACATTGTGGGCAGAAGCTTTGATTTCTGACTCCATGTTGTTAATCAGTTGCCAAAAATGTTTGTTACTATTCCCTTCTGAGTTTTTTTTTTTGTTCCGTGAAGCACTGTCCGTGTTTTCTGCTCAAGGTCTCATAAATGAGCCTTCACACACCGCATGCAACACACAAACACCAACAATACACAGTAGGAAGTAATAAACAGCCTGCTGGCCTGGGAATGAGTTTGTCACTTTTGCCAGCGAGTTCATCAGCATCATCCAGATGAGATAAAGATGACCACCAAAGCCATTACAGTTTTATTTGGTGCAGCTGACGGATTAGTGGGAAGGGATTAATATGGTAAAGGGAGGTCATAAAAACATCGCCTTCCCTTTTTTGTCTGCTTTAATTTCCCTCGTGATGCCCAAGGGCATTTTCCAGGCAACGCGTTTTAAAGTGGACTGAGGGAAGAGCCCATTTAAGACCACCTCTCTAGACGATGCTAATGGTTGCTTTAATGTATTTAAGCTAAGCGATACCTCTTTTTATGTTTTCATATATTCATGTTTAATAACACGGCTCTATGAATGAACAATTAAGACCTCACCCAAAACCTTAATTAAGCATGTAGCGCCACCGGATTGTTGTTGAAGTAATTATCGTAAGACGCCTTTTAACGTGATTTGCCATGCAGTGATCTCAGCGCAGCCTTTGCCGTGACATATAGCATTGCGTGATGAATTTCTTGTTATTGTGTGTGTGTGTGTGTGTGATTGCTTTACTGTCTCCGTGCTGCGGGGTGCAGCTTAAAACAGTAAGCTTGTTGCATCACCCACCACAGTGATGGGACTGTAGAAGCCCTATTATGCTGTGTATGTGGAGGTGATTCATCTCCAAACCTCCGTTCTTTCTCCTCGGCATGAGTTGTCTTTGCCGTGCAGACGACGATGGGACCCCTCAGCCCCTCTAGTGTCTCATTCATTTACGCAACAGCACGTGCGACTGGATGTAGGCGCAATGAGAGGGATTGTCTGCAGCTCGTCACCACAGTGTAGGAGAAATTCTACATTGCAGAGCCACAACTTGTGCTACTTTATCATTAATAAGAGGTTTGGACCAGAATACATTTTTGGAGAATACAATTTAATACTTACACTTTTCTAGGGGGCGGATCAAATCACATATAAAAAAAAATGCATTCTGTCTTTTTCTTTTTTTTTTTTTTTTTAAACCTTAACAATTTCATATCTACTGAAGTGGTGGTTAAGAGGGTGGATAATCATGTTCCCAAAGCAGTGGTCTCCAGCCAGCCATCATACTGAAGCATGTTGTATTGTGGTTTGGTTGATGAACGAAGCCCAGCTCCCCGTCATCATGAATAATTCTGGATACGCTCACATTCATGTAAAGGCACTTATCACATGAAGCGCCCGCTAGCCCCCTGCTCTGGCACTGTGAAGGGAAATTGTTAAGTCACGCATATTCATAGGCAGGTTACCATGGAGACACTCGGACAGCGCCACTATACATTGTTTCCATTGAGTCATGAATGGGCGGAGGCACTATAGGCCAACATACGGTGACTCAGTGGTTCTTACCGTCAGCTAACACACGCTCTGCGTCACAGAGAAGAGACAAGATACACATCTCAAGTCTCCTGTATCTAAACGTGTGCGTGTTTGTGTTACAGCAACTGGCTTCATCACGGATTGCACTCCGCTAAATAATTGTTTTATTTTGCTTCATTTGTCGAGGTCACCCCTTTGTCCTCTCGAACTGCAAACTGTGTGATGGCTTGCGTTTATGAGATCAGTATTTATTCTCGGCTTGCCAGAACTGGGAGAATGTCATAAACGCCACATGCACAGAAAAAAATCAAATAGCGATTGAAAAGTAATGGAATCATTCAAGAATCATTCAATCTGCAAAGCGCGCACGCACGCACGCCAGTTCACATTCATTTCACCTCCAAGCTGAATCTTAAATTACCATCTGAGAAACACCCAGAAACACACACAAAAAGACCAACAATTGTGCTACTTCCTCTCTTTAAACTGGAGATCCTACTTAATCACGCCGTTTAAGTGGAATCCACGCTTCGTGGTTAAATCTGTGGTTCCGGATGAGAAGAGTGAGAGATGGTACAGTCTGTACCGAAATACCAACGTCTGACTTATAAATTATTGGATCAACGTGACCTCGGTTGTATTGGTCTCCATTGGTCCGATGACCCAAAATATGTGCAGGACAGTGTGCACATGATTGAGCAGTAAATGTACAGAATTAAGGGGTGAAAGGTCGTGTGTTCATCCACCGGGCCGTCCTCACAGCGAGGACGTGACCCCCGTGGCCTATTTTAAAGCTATGACCGTGTTTCACCTCTCGGCCAGTGCTAGCACACCCACTCCGTGTGATAGCCACCTGTTACTGCTGCACCCAGTGACTGACCATTAATCATGTTTCCCGGCCCTGCAGCTGAATCCAACTTGAGAAGCGTGAGCGTGGGAGAGCAAATGTGGTGACATGGACTGAGTCCAAACGGACCACACGACTATTTGTGTGTGTGGTTGAAATCCTTACTCAACCTGAGGTAAAAAAAAAAAAAAAAAAAGGTTTATTGTTGTGGACCTGCTGTGGGCTCTATTCTTGAAATTCCTGTCATGACGACTCACTCTTACTCACAAACAGGCCAATTATGACTGGTTCAGCAGTATTCAGATTGGGCATGTTGGTGAATAAACATTTAATGAAAGGTTTAGAGAGTGAATGAATCCATGAATAGATAAAAGGCTCTGGGTTTGTTATCGGTTCTCCCTGTAGGTGCTTTTGGAGAAGCGCTTCCTTACTTCACCAGGGCAAGAATACGAATGTTATTTACTTAGCAACCAACCAAACATTTACTTTGTCTCTTTTTATTGGACACAGATGCAAGGTTTTCTCAACTTGCCACTCAACATAATGAGCTGTAAAACACATATGGAATATTATTTACTTGTCATTCCAGGTATAAAACATTAGTTTCACACTAAAAGGCATATATTCATAGTCGGGAACCAGACATGTGGTCACAGAAAGTTTTTAACCCCAATATTATTTTGCTTACTCCAAGAAGTATTATAGCTACTGCTGCAGATAGGTTTGATTTTATTGGAGCATTTGAAGTTTCTACCACCAACCGTGGCTGCTGCTTGTTGGCGAAGTTCTAATTCTGCATTTAAGGTGCTCGGTGAGTCTAAACACTTTAGTGGATCATGGAAAGCAACAGTAGTTTGTGGGTCAATGCTTTAGAGAACAGCCCGTAACTGTGGGACATTAGGAATCTGTAACAGTTGGTGGAGACAATGTTTAAGACTGAACTGTCCAGTCTTTGAAGATTGTCTTCAGGTGTTTCCCAACTACTATTTAGACCAGTATTGTCTCCCAGTGTCTCTCATCAGCTTAACTGCGCAGTGGACCGATGTCCAGCAACTCATACAAGAGTCATACAAAAGTTTAGTATTTGGCACTTGGTAACAGCAAGTACTCAAATGTAAGTACTTGTACTCAGTTGGGGAAAAAGTGGTTTCAGGACATCCCAAAGAACCATCATTTTCTTCCTCTCTCCCCTTCTTAAACTTATATTGTTTCCTTTGTGCCTATTAATATTGATTGACACATACTGTACAGGTACATTCAGGGAAATTCTCAGCATTTATTGTAATTTTATGATGAAGACTACATGAAGGGCTGAGTAGAGAATGGTGAAGCATAACAGGGTAACAGAGCCCAGGTGTGGGAGGTCTGGGCAGAGCACAGTGTATTATTATTCTTCCATACTAGCACTAGCTTAAGTTGTATAATACAGATTTAGGTGTCGGTATGTGTCATTTGTTAAACTAGGTTTTGTTCATTGTGCTTCTGTCAAAGCTGCAAGGATCTGCTGCATCTTGTGGGCCCGGTGCATTTAGGGACACTACAAAGTGTAGGTCATCTGTGTTTTGTCAGAAAGCAACTCTGTACCAGGTTTTCAGGCAGTTCATTTTTTTTTTTTGTGTGTGTGTGTGTGAAATATTCCATAGTATCAAAATTGTTGCTAGCAAAAAAGGTAAGTGGCTAATAACTTTGGAATCTACTAAGCGAAGTGGCCTGTGAGCAAAAACAGTTGCTTGCACTGCTTGTATTGGTTGTGTCATTTAGTGAAATCTGATCCTCATAACAAAACATTGTTGCAGGAGTTTTAGGAGAGGGATGTTGTCCCATTCTTATCTGATGCAGGATTCTAGTTGCTCAACAGTCCTGGGCCTTTGTTGCCAGATTTTCTGTTTTGTGATGCATCAAATGTTTTCTGTTGGCGAAAGTTCTGGACTGCAAGCAGACTAGTTCAGCACCCGGACTCTTCTCATGTAAAGCCATGCTGTTGTGATGGATGCAGTATGTGGTTTAGCATTGTCTTGCTGAGATGTGCAAGGGCTTCCCTAAAAGAGACATTGTCTGGATGGGAGCACATGTTGCTCTAAAACTTCTAAATGCTTTTCAGCATTGATGCTGCCTTTCCAGATGTGTAAGCTGCCCACACCATAGGCACTAATGCCCCCCCCATACCATCAGAGAAGCAGGCTTTTGAGCTGTCTGCAGATAACAAGATGGATGGTCCCTCTCCTCCTTAGTCTCCTTCTAATCCCAAAAAGAATTTAAATGTTTTATTCATCTGACCACAGAACAGTTTTTCATTTTGCCTCAGACCATTTTAAACGAGCTTTGGCCCAAAGAACACAGCGGTGTCTCTTGATCTTGTTCACATATTACTTCTTCTTTGCATGGTACAGCTTTAACTTACATTTGTGGATGCAAAGCAAACCGTGTTCACAGACGGTGATTTCTGGAAGTGTTCCTGAGCCCATGTAGTGATGTCTAGTAGAGAATCATGCCTGTTTTTAATGCAGTGCTGCCTGAGGGCCCAAAGATCACATGCGTCCAGTTTTTTCCTCCTGATTCTTTGAATCTTTTGATGATATTATACGTATACTGTAGATGGTGGGATCTTCAGAGTCTTCAAAATTTTACCCTGAGAAAAGAGTTTCTGAAAGTGTTCCACACATGTGGTTTGTCGCAGATTGGTAAACCTCTGCCCATCTTTAAATTCGATGGAAACTCTGCCTCTCTGAACTGCTCATTTTATATCTGTTACTGACCCTTTGCCATTTAACCAAATAAGTTTTCAAATGCTTCTCTATTTGCTTTTGATTTGCGGCAATTACGTTTCCAGCCTTTTTAATTCAAAATGAGCTAATATTTTCCATGAAGTGGTAAAATATCTAAATCTCAACATCTGATATGTTTATGCTTTATTGTGAATAAAATATGGATTGATGAGATTTGCAAATGATTGTATTTGGATTTTATTTTTGTTTTACACATCGTCCCAACTATTTTGGAATTGGGGTTGTAGTTACTTTTGGCTTTGGTGCAGAAAGATTGCATCCTCATACTTAATCATCCCCAGAGAGCTCCGATCTGCTTACAGTCGCTAATTTGAAACCAGGAATCGGTGAACACATACACCCACCAATTTGGATTGCTGAAAAGTTGTATTGTTGCTTTTACTTCAGAGTTCTAGAGCCTGGCTAAGACAAGGAGGGTCATGTAACCTAATGTGTGATGCTCAAAGGATTAAGAAAAACTAAAGTTCATATTGGATTTACGTTCTTATTCTATGATTCTGCGCCTCACAATTTACATCCAACGCCAAAGCGGACTTTAATGGAGGAGACCAGAGTTTGTTATAAATCCGCTAACATTTTTATGAACTGGCACTGAAGTCTTCACCTACCAAAGTAACTTACTTTAGCCATTATTCATTTGTGAAAAACATTCTTTTATCTTGACTTTGATCGTGAGGCAATAAAATCTGTACGGCTTGGGTGGCTGGGCCGCAGAGCGGTCGTCCACCAATCCCGCAGTCGTTGGTTCGATCCCCGTCTCCTCGGGTGTCCTTGAACAAGACGCTGAACCCCAGCTTAGTTTCTCCCAGTGAGTGTTGGCCAGCTGCATAGCAGCTTCCCCCCTTGTGAGTGCGAATAGGTAGAGAACCGCTATGTAAGTGCAGACCATTTACCATTCAAGAGTTAAGTTATGAATATGTGAGATTATGATGATGAACTGAAGTTTTGACAGCAAGTGATGACTCAGAATAATGTCTTTATCTACTGAACTATTTGTTACCTCTACTGTGCCTCATAAAAATAAGATATTCTGTTGTGAGTCACAGTCATGTTTGTCTTCACTAGCAGCGGGCATGTAGGCTACATTGACGTGGCATCGGGAGACTGATGAGACAATCTCTTCTATTGCATTTCTGAATATGGAAAAACATAACAATAGCCAGTGAGGTTCTGTAATAAGTATCTCATATTTGCATTAATTAATGCTAAAAATTCAGCGAATTTCCCTAAGATCTGTTGTGTCTCAAAGACTTGGCTCCTTTTGGCTCATTATCAATCATCCTGCAGCTAATATATTAGTTATGCTTTTACACACAATGAATTCATTAATTTCTAATCCACAATGCCTCTTTAATTGAACAATGTTGTCCATCTGTTGCAGCCTTTTGAATGGTTTTGTTGAGACAAAACCCTGTGATGTGACAGTTTGAGTCTGCACCGCCAGAGGAGAGTGTAGTTGACAGCAGACGCTCTGCCTCTCCAAAGAGCCTGATTTCCTGCTTCAAATCTACTCAAATGGTCCCGTCTAGAGGAAACAGACTCTTGTTGGCATAGCAACCGTGTAGGACTGTGTTTAATTTCTCTTGATAAGTAATGCTAACAACACTACAGCATAATGGTGCTCAAGAGGAAAGCTTATTTCAAGCGGCAGCCATGGCAATCACTTATAGAATTATGTTTCTTTTGTTTGCATTTTGTATGTCGAGCAATTCAAATACATTTAAAGCTCAAATGCAGCTCCGGCAGAGGCCTGGTGACAGTGTCTAGCTAAATGCTGCCAGTAAGTTAATTGTGTTTTTTTTTTTTTTTTTTTCCTAACATCACGGATAGAAACGTCCCCATGAAGTCTCCTGATGTCAACCTATTTGTCATGGTCATTGCGTCTTTGACCACGTCTGTGCTGACAGGACTGCCAATGATTACCAAAAATAAAAAAATAAAAAAAATTATGCAAATCTCTCATCATGCTTGTCAGCAGTTCTTCTCGGCTGGGGCTGAGCTCAGCGAGCTGCCCTTTGAGTTAAATTCATTTCATTCGTAGTTAATTTCCAAGTAGCTGCCTGAGCAAATAAATAAAGTGAGATCTCTCCCACAGATATATCAACAAAGGCACATTTTTTTTTTTTTTCTAATTTTGGATTATTAAAAAAAGAACAAGAACAGTTCTTGGCACTAGTAATTTTCACCCCTTTGTTCAGCAGTAATCCCCCTGTAAAGTCAAGGAGCCTTGTTTAAGTGGGATGTTTATGCTCTGATTTGCTGACTGCCCCGGGTCAAACCCTGCTGTGGTGTTTTGCACTGCGGGCTGAAGCTTTGTGATGCTATCAAACAGGGCCGCGTATCAAGGAGCAGGTGGAGGAGAGATGGAGGGAGGGATGCGGATTAGAGGGAACAGCCAGAAATAGGAGGTGACTGCTGAACTTCACCTGCAAGTCCTCTGCACCGGACAGATATAAGTGGAGCAAAAGAAAAGGAAAAAGCAGAATGATCCGCAGGCTACAGCGAGAGATGGAGGAAGGCGTGTGATTATGGTTACTAAGGCTACAGCATGCTGCTCTGTTAGGAAGGGAGGGGCTCGGAGGAAGGTCAGACGGCTGAGGTACAGCCAGCTAAATCAAGTCTGAAGTGTGAGGTCCCTGATGGCGTTGGGCTGGAGGAAATGTAGCTGTTTAGGTTGCTCACGAGGAACATAGATTTTGGTTAAGATCGGGACCCCGCGCTCTCTGTTGCTTATAGCAGACCCTCTGGGCTGTAAATCCCTTTGATACGCCGCATGAAAGAGGATAAAAGATGTCGAAAGAGATGAGGAGACAAGTATACGCGATAAGATTTCTTTTTGTGAGTTGGACGCTTTGAGAACATTTCCCTCCAGGGGGGATGGAGGTCACCTGCCGTCTGCGCTCGCCTTATGAGAAGAGGCCCCCCCCACCCCCCCCCACCCCCCCCCCAATCGAATCACGTGACAGACCTGCGTTTTCTTTTCTAACTGCCTCGATTGTCGCCGAGGCTCAAATCCTCTCTGACTCTATCCCTGATGTCTGTATTCTGTGACGTCTTGGAAACAGACTGCCGAGCTTAAGCTGTTCGCAGAAAGGAAATGATGCAACATAAATTTCAAGGCAAGGATTCTCTGTCTTCCCCCCCACCCCCACCCCCCACCCCCCTCTCGCTGCACATACACACACACTGCAGGATGAAAATCAATAGCCTTTCAGGAGGGAGTCAATGCAGAGACTAATAGCTAACAAATAAAAAATGCTGCAGAATCACCACTGAGCTTTTACATGTGGTGATGGTCCTGTTGGGGAATTGTGCCCAAACATTGCTTCACTAATGTGAAGTCATTTTCCAGCCTTTGTATCTGACTAGGAAACACTCACAAAACCATAGCCAGTGACAGAAAAATAAAAATGGAAAAAAAAGGAGCTCTCTTTAACTCCATTAAGAAATTTAACCATCTTTCTCTTGGACACTGATTGCACCGAATATCTGGCTATAACGGTAGGGGCACTTGATGGGTAAAGAGCTTATCTCCCCCCCCCCCCCCCCCCCCCCGTTTAGGCTCAAAGTGCTGATCCTCTCACACTGTAGGATGACGTGATTGAAAGCTGACGGAAATAAGACTTCATTTGGAAAGCGGGCCCCCGTGGAACACAATCATTGACTTGATTATGCCTCGTCATTAGCATCGTTCTTTATTAGGGCCACTGACTGGATGGACGTGTGGAAATCTTCTTCTTTTCCGCCCCGAAAAAACAAAACAAAAAAAAACCCATCTGTTCGTGGTGCATTTGTCTGAGTTCTTTATTTTACTGTGTGGATATTAAAGAACAATTTGTGCGTCGTTTTCTTCATGAATCAACACAAAAAGACGCCATATCTGCCCGGTGTGTCTGACTGGAAGGGAAACAGTCCTTTTAACGATTTTAAACCCAATGTGTTTACTTGCCTTTCCAAATACACCACTTCCTCTACTTTTATGTATGAAATATTGAAGGCATAAGAGCCTGTGCAGCTGGATCGGCCGATGTAATGCGTGCAGTCGGGGTGTGCTGCCCCATGTCTGCACTCCCATATGCTGACATTGCCACTTTGGAAGCATTTTCATGATTAAACCTGACCTTTCTGCAGGGGTTGAGTGCAGCTTGTCTTGTCCTAGTGTCAGCCTGTCCCCCAGTCCACACACCTTCGTGCAGTACTTCTGTCCACCAGAGGCGTAGTTCACTAAACCCTGAGCTTTGCCATAGTTCCTGCAGCTGTTATCATGAAGCACCCAAAGGCAGCCTCCTGATTCCAGCACAGATTATCTTGGAACAGGATGGACAGTTTCCTGACTGCTAATGTTGTATTTGTTCAGTGTGTCAAATTATGTGCTGCAGGTCACAACAGATCAAAGGGATGTGGAGCTTGACTGCAACTCTGGTGGGATTTAATTTTTTCTTTTCTTTTTTTTTTTTTTTTTAGGTGAGGGGGGGTTGGTATGGATACACAGGGGACTGTTGGGATTCGTTTGCTTCGAGGTAAAACAATGACAGACAAGTTCACAGGATGAGCTTGGATTCACTTTGGCTCAAAGATGGCGAGTGTCTACACCTTGACATTCCCAAGCATTACCTTTCTCCTAGAAAACCACTTTTTCTGCTTTTTTTTTTTCAAATCTTGCCAGGGATGTTTCTGTGGTGTTTTTATCGGTAAAAAGCAGATAAAGTGAGACCGGTTGTCTCTTTAAATCAAGCTGCAGTGTTGATGTGCCCTCAAGCTGAAATGGTAAGAACCATTTCCACCTCTGCGGCAGGGAGCCTGACCAAATAGGCGCACTAGAGCGCTTCAAACCTGATTCTCATTCCCTTGGTCACTTGCGGTCGCCTCCACTCATGGAGAGGAAAGCAATTTCTCAGTCCTCCTCTATGGGAGTTTGTTTTTCCCTGCGCATTTTCAGAGAAATAATTTAATTTTGATTTTTCTCCTTTCTCTCTCTCTCTTTTTTTTTTTTTTTTTTTTTTTTTTTTTGTTCCATCCGCAGAACTCAGTGGCAGTCGCCTCAATCTATTTACCGCTGGCTGGAACGCCTATCTCCTCCCCTGCGTTTCAATCTGTTGCTAACTCCACTTGCAAGCTGCAGTTTATTGTGTTTCGCAATGGGAAACTCTTTCCGTGCACGGGGAATTCGTCAAATCTCGCAGACGATGGAAAGCGCAGGAGCGTTTCAACACCAGTTGCTTTCACCAAATTAGGTAAGAGGAAATCTATTTTATCATCATGCCTGTGATGTCAATGCTGCACCGTGTTGTCGACATGGACAACATGCTTACACACACACACACACACACACGCAGTAAATCTGCGCAACACGTTGACACACAGGCTTCGCCTCGTTCGATGTTAGAATAAATCAAAACTCCGTCACTGTTTGACTTTCACTGTTGGTTTAATTTAAATAAATGCAACGCTCCCATCACGCTGGACTTTGTTTGAAACGGGGGCCACTTTAGGTTCCTGCTTGATCCTTAAAGTTTATGTCCAACACTTCCAGCAGCAGTCTGTCCACTGGAGTAACTGTGTGACACTTGAGTAATGTCTACATCATATGCATATGCATGTGTGTGTGTGTGTGTGTGTGTGTGTGTTGTCCACACAGGAGTCTGAATGGAAATGTGCAGTGTCCACGCTTCTCTTTGCCACAGCACTTACACTCTTTCCACTTGATTTCCTTAATTGAATGTGTTGCTTTCCTTGCAGATGGGTGCAGCCGCGGGAGCGCCGTGCACTCCGTTACTATTGCTTTCAGGCACTTCGCACTGGGTGTAGACCCCACCGCAGCCTATTGGGATTTTGACCTGCTGGATGGACACGGTGGCTGGAGGGCAGACGACTGCCACATAACAGGCTCCGGGGGCAACACGACCACTATTCATTGCACCCATCACAATAACTTTGCTGTGCTAATGGTGAGTAGTCTACTATGTGGTACCAGTGTCATACATTTCAGCACCCCCATGCACCCCCCCCCCCCCCCCCCCCCCGCCATAACGTGTTTTGCACTGCTTAGGGCCTATTTTGGATCTAATGCATCTTTTTTTCAGCGTGGAATAGCTGGAGTCACGTGTACGAAGCCCTTCATGCAGGGACCTTTAAAAGCTTCATTTATTGTTGCTCTTCGGCAGCGGGAAAGGATTTGTCAAAGGCGCTGCGGGGATTTATTGGCTTTGGAGTATGCGCTACACTAAATTCCCGATATATCCTGGAAATGAGAAGTTGCGTGTTGTATAGCCTGCCACCTTTTTTTTTTTTTCCTTCCAAAAAGCAGCACAGCAGCTGAAATAGAAGCGATGCTCAAGAGAAGGAGCGCCTTGTCAGGAGCTATTCGCCTCCGAGCGCAAGTGGTGTGCTAATTGGTTGCAACCATCGCCGAGCCGAAATGTTGGACTGTAAAGCGTAGCATTGCTCATCTGTGTCACTCAACTTGGTCTCGACGTCGCTGAGATGCCTTCCACCGACAGCGTTCCCCTGTTCAAATTGATTTCATGAGGATAATACCGAAAGCGCAATGGCATCTCATCGCCCAGTCGCTCCATAGAGCCGCTGCGCCTGGTCCGCTTTTTGTTTTTTTTTCCTTTCTTTTTTTTCTTTTTTTTTTTTTTTTTTTTTTTTTTGGATGAAAAGAAATCCTCCGGATGTTTACCGAAGAGTGGGATTCGTTAGACTGGGAGGTCAGTTCTCAGCAGAGCATGAAAAGTATTGTGCTTGAGATGTCGGTGCTTTCCTAGGTGCCTTTTCTTTTTTTTTCTTTTTTCTTTTTTTAAACCTGCATATTTTATGAAGCCGCTGTTCAATTCCGTTGTTGTTCGTGTGTGGGGATAAGCTTCTTCCACACACACACACACACACACACACACAAAAAGCCGCATAGGAAAGAGAGCAGGAACACAGGGAAAGCAGCATCCAGAAAACGGCATGGGTGCTCAGAGGGAGAGAGTGGGGCGTCTGTGGAGAATACTAAGTTGTTGTCAGGTGCAGAGCAGATTGTCATTGTGTATGTGTTTTTCGATCATGCATAATCTGTGGGCACCTCGTGGCTTTCGGATTGAAGCGAGATCGGCCAATTCGGTCAATTTCCCTGGCAGCAGATTAAAGATTTGAACTTGAACACGCCTCTGACAAGTAGAACGTAGTCAGAGGGATCGTGGATAGGTGTTTCAAGCATGTCCACATTCTGCTCGTAATGCGAGCGTTTGCGCCGGGGATTGCGCGTCTACTAATGCAGTCACCACACCCGCCTGGTCTCTGCAGTGCCCGAGAAAAGGACCCTTATTTACGGACTCGTGACATCATTCCTCTGCTGGCTCCATCTAAAATACAGCCCATTGCATCAATGACCTTTAGAGCCTAGAGCGGTTTCGGCAAGTACGAGACCTGTTGCATAATTTTTTTTCACGTCAAACTGAGAGGAATTGCGTCTTGCTGCGTGACTGCAAGTTAACCATTAATGGTTAACTCGGATTCATGTACGGTGCTTACAAATCCATCACTGAAAAGCTAAATTTGTAGCCCGCGCAGTGGACTCACACGGATAACATCAGTGCCCCGGCTTTGATGTTCTGAAGGAAAACCAGGGTAACAAGTTGCAAAGTCTGTATGACTTATGAGCTTCAGCTGCTGTGGTGTAAAAAAAAAAAAAAAAATGGTGACGGTGGTTTCTGCGTGTGAAGTAATGTTCTCAGCAGTTACATCAGCTGTATCACCTTCCTTTTCAGGCTCTATGTGATACAGCTCTGCTCCCTGTTAGATCAGCTGTGTGCCAAACCGTCTCATGGTGCATCTATGATCCTGAGCAAAGGGACAGAGAGTTAACCTCCAAGCATCACAGCTTTGAAAGATGAAAAATGCAACAAATAATTTCAAAGAAATGGACCTGTGTGTCTGTGAGAGAGAGAGAGAGAGAGAGAGAGATGATTAGTCTACAAATAGCACGACAACCCAATGCTATTGTCCCTGGGGACTTAGGTTTGGGATATAAAAAGTACATTAATGAGAATCTTTTTTGGCTTTTGTTCAGAAACAATTACATGGTAGAGAATCCACCTCCCCTGGCATTGTGATCAGGCTGCCAAATAACTGGCTTGAGACCAGGCTGTGTGTGGGAAAACTCACCAGCACCAGCCTCTAAAGCTTTTGTTTGGGCATATACTACACTCCCCCCTGCTGTGGAGTTTGAACATTGTTAGGTGTAATAAATGCATCACGCTGTTCTTTTCTCTCACATTGGGAAGCAGGTCAATTAGTGACCTGTTACACGACAACCAGTGGTGCAGTTTGTTTTTCTGATGTGGGTCAGGTGTTGAAGGACAGCACTGAGCCGAACTCGTAGCTGCCGGAGAGGAGCCGTTCCAGATTTCAGCACCAGGGACAGTTCCCGTGTATTTCCCCTTCTTCTGGTCCCCCCACCCCCCCCACGCCCCACTCGCCTCTCAGGCCTGTATCTCTCTGAAGGGAGGGCTGACTCACTCGTTTACAGCAATGCAGGCCCATCATCTGTCTTCATCACAATGGCAACCCCCCCCACAACCCCACCCCTACCCCTATTTGAACCTCCCCGAAAGACACCCCTATACTCTGCAACCAGACATTTCACTCTCTGTCTCAGAGGTAGCTCTTTTTTGGGGGGGGGATTTATTTATTAATTTATTCACTGAGCTGATAATGTAGATGAAGCCTTTGCTGTGTTTGATTGCTGCAACGCTCCAGACTGTTTAATATGCAGGAGCAGACGTTTAGAGTGAGAGAGACACGGAGGGGGCGGCTGGCTTTTTGGAGGTATCCAGTCATAACAAAGGTCTAAGGCCACGATCCAATAGGAAAAGGACTGTTCAGAGATGTATTTCTATACACTTTACACGCTACAGTGAACATGTGATGTGGCAAACATTCCTGGAGGAAACATGAGGCTCCTCCATTGATGGTTGTCCATCAGAGTTACAGTAAAACTGGTGACCTGTTGGTTAGAAATAGAGTCGTTAAGAGTGTGAGGCTGTAACTTGAACTAGTGCTTATTGTTCCCAGTGGTTTAGAAAGGCTCCAAAGACATATTCAGGAGGGACACAGACCCATCAACAAGACAGGAGATGTTGGGGAATGGGAGAAAGCTATTTTGCTTATTTTAAACTCTTTGACCAATTTACAAATGAGCATTTTAAAATCAATTTCACAACCAAAACTGTGCAACTACTTTGCCTAACAGCTGTTAAAGTCATCATCACACACAGTTGAAACCTGATGTTTACATACACAGAACCGGTGTAACTGAGTCGGGTTTGTAGCTCTGCTTTTCAGCTCTGCCCACAAATTTTCAATAGGATTAAGATCAGGGCTTTGTGATGGCCACTCCAGAACGTTGACTTTGTTGTCCTCAAGCCACTTTTTTTTTTTTACTTATGTCACCAATATCATGCTGAGGGTCATTGTCCATTTGAAAGAGCCATTTGCAGCTAAGCCTTTACTTCCTGGCTGATGTCTTGAGATGTTAGTCCAATATTTAAAAATAATGTTCTTTCCTCATGATGCCATCGATTTTGTGAAGTGCACCAGTCCCTCCTGCCGCAAGCCCCACAACATGATGCTGCCACCCCCCGTACTTCACAGTTTTTTTCCTCCAAATGTAATGACGGTCATTATGGCCAAACAGTTCAATTTTAGCTGCATCAGACCACAGGGCATGTCTCCAAAAACGAAGGTCTTTGTCCCCGTGTGCATTTGCAAACTGTAATCTGGCTTTTTTTCTGTTACTTTACGGAGTAATGGCTTCTTCCTCGCTGAAGGCCTTTCAGCCCACGTCTGTACAGGACTCGTTTCACTGTGGATAATGACACTCTCTTACCAGCTTCAGCCAGCATCTACACAAGTTGCTTTGCTTTTGTTCTGGGGTTCATACGCACATTTCGCACCAAAGCATGTTTATCTCTGGGACACAAAACCCATTTCCTTTCTGAGCATTATGATGGCTGGACATTTCCATGGTGCTTATACTTGCGTATAATAGTTTGAACAGATGAATGTGGCACCTTCAGGCCTTATGATTGTACCCAAGGTTGAATCAGACTTGTGCAGGTCCACAATTCTCTTCCTAATATCTTGGCGGATTTCTTTGGCTTTTCCCATGATGTCACAAAAGGAAGCAGTGTGTGGAGCAGGTTTGTAATTTGTTTGATTTAGTGTAGTGATTGCAATCTTAGAAAACTAGTGGACTCCAAAGGGTCACATGATAAATCTATTGCAAATAAGTTTCCTCCTTTGGTGGAACTGGTGATAATTCAGATATCTGAAATATGACAAACTTGACAAATCAGTGCTTTTTCCCAAAGTGTCAAAAGCCAAAAGGTTTATTCTATAAAAAGCTTGTCGTGTGTTTTCATATGCAAAATCTTAACCAGAAGGAAAAAACAAACAAAAAGCAGGTTAAAAAGTTATCCTTTAAGTGAAGTAGTGACTTTCCACCTCTGGGATGGGTCTGAATTTATGTGTAAATGTCATCAGAGTGACTTTTGTGGGGGAATAGAGTACATTTAGTCATATAGTCAGATAATTAGCAAAGGAGGCCAAGATGGGTTTATTGAAAAGGTCACAGAGAGGACAAGAAGTCACAGGGCGAGTCATGCTTGGAATCACATTAGGCGCTTTGTGTTTTAAGGACCGAAAGAATGTAGTAGATAGCAGACCTGGGGTCACAAGGTCTACAAGAAGGTGCAATAAAATTATTTAAATGCTTCACAACTGGCATGAACAGATGATCTAAAAAGGGACAAGAATGCGTCCACCTGGTTTCTTCAGTCATGTCTTGTGAGGTTGGTTCCTGGTTTGGGTTTGAGTATAAATAGAAGGAGTTTAAGTGATACAAGGCAGAAGACGCCAGCATCCATGTGGTCTTCTCCATGCCGGCATGTATTAAACCGAGATGGTTCATCACGCTGAGTTCTGTCTTCAATTCTTCCGAGATTTAGTAGCACTTGACCAAGAAAGAGGGAAAATTTTGATCCCACCGTCTGCTGTAAGACCCTCCAGCAGCTGATTTAATTATGAAGAGAATAAAGGAGGAGGTCGGAGTTAGGAGAAGGTTCGGGTGAATCCCACACCCTGCGAAACAGTTAATGTCGTTTCTTTCATCTGCATCATTCCACAACCTTAAAAGCAGCAGTTTATCGTATCCATGACAACCATAGTTTAAACTTCGGGAAGTACTTATTTGAACCCAAAGCATGATATTTTTCTAAACCCAACCAATTATTAACCTTAGCTTTTTTTTTTTTTTACTCTTTCCAAAGTTCCACTATACCTCTTGCTCTTTAGGGTGAGTTTGTAGCCAAGTGTGATAAGGTTATTGAAAGTCATGGCCACTGCAGAGATGACTCCCAACAACACATTCCCATCTAAAAATATCTTGTATGGCATTTTTTGCTAATCAAACAAATGTATGGCATTGATCACGCTATACGTGACATACCTCTGCATGAAGGGTGCCAGTCCTCAGGTTAAAGCGAAAAATCAGTGCAATTAAAAGAGTTAAAAATTAGAGAACAAAGCAACAGAGGTTTAAGATGGGAAAACAAAAATGCCCCTGCATAAACTCCATTGATCTCCTTTGGTATTTTTGAGGCTTTATGGTCTAAGTAGCAGTATCTGCTGTTTCAGAATCATTAAACTGACCACAATTCACTTGTCCTCGCTGCAGCTCCTCTGTCTTGAATCAAACCAACCAAGACGGGATCCCATCTTGATACATTAGTTCTCATTGGTTGAGTCTTCTACAGACTCAATACCAGTGTGACATTACTGCTGACCGCTGCAGCTGACCACAGGCTCTTGTCTCCAACACAGAGGAGCAAAATAACTGTATAGTAGAAACAACCATCCATTCTCTGACTGATGACTGATACAGGAACACACAAATATTCAGGCTGCAACCCGAACAATGCATCAACTTAACTTTGTTTTTTGGTGCATCCTGACGTGTTTATTACCACACAAATCATATCATTGTTTGTTAAAAAAGGAGGAACCTGGAGGAAATGAAATTGGAAAGCCCTCTGTTCTTCAGACTCACAGAGGAGACTCCAATTGATTGTGATTAACTTCTTAAAAAAAAAAAAAAAAAAATCCTTAAGAGATTTGTTTATTCAAATTCAATCCACATTCGGTGTTTTCTTGTTTTGCAATTTCTGGCGAATACACACATCCTGTAGCTTGTGCAGGATACAGTACATGTTGCTAATTGAAAATAACCTCGCGGCAACTTTCAGATCCTGTCTAGCTCAAAGACAGTGTTGTCTTGCTTGTGTCTTTTTATTTCAGCATGGAACATTCTCAAATGTGTGTGTCCTCATTAGTCCTTTGTCCACATCTGTGCTCAAAGCAGACATAATGAGACAACAACACAGATTTTACTGCTCGCTCAAAAGCAAACCCTCGCCTTCAGCTGGGTTAACTTCATCCTCACACTCTGGACTTTTCAATCGCTGACATTTTCATGCTAAACAAAGCTTTGGTGCGGATATGTTTTAGGAGATGAAGGGATTTACAGTGATAATGACGATGACCTGTTTAGATAAGCAATCATGTTTCACAGATCGGTTTTGGCATTTTCCGTTGATGTAGTGGGAGGGGCAAATGGGAAGGGTGATGGCAAATTGTGATATCAGCAAAAGGGGGGCGGGGGGCACCTGTTGTGTTGTGTTGTGTGTTAGATGACAGTTGAATTAAAAAAAAACAGGCTTATGGCACAAGAATCATATCATATGCACGTCTCAGGACCACGACCGTTCGTCTGATGCACATCTGGCATCTCTTGGAGAACAAAATAGTTCACATACAGGAAGCGAGGCTTTGGGTTAGACGATATTATGCAAGTACTCATATATGTGCTAATGGTGACCACCATCAACCACAACATAAAAACCACCAGGGGGGAAACAGCGTACCTTTAATGAGCAACACTGGCTGAAATAAAGATTATTTTAGGTTTTATGGATTCTGTAGCAAAAGTAAAACATAATTGCTGATAGTAAAAGCCAAGTTTGGTCAAAGCAACAGTTCAAAGTTTTGGAAAATGCCTGCATTTGGTTCTTTGCCCAGAATTAGATTTCTAAAAAAGTCAATAACAAATGTTGCACTTGTAAATATAAGGTAACAGCCAGCAGCGGGTTAGCAGCACAAAAGACTCGACTTGCTTTGTACAAATATACTTTTGAAGCTCACCCATCTGTTGGAGTTGTACTTAAACAGAATTGTAAAAATGACACATTGCGGTTTAACGATCAGGAGGAGTTGTGCCAGACGACTTACTGGCCAAGAGTAAATGGGCAACCTCACTCTGACTCCAAGATGACGTTGTTCCCAGCCAGGAAATTGCAAAGCATAAAAGCTTCTGTGACACGTGTTAATCAGGGAGTTTTAGATGTGCTCATAGGTTGGTTTTCTACCCTTTTGCTCAGAACCAGTCTGTGTTCTGAGCAAAGCTTTCCGTCTGCACGAACCAGCTGCATGAGCAGACGTGAGAGTGGCATTGATCTTCTCAGCAAGAAATAAAATTAGCATATGTCCAAAAATGTTGCGCTATTCCTAAAACTTGAATGTGGATAACATTGTTTTGCATTCCCACAAGTAGATAGAAATGTTGATACATAAAAAAAAAACTTATAAAGTATAAGTGTCTGTAGATCTACAGAGTAAACTAGCATTGCCCTGCTTTAAGCTTTTAGAGTAAATGCTAATTATATGCATCCCACTTAGCTTCAGCCACCTTTCAGCCTTTACATTACTGGCACTTGTTCCAAAGGTGGCAGCTGACAGATGAGCTCTAAATCCACCTCCATCCGTTAGTAGGCAGCCGTGCAGCCTCCTTAGCAGCTACTGACTCAACCAGTTACTCTGAGGCTTCGTTCTGTGCTGTGCTGCGTAATCTCGCTGCACACGAATCGAGGTTTGGGTTAAGTTAATATTTAATAAATGCACTCATGTTCCATTTGTAAGCATTAACTTAAATTTGATGTCAGCCATGATTAGGGTAGCACTTAGGGATTGCTTTGTGTGTGTGTGTGTGTGTGTGTGCGAGATAAACCACACCACCACTGCAGACCTTCTTTCTCTTACTAAACGGAGGAAGGGTCCACCGCTCTCCCACAACAGCTTGCCAATAACCCTGATATGTGATGTATATTGTTTTCTCCCTGACTAATGAGTTCGGAGCTCACAGACCACCATTTATCTCATACATCAACCGTTTCACCATCGGCCCTGAAACCCTAACACTGTATTGGCTGCTCTATTTTTAATGCAGCGTGTATCCCTCATTTAGCCTGGATAGAAATTGCTTTAACCAATTGTTATTCATATTATGAATTCTCCTCTGCTAAGTGTAAAAGGATTCTAATAGTGCTGCTCACGGCAGAAGGAATTGTGGCACTTAATGTGTGTGCATGTGTGTAAAGAAAGGTAATGGGCTATTCGGTGGTCTGGCGGTTTTTGATGTTGTTTTTATGCACTCGCTGATTAATAGGCAGCCGAAACCGTGCCACCGAGTCAAAGCGCTTGCACGAGGCGTAAAACTGTCCTTGCTGACAAACGGCCTTTAATGAACAATAATTATGTAGTTGCATTTTATTTCCAAGTTGATGGTTTTTGGCACGTGCTCTTCTCAAACAATTAGTGAGATTTGAACACATTTAAGAAGTTAAGTTATTATTGTTTGTATTTTTCATGGCAATGCTGTGGGGACGTGTGTACATCTGCTGCTCGGCCCGTGATTCATCCCAAATAAAACTGCTCCCACTTGTCCTCCTTCATGCGACAGAGGCAATCTGACATGCACGACTCGTGCCCTAGAACACGGTCCGTACACGCAGCCTCAGCCAAAACAGTACTTGAAAAGGAAAGGAAATCTACTGTTTACATCATAATATGGCATCTGAACTAGAAGTGTTGATGCTCAGATGCCCCCCGCCCTCCTACCCCTTTCTCTAACCAGCTGTTCCCTAGTCGACAGTGCGACCCTCTGTGAACCCCAGAGACGGCTTGGTAGAAATGAGGGCATGCTGTGTAAACAGCCTCTCTCTCTCTCTCTCTCTCTCTCTCTCTCTCTCTCTCTCTCTCTCTCCGTCTCTCTGCCGGTGTTTGAGTTTCTATCGCAGTCTTTCAGTTGGGCTGCTGTATTTGTACGCTGCATTTAACTGAACCGGACAGCACCTCATTTGCACAGTGCTTGACAGTCTAGACAAACACATTAAGAGCCCCCCTCCCCCACCCCCCCCCACCGTCTATTAGGGCAGTTTAGAAAGTGATCCAGCCCGGTGGCTGGCTTGGCTGTCTGCATGTCCACCTCTGGCAGCTCCCAGACTGCTTTCCTCTGCCCCTCCATTTCACCGCTGCTGCCAGACGCTGATTAGCAACAGTATATCAGCACCGAAAAAAAAAAAACATGAAAGGCTGAGGGTTAAAGGCGACAGTCATTTTCATAATAGACTAAACTCTCGCAAGTGATTTATTATACATCCGACGCTTTTTCGCAACGTCTAATGACGATCAACCGTGAACTTTGACGTTTGACCTCGGGTCCTTTTTTTTTTTTTTTCGTTCTGTAAAAATACATCCGCCCAGGCATTTTCAAAATCTACAGTAGGAGTGTGGAACTGCTGCTGCTGGTTGCTAGACTTGTAATTAGCGAGCATCTATTGATGCAGTGTGGCCCCCTGTGCACTCCTAGGAGAAAGATAAGGACAGCAGAAAATGAGACTTACATAATTTGACAGGCGAAGAGATACTGTATATCTTTTGGCAAGGTCTATGGAGAGCACTTTGCATTTTGAGTCCAAAAGCATCACTGTTTTCTTTTTTGGTATGAACAACGTTTATACTGCGTATCACTGTTTCCATGCAGAGAGGTTCTGTCTTGTTGAGTGCGGTGAGAAGGCCAAGGATTTGTTAGGTTGGACCCAACCTTGCCAATTATTCATAATGTTCCATTTTTTTCATATTCAATTCAAAACTACAAGTCCGCCTGTAG
Source organism: Channa argus (assembly GCF_033026475.1). Taxonomy (NCBI): domain Eukaryota; kingdom Metazoa; phylum Chordata; class Actinopteri; order Anabantiformes; family Channidae; genus Channa; species Channa argus. The sequence goes on from NC_090197.1 coordinate 50,517,044, forward strand.
TTTTCTTCGTCTTCAAGCCCATGAAAAGACCCAATCAGCATGTTACACCTATATCCTGTTCTTTTCTGAGCCATAGAGTTGCGCCATTGTCCAAAAACAATGTAAAACTCATCGGTTAGTCATAAGCTTTCACAGGTTGACATGTTCTTTCATTATCAACAGTGTGGGCAATATAGTTTATTCAACTGTATCCCACACACACTGTCTCGCAACAAGATTACAGCAGTATTTACTCCTGTTAGTGCAACGCAGCACCCGTCTGTTTAAGAGAACGGCTTTTTGTCTTCAATACAGCGAAATGTCTGTGGCACGAATGTCCGTAGAGAAGTAGGGCAGAATTGAGAAAAGACACATTTCCAATTTTGGTCTTTGAAGCGGATTTGTTGGCAGTAAGAAAAACAGAGAGTAAGGGCAACCTCATCCCTACTGGAAGATTGTAACTGGATATTTTGGCTTGCTCAGGAAATAACATAGGACAGCGCATGGGACCTGTCAGAGGGCTTCAAGAAAGTCAACTCAAAATGGATATAATAGAATACAATATGTGCCTGGCTGATGTGTTTTGGATTGTTTCTGGATGACAGAGTTCTATGGCAGAGACGAATAAACTGCTCTATTTCACTGTCTGTATGGGGATTGTTTTGAAATATCAATCGAAATTCCTTGAATATTGAACACAAAGTTATTATTATGCTCTAATGTTGTAGGCAAAAAAAAAAAAAAGTACTGCAAATTCTGCCTTGAAAACCACTTTGCTTGCTACTCAGCGGCTCTTTGACACATCTAAACGTCAGTTTTCCCGAACACACTGTCTAGCCTGTAAGGTCAAATTCCTGAAAAAGAAATTGCTATGGAGTCACAAGTGAGGGACGTTGGACCAGGAAACTGGACTTTAAAAGACTAAGACTAAGTTTTGCAACCAGATCTTTCTAGGACACAAAGTCTTTCATGTGTCTATTAGAATAAGATCTGTGGTTCTGTGTTGCTGCTGACACTGTTACTGATGTATTAATTAATTAATGTATTTAGTATTTAAGGCGCCATAACACACCACTCCATCTGGTGGTGAGACTCATCAGTTGTCTATCATTAGGACAACGGGACAGCCAACACCGCCAGGCCCTGTTTGGTCTGTGTGACAAAGAAGGAGCATGATGGAGAGCTTCATCAGTCCAATCTACAGTGTAGGCGTTTCCAGTACCAGTCCAGGATTTTGATTTACGTGCTACTGTATTTGCACGGCACAATACCACATACAACATCTCGCAGGGTTTTACAGACCCAGAGAACAGGGAAAGAATAACTCAAACAACCTCAGGTTAAAAAAAAAAGAAAGGAAGAAACCTCAGGAGAGTCTATTCAAAGAGAGAATTCTTTCTGGGTGTGCAACAGCTGTGATAGGTAGAAAATGGCTGCTTCCAGACATTCTACAAGCTATTTTCGTGATGCAGCACAATGCCACAGCTTTAGCTTGATAGATGCCAATAAAGATTCCTGCAAAAGGAAAACATTCCCCAATGTGTTTATCTGAAGTGTTCGGGGGTATAGTATGCTCAAGGGGTTTCCGTTTGTGACCATCTTGGTTTGAGCTCTTATGTGTAATTTTGCCCATGTGTGCCAAAGGGAATTACTCAGCCATAGACGGCCCTTTGTATTGCTGTGTTTTAACTTCAAAGCTCCCCCAGTCCCATTTCATACGGGTGAGCGATGTGCTCCGGTATCAAAGGTGATACCGGACGGGCACTGAGATCCCCTCCTCTTTGCCTCTGCCTTTACGAGTGGTCGTAACAAGAAGCAAACATGTAAATTGCCAGCAGAGGAGATGGAGCGTCCATTTAGGTTTGAGTGGCAGAGCACAACTCTTGGGTGGTGAAATAAAACTGGGCTGAGATCACAACCAGGAAGGTGTAATCACAAGTGAAGGAAATTTGCATTGGGAACATACAATAGTTCCCTGAGGTGAAGGAGTAACCATTTAACAGTCTGTCCTTCTCTGTCTCAGTGGTTTTCGTCAACATAATGGCACCATTCCCCATCTCCTTATCTCTCCTATCACTGCTTTCATTGTTTTCCCCGCTACAACATGTTGTTGCCGAACGCAGCACACATAAACATATTTTTTATGCATTTGTTCTTTGCACAGTTGACTGCACCCATTCAAGAGCCTCCCCCTCAGCCACTCTCTGCAACCCCTGTCCCGGGGGGGGAGATGAATGCCGCCCCAGATCGTGAACATGGCGGCATCAGTCCAGCACTGGTTGCCCTCCCTGTCGGCACTAAAAACCTCAAAAAAGTCCATTAATGGCCTAGAGGTGCTTTTTATTTTTGCTTTTAGGCGTGAGCCTGGCAACACCCCTCACCTGCAAACACTCATTTTCTTCCAAAAAAGCTGTGGTAACAATGTGGTTCCTATGGCAACGGAAACCAAGCCATCACATGCCCCCTATTATACAGTTGATGTTGTTGTTTTGTATGTCCGCCAGCAGTAGAAGGGCTATTACAGCTTTTTAGTGGAGACAGAAAAGGATGACATAAAAATGGTGGACAGCAACGTTTGTGTGTGTGTGTGTGTGTAAGAGAGAGTTTATTTACCCACTGAGAGCTTCTCAATTGCCAGAGAGCGATGGCATTCTGTTAGAGAGGGCGTTTGCATGGTGCTGCCTGCGGATGCTGGGTTTACAGCGCATCCTCCATACTGCGCCGTCCTCAAGCGTTAACAGAGCAGAACCCATGGGGTGCTGTTCTATTCTAATCCATTGTTAGAGGGGGGAAAATGGCTTGTTTTGGTCCGACATATCGACCTGCAGAGGGAACGAGCTGCAGATCGGTGTAATGTATGCTCCCACTCTGTGTGCTGAGCAGCATGCCTTCTCACAGCAGTGTGTGTGTAAGAGGGCTGACGTGTTTCCAACATGTGTGCTTTGCCCTTGTGCGTGTACAGTACGTGCACACTCGTGTGCATACACACATGGAGCCCTCCATCTACTGAGCATTTTGGAGTGTGTAGCGATTGGAGGAGATGAGTCACCCCTCACAGACAACACCTACTAACCACCTCTCTCTCTCTCTCTCTCTTACACTCACCTCTTTAAAAAAAAACACATACAATGCAATATATATTATTTTAGCCTTAATATCCTATTAAATGTATCTTAATGTGGAAGGGTACGTTCGAAGCTGGAGCAATATTGACCATATATGTGTTTGCATACGTGCTGTAATGTGAGCATCTTACATGAGCTGTCAAACAGAACCAAACAGTCCAAACTGTTGAAATGAGGGACTGAGGTGGATGATGAATTATGCATCACAGATATTGCTGCGAAGGAAGCATTAAGTCATTTGTTTGTGTTTTGTGTATTTCGTAGTGTCGTGTGGTTTTGTGATAATGTCCATGTTATTATTTTCGATCACTGATTGTGTTTGCTTGACTATATGACTATGCTGACTGCATGCAGCTGGTCATGTCATATCGGCCAATTGTGCTGTGCTATTTTCATTTGTATTGATATTGCATAAAATCTGTAAAATATTATTAGAACATTTTACGTTAAAGCCTCTTTTAAACGGCCCTGCCACCACTGCGGAGACATACTCGCTTCGAAAAGATTTTGAGTGAGAATCACCTTTTCTAAATAGTCAGAAATATCACAAATATCAATTATTTCGGCTTCATTTGTACATTTTGGCGCATTCTCATTTATTTTAATCATATAACTACAATTACGTGGAGTGGTGGGCAGAGTTTAGCAAAGCAGGAAGGGGGACGGCTGTGCTACGCAGAGTGAGTTGACTTTTAGTCTCAAGCTCGTGGTGGCATGAGTTAACTTTTGTAGCTTTAGCATTTTTGCATAACTCTTTGTCAACTGACTAAAACTGAAACTGCCAAGCATTTAAACGTCACGCTGGGAAAACAAAGCCTTTGCACAGATGTAATTGATTTAAAATGTAATCATTTCTTGCAGCTGTGGCTCAGGATGTTGAACAGGTCATCAACTAATCACAGGGTGGTTGATTAAAGTCCTGTCTCCTTCTGTCCATATGTCAGTGTGTCGTTGATCAATACTCTGAAGCCCAAATTGGGCAGCTTTCTGTTGTTGTTGGCCCCTGTTGTAACACTCAGGCTGCAGCTCCTTCTTGTGTTGCTCTTAGATTTTTCAGGTGACACCCACGTGAAAACATGATTGCAAAACCTGAAGTTCCTGCCTTGGAAGTTTTCGGGCCTCAGTCGGTGTGTGCGATTTGGTGAATGCAGGGAAATTGTAAAACCCAGGTATCGTGCAGTTGTTTAAATTCTTTGTTAGCAGAATTTCCATTTTCTTTTTGGTTTGCATTGTTGGACAGACATTTTGCATATCGGCAGCATTTTTGTCACCTTTCTGTTGTTCATACTCAGACTTTCCCCCCTCAGACCCATTTTCATAAACGAAATGGACGCTGTGTACAATCTGAAACAAAAGAAGTGAGCACAATGATTTGAAAGCTATTTTATTTGTTCATACACAAAGGCAACATCTCAAATGTCTTTAAAACACAGGGAAATTTCTTACGAACACGTCTCTAAAAAGTCGGGCATGTTTGCCACTGTGTTGCATCACCTCTACTTTTACCATCACTCTGAGTGGTTGGGAACAGACCACAAACTGCTTTAATTCAGAAAGCAAACTTTTTTTTTCCCATTCTTTTATGATATAGGTGCTTTTACCTGCTCAACAGTGCAGGGCCTCCTTTGTCATATTTCTAGTTTCATAGTGCTTCAATATTTTGTATTCTTTTTGATTAGTTTAGCATTAATGGTGCTTTAATAGAAGTTACTTATTCTGTGTGTGTTACCACTTACACCATCACAGTTGCTGGTTTTTGAACTTTGTGCTGACATTAGTGTAAGTCAGAGGCTCCTTTTTATTCTTTTCATGCAGGATGTGGATTTCCTAATTTCCAAAAGAAAAAAAATCATTTTTTTTAACATTTTAGATTATTTCTGGGGGGCTCTTGCGCCTTCATTCGATAGCAGACAGCGTAAAGATACAGGAAAAAGTTAAAGAGAAAGAGAAAGGGACATCACATGCAACAAGACTCGACCAGGGACGTTGCAGGTTTTTTTGGGATGTGTCCTTTTTCTGGATCTTGTTTCTACTTCATATGTTTGCTTCTGTTTATAACCACAGCCATTCAATTTTGTTTTTTGGGCCTGTTTTTTGCCTACAGACATTTATCTGGATTCCCTGAATTGTTTTGTAATATGTACTGTAGGTTATGCAATCCCCAAATTATTTGGCATTTTAAACATTACTTACATTGCTGGACTATTTGACCCCAATCTCACTTCTGAAACCCTCAACTTCTCTTTGATGCTCTTTCTTGATCCTTTCATGATACTAACCTGTTACCAATTACCTTCATTAGCTGTGACGTGTTGTGACATGTAGTTTCTATTTTCATTTTTAGCCCTGTGGTTGCAGTAGAGCTACTCATGAAACACCAGTCAGCCATTGGTCAGGTTGGCTCACTTGCACTCAGCATTTAACTGACTTTACTGATCACATGATGGGGTAATTCCAGCGTTCCAGCAGCGAAAAAAGACAAGCACCAGATTTCGCAACACACATAAAACCAAACCTATTTCCCCTAATCCCTCACCTAAATGAATATTGCACAAGAGCAAAAAAAAAAGTTACATAATAGACACAAACGTTCCCCCGTAATAAACAATCACACAACAAAGACAGAAAAAGTTACTCCCATTTGTGTCATTTGTGTCAGAGGCCACCACAGTGTCATAGAAGGTTTGGAGAAGAACCCTGCTCACACCAAAGGACCTCAGTCTTCTCAGCAGGTGGAGATGACTCTGTGCAGGGCATCAGTGTTGTTGGACCAGTTCAGTTTATTGTTGAGGTGCACACCCAGGTATTTAAAAGTGTCCACCAGCTCTATGTCTGAGCCGTGAATGCTCACCGATGTGACTAGTGGGGATTTCGGCAGGAAGTCAGTCACCAACTCCTTTGTCTTGCTGGTGTTCGGGAGCAGGTTTTTTTTTCTTCACACCAGTCAACAAAGTCAGTGATGACTTCCTCTGTATTCCTGCTCAATTCCCTCGGACACACAGCCAGCAATGGCAGAGTCGTCTGCGTACTTCTGCAGGTGACAGTCCGACGTGTAGAGGGTGAACAGAAAAGGGGAAAGCACCATCCTCTGGATGGGGGTCCCGTGTTTCAGCCCTCCACACCCCACGCACAGTCGAGCAGTGAGGTAGCTGATGCTCCATGCAGACAAATATTGGTCCACTCTTGCCACCTCCAGCTTACCCCTCCAGCAGAGACGGCTGGATACTATTAAAAGCACTGGAGACCTTGAAGAACATGACCCTCACAGTACTCCCATGGGACTCCAGGTGGGATAAGGCCTGATGTAGCAGGTAGATGACAGCATCATCCACCCAGATGTCAGGTCGGTAAGCAAACTGCAGAAGAGGGGGCATCATGCTCAGCAGATCTTCCCTCGATAAATAAAAGCTAAAGAAAGAAAGAGATTAGAGTCATTTCAGTGTCTCTGCCCTGTATTAAAAAGCAATCTTCTCCCTGCATTTCACATTTGTTCTTATTGATTCATTCTACTCATGGCGGACTTGGGTATCGACGCCTCTTTGTTCCAGTTGTAGCAGGGGGTTGCGTACTGTGAGGTATGAGCTCTGTTTGCGGGGTTGAGCATTTATTTTATAGTCATGCTTTGAATATCTCCACAACGATTGCAAAAACTTATGTGTAGGAATTTGAGTAGCCAAAAGACAAATACAACACTTCTAAGCCAGAGAAATTATTGCTAATGAGAAATTAATGCTAATGCAACAATGCCCCCCTTATGTTTGAGCAGTTAATTCAGCACGACTGATACATCTGAGCCTTAAATGACAGTGCTCATCTAGTGGGGCTTCATCTTTTATGCCGAGCGAGGTTTCTCATCAGCTCATGATGCTTGTTGATTTGATGGATGTGTACTTGATTTGCACGTGATTTGATTACTCATTTCACCGTGGGCCTTGTTTGCCTCCGCTGTTGAACATTCGCAGGCCGAAGTGCTGATTACGAGCACGACCGTATTTCAAAGCAATACGAGCTGAGTGACAGCCACAAGGTACGGCTGAAACGCTGATGACCTGTGTTAATGGTGCATGACCACTCTTCAGACTGTTTTCAAGTCCGGAGGTTATTCTGTCCCGCCGCCGTCTTGTCTCTCTTCTTTATCCAGTGGTGTAGGGACAAGCCAGAGTGGGTTTGATTTGCACACTCACTTCGGTTGTGTTGCAGCGTTCGCACGGCCACTCAAGGATGATAAAATACAGTGCTGGATGGGAGCTGGGAGCCTGCAGGCTGTTCACTAGAGGATTTTAATTTAGTTTTTCTCCCACTCCCTTTTTCTTCCCCTTCTCCCACAATGTTTGTGCATTCTTGCATGCGCCAGTGTGATTATGAGAGGGAGAGGAGCACATTTTGCTGGGACATGTCATAGATTGGTTTATAGATGCTGTTGCTTCAATTGAACGTCAAACGCATGCAGTTTTATCGGGGGAGTTATTTGCATGTAGGTTTTAACAAGTTGTATAGTTCGCCAACGTGACCAGTCACCGGGCTAAAACCAAACACCGAGCCTGTAAGTCCTCAGATCTGCAGTGTAAAGTATTTGTCCCATTTAATTTTGTTGCCCTGATAACTTTGCACCCACTGTGTCTCTGCACTGAGATTATGGATCAAGTTTAATTGACTCTGGTAATCTGATTTGGTCATGGGGAGGGAGGATCGCGGATTAAACTTGTAACTACAACACAAACAGGGGATCAGGAGCCCTCTTAGCTGCTGGGGTTGGGGGACAATGGGGACATGTTCCGACATAACATGCAAATGCTAATCCAGAATAGGCTCAAATAATCTGGCCCTGTGTGGTAATAACATTGCTAGGCTGTAATAAATTGCACTGTCAGAGCGTTGGTCGCATTTCCCCGCTGCACGGTAATAAAGTGGCCGGGCTGCTGTGATGTAATACGATAGCAATAATGATAATAACTGGAGTGGAGAACTCACATTTGAAGCTGGCTGCTCCTGTCCCCAGCTGACATTGTGCTATTGGCTTCCGCGAGGAAAAAGCACGATAGGGAGGAGCGGTTCAGAGCTCGCCGCAAGCTAAGCCAATGGCCTATCACTCACCATGACAGCCAGGTCAGCAAGGGAATTGCAACATTACAGTCTCTATCTGTTGCACAGCAAAATGAGATCTATACATAACGTGAATATACACTGAGCTGGCAGCTAAAACTAATGCCGCCTAATACAAGAGTCCTTTTATAAATCCCCCGTCAGCAAGGTGATGACGTTCAGTTTTTTTCTCGGAGCTATGTTATGGAGAAAGGTGTTGTTAAGCTCAGATTATCATTTCGAAAGGTATTTGGGTGGATATAATAACAGCAGTAGTGAACACCTATAGTACCCGAGTCAGTGTTCGATCCCACAAGAACACACATAAACACTGCTGCTAGGAGCCATGTGAACAATTTGTTCATGGTACCTGGTGGTCCGCCTTGTGCTGACTACCAGGCTGAAAGGGGGTGACTCTGTTCATGCTTCTTCCTTTCTTTCTTTTTTTCTTTAGTCCCCTCTCTTAGTTCCCCCTGCTATAAGGCCTTTTTAACCTTTATTTGTCCGGGGGAGGGTTTTGCTGAGCAGGCGTGCTCCATTCTAGCTTTGACCTTATTCCCTTTTGTAATATGCTGCTGTACACTACACTGTACGCCGCTCCATAAAAAGGGCAGCTCCTCTACTGTTGGCCGCGGAGCAGCATGTGAACAATTTGTTCATGGTACCTGGTGGTCCGCCTTGTGCTGACTACCAGGCTGAAAGGGGGTGACTCTGTTCATGCTTCTTCCTTTCTTTCTTTTTTTCTTTAGTCCCCTCTCTTAGTTCCCCCTGCTATAAGGCCTTTTTAACCTTTATTTGTCCGGGGGAGGGTTTTGCTGAGCAGGCGTGCTCCATTCTAGCTTTGACCTTATTCCCTTTTGTAATATGCTGCTGTACACTACACTGTACGCCGCTCCATAAAAAGGGCAGCTCCTCTACTGTTGGCCGCGGAGCAGCTGTTCAGCTTTTTTTCACAAAGGGGCCTGTATATTGGGGGGAAGTGTTGTTGTTTATTCACTTCCAGTTTAGCGGCAGTAACCGGGCTTCTTCTCAACTCTTTAGGCTACTGCTGGGATTCATAGACCTGATCTTGAGGCCTGACGTTCTGCCAGCACTTCCACTCAAAAAAGCTCATTAAGATGGGACTCCGAGATTGTTTAGGCTGTCAGTTATTTCCGAGGTTCAAACAACCAATCACAGCTGCCTCGCTAAGAAACAGAGGGATTGTAGACGATTAAATAAAAGGAAGAATCTTTATTTCTTAAAAAATGCCACAAGTCACGTATGCGTCTATAAGCAATAAGTGACTGGGACAGTGACGGTTAATGTGAAGTTTTACTGATTTTGATTATGCTCATATGTTGGCGTATTATATGGTTAAAGAGGTGCGAGCCAGACATTATGAGCCAGCATTATAGGCCCAGTGATAATCATCGTATGTCCCATGAGACTATTTGACTCCCTCCCTTAGCTGTAATCATGGCTGCTGTCGCTCGCGACGTGACACTTTGTATCAGTATGTCTGACCCTGATTTAGCTTTTACCAATGCAGTTCCTGATTCCCTTGGAAACATTTTTTCTTGTTGACCTTTAATTAAGTTGATATTTTTGTGGGTTCTTCTTTTTTTTATGATCTGAACTGCTATGAAGTGCCATTAAATAAATCGGCTTACTGAATTAAAAGCTTCATTTCAGCAGGGTTTCTCACTGATGCTGTAGGCCATGATTTTTTTATTTATTTTTTGGCAACATCAATTCATTGAGCTGTAATTAACACCAGTTTTCATTGTCCTTCCATGACATCGCTGGAGGACAATTCCAAACTTAATAAATCCCTGTAAATCTGTAGCTACCAAATTATGTGAAGCTTGAGTTCTCCCCAAAAAAAGGCCCACTCTCTTTCGTTGTCTGCTTTTTTTTTTCTTCTCCTTCCTTTATCTGTCTGTGTGCTACTATGTTTTTTTTTTTTTAAATGATGGTACATTTTATTGCTCAGGTCTAATTGCAGTCCTCTCTCATTCTCTTGCTCAATGTCTCCCTCTTGTCATTTTTGACTCTCTGCCAAAGTTACAAACCGTAAAGTCATAAATGTCGGTCTTTTAGATTGATGATCACACTGATTTGTCTTCACTTGTAGGAATATTTCTTTAGAGATATTATTACAGTCACTCACAGTGATGAACCCACAGAGTCTCTTACTGTTTTAATATAGTCTCATCATTCAAGCCGGGGAAAAGCTCCGAGAAACCCTCCATATGCTCACTATCTTACACCAAAGAACACCTGGACAATGGTAGCTACAGTACCAGCTAGTGAGCATAGTGGAGCGATTAGCAGTGTGGTCAGTTGCAGGCTACATGTTTATTGCTGCTGTACAGTGCTATAGACATTTCTCGAAAAAAGTCAGAACAGAAGCTTCCTCTGTTAGACAGCCGATCGGATGTGAATCAAACGCCTCACGATTTGCGAGTTGTATCATTTGAATCATTTTGAAGTTTTCTCTGTAAGTACATAAAGAGGTCCAGTAAAACCATGTACAAAGGTGCATACTGCCAAGGGAGTGAAGTCTCTCTGAGCGCAGACATAGCTCTTTGTGGTCCATCCTACCCTTGATGGTGCTGCATTCAGGTTTGTCCTAACCGCTTTGCTGGTCAAAAGTTGTCCAGAAATATCCCAGAAAGACACATTTCTGCAAGCAATAGGATGAACGTTATATTCTAAATACTGCAGCTGCAGCTCTTAAGTCATGTTGTTCATCCTTGTCACTACGTAATATTACCGTAAGGCTTTCACATTATTAGCTACGCATTTTTGGGCTCCTAGTACCTATAACCATTTCTTATACCGAGATATTACGTGGCTGTTGCTTGAGTAATAATAAATGACTTTATTATTTTTTTATTTTACATCTCAATACCTTTTATGGCACTGACTGAATTGCTTCAGCCCTGTAATTCAATATCAAAGTTTGATACCTCAGCTGGGTTGGACAATGCAAGAGTTTTAAAATATATGGCTGCAGGTGGGACTCTGAACAGGAATGCAGGTTTTTATGGGCTCTCGAAGGAAGCAGTGAGCGAGATTAGCGCATGTCCACATATTGTTAGGTCTGTGCGAGCGAGGGTGGAGCCGAGATCCAAACAGGCCGGAGAGCTGCATGACGAGAGGGTGCAGAAATGGTGAGCAGAACCCAACCGAGGTGAAGCCCTCAGCTTCTCAGCCTCCCCAATAGAAGCTCTAGGAGTAGCAAGCCAGAAAAAATACCTGTTTAAGAAGCATAAACATGCATCAAAGTGATAACATCACCTTCCTCCGTGGTCTATATGGCAGCAAAGAGGCTTATTTTCTAATTGCTATGAACAAGCTTTAATGTATGTATAATGTTATCATGTATTATCTTGAAATGGAGCAAGTTGTGGTGGACTTTGTGTGCTGAGATCGTCCAGGGAGCAGCTCCCGCACCAACGTACAGCCCCTCCCTCTGCCAGCATGTCCTGCTCAGCTCTGAATCTCATCAGTGACAGGAGAGCAGAGGCTCCGTGAGCGATAGTCCCTTATTTCTATGTTCTTCAGGACCATTTTGCCTTTGATGTCGACAGATACTGAGTTTTTTTGCTATTGTGGAAATGTATTATTCTCACTAAAGCTAAGTCAGTCTTACAGTCCTTCCATAAATCCTCCTTTATGAAGGTGAAAACGGCTTTTAGTGGCAAAATGTCAATGTGCCGAAAAACAAAACTACAGATTTGTAGCAAATTGTCGTTTTCTGTTTTTATGAAGAGGAATTTATAAAAGTGCTTTTCAAAAAAGTTCTGGCCGTGGTATTAAAGTCGAGGTATCAGTACTGCTATGCCTGGTCTGAATTAATATCCTCATTACAGGATTATGACCAATATATTACCCCTAGTGTTATTACCTAGATATTATCCCAATATGAAGTGCTATGTTAAGTGCTGCCTGTGTAACTATTTTCCTCCTCACTGTTGTAATATTTGTATTTATTTATTAGTTGCTTTGCTTTTTACCTCCTGAAAGAGTCTCAACATAAAATTAGTACCATTCAATAATACATTCATACCTTGGCTGAAGTCTTCATTCCTAACATTTGACTTCCTCTGTCCTCTTTACACACACTGGAAAGGCTTTATTAAACTCTGTGATTGGCCCGAGTCTCCACCGCACACATTTTCCTGCTCTACATCTCCCCTGTGTCCTGTCCCCCCCCCCGAACTTTGTTTCAGTTCAGGCCACTATTTTACATCTGTGCTTCTAAATGCTCAGTTGAAGGTCGCGACCCCTCACATGCCCCGACAGGCTCATCAGCTTTCAGATAAACATAGAGGGAGAGAGCATCCCACTTGGCTACTCGCGGAGACGGTGATGGAGTCAGACAGCGTGTATGTGGATCACTCGTGCAGACACTAACTCACACTGAGCTGGCAGGGTTATGGAGATAAGGTGGGCTTTATTTAGCAGCGTCAACTCGATGGGCCCCACATCGTGACGTCACCGTTGGCTCCACACCTGCCTGGTGTCGGTGCGGAGTGCATGAAAGGTTAGCGTACTGATTTTACAATAGCTTGTTTTATATTTTAACACAACCGATTCAAAACTTAGAGTTTTGTTGAGAGCTTAATGAGCGACTGTTAACAGTGTGTCATTTAGAGACACAAAAAGCGACTTAACTTTATTCAATTTTTTCTTTTGCATGCTTCCGCTGCATTTTTGTTTTGCTTTTCATGCTGGCAGACTAGGAAGCTTATGCTATTGTTGTATTCCCTGGCTCTGGCTGAGAGTGTCAGCTAAATGCCTGAAATGCAAAATGTGAATGTAGGGGGGGGGGGGGGGGGGGGTTTCACTCGACTGGGTTGTTACTCTTTCATGCTGATTTGGACAGCGTTCTAACTCCAAGACATTTCCTTGACATTCATTTGTATTTTACTCTCATATCTCATCAGCCCAGTGTACTGCGCCTATGCATATGGAGAGCTCATCGTCTTCGTCTTTGGGTGGATTGTCAGAAATACTGTCAGGATTCTTGCAGGCCTACGATTCTTGCTCACTGATAATTTTTGATGAATCTGTATTTCTAATGACTATATCCCGTTATTCCATTTCTTTCTCTCTCTCTCTCTTTCTTTTTCTGCATTAGGATCTGAAGAAGGTGCTATCTTTCCCCCCGTACCCTGGGGAGTTTCTGCACCCGGTCGTGTATGCCTGCACGGCGGTCATGTTGCTCTGCCTCTTCGCCTCCATCATCACGTACATAGTGCACCACAGGTAAGAAGGAAGAGGGTTTACTGCACATTTAAACCAGCAGGGGCTTCATTTCAGGTCACAGATATTACCTTCATGTTTGCATTTTAAAAAAAAAAACAGACCGTTATGTAATTTCTTTTTTTTTGTTTTTCGCGCCGCCACTTATGTCGGTGGTGTTACAGTTTGTTTTTGACTGATGTGTCACGAATCCTGTGCTGACTGTGCTGTGAGTCACATGCTTTAGGCTGGTGTAAAGCACTGCAACCTGTCTGACTAAGCGGATCTAAAACCCCATCACAAGCCCAGATATTTATGTGTGTGTGTGTGTGTGTGAGTGTGTGTGGGGTGGGATTCATAAATGTACTCTTTATTGGATTTCTGAAGTGCACTTAGGCCACCACTGTTTCTTTTATTCCATATGGAAATGAGGACAGACAATGCACCGTCTGGCCCTTGACATCTGTCTGCTCTTCCTAGGTTCATTCACTATGGATGCTGTTATTAAAGCAGGAGGCTGTTCTAGCTCAACGATATATCACCTGTTCTTGTCGAGAATCACACTGTAGGCATGAATGCGGTGTTACTGCAAAACAGCTCCATTGATTTTAATATAAACCAGTCAGTCACCATGTTGATGCCAGCAGGTGGTTTTATTTTGTAGTGGGCGGCTGGTGTTAATTGGTTGGTGAACAAATAATGTAGGAAATATTTCCAATGTCACATTTTCACTTAAAAGTAAAAAAAACAAAAAACGCTCTTAGAGAAACAGTGATATAACTTTAGACAGAATTTTTATAGCCCCGTTTTTACTCTGACTAAAGAACAAACTTCGTAAAACTATATGATGGCACAGCAGCGTTTTTCAGCTTGCATCCATCTGTGACACCTGGGATGAAGACTGTGTGCATCCTTCCGCAGTCAGACAGTAATGACAGCATCTGGGGCTCCAAACAGCAGCATCACTTACTGTCATCCAGCGCCGCAGTACTGACGGAAGGAAAGATTACAAAAAATAACAAAAAACAAACCGCAATAGAGGCAGAAGCAATTTCCAAACGGCAAGACATTAACTGTTTTGATTTAAACAACCGGGAAGAGTTTTCACGTGTCATTGTATATTCTGATGTGTGTTTAAAAGCCAATTCACTTTTAGCCAATTATCTTAGGCGCTAAACTGGTGAGTTTTGACACATAATGGCCACAACAAAGGGCTGTTTTAACTGGTATTTTACCAGATTGTCAAACATATTTCAACACTAAGCAGCCTTGTGAGAGTTTCAGAGATGCAAATCAGAGGATGATAACAACCAACCTCATGGTGCACTTCCTAGTTATAAGACTACTGGCACCCATTGCAGGGCAAAAGCTAAAGCAATTCGGTCATGAAGGACTATTCCATGGTGTAGGAGGCAAAGCTAAAACATCTGTGCACTCGTGTGTGCCGGTCTGAACTAAAGGAAAGGACACATCTCATTGATTTGGGTGTGCAAACTCTTTCTTTTGTACTTTAGTTAGCTGCTTTCTGACCTTCTTTTTAGTCTTTGGTCCTCTACCAACAGAGGACGGGACCATCTGTGCTATACGTTTTATCCTCTTGCAGTAGCTTTACGAGCCCAATCAGAAATCTCTGAAAACTTTAAATTTACTTCCCGTCTTGCAGTTTTGCAGAATGCACGTAGTGTGTACATTTACTCGTGTATGTTTCTGTTGCCTAAGCTTTGATCATATTTGGGATCTTTATGATTTAAATGTATAGGTGAGCGGTCTCAGAGATAGAAAGTCCCCGGTTCAAATCCACCTTCTGGCTCCTGCCTTTGTGTTTGGGGTTTGCGTGTTTGTGCATCCGTGGGTTTTCTCTGGGTACTGCAGTTTCCTTCCAAAGTCCAAATACGTGCATGTTAGGTTAATTAGTAAATCTCAGTTATCTGTAGGTGTAAATTGTGAATAGTTGTCTGCCTGTGTGTATCTGTTTTGGCCCAGAGTTTTATTGGAGACCCCGCCTTTTTCCCAAAGGCAGCTGGGAACGGCTCTAGCCCCCCATAACCCTGAACAGGATGGATGGAAGTGTAGGGAGCATAAGAAACCTGGTTATTCATGTCCATGTGTCTGCCTGAAGATGTGTCTTTGTTCTTAGAGCACCTGTTTCATACATTTCTGTTATGATCAGCCTTATGATCTCCAATATTTCCATTATTTTTCTGTGTACAGAGCTGTGAACAAATATTTGACCCCCACTGAACTGTTTCCGGTTTTCAAACTGAATCTAACATAACAAAAGCAAACTGAGACAAACACGAAGTACATGTTTTACATGATTATTTATTAAGCCAAAAGGATTATCCAGTACCCAAATTATCAACCTGAAAAAGTCATCACCCCCCTGAACTTTAGGTCTAGACTTTTGATAAGTTAACTCCAAACCATTAATTGAATTTCTTTGGAGTCATTCTGATGCTTGGGATCGTTGTCTCGCTGCAACTGAGCTTCAACTCCCAAACAGATTCTCTGGTAAAAGCAGAATTCATCTTTCCCTCCCGCAAGTCTCCCCCCTTGAATATCCTCATTCTTCAGGTTTCAAATGTTCCTCTGGGTTAGCAATGATTTTCACCTCATCACTCTCCCATGATGCCAGTTCTACCCCATGTCTCTCAGGGGTCATGAAAACTTTATTTAGGTGGGAGAGGCCAGCAGTTCCTTGGCTTTCTTGGATCATTTGTGTTTTCTTGGATAAGTTGTTGTTGTGCTTTTGGACTAAATTTGGAAGGTCGGTTCACTGTTGTTTCAGGTCTTCTCCCTTCCGTAAATAGTGTCTATCACTGTGGATCTGTGGAGTCTCAGGGTCATTGTGACTCTGACTCTGATCTATTTCTGTTTGGTAGTATTATGGATGTAGAAACTAATCGAGGAAATACTTTTCCCCAAAAGTATTAAATCTCCCAAAAAGTTTTAAATGATCATTTAAAACCTGTATTTTGTGTTTGCTCAGGTTGCGTTTGCTTTACGTTAGTTTGAAGATATGAAGGCTGAGAGACACACAAAAAGAAACTGTGACTGTGAGCATGGTGAGAATAACCGGAACCTGGATACAGATTCCGATGCATTTCCAGGATCTGGGGTTTACATAATGCACAACTGAGATGCTCCAAAAACCTAATTGTAACCTGGTACCTTGGGACATGTAACACTCATCACAAAGTGCTTTTTTTTTAAAGCTAAAAGACATTAATTCCATGCCCGTACAAGCCCACATTTTAGATTTGACGCTGGAGCTTTTGTGGTGTCCGTCACACACAGGGGAGGGTTAGAGGGGTTTTTTCTTTTTTACGCAGCTCACATTAACAAACTCCAACACTTCCTCCACCTCCTCCACGCATCCCCCTAGGCCCTCCCCAGTACTAAAACTGTTTAGTAACACTTTAGTTGTGTAGTATCACTCCAGCTGACTGACAGTATTCAAGCTGTGAAGCACCGGGACTGTGTGTTAAATGGGCAGAATGTGAGGGAGGCTGAGGACAAGCACAGTGCATTGTGCATGTTTGTCACTCGTGTGCTGTTGTTTCTTTCTCTGCCAGCAATAGAATCCAAGATAAAATGCTTATGGGTGCAGAAGTGATGCATGATGTATGAGCCAACTAAGCAACATAGAGGTAGATAACATGTATTTGAACCCCAAATCCTTTTGTGCCAATTGCTGCATTTTGTGTCAGACGTGTTTTTAGAGTTATAATTCAGCCTAAATGCGACTCGCGCATATACGTTTGGTATCGGATGAATCCGGGGCCAGAAAGGTTTTGTGCCAAATGTGTCCACGCCTGTTAGTTCAAACTTACAGTATGAACTAACGGGCATAGTTGGCGTGTCCGTTATCTGCATTATGCCTCAGTGGAAATACATTTTAAAGAAGAATTGTGCAATAGCAGGGGAAAAGTTAACGGAGGATGATTTTGTCTGCTAGGTTTCCTGAAGTCGCGCTATGTGTGACACACACGTTGAACTGAAGCGGAGGCAAAAACACCACGCAGATGGGATTTATAGTAGCCACAAAAATGTACCTTCACTATTACTAACACCTGATTATCAGTTATAACGTCATGCAGCTGTGTAACAGACATTATTTTTCTTTGGATTTTAACTCAGTTTGAGATATTGGCTGTTACTGCTTTTGTTTTTTTCCTTATGTCGGTTCCTTTAAATCTCTTATATCTGTATTTTTTTTTAAATCTGTCTTATTTGTTCCCATGTTGTGTATTGCACTTTTACCAATGAATGTGCTTTCTAAAGACAGTTTGATGCAAAGTATAGTGTATTGAGGAATTGTGTTTTATGTTTATTACACTTGATTTTAAACTTCTTACAACATTTTATAGTTTTGTTCAGGCATTTAAGTGAGAGTTGCACTGCATTTCCCTCAATATTAGCAACCATGTTAAGACCACCATCTGCTTTAATCTTGTTGCACTGCTGTGTGCACCTTTTATTCATGACTCCACTGAGCTTGTTGACTGCCTAATGTCTTACAAATTCCAAATGTGCTAGATTGTATTGTAAAAAATATAATGTAATAATCATTGTACGAGGGATTTTATGAGCAATGGTTTTTGAATAGTATCTTGGGTGAAGTTGAATCACATCCAAAGTAAATATTTTGTAATCAACATAACAGTATTGTAATTTCTTTTTCTGAGCTTAGTGGCCATAATACCACATTTAAAGTGTGCCTATGGGCTCTTCTTTACTCCCTGTGCATCGTCGAATTTCAGTAGTAGGTGCAGTCCAGGTTCAGATTCCCTGATGAGCTGCCTAATTATTTTAAATGGACAGAAAATCAGATACTGAATATACAGACATTGCATTCGTCATCTCAATTGTAATGCACACTTTGCAGAATCCAATGTCTTACTTTGCACAGTTTCTCTAGTTAATCATGTTTAAAATCATATTAAAAGGCCATTCCCTCTAATTAGATTGCCTCTTTTTGAAAATTGTGACTGTTCTCCTGCATAAGATGTTTTGCGGCATGGCTGAATAGAGATAAAATGAATTATAATAAAATGAGTTAACTTTTTTGTTGTTGTTTTTTTTTTTTTACACCGTTGATACATTTTCTAGCTGCAATAAAGATTTGAGGATGATAAGCCTTTAGTAAAAGGGAGCAAAAGCAGCTTCGAGTTATGTTATTAATTAGCATCCACGTACCATCACCTGTGTTGCCTAGTGACACAAGAACAGAAAAAAAAAACAGTAAATCGTGTTTGGAGACAATTCAGCCTTCAGTGAAATCATAATAAAAATGTGATTCGAGCAATTAGTAGCTACAAAGCCAGAACATTTTATGGAGACGGAAGAAAAGTGCGAGTTGCCTTCGTATTCTCGGTAATAAGTCAAACACGTTCCCAGTGGGTGTTGACCTCTGTCAGAGCTGCTAATTCTGTTGATTTTCATGGACAGGATTTCTAGGAGCAGCCAGAGGTAGGAGAGTGCACCGGTTTGGGGACCTCAGAATCTCTCCTCTGCCTTTTGCAGATGATGTGGTTCTGTTGACTTCATCAGACTGTGACCTTCACCATGCACTGGGATGGTTTGTCAGGACCTCCGAGTCTGAGGCCACGGTTCCCTCCAGGAAAACAGTGGATTGCTCCCTTCGGGTTGGGAATGAGTCACTGCCACAAGTGAAGCAGTTTAAGTATCTTGGGTGCTTGTTCACGAGTGAGGGTAAAATGGATTGTGATTGATTGGTGCAGCTTCAGCAGTAATGCGGACGTTGTACCGAACCCTTGTGGTGGAAAAAGGCAGCTAAGCCGCAAAGCGAGGCTCTCAATTTACCAATCAATCTATGTTCCAGCCCTCACCTATGGTCATGAGCTTTGGGTTATGACTGAAAGGATGTGATCCCGAGTACAAATGGCCTGAACGAGTTTCATGCGAAGGGAGCTCGGAGTAGAGTTGCTGATCTTTCGCGTTAAAAGGATTCATTTGAGGCGGTTCGGGTTTCAATTAGAACGCCTCCTGGGCGGATCCCTCTGGAGGTCTTCCAGGCACGGCCAACTGGTAGGGGAACACGTGGTAGACCCAGAACAAGTTGGAGGGATTATATATCCCATTTGGCCTGGGAACACCTCAGAATCTTGCCAAAGGAGGTGGAAAAATTTGCTGGGGAGAAGGATCTCTGGAAAGCCATGATAAACCTGCTGCCACCACGACCTGAATCAGGATACGCGGAAGACAATCGATGGAAGGGTGGATAGATGAAACAAAGCTGAACTTAATGTCTTTCTATTAGTAAGTGGGCGGAACTGTGACTCAAAAGGAAATCTGTTGTTGCTACATACGTTTATTATCATGTTTGCTATATCAATTTTAAAGGCAGATGATATCCAGCAATTATACCTTGTTACTGTCCTCAAGTGGCCAAAAAGTTATTCACTGCAGACTTTAGTTTTTATATCATGTATTTTATACGTTATTATGTTATATGGATAAGGATAAGCCGAAATGACAAATATACATATAAATATATATAGCTTTTGTTAATTGTGTGCAGGGATTGTGAAGATTCTTTCCACTATGAATAACCCCTCGACAAAGACCAGCCCTCTGTGAACATGGAGGATGACTGTAGCCCTTCAATGGCTAAAAAACTAAAACTGGTTTGTAATCAACAAGCAACAAAGAATGTGATGTTGCCCACTAGAGACTCTTTCCTTCAGAACCACTTCAGAAAAGTAATATAACAAATAATGCAATGAGGTACTTTTGACAGGGATTTATACGTAAAGTGATAATATTGCTTTTGAACAGAGTAATGAGTAATATATTAGATTTTTAACAAGCACAAAACTGTTAATGCTTAGATGGATGGATAAGCTGATACCAGAAAAATATTTTTATCAATTTGTTATCTTAAAGCCCTTCATAATTAACATGAACAATAACTTCCATTTCTGCATCTGACAGTGCCAGTGACACAGCGTTATTGTCACATATAGCTGGTTCTGCTGTGGCTGTATGGTGCGAGAGCAGATGCACAGAAATGACAGTTTTATTCTCCCCACCCTCTGGGAGATGGCGATGTGGAGGCTTGCCAGGTTAATGTACTTGACCCAGTGAAAGCCCAGAGCAGAGCCTATGAAAACCCCCCTTCCAGGGAGGCCAGTAGCCGGCCTGATTTATGGCCTCTTTGCTGGATAGAGTTCAGTACCTGGATCGCAGCAGATGCATCAAGAACAGCAGCTTTGACTTCTCCCTCCCTTTACGCAGAGCAGTGGAGCCCAGCCCCAGACACACCTCATAGCTCACTGCTGAGCCACTGCTTCATCTACAGTTGGCTCACGTGCAGCCGGGGCTCCGCTCCTCCATTTTAGGGAGTGGAGATTTCCAGGACAGGCTTTATATAAATGGTGACATCGACCATACGGCTAAACAGACGGGAGCTGACACAGGAGAATCGTTAAAAGAATCAATGGTCTGATAATTCACACAGTACAAATATGACGGTATTGTCTAAACTATTTAGCCTATTTCCTGACAGCAGGATGGAAATAGCCAAAGGGGGTTAAGTGCCCCGCCACACGCTGTTTAACCCCCGACTGATGCCATATTTCACAAAGTGGATGTGAGTGCATAGTTTCACATTGTGAAGACTTCAATTGACCCAGTCAACTGGAAGCATTTTTTTTTTTTTAATTTAATCATTAATCCAGCAGAGCAATTTCTATTTGTGTGCACACACTACCACAGCATGGGCTGTACAGTGTGTGTTCATCTAACACTAATACACACACTGAGTTTCTTACCTGGAATTTGTGAAGAGGCTTTGCCTGAGGTCCATCATTCAAAAATTCAACATTATACAGTTTGTTGAAAATGTTCCTATATTGTCATATGAGGAGTATTTGAGCCAAGTTATGATTTAACCCATCATTTGCAACACTGGCCCCGTCAATAACAATATGTTTTAAGACAAGAAAAACATGTTTCTGCCCTGTTTTTCAAAGCCCTTCAAAGACTTTGACCTTTTCTTTACTGTTACATGTACAAGTAGCACACTGCTGATGTTTAATTCGTATTTTTGTCATTTCAGAGTAAGATTTATATATTCTTCTTGCATAACAATCATTATTGTGTTATTTGTTTTGACATTTTGATTGGGTTAATAAATGTGTGTTGTGGCTGATCGGTGTATATTAGCATCCCAAGACATGTCGCTAAACCTCCCAGCATGCATCAAGTTGTGTCCTGTGTCGTTACTGTCATTTTAACTATTCATTAAACATGAATATGCCTACAGATGACGTTGTCTGTATGTGTGATGATCATTGACTGTGATGATGACGCCCAAATGTAGGAAAACCTGTGCCTTTCCCTTCTTTGCATCTTCAGTCACCCAAAAAGCAGGTTGCTGAGCATGACGCTGCAAAAATAATGTGGTATTATACATATTTACATTAGAAGCACCATGAAAATAAAACAAACTTGTTTTTTTTTTAAAGTTTGAGAGAATGTTACGAAATAGCTTGCAACCTGTTTCACTTAGACTAATGAATTAATAAACTTGCACATACTCAATTATGACTTTGCTGTTTAAAGTTGGGCGGCGTGTGTTGGCAGCAGAGTATGTAATGGGCTGCTTGCATCACTCAGTCTCTGTGAGCAGTGTTCCTGGGCTCTGTTCTGTGCTTGTTAATCTATCAGCCAGTAGCGAGGTAAAGACCCTGCAATGCCTAAATCTTACTGATGAAGGAGGATGATGAGTAACATACTGAAATACTGAATCTCAATGAGATTTTACTTTATTAGAAAACACAAGACACCTGCTAATGATTTTATTCTTGGTCTTTTATTATTTTTATTTTATTTTATTTTATTTTTTTTTTTTTTGGCAGCGCGATTCGCATCAGTCGGAAAGCATGGCATATGCTTCTCAACTTCTGTTTCCACACGGCTCTGACCTTCGCTGTGTTTGCCGGCGGCATCAATCGAATCAAATACCCCATCATCTGTCAAGCAGTAAGTGCATTCCCTTTTCATTCGTGCCACTCTCAAAGCTTTTGGAATTGATTATGAATGTTTATACAGGTGTTGGCAACCAGGCCACTGAGTGCAGCATTTCAGAATCAGAATCAGATTTATTGGCCACGTATGCTACAGGAACACATATAAGGAGTTTGCCTCGGCCATTGGTTGCTCTCAAGGACCTTGGAGGAGCAACAATACTAACATACATGAAAAAGAAAAAACGAATAGCCTAAAAAAAAGACAGGCCCAGGTGCGGTGTGCGTGGCAGTTTGGACGTATAGTAGCCTGTTGTGTTTCAGGCAGCGTAGTCACTCATCTCGTTCTCGTGGACATTATGGAAAGAAGCAGGACGTACATGCAGTGTCGCAGTCCTGCATTAGATGAAACCTTCAGCGGTTTTAGAGAGGTGTAGTTTGAGCTGGTCATTTTTGAAAGCTGTAGTTTTTGCCTCGGTCGGTGCCTGGTTGCTCAATGGTGGTGTCACGATGCGACACTCCCGTTACACTTCCTGCCTTTGTACTTTTATTTTGTAGCCCCTTCTCCCCGAGTCCCGTTCCCGATCCTGTTCTTTAACTTTACCTTTCGTTATCCCTCTTTATTGCTTGCACCTGTTTCCCTCAGTATTTAAGTCCAGCCTTCCCCACAGTTCCCTGCCAGAGCCTCATCATCTCACTTCCAGCCAAAGCTCTGAACTCTTGGTTTACCTGATCGTAGCAAACCTGTCTCCTGTGTATTGGACTCTGTTGTCCAGCAGCGTTTGGTCTGAGGTTTGATGTATTTCTGTCATTTAGTTTCCTTTGCCTTTTCCCATGTGTTCATTTAGATTTTTATGTTTCATATCCTTGTCTGATTTTAATCCTGAGTCTTTTGTAGTGTTTATTTTGCTCATGTATCCATCCTGTTGTCGATATTAGTTCTGTGGGGCTTCTTGATTTCTTTAAGTTAACTCTCCTAGTGTTCAGTTGAGTGGATGGTTTTGTGCCTTGAGCCTTTTTCTTTGAACCCTCCTGTTAGGAGCGATTTCTGTTTATCGTTAGTTCAGTCCCTCTCACAGTCTCCTCACTTGGGTCCACCTTTTGCCATAATTGTGATGGGTAGAGCAATGGGCTGGGATGCAGAAGGCAGCGGGTTCGAATCCTACCCCACCAGGTGTGGCCCCGCCCATCCACCAAGGGCTGGATAAAAAAATTCCTGACGGTTGTGTCAGGAAGGGGCATCCGGTGTAAAAACACAAGCCAAATATAACGTGCGGAACACATTATATTGTGGCAACCCCCTTAAGAGACAAGCCGGAAACCGTTGATCTTTTAGTTCTTGCTGCTGTTGAACTGCACAACCATGAGCTGGGCACATTCACGCATTGATTTGTGATTAAATAATGACTTTAGTGATGACTATTTTGTGTGCAACAGCTACTTAGCAATGCTAGCACACCAGGCAGCCCTGCCAGCACGGCGTCATTTGGATGGACACTCAATTGACAATTAAAATATTTCTGGTTGCATACAGACATAGCTGCAGTCCTCCCCTTATGTTTCTGATCACTGCTATGAAACGAGTCTGCACAAGATCTTCTGAAGTCTATGGATCATTATCATAATTTCCACTGACATACGACACCATTTACCACTGACTGAGAGGATGATTATAGGGAAGCAAAGCACATCTTATGATGCAAATCTCCCTGCAGTTGGATGTTGTGACCATTTGCAATGAATGCATGGCCACATGGGTGGTACCTCTATCTCTGCATCCCATCGTTACAAACGAATGACTTGTGGAGGGACATGGAGAGATGAAATGTCAGGATGGATTTAGAAAACGAGAACTGTTGTT
Source organism: Channa argus (assembly GCF_033026475.1). Lineage (NCBI taxonomy): Eukaryota > Metazoa > Chordata > Actinopteri > Anabantiformes > Channidae > Channa > Channa argus. The sequence goes on from NC_090197.1 coordinate 50,541,319, forward strand.
TTGTTCCATGATGGTACCTCACTATTTTTAGTTTTTCTTTTTTTTATATAATGAAACGACAATGTTTAACCTGGAGGAGTGAATGAAGGGCGCATATAATGTTGTAAATTGAGTGGACAAACATAAATGGCCTTTCTATATTTGTGCACAGTTGACAGGAACGGTTAAATCGTTTTGAAGTGCCATGTGGCACATTAGAAATCATTGCCGTATTAAAGCTTGGAGTGAAATAAAGGGAGAGAACAACATCTTTTACTTTCTCAGTGGTTGGCAAACCCCATAGGCCTGGTAGATTACGTCTCCCGATGATTGATAGCTGGGCCTGTTCGTGTAGTGAGGATGTAACATCAGCTGGAGCAGAGCTCATCACAGCAAGGGGGCATTTACTATATGTAGCCATAGAGAGACTGATGTACGCTTCTCTCCTGCTTTTCACCCGCTGCCTTCACTCGCATTCGGTTTGTGTAAGCACTTTAGGTGCTTGCATCTAAAGTGCTAAAGTGAAGACTCCACCTCCACATGTTTAAATGCCAGAGCACCAGCTCTGCATGAGCTGCTGGGCAGGAGGCTCTCTGACAGGGATGACTGTGAGGGTCACCGCTCGTATCACGGGCAGCCAGGTCTGTCTCCACACCTGTAACTGACACAACATGCCTGACGTTTGTCTAAAAAGCTTCCCAGCTGCTTCCCTTACCTGCCTGCTATTTAACAGAACTTTAATAAGCTAAGATATTGCTACTATTGTCACAATCTGAATCTTTGTTCTGACGGACATGTAGACATTGGCTAAATACTCCTGCCAGGGCGAAATCCAGAAATATCTACATCATACAGAAAATCATTATCACGTTTAGCTCCTGTGTTTTTTTTTTCTTTGTTCATAACATAAATGGCATATAGGCAAATATTATCTTCTCTTCCTCCCCACATATTCTGTCCTTCATGATCCTTGAAGTATTTTCTTCTAGTTTCATTACAACAGCTAAATAATTTGGTTTAAAAAATGAAAAACCTCTTTTGGTCCCCTGGACATTGGACCCACCTCCTCCTTCAAAAATCTCATTGGTTCTAGTTTTCATTAACATCTGGTCATGTCCTAAATTATTTCAAGCAAGCTGCTGTTCAACCACTTCTCAAAGAGTCAAATCTTGACCCGTCCTTGCACCAGAACTGCAGGCTTATTTCAAAGTTACCATTCTGAGCTAAGGTCTTAGGATAGTGGTTGCAAACCAGATTATAGCTGTCCTTAATGAATCAGTACTTTTTTTATTTGTTTCCACTTGGGCATGTGATATGTCAGTCTGAAGGTATATATTGCCATTTTTACACAGATTATATTCAATTATATTTTTTCTTTGAAGCCCCAAAATGTTGCCCAATCATCACATCTGTCTCAAGTCCATCAAAAGTTATATGGATTTGTTCATTGTTCACCCATAAATCCGGAAACAATGATGTTGTCGTTTCCCTTAAAGAGAAAGAAAGTTTCACCATCCATAACTTGTTTACACGGACCAGGCTTTGTGTTTTGACCTGCATGTAAATTCTTGCCCCTTTGGTTTCATCCACTAAGGAACGTTGCTAAGCTCAGACCCACTGGGTCTCATACTGAATCATACTAATGATCATCCAACCTGTTCCCATTGTGAGTGTCGTGATTCTCTTTTTACCTGCCTCAGTAAGACGTCCCTGGATCACAGGAGCTCCTGAAGGCCTCATGTCCCACCTTCTCTAAACTCTTTACACTTTCTTCCTGTTATTACAGCTTTTTTATAACTAGGCGAAATCTCAGGTGCCTGCTGTGATCCGGACTCATTACTGTAGTTGTTCTTCACACCAGGCTCAAGACAAGAGGAAACTGTGTAGTTCAACTAGTAAACCCTCAACTCTGCTACCCTCTACTAATGGACTTGTTTGTTAAATGTGCATTTTTATTTTTATTTTTTTAGCGTGGTATGTTTTTGGTGCTTGGTTTTATGGCTTTAACCTTTTGTTTTAATGTTTACTGCATGACTTTTATCTGTTTCTTATGAAGCACTTTGTGACATCCTGCCAAATAAAATGTACTTACGTTACAACCCAAAAGAAAAAGGGGAAAAAAGCTAAACGGTGCAGCACACCAGTCTTGCACACACCGACTCAGCTGGTCCTTAGCAGAGTGGTGGCTCGTGGGCACGTCATACTATACAGAAACAGTGTCTTGAGCTTCCATAATGTGACATATTTCAAGGTGAAACTGAATACATTGAGTATTGTACCGTTATATAAAAAAATATGTATTGTAAATAGTGAGGAATACAGAGCTGTAGAGATACGAAGATGTAGGAGACTGCTGGTCTCTCTCACCTACATCATTAAATCAGTAGGTGGCGGACAAGGGATTCATTTATTTTTTCTTCTTTAGACATATAAATACTTCACTTCCAATCGGCATCAAGCATAGAGCTAAGAACACGAGTTCATAATAATAAAGTTTTACTTAAGCAGCATTCAGTGAGTCAGTTAATTTTAACCCATAAACCTCTGACAATGTTAAAAGTGGTACCACTAAATGTCCCTGTGTGACACTGTCAGCACAGGTGTTCTTGACCAATCCGTGCACCCAAGTTCCTCCTCCTTCAGCCGATCGCTGCTAACAGGATAACTCTCTGCAGAGTTTCTGCTGCTGCGCGATGCACGATGGCGGCAGGGCCCCACAAGACACAATTTAGAATAATTAAGGGACCACTTGAGATGTGCGATCGCACACAGGCACACATTTGAAAGCACACGTGGGTTGATGCAGTGCCCGCTGTGTTCTCAGTGCCATCCCCAATCATGCCCACTCCCCTTCTGTATACGCACACACACACACACACACACACACACACACACACACACACACACACACACGCCCTCTGCTCCCCTCCCGGGGGGTCACATGAGTACATGCTCCGCATGTAACGGAGAGAACTTCAAGGAGCTCGGAAACTAGCTTTGACACTTCAAGCCTGCACATCCCCACCCAGCCCTCAGCCCCTCACCCTCATCCCTAACCACCTCCACCTGCATCCTATACTGATCCACCCACTCGCCGTCTTTATGCCACTGTACAGCCTTGCGCCACCTCCTCGTCCATTGTGGCACTGTCGCTATGCAGCATCCAGCGCCTTTCCATCCTCAAAGTCACCTCTAATCTCTTTTTCTATCTTTTGCTTGCAACAAAGGTTGACTTTGACACTGATTGGAGCAACACCCCACCTGCCACACTAGATCTTCTGCTCGCCTGTATTACACCACCGCAGTGCGCAGTGTAACCTTGTTTTCCCTTGTTTTACCTCAGATCGTCTAAATTTGCATTACATATTTCGGTTACTTTTTCACTCTCTCAGACCGGTGTCAAATAAATTATGAATTTAGCAGAGAACCTGGCTGAACGTGACCTAGAACGGAGGTCACTTTCGACTGTCATTTTAAAGATCCCATACAGACGGTTTCCTCATTAGTGTACGACTGCGAAATTAGTTATGACAGCAACTACTGGCAGAAAAAGAGGCTCTAGACACTACAGTAGGTGGAGTGATTTGCTTTGTATTTCCATTGCGTCCAATTTAAATGTTCCTGGGCTCATTTCCCTGCATGTAAAATGATTCTGGCACACCGGTTACTTATCATCAAAGACAGTATGGTGGGAACATAATGAATAGGCCCATAGAAGACAGCTGGGATGGACTTTTGTACTCTAGCACTGTTAACATACACTATGATAAAATAGTTAAAAACAATGCATCTGACAGTGTCAAGGGGAAAAGGCTACTATTCAAAATTGCCTCTCAAATACTTTGAGTGAGAGCGAAAAGTCCGGTTTGCTGTAAAAAGCATTGCGCTTTATACTGACACAGTACCAATGCAAATAATTTGGATTAATTAATGTACTGTTGTTTAGGACCAAAACTGCAACTGAAATTAGAAGACAATTAGCATAATCTAGACTAGGGTTGATTAACAAACGCGGTTGAAGCCAGTTTTCCAATATTTGAATGTGTTGGTGCCCGTCTTGGCCAGGACACTATTGAAAATGAGCTCAGTGAGGTTTTCCTGGTGAAATAAAGGTTAAATGAAACAATGACCTTCTGTTAGAGATCATATGATTGTAGGATGGGAGCAGAAGAAAAATAAAGAACCAACTCTCTTATAGCCGCTATAGAGCTCACTCAACTGAAAGTAAATATCTAATTTTTGGCCTTTGCTGAAAAGACAGATGGATGTTCTGTACTAACAAAGCAATAGGTGCAGTTTGTTTAAGGGGATAATCACCATTCGATTGTAAAGATCTAATCTACTTATGATCTAATGAGATTGTAATCATGTTCTCAGTCAGAGCAAAGGTTTTCTGAGTGCGTGTGGCAGTTGGTTCCTCCTGGCTGTGTCCAAATGTCCTTGGACAAGACAGGTGAACCGCCAATCAAAAATGTACTGTACAATCAAATAAGGATTACAAAAAAATCTCTAAATATCTTGATTGTCAATGTGCCACACCCACTCAATTTGTAACTTTTAGGATTTTAAACTATAAATAATATTAATTAAAAAAAGAAACAATAATAATAATAATAAATAAAAACCCCAAAGAGGAAGTGGAATTATTTACTGTCTTTTAGTCCTGAGTAGTCTTGCTGACTAAACTACATATATATACAGCTCCCAAAGCCTCTTGAAATAAAAGTCAAACTGCATGTTTACATGTCTAAAAATTCATAGTTTACCCCCATTTCCCTGCCAGGTGTTGTAAAATACTAGCTGCACATCGAGCCATGTTTAGTGATCTTGTTATGTTCAGTTCACATTAAATGTCACATATATTTAGCTTTTTTATTCAAACAACACAGGAACTTGCCTCGTAGCACTAACTAAGACAGGTACTTATGGTTAGTTCTAATTATATAGTATCTACGTTGCAATAACATCAGCTTCTTCCTATTGTTTTAGTAACCTCACACGTGAATAATGTCGTTTGACAGTCACTATTTCACGATTATAAATCCAACGACATTTTTGGAAGTGTTCAGCTTAATTTGTATCGACATTCACCTCGAGTTGTTTAAGGTGGCAGAAGCTATAGCATTTTTAATGCGGAAACATTGATCAGATTTTCTGGGGCTGTTCCCAGCTCCTGTTCTGTTAACTGTACGATCATAGTCCCGCTCACTGATCCGAATACTGACTGAAATGATGTATTTATCCATGACCCTCTACTAACAAAAGAAAAAAAGACCTTTTTATTGATCTTCTAATCATACTCATGTGTCTTATTTGAACATATTTAACCTATAGGATGGGCTGTCTGCACTTATGCTTGATTTCTTAGAGGTCTGATTTTGGTTGGTGATGTTCGAAACCTGCCTTCAGTCTAAAATAATAGAGACTTCATACAAAGGATGAGAAACAAAAATATACAGTATAATGTATGTGTACACGAAGTATCTGTATTTCTTTAGTACCAGCAACTTCTACTAAGTGTTGGTACAGTATTTTAATTATGTATTTAATATTTATATAATATTGAAATGCATTGTTTGCCAGATTCTAAATTACTTCAACACTTGCTGTTTTAAGAAACAACACTGAATAAAAAAATGAATACAAAGAGAATGCGAGCACTTTAAATCCAACGACAGAAAGCCCACAGCCCTGAAAGCTTTTTTGGCCTTTGTGCTCGGGAAGCAATTTTCGTGGTATCCAGTTCTTATAATACATCCACGAATCCATGCGCACTTTAGAGAATAATTAGCTGTCACATGACTAATTACTGCACATTAAACAGGCGACAATACGGAAATCACTTCAGCACACGTTTGCAATGTGTTATACATTTAATCGTTTTAGTTCAAACATGTTTTTTGTATAGGAGCACGTGTTAATAACATATTAATTAATTTTTGATGATTGATGTGCAGGCGGCGATCGTGTTGTCTGTACTGGCCAAGGATCAACGTTTCTGTACGTTTCGTGACTATAATCAGCCACCGTGTGCACTGTGTTATTAAAGTGAGAATCTCTTCTCTCCCCTAATTCCCGCATTACAAACACATTTCCCTTTCTGTCTGTTCTTGGCCCTAATGAAGCTCTGAAGTGTGCGGACTCCAGCTCAAGGACACGTCCAATTAGCGTCTGGACTCTGGTGCGCTAGCTTCGGTCCCTCGGCCAATCAAGCTCGAGAGAAAGCGTTTGAACGGATATCTCAAGTTGCCAGTGCATCATGAACAGACTAGATTGAGAAAGAGACTTAGTGCATTTTCAATTTCTTTCTCCACCATTTCTTTTTTTTTTCCAAGTTGGCAAAGCCTTTAAACAAAGTTAGACCAGTTCCCCCATTTCACTAATATTCATGAATATTAAAACAAGGAAGTACAGAGATATGTATACAGTGCAATTTGGAAAACAATCACGGGCTGATAGCTGTCAACGTGACTATCATTTATATTCCGATTTATTATTCACTGCGCACACTTTGTGTCCTCCAACTCAACTGATAAGGAGCTGCTCAGTAACCACCAGTATAACCTCAACATAATGCTCTTATCCCAGACAACCTTGATGATTCAATAACACTTTTTGAACCTGTCTTTCCATTCGTGTACCATTGTATTTTAGAAGGATAAGACAAAGCAGTCAGGTCTTGAAAGGAAAACGTCGGTGGAGACATCCTTGGAGTGACATTGATCTGTTTAAGAGAGGAGTGGCAGTTCTTCCTGAACATTTCTTCTTTGAGTTACAGGAATATAATCAAGTCTGACATTTTCCAGCGGGGCACACTATACTGTATGCATTAACAAAAGTTGAGCAAAAGTCAAGTAAATAACTCGATGTACCCTCTATCACCTCGTCTCAGGTCGGAGTCGTGCTGCACTACTCGTCTCTGTCGACCATGCTGTGGCTCGGGGTGACGGCGAGGAACATTTATAAACAGGTGACCAAGAAACCTCCACAGAGCCAAGATGGTGACCCACCCCCGGCGCTCAAACAGCCCCTGTTGAGGTAAGCACAAACGTCCTTGCAGCCCTCCTCAACCCCTGACTGCATCGAGTCAGAAAAGCACGTAAGGAGCTCTGTGTTTGAGGTTTTGTGCATGTGTGTGGCAAGTATGTCTGATGTCATTGCCACTTGCTGCCTGTGTGTATATTTGAATCTTCTCAGTATGTGACCTGACTGAGACTGCGACGTATGTGTAGCAATCACATGCTGTTCCTATCCCATGGAAAGTTCATTCCTACTACCTGTTGTAATAAAATCAAATAAAAAAATACTCCATTAGATGTAAAACAGATGTAAGAAGTTCTGCAGAGAGATGCCCCCTGTTTATATTACTCTATGTACTGTATTACATTTTTAGATTTGTGATGCATCACTGAATAAGCAGCATTTTACTTTGACTGTGTCTAGTTGGAACTATTTTATGCTGTACACACTGGGGCACACACTCAAAGAAACGCTGCACGATTTACAATATGAATTAAAAAAAAAAATCTTTCTGGATGTAGTGAATCAGATATGTGTGTATTAGCGGTGCTCCAAAGCGATCTAAGTAATCTGTATTGGCGAAGATCCTGGGCGAGAATTTATATCACCAAAAGTAATGCAGAGCCAAACCTTACGTCCTTTTATTCCGGGGGTCTTGCTGGGTTTGGTAAATCTCAACCTGCTAGTTTTGCTGCGTTGCTGCCTTCACAGTGCAGCATTCGACTGAATAGGCGACTACCAGTTGGTGTGTGAATGTGAAAGACGAAAAACAAATCAGAAATCAGGACTTTGAGTTCAGATATTGATGTTGGCAAAATGGGTTTGCTCAATCTAAACAGCGAATGTTTAGCCTTGAGGTTTTCACTGATTGTGACCCAGAGACCACCAGTCAGACTAAGAGCATTTTCACATCTGCCTTTTTTAGTCCAGCTGAATTGAATTCTGGTCCATTTCCTCCCTCAGTGGGCTTCATTTGCACAGGTCTTAACTCAGTAATCGCTGTAGGGTGTGGACCAAAACAACCCTTGCCACTGGATGTGGTCTCGCTATGGGACAAAATGAATTCAGGAGCTATTTACATTATTGAACACGTGGTTAGGACCATCAGCAGTGCCTTCGAAGACCCTCTTTGGGGCCACAGACCACTGTCTGAAATGCCACGATTTAGCCTATTATGGATGCGAACAATCACATTCAGCTAACATCTCTTGGTTTATAGCCAGTACTAACAAAAAAACAGTTTTTTAACATGGTACCAGTGCTGCTGTGTTAAGAATTAAGAGCAGTATGACCACAAGAAAAATATATAGCTCCATAAAATCCAGTGGAATCGGTGTCAGCGAATACCCAATATTAATGGAATCAAGTCAAAAGCAGGCCTTAATAAAATCAGCTGGGATTGTTTGAATGTAGTGAATATGTCCCTTTATTTAACAAAACAGTGATATTTTTCATTCCAAAGAGCCATAAACAAATAGTAATGAACACTTAAAAAAATCCATCCCTTTCAAGGATAATGTGTGACAAAAACACGAATGCCCTTCAAATTTACTGAATAAATATGTATTTAGAATTATCTATAGCACTAATCATTTTCAAATTTTGTCAGTTCTCCTTGTGTGTGTGCATATCTGTTTTATTTATGCTGGCTTAAATTATTATTATTTTTTTTTCCATCTGTTTACTGGTTCATGTTTCCTTTAGTGGGCAACAATAGGTCCTCACAGATGAGTTATTGCGTTGTTTATCTGCAGAGACATCCACAGCTAGTTTGCATTCTTTCAGGCCTCTGGCTTTGTTCACTGTGTAGTGACATGGCTGTCAGGGCTTCCTATTTATATCTTTGGCTCTCCTTGTGGATTTCTACCACATGTGTTCACGTTGAGGAATTGCAAATATTAATCCGAAGCCACTGTCTGTCACGGGGAAAGACGTTCAGGCTTTGAACGGCAATGATTCACTTAATGTGAAAATGAGTGGAGTGAATTCCATTTAATCAGTCGCATTTCTGAAGTGAGGCCTATTGTGCTTAGAATCTCCGGTTAGATGTGACACCTAAGGTGAATGCTGCTGCTTAGCAATAATAAGTCTGATGGCAGGAGTTTTATAGGAGTGATGAGCAGCTTTCTGAGTAACTTTTATTGTCAGTTAACTTAATATCAATAACTATTAGTGTCAATCACCGGTAGAGTCTTTCCTTGTCTTTGCCAACTGATCTGGCCTAGTAATCCAATTATTTTTTGTTACTCAATGTAATTTAAAGACAGTAGTTTTTAAACACATCACCATTGGTTCCATCACTGCTAAGCGACGGTGAAGTGCACTCGGCATAGCTAGCGGTTGCACCTTTGCCAGAACAGGGGATCCATGTTTTAGTGTGTACAGTTTAATTGCATGAAGAAACCACTGTGGCCTCCTCTTTCGTGTACTGCTGCCATTCACTTGAAAACATGGGACAGACGATAGTAGCAAAGAAGCGGGCTGCTTGAGATTATTTTGAGGATGCACAGCGGACAAAAATGGTACTTTTTGGGAATTTTCTAAGATATTTAATTCGTATAGATACTGTATTGCTACACATTCTTGCAGACAGGGTCTGGACTGACTGTACAGTCAATGTTTTCATGTAGTTATTCTGCTCTAGGCTTCCTATAAATGACTGTAGGAAGAATGAAGGACGTAGAAACGAATGACTAAAAGCAGCCTGTTAGTATGTCGTGTCCTCGGTGCTATGACTAATTACTTCAGCCACCCAGGAGCTTTATCACAAATCTACATGCATTTAGCCTTTTGACTCGTTCAAATCTTTTTGCAATTAGACACACACATAAGGTTTTTCTCCCATCATTCACCATTTCATTGCTTTTCTGCTCACTCACCACGTTTGGCGTGTTTTAAGAGGATCAGCTTTCGGCCACATGCGGCGCGCGTCCTCTCTGTGGTGAGAAGGTGCTGCGCGAGCTCTTCGGCGCATTACGGCTGCAGTGCAGAGCTGAACTCCAGACGCTTGAGCCAGAAATCCTGTTAGGGAAACGGTTTGAGAGCCGACGTGCGGAGGCAAACCGAAGGCGCACCGTAACAAACGCCTGTTTGTTGTTTAATCGTGTTTTCAGATTTTGAGTGTGATTTTCTTAAGTTGTTGGAAAATACCCAACTTCCCTTGAACTTTCTGGAATATTTTAAAAGAAAATATAGTCCATGAACTCGGAGCGGCACTGGATATGAACCCTACAAAACTTGCTAGCTTTCTGTGGCCTGTTGAAGAGTAGTATAGTGACACATGTAGCACCCACAAGCCCCCTTACCATTAAAAAACATTTTATATATATTCCACAATGATTGGTTATGAAATGTAAAACAATCAGTCATGCTCAGTCATGTCTTCCTGGAGAGTCCGTGGATAAGTGTCCTATTACATAAGGATCCCCTCAACCTGTAAGCAAAGCAAATCCTCAGACCCTTGTGTGACGGGAAGTGGGGGGTTATTACGGAATGCACTTGAGGCTCTCCCATCATGCACTGCTTGTGAACATGATAATTTGTCTGGGGGCAGGCGGAGAGATCGTGTGACACAGCAGTGGAGTTGATCCACAGTGATTGACTGTAATGCTCCCAGTCAGACAGGCTCATGCAATGAGACCTAGCAGCTGGAGACAAATCAATTTTGCCCCCCCCCCCCCAAAAAAAACACATCCCTCTTCTCAACGACAACCTCAACCATTCCTCCTCCTCTTCCTCATTTCCTATCCCTGAACTCCTGACAGCATCTGATGGCAAACCCAGCAGACCATCACGCTGACCCGTGTCAGAAATTCCCTGCACTATGTTGGACCACACACGTCGAATTGACTGACAGTCATCTGGCACCATGCAAATCACTTCCCCTTCTGGGACAAAATCCTCCTCCTCTGTTATCTGTTGCAAAAATCATTTCTCTAAACAGACAAATTCACACGTTAACATTTGTAGTTTACAATACAATACATTCCTCTGGATTTTGATATTTTATTTAAAAGAAAGAAAATGAAATGGTTGTGTGAGGTAGAATATCTTGGGTCTTTCTGAAGTCATAAAAAGCCCAATCACCACAGAAGAAGAATGTTAATTTGATACACTAGAACATTACAAGCTGCAGTTTGTATCAGTGCAGCCTTTTAGGAAAATAAACTTGCTGAGTCATGGCCCCAGCTTGTGATTACCGTGCACTGCCTACATTTGAGTCGCACTCCTTTCTGGGCACCTGGAAAAGCAGCGCATAGTTATCTGCAAATCTGTATATGTTTGACAACTCGTTTAGGGATATTACTGTTTGGTCCTGGAAAAATATCATTTTAGTCCGTATCTTGGGTATCTACCATGCTTTTCTTCTGCAAAATCAAAGATGATGAGAGGAAGTTGCATCATTAGAAAAGATTCACAATTCACCATTTAAAATTGACATTCGTAGTTATTATCTATAATTTATCCGTGACTATAAAAAAGACACACATCATTATTTGTATTAATAGTATTTATAAAATCAGTAAAGATCAAAGTGCTTGTCCCTTCAGGGGTCTCCACTGCTGAACGTGTTCTGCACATTGATTTGGCCTTCCTGCCTTTATCCAGAGTCCCTTGGTGACCGGGCGGGGCCACACCTAGTGGGGTGGAGTTTGAACCTGTGGCCTTTTGGACCCCAACCCAATGCTCTACCACCAGGCCCCCCACATTATTTATATTATCACTAAATATAATAATTATTATCTAGAATTTTCACAGCCAATATCTTTAAAATGTTAGCGATGCACTCAACTTTGGAACAAAGGTGATGTCTTTTCCTGTTTACACCCTGACATTTTTTCTTTTTAGCAATGAATTCAATATTGTTGACCAGCTGCTAGTGTTAACGTCATATGTCATTGGTGGTATCAGTGTCCTTATTTAACTGTAATTGAATAAATGTATTTCCCAAAATGTTAACTATAGCTGACTTTGTTCATTCAAGGGTACTCGGGCGTGCAGAATTCAACTTTAAGTTATTTATTGCTGTTGCATAGTGCAGCTAAAGCCACTTAAGTCTTGGCCTGTGCTGAAGCTCCATGACCATCAGTTGCCCCCCTGCTGTGCTATGTATATCTTGGACCAGGTCCAGAGAGACGACACTGAACAGTCCCACAAAAAAAAAAAAAAAGAGGACAGTGCAAAAGCAGAAGAACAAAGATGGTATTCGCTGTGTAGCTGCTGACTAAAAGGCACTTCAGGGTCTATTTATATCAGATGATTGCTGGTCCTAAACTCACTTAGAAGCACAACTCTGCATACACAGCCATTTTGTTAGAGTCTGGAGGCCTTCTTTAATAGAATGGTGTGTGTGTGTGTGTGTGTGTGTGTGTGTGTGTGTGTGTTTTCTCATGTGAAAGAATTTCTCTTTGCACCAAATAGGGCTACATATAGACTATGCATTTTGTGCATGTGTGCAAACCGGTGTTTCCTTGTGCGTGAGCCTGCAGGAAACATGGGCAGTTATTCCTGCACGGGAAAAGGGTGAATGAGAATTTTAAAGCCCCGAGTGCTTTAACCGCCAGTAGTTTTTCTCATTTATGCTTATCTCACTGACTGGTGTGTAAATGGCTTTCTTTTGGAACAGGAAACTGCTCTGCTGAGAGACAGTGGCAGGCTGGTACCCACCCCACCCCCCCACCCCCCACAATCACGCATCTTCCACCCAACCAACCCCTCACCAACCAGCTCGGGCAAACATCTTGATTGTAATTGAATTTTCGGGACGCCTGCTGTGTGATGGAGGGCAGATTAGGAGGGAGACCGTAAGTGAGAGAAAGGACTGAGGGCAGGAAATGGAGGATGACGACAGAGGAAGATGGAGTGGTGGAAAGGTTAGAGGAGTGACGGGGGTTGAGATGGAACAGAAAGGAGAAGGAAATAACAGTGTTGTATAGGAAAGTGGATGAAAGTGCAGAGAGCTGCCGGCATTAGCTGCGTTTCTGTATTGAATTTAATGGTGTATATTTTTGTGATGCACGTGCCTCTGTGCATACGTCATGTGTACCTGAAGGACTAGAGGTGGCAAAATCAGGGTGGGAAAATTCCCAGGCCATGATGTCCATGTAAATCCATAGATAAAAGCATCCCCGTATCATTGCCTTAAGGGTCCCTGCTCACTACAGCTTGACCACAGCAGCAGTACTGTCGATAAGGCCTCAAACACAGGACCATCCAGCACAAATTGGATTAAGTGAAAGTGCAACATTCCTGGCAGCTTAGTTTAAAAGGTGAATGTTGTATGTCAGCGGCAAAGAAAGATCGTCTCTGGTGCGATAACCTTCGAAATGATGAGCAGCTGCGCAGTGTTTTGGCATGTAGCAAAACCTCCCACTCACGGACCTTTAACTCGAACCCCGTCCATCGTTGAAGAGACCTGCGGTGTCTGTACGGTACCAGCAAAGCAATTTAAAATATCTTGAGGATACCGTGTGAAAAGGCACAATTTTAGCGAGTCAGAAGTGAGAAATGCTTGATGAGTCAAAGTGAATTTAAATCCACTTCCCAGGTTTTCTCATCACGTCTCCTGGGCTGTTGCAAACAGCAGATGTTGTAAATTGCAGCAATGAGTGCTGACAGGTTAATCGCGCTTACAGTACATCGACTGGAAACAGATTTGTTTTCGGAGTCAAATTTACACTTTGGTTTGCAGCGTAGGGGGGGAAACATGCTGCTGGCGTGATCGCACCCGTGGAGTGCGATCGCAAACACACGCGTTCACACGCTGGTGCTTTCAGATGGGTTGGGATGGACGTGTTGGAGGAAATGTGGGGAAAAGATCCGACATTCATACGTTTGCCCCGAAGTTGAGAGAATGGGAGTTATTTGGGAGCCGGAAACGAGCTTCTCTCACTGCACATCTTATCTGTCCCTTTGTCTGTTTGGATCTCTGGCTTATTATCTTTCCTGTGTGTCTGATACTGTTCCTCTGTCAGTCTGACAGTGTGCTGTTGTAATCCAATAGCAAGAGATAGGGATTTGTAAATGCCTTTGCATTCTTGCATTACACTTTTTATTATTTTCTCTGCTTCTGTTTTTGCCTTTATCACCCCACAGATTTTATTTAGTCAGTGGTGGAGTGCCCCTCATCATCTGCGGGGTCACCGCAGCGGTCAACATAGACAACTATGGCAGTGGGGAGCAAGCGCCATAGTAAGTCCAGGATTTACGTCTGCATTCACGGTTGAACACTGTTAATGTTTGCCACCATTTCAGACGACCACACACGTGTTGTCCTTACTAGCTGCTAATTATTCCTACAAAGCAACAGCTCGTATGAGTGTAACGATGTGTATCTCTGTTTGTGCATGTTAAGTATGTGAAACGTGTTAAAAATAGTTTGCAGACTTATGAATCTGAACGTTGTCCAATCCAGTGGTTTTCATGTGTGTTGCAGCTGCTGGATGGCTTGGGAGCCCAGCCTGGGAGCCTTCTTTGGCCCTGTGGCCTTCATCATCCTCGTGACATGCATCTACTTCCTCTGTACCTTCATCCAGCTGCGGCGGCACCCTGAAAAGAAGTACGAGCTCAAGCAGCTAGCAGAAGAGCAACAGAGACTGGCTGCCGTGGATGTGCCGACTCACTGCCACCAGGCCGCCGAGCCTGGAGCTCCGGCGGCGCCACCCGGTGGGAGCCACTGTCCCGCTGGCTGCCCGGGAATTCCCATCAACCCCGCGCTGCTGGCTAACGAGCACTCCTTCAAGGCTCAGCTGCGAACGGCGGCCTTCACTCTTTTCCTGTTCCTGGCCACGTGGACTTTTGGGGCACTTGCCGTGTCGCAGGGCCACTTCCTGGACATGATCTTCAGCTGCCTTTACGGTGCCTTCTCCGTCACGCTTGGCCTCTTCATTCTCATCCATCACTGTGCCAAGCGCGATGATGTCTGGCATTGCTGGTGTTCCTGTTGCCCCGGGCGACGAGCCAATGCCTGCTCTGGTGCCCAAGGGTCTGCTCCAGTGCGGCCGAAGGTCAACGTGAACGGAGACACCCCGGGGCACGGCCACAGTCACACCCACTGCCACCACGATTCCCCCTGTCAGGGTAAAGCCCTGATGAGCTGCAGTCACGGCAGCTTGGGTCACTGTAAACACGCCACCATTCCGTCTTCGCAAAATCACGTGACCTGTCTCGCACCGGTGACACCGTGCTGTGCCGCTCTGCATAGCCAGCAGCTCATGGAGGAGGAGCCGACAGCTACTCACGTTCTGCTACACGCTGACCCGGAGGGTTACCGACCCGGGATCCAGTTGCACCCCTGCCTAAAGAGCACCACCAGGACTAAGGGGCGCCACTTAAGCCGCCGGGCTGGGGCCGGCTCTTGTGGAGCAGGAAGTGAGAGGGAGTACACCTATCACATCTCCTCCAGCGTGGATGGAGGCAGCGTGCACAGCTCGCACACTGACAGCCCCCACAGCACGCATGAGCGCCACGCCCACATTTGTCCGCATCTGGCCCACGAAGGCCACCATGACGGGCATCACACATGCCACGCTGCTGCAGCCAGCACACACGAGGCCCTGGCATGCCATAATCCCTGCCACAGGCACATTTGCTGTGCCAAGGCGGACCTTTTCCCTTCCCTGTGCCCGGCAGAGTCCGGCGACACAGGCGTCTTCCTTTGCGGCTGCGGCAAAGTGGCCGAGGAGGACGCCATGGCGACACATCACCACCTGGAGATGCACGCCCCACGCAGACAATCCTACCCTCAGAACCCGCCCAATCAGAACGGGATTCTAAAAGGGGGCCTGCACGAAGGACTCCTGTACACCTCGGACAGCACAGGAAATATACGCACTGGACCCTGGAAGAATGAAACTACTGTGTAGTGTAAGAAGGGAAAATGGGAAACAGGCAGCACCCCTGCCGCATCCCGCCAGAATAAAAAAAAACCCTTTCTAGAATTTGAAAAAAATGAATTGAATAGCATTTCAAACATCACAATCAGTGTGGGATATTTTTATTTTGATGTCCTCATGTTTGTATGTGTGCTGTTTTACTGTACAGAAAATCTGATCTCATGACTATAACACAATCTCTCCAAACAAGAAGAAGTTCTGAAATGTGTCATCATAAACCTCCAGATGTAACTGAAGGTATTTTCACTGTTTCCATATTACCGCAAATCTCTTCAAGAAAGTGAACGGTTGTATGTATGAATATGTGTGTTAGTGCTCCAAGGCGTCACGCGGCAAGATATTTTTACACTTTAAATCTGAATCCATCGAACAGTCCACAATGACAGTGAACCTCCAGTACTTTAAAGAACTGTTAGCATCCGTGTTTTAGACGACTAAACCAGCAATTTTAGACTTCATGGGTATTTTTCCATTCAGTCAAGCAACTGTGAATATCGACTAGAGATTTTCTAAATAATATATAAAGATACTGTCGCTTGCCAGAAATATGTGGATACCAGTTAAGTTGTGAAAATTTAAAGCTACGAAAAAAGAGACGTTAAACCAAGCATCCTCCTCTAGGTTTTAATATTGATCGTGATGTCTGTATGATGTCTTCACTGTTTGTTTGTTTTTGATTTTTATTTTGGTGAGAAGTAAATAACGGCAGCATCCACAGCAACAGCGTGAATAGAGAGTTCGTGTCATTAATTCATTGCATTCGCTGCGTTTTTTTATTTAATTACTCTGTATTAACACTGTGCGACATGGAGCCACAAGCGAGTGTCCAGGTTTTAAATCTGTTCTTCAGCTCGCAAACATTTTTATATTGCCACCTCATAAAATCGGCATAGAAAGTCATTTTTAGTTAGGAATAAAAAAAAAGGGTGAATGTGATTATAGAAGACGCAGATCACTTCAGGAAACCTGCCTGTGACAAAATTGAAACCAATAAAAGATTTTAGCCAACCCTCACTCACTGTGGGCTAAAGCTACAAAATGACACGTGACAAAAAAAATCAGTGGAATTGTATTTTTCTTATTTAGAATTTGTCTCACAATGCCACAAAGCATGCGTGTGTTGTCGTATGTACATGTACTACATATTAACAGTGTTAACAGATGCTCGTCCAACACCTTATTTGCCTCGACCTCAATTACTATTGCTGCAGCTCACCGTTCATCTTTTTTTGTCACTCTCTTGGATTAAACCTGTTCCCCGACAAACACTTTATCAACCTCCACTGGAGATTTCCATTTAATGTAATGAGCCTTATTCTAATATCCGATTAAGAAAACCATAACCCTCCCAGGTCCGGCTTTGGTCGGTAACTTGTGCTATGAGAGGCCAAGGTTGAAATGCGGTTAGTTTTTGTTTTTTTACCATGGGGGTCACATTCCGAGTCTTAAGAGACTCGGTATTGATTTGGACGCACGTGTTTGTTTTCTAAACCGCGATTTTGCGTATGATGCTGACCAGTCATTCTTTAAAAAAAAAAAAAAAGTCACACATTTCATCAGGAAAGACAAAAATGGAATCTCACAGCAGTCCTGCTATAGCATGCACACCATCTCTTTATCCATGTTGTGCACCCTTCTCTGTGTATATATCAGTTTTGGATGAATTATTTTATATGAGATTTAAGATATTTAAGAATAAAAAAAAAAGTCTATGTGTGAAGAACGTTGTATGGGGAAAACTGACATCTCAATGTTAATACTCAGTATCTGAGTTTAGAAATGTCCTCTTTTGTTTCCGTTGGCGTCATAAAGTATGCAGACTCGCCACACACACTATGTTTATTATACATACATATGTGTTACATTTCAATTGGAATGGGGACTTCTGCAGAAGAAGAAAAGTCAGATACTATGATGGTCCCTTTATTTGAATGGCAGGAATTTGTGTAGTGAAAGGGCTTGTGGTAACATCAGAGATGATGCATGAACCTCATAGCTTTGCACGGGGCCACCGGGCGTAATTTCCAGTGTCTGGGACAAAATGGGACGTTATGGGCCCCAAACGTATGAGATATTAAACACACTGGCTCTCAATTGATCATACAGTAGATGCTCCTTGGAGCCACCTTGGATCCAGTCACCCTGGCTTTTCGGTCATTGGAAAGGGATTTGTAACAGTATCACAACCAAAGTTTGAAATCAACCTCTCCTTCAAAAGCTGCATTAAACAGAAAGAGCATTGGTCTAGTTTAATTGCTGTACAACGTGTATTTGCTTTTTTAGGATCAGCCAGAGCTATTTTTTATTTTTATCTTTTGTTTTTTTTAGTGTCTGTGAAACAGTGGGTTTGGTATCGCAGGCCACCTTTTTCTTTTGTCATCAGTAGCAGATGTACTGCCCTCTCCAAGCTTGATGACTTAACTTTTGGCTCACCGGGCGGCTGCTGCTGGAATATTCACCTGTGGTACTGTGACAAAACCTAAAGCCAGTTTTCACATTTTTCTACATTGACACAGATTCCAATAAATGTATTTTTTCACCATGCAACAGATGAGAGCGTCTTTTGGCTTGTGTTTGTTTGTGTCTGCCATGAATGTCTAATTCAACTTACAGAGCCCATTTCCCGGAAGTTGAGGATGCTTTGCAAAATGTAAACCAAAGAGAACGCAATGATTTGCAAATAATTTGAAA
The DNA here is from genome assembly GCF_033026475.1 of Channa argus. NCBI lineage: Eukaryota > Metazoa > Chordata > Actinopteri > Anabantiformes > Channidae > Channa > Channa argus. Next base: position 50,559,903 of record NC_090197.1, read on the forward strand.
CCTATTTCCAACCATTTCATTAGGGACACCTGTACAATCGAATGCAAGCCAGTACTGCAGCTCTGTGGTGAATTCTACTTTTACAATGTTTCTTTTAGGTTACATCAGTAAGAAAAGTGATAATTCTGCTATTTGTGTGTTTCTTATTGAGGTCATAGTGGATGGTGGGATCGTACTGGAGTGCATCATGTTATACATGGTTCTAATGGCCAGTGATTGCAAATAGGAATAAGACAGCATATTAAATGAGATATTTTTACTGTGGTAGTATTTTAAAATGTCGAAACGGGAGCACTCCTCACATTTTGTCTTGATACAGGATTTCAGATGCTCAACAGTTTGAGGCCTCCCGTGTTATAATCTGCCCTTCATAATGCTACAAGTGTCTGTGAAGATTCTCACTCATCCAGGACATGGTTGTCCCACATATAAGCCTGGAGGAGTGTCGACACCATACAGCACCAACTCCACAGAGTTTATAGGCCTCCCCATCGGAGCCCAATTGTTCAGAACCCATGAAGCCTTTCCGATGCTCTGAATGCCTTGTGTGGATCACAGGTCTGGATGTCAGGCCAGTTTAGCACCTGGACATGTTGGTTATAGTTCTCCAATTTGCCTCATGACATTGATGATCATGCTCAGCTCATCATGAGCTCAGGCTCAGGGAGAGTTCCCGGTTCTTGTGTATGTTTCTTTTTTTCTTTTGTGTGGTACAGTTTTAACTGGCATTTGTGGACAAACTGCGTTCGATGATGACTATGGTTTTCTCTGGAGTTTCTAAGCCCATACAGGGATTCTCACTAATCGTGTCTGTTTTTAATGCAGTGCTGCCTGAGGGCCCGACGATCATAACGATTCAGTGTTGATCCAACGTCCCTTTTGTGCAGAGATTATATCAGATCCACGTTTTAATTATAGCAAAGATGACCGATTCCCTAAGTTATTCAATAAAACACGTTGCTGCCAAATTTAGACTAAGCAGCTCCAGCGTTTGATCTGTTGGATGTTTGATCTATTTACAATCATTTTCAAATGATTTGCAAATCATTTAATTGTCTTTGTTTACATTTTACACAACGTCCAAGCTTTGCTCGAAATCGGGTTTGTACATGGCAGCGGACGTGAAGGAAAGAAAAAGTCTGGATCTTCTTCTCAGTTCTCGCTCTGCTGTGTTTATGTCGTCTGACAGCGTGATAGAGATTGAGATGTCTTACGGAGCCACCACAGGGGAGGAATTTAAATTATAGCAGGGTTGACTGCTGCTACATGTATGTGTGTGTGTGTGTTTTGCCCAGACCTTTTACACATACGTGCACAGACATCCACATGTGCACCCATCACCCACGGTATAAGACAGTGTGTCTTCCATGCCTCACAAATCACACCCAGGTCTGACGGGCCATGAAACGCCTGAACACATTTAATATGCAGCTGGATTTCTTTTTCTTTTCCAAGGCCGCACGGCTCTCTCTCCACACCCTCCCGACCATCAGATTATCCGTCTGACTGAAAGCCATGTGAAATGTCAGACCCCATCTCTCCTCCTCTTGTCTGCTATCAAGACCCTGGACCGAACACGGGCACTGCGGCGTCCGCAAAAGGTGAGTCATGAACGCGTGGAGCCAGAAATTATTTTGTGAGCCACAGTGGTAATTATATTGATAATGAGCATCAGCATATAAAGATTTTAATTACCAGGATGTCTCTGAATCAATATGTGTGTTTGTAAAGAAAATGCTGCTGCTTTCGGCTCAGCACAGAGTCATTAAAGTGAGAGGATGCTTCAGTGTGTGGCTAGAAGACTGCAGGCCACGGTAGGCTGAACTCAGTGGCTGGCGAAGGGAGAAATTGGCCCTGGACGACATCTGTTTCATTAAAAATTAATCTGGTTTTAGTAACACAGATGTGTGTTTATGATACAATTAACTGTGTTTTAATTTCCTGTTGTAATAAATAGGTGTGCAAATAAAGGCATGAACGGGGAGAGTCATCAGATCTGGAATAATACGGATTAACACGTGCAGTCAGATTTTATTTCACTGAGGGGTCTTTTCGTAGGCCCGTCTTCTCAAACACACAATAGGTTGTGTGTCACTTCAAATTTGTGCTTCAACCTACCTCACATGGTGACAGAATATCTTTATCCTGTATCTGTGTGCCTTCTTCAGCTCTCCCTCTGCATGTTCTCCAGCCCCAGCCTTAGCGGACAAGACTTGTTACAGAAGGTTGTGATCGTCATGCTAATGACATCCTTGGCTTAAATAGTACAGAGAGACTTGCAGAGTGGGAGATGCCAAGGCTGAGCTGCAGAGGAGAGGGAGGTGTCGGAGGTGGGAAGATTGGGGGTATGGTGGGGATTTGGGTGGATAGTTTGAGTCTAGTGGGAAGGAAAAAACATAGAGAGAGTGAGCGGGTGAGGTAAAAAGAGGTGGGCAAAACTTATTCGATATCATCCCCTTTGTGTCTTGGAATCTACATTTCGAATTGGGAGTGTGTTTGTCTGCATTGTGTTGGAATGTGTGTGTGTGTGTCATGTGTTTTTTCCCGCAGTGGAGAAAAATTATTTTATTCCACATTTACTGAGCTGATTGGGAATTGTAGCTACAACTCCGCCTGTGAAAACAACTGCATCATATCCTGTGTAGACATGGAAAAGTCAAATGTGATTAAAAGCATCACCCTTGCGACGCCACAGTGATGTCATCGGGGTTATGTGGTCATCGGGGTTATGTGGTCATCGGGGTTATGTGCTGTGGCCGGGGCTTGGAGGTTTTAGCTCCCATCAAAAACTAAGGGTTAAATATGTCGATTCCCTGTCACACTGTCATGGATCACGTGAAACATATCATTTGTTTATTAGAATCGCTGAGATTAATTGGCTGAAGCTCAATGCTTCACTGACCGTTTACGATAGACAACAGAAATTTGTTGCCCACTGGACTCAAACTTCCGTGTCCAATCGAAAATCTCTCTGCTTTGTTGACCCATCCATCCATCCCAGTGTTCACTATACAGCTGCTACACAGTGCCCCAAAGCAGTACGCCTCTGTCGGCCTTTGCTGCTCGTAAAAAACGACCCAGAGAGTTGTTTTTTACCGGAGCATCGTCTCTGATGTTAGTAATCTGTGATTGCTGATGAGTAAAAATATGAGCTGGAAAAATGGCAAATACAGAGCTGAAATGAAAGAGTCCAGTCTTTGGATTCAGTTCCAGATGTGACATTTCTAACTTTTATTAATAGATATATAGAGATATCTCCTTGCCCACTGGAACATACATCAACATTGTCGCCATATTGTTGAATTCAGCTCTGGCCTGTAGACAAATACACGTAAACAGAAAGCAGCCAATGCTGCATCTATGTATATTACATTTGTTGGTAACAACTACAAATGTGGCCTCCACAGTCGGTTGTGTGGCTCACTTCATCTGCTTAAATGAAGTTGTTTTTGGAACAATCTAACGTTGGTGAGCATATAGTAGCTTACTGCACTTTGATATGTACATCACGGCGAATGACGTCAGCAGCAGCTTTGAATCACAGCAACGAAAGCAGGAAGTGCTTCTGCACTGCAAAAAACATCTGCATTGCTGCCACACGTGTTGTCGTTGCTGTGTTAGCTCCAGTTATCTTGCTTGCCGTACGTCTGTCTGTGTTAGAGGTAGAGTGGTGACCTGGACAGGGTCACCTGGAGGACCCTGCCCTCCCCGCCCAAACAGGATAAGAGGTTACAGACAATGGATGGATTACTGGTCCCAAGTCAGCATGGATGATGCATGCAGCCATTATCTGCATGTTTGCACCGGTAAAAAGCAAGTATTTCAATCTAACACACACATTTCACCCAAGTCCTACATGTATATGTTCATGGTCTTCAGACAACAAACATCCCAAATAGAGGAGACGCTGGTGAGTTGGAGAAAACTAAGAAACGTCTCACTTTGCAAGACTCGGTTTTCTCATAGGAGCCAGTATTGCTGTGCTCACAAAATAATTGTCGTTTTAACCTTGTTAAAGTAAGAAAGGGTCTGATTCCTTTCAGCAAATACTTTAGAGGGTAGGGATGATGCAATGTTGTGGCACCACTACCTTTACAATGCTGTTGATGAGCTTGTGTGATGTAAAACAAAAAGAAGAGCTTCGCAGCGGATTGAGTGATGATGAGACTCCCGTTGCGCTATTTCAGAGGCATTTTTAGGTAAATAAAATATTATTGAGCAGTGTTGAACCTGCTCCCACTGTGTCATCACACTAGGTACACGTGAAGATTAAGCCCCTAAATGGACCGTTAGACACGATCCTACTGTTCTGAAAGATCCTGTTCAAAACACAATCGTACATCAGCAGCTTCTTCCTCTTCATATTCAGGTTCAGACTCAATTTACAGTTTGTTATCGAACTTATTCTACACTGTGTTCCCAACGGCTGGGGGTGAACATGATGGGGAGACCCCCAAAAGTTTGCAAACAGACTGGTAGGAGTATTTTTTAAAAGATTTAGGGTTTAGAGAAATCTAATCAATCACCAAAAACAATTTTGGGCGAATGAAAGGTCCTAGATGTGTTTTCACTGTCAATGTGGCCAAAAATCGGTCACTGCAGCTTCACGTAGGAGATCTAAGCTTAGAAGCTAAGGAGGGCAATGACTATACCTACAAAGCATGTTGCTCTGTCATCCTACATAATTTACTTGGAAGGCACAGTCTTTTTTTTTGGGGGGGGGGGTCGTAGCTGTGTTTTGCCTCACTGTATGTGATCTCTGTGCAGAGGTTGCCTTCCAGCCTATTGCTGTGCCTCAGCTTTCCCCCAAAGAAGACCTCTGAAGACTTACATCCCCTCTCTGAGCACATGAAAGTAATGAACAAACCCCCCCCCCCCAACCTATTCTAAAATGCTCAACCCCATTCTGCTATTTCACAGTGGCTTACTGTCAACACAGTCACACCTGAACTTTCTGAGGTAGCTTCTCATTTTGGGGAAATAAAAAAAAAAAAAAAAAAGACTTTGACATCTGTGTGAGTGACACGCCTGAATATTCCCTTTAACTTGTTTTCTTGTCACAGCCATTGGCCCCTGCTGTGCTGCTGAGTTTCTTTAGGCATTAAATCCTTTGTGAGTATTGTGATGCATGCCAAAGACTAAGTCAAGGAAGTGTGAATCTTACTGCACTCTCTAACTCAAAGCTGTCTTCTGGCTTTTAGAGGGAACCAATAGCTGCCAATCCGCGCTGTTCGATGTGCATGACAGTCCTCCCCCCCACGCCCCACTCCCCCGCAGCCCCCTCTATGTTATTTATAGCTTCATCTAATGGTGACGCAACACTGTAAAACTGCAAGAGAGCAAAGAGTCATGTGATAGTTTTAACGCACCGAGCCAGTGGCTTATGAGGGGCCTGAGAGGTTGCTGTACTGCAGTCTGTAGCAGCAAGTCTCGAACACAGCAGCTATCCAGGCAGGCAGGACTAAAACCAGCCAGCTCCCCGCCACACCCCCCTCCTCCTCCTCTTCCCACTTCCTCCCTCCTTCAGTGGAGAGAGAACAGGACAGCTGGGGATGGCATGGTGGGCAAAGGAACAGGGAGCAGGGATGAGAATTGAGAGGATGGAGAGGGAGGAGTGAAGCCAGGAGATTACGCTGCAGTAGCTGTTTATTATGAGTGTGCTAAATCTCACAAAGCTGCCAAAATCTGGTGTCCATCTCCCCCCGATATCCACTGAATGAAGGTTTAGCCTGTAAACTGAAGAATCATTTCACCAAGTTTACACGTGGAGCTCCAGTCATTTTAGTTTTCTGGTGTCCATTAAAAAAACTGACGCCAATTATTAGCAGACAAGGTAAATGTAGAATGTGAATGTAACATACATATCCTGCAGAAAGGAGTTTATGTTCTTGAAGAAGTCAGTAAAATATGTATAATACATCTGATAACAATCTCACTACTGTGTTTATGAACCATGTAACGTTTGTAACACACTGATGTCACGTCTGATGTTTTATTAAATACATTTTTTGAGTTAAGAACCTGGAACAGCATTGAATTCGATAATTAAAATGACAAGTTGGGCTGTGGTTAAGCAAGAACAGAGGCTTAATGCTGTCAAAATGTCATAAAAGCTTATTAAGTTGAAGATACCACCGAATATATTTAATAACCCTAAAGAAAGAAATGTAACAAAAACGAAGATCTATTTAAGCTCATAATATTTGGAACTTTGGTGGGTTCCATAAGCTTGCCAAGTATTTACATTGTAAAATTAAAACAAGATATTATTAAAAAATAAATGTATTTGTGAAAAAAAGTGTTGAAGGGTTTGCAATATAGAGCCCGAAACTGTCAAAGGGAAGAAAAACTGGTAAAACAGTAAATTGAAAAAGTAAAAAATGTAAATGAATATAAAATGAATTATAAATAGAAACGGAACGTTTTAGTTTCGACTGCAGCAGCAGATGCTACCTACATGCTATTGATTGTGTGAGGAAATGGTTTCGGACAGTTGGCCTTCGATGTGATGCTATTGGCGATTTGGCGCCTTGTCCAAGAACACTTCAGCACGTGGACAACCCTCTCTACCAACTGAGCCACAGCTGCCCTATCATACAAATGCAATAGGAAAGTTAGTCTGTAATAAAAGGCATTTGTTTGGAATGTCAGATTTCGAATCATCTGATTTCTTGGGCATATTCAGAAATGTGCACGTGACTGCTAAAGGCTTTAAATGTGCAGCCATATGTGCAAATGTCGATTTTAAAGTGGTGGAGAAATTCTTTGAGCTCCTGGTTTTTCTTCCAGTGTGACAGAAATCAGAATAAAAGTGAGCTAGGAACAAACTGCTCGTGCTGTTGACCCACAATATGCAAACAAACCATGATGTTATTGCATAATGTGAGATAGCTGGTAGTCAGTCATCAACGATGACACACTGAAACGTCCAATTGCTGGTCCTGTCTTTGGTTTCAGAGTCCTGCTCTTTTCTGCTGTCTATACAGCAACGCCATCTAGTGGTAGAAACCGATAACTTGAGGTGTTGAAACACTTATTTACAGCATAGGGTCACTCATCTGCAGAGGGGAGTTTGCACTGAGGTCAATTAGCAGGTTCATCCATGAGCTGGGTTCCTCTTTGAGAAAATCTTTTTATTTATTTTTTTTATAGACCACTTGTAGTCTGCTGCTGCAATTTCCAAATAAAAGAAAATTATTGTGCAAGTGCCAAGAAAGGGGTCAGTTGTAAACATTACTCTCGAAAATCACGTCCTGCCTGTACTTAGACGGGACGATTTAATAGACGTTTATTAAGTGAACGATTATGCGGCTCAGGTAATTAAGTGTTGAGATGGAGGTAAAAAAAAAAAAAACGTGCCCTGTGCTGAACCCCCAGCCCCAAAACAAATGAAAATGTGTGCAAGGATATAGTCTAACTCTTGCCCTTCTCTCTTCCTGTGACACATCATCATAGAGGGGGAGTCCACTAGTGGACTGCTTGGACCCTGTTTGTCCCCCTGTAACGCAGCAAGTCTTACAGCCGCTGTTTAACACACACTCGCTACAGAGATTATGCCAGTACATTGTTTTTGTCTGCAAGGCCTGATGAATATGCATTTTCTCTCATTCCCCAAATGCTTCCTCTCCTTCAAGCACACACACACACACACACACACACACACAGGGACACATTTGTGCACCAGACAAATCAACATGGAGATAATGGCGGCTGCATAGAGACACGGTCGCAAAATGTGTTTGGTTTCTGTTCAGCTTTGACAGAGCTCAATAAATACTATAAATAATGTAAAATGATGCTTTGTATGACAATGTTTATGACACTGGTGTTATTTTGTAGTTTAGCCTGTGTTTCCTACTGCAAGTGACTGGTCTTTAGAAGGCCATGTTCTCTAAATCAGCCATGCATGTAAGGGCTCAGACCGAAATTAATCCTTGCAGCCTGAGTCACCGGGAACATTGAGCCTAAAACGTGAATTTCAAGATTTCGCTTTAAACTGTGACGGTCTGTGCTGCTTGATTGCTGTAGTTGTCATGAGCGGTTGATTGCTATTCCCGAGGCTAAAACTAGCAAAGGAGATGCTCTAGGTCTCCACTATCTGAGCTGCTGAGGTGAAGCACAGAGACCTAAAGCGTCTCCTTTGCTGGTCTTAGTCCTGGGAATAGCAATCAACCCTCATATACCAACTACAGCAATCAAGACTGTTTCCATTTATTTTGCTTTGCCCGTGTCTGATTATGTAATCCCCAAGATATTACTGTAGGTCTACCCACAGAACCCTTGTCACACTAAATGAAATTGGAAAACTTACAAGGCGAGCTTAGTTCCCTCATAGCAAGTATTTTACTGTGTGTGTGTGTGTGTGTGTGTGTGTGTCTAGTTTTTCTGGACAAAGGGACTCAAAGAAAAATGTCTCCTCTTTTTTCTCTGCTTGGGGCACTTGGAAAGCCGTCTCTTAAGCTTTTTTTCCACAAACACCTTCCTGTGTGATGAATGTAAAGGTGAGTCCAAAAACTTGGACACACTCCAAGTTCTGCATGAACAACATGCTTCAAATGCTTTTGTGCGTTGGTTACGATACATGGCACGGATGGACGTCCCCGACCCTTTGTTTTTGGACATGCTGAGTTTTGTTTGTTTTGGAATATTTTATATCCAGAATGGTGCTGGAGTTTTTAGCACTGCTACCTCACAGCTAGAAGGTCGCTGGTTCAAACCCACTGTGTGTGTGTGTGTGTGTGTGTGTGTGTGTGTGTGTGTGTGTGTGTGTGTGTGTGTGTTTTAGTCATTTGGTGTCTGTTTGTGCTCACGCTGGGCCTCTTTTAGATAGTTTTAGTTTGCAAGCATGGGGAAAACGTGCAAACAGCCCTAACCACTCCACTACCACACTGTTTGTTTGTTTTTTTATGGATTTTGTTTTTGTTCATATTTTTAACAACAAATATGAACAATAACCTCGGAAGCTCTTGGGCCACTGGACGGGTGCATGTTTAGTGATTCTTTTGTTTTTCATAAATGTAATAAAATGTTGTTTTGACTTAGGTATCAAGCTTGGATTTCTGTTTAATCCTTATAGGCAAGATTACAAATAGTGGAAAGATTCTGGTTTTGACCAGTCCTCCAATGGCTACGTGCCAGGGGCCACGGAAACATCCTCCCTTGTATGAGGGTTTACGTGTTTATCCATGTACTTTTATTAGATGGACAAACTATGAAATAATAGTTTATTAAATTTGGTAACTTTGTTTAATCTTAGTAGTGGATCAACCCTGAGGACTGTATTGACCAGCTGTCTCTAAATACTCTGTCCCTGGTTGATTTTTCAATGCTTGCACGACTAATTTTAAAATGACAATCTTGTTAACGGGGTCTTACACTAAAGAGGCATGTCCCACGCAAAATGCTGCCATGATTATTAGTTAAATTAAAGTTATTAGTCATTAAACCAATGCAACAAAGACGGTATAATTATACGAGGTAGTTAAAAGGTACTAGTAAAAAACTGGGAAAGAAAAATATTGCATGTATACAGTTGTTCTGTGTAATGTAATTGTAAAAAGTATTATGTTGTGATTTATTTGCTGTTTCCACTTCACTTTCACAGATGACAGTTCAGCTCTTTAATCGCTGCCCCTGGTATAAACCGAATATGTGAGGATTTGCATATTTGCAGCTTCGAAGTCAATATTACATGATTTTAAATGTGGTTTAATTGAGCTGCAGACATCACTTCCACTCATTCAAACACGATGTGGTAGATTCTCTGCATATACTTTAATATCCCAGTGCCTTTTCTGCCAGCTTTGCTGAGTCACATATTCTCGGAGGAGCTTCCCCACTGAGGCACAACACCACTCTACACCTTTAGAGCATCATCCTGGAGCCGTTGACTTCTGGAACTTTTTGACACATGTGATTTTTTTTTTTTTTTTTTTTTTTTTCTGGGGTACATCTGCCAGTACTCTCGATTTTCCCAGTGGGGTGGACTGTCCATATGCATGACCCTGTAGCTCTGTCATGGTTCTGCTCTGTAACTGCACTGAGCAGGCAGCCTGGGATACACACAGGAACCACACACAATCATAGGTCACAGTACTCTTTTATATTTTTGTGTGGTTTTGTGTCTGTGAATGTAATTTTCTGCTATGCAATGTGTTTTTATATGTGAGTATTTAAATAGGAATTTACAAGGTAATCTGGTGTCAAAGATGAAGACAAAATGCATTGAGATAATCATAATGTATCACAATACTATAACTTTACTGTGCTATTTTTATGTGTTTTTGTGGGTTTTTAGTGTATATCTTAAAAATTACGACTTTGTGGTTCAGTATGATCCCAGGCTCTAGCCTGGCCTCGGTCTTTCTTATTGGGAGGAGAGTTCACGGTATCCTGGCAGGGGCATGTTTCTAACTGTCATAGCCTCGATACTGGTGTAGCACAGGGCTCAGTTCTTGGTCCTCTTCTTTCTTTCTATACTACATCACTGGCTTCTCGTCATCTGCTCACATGGCTTTTCTATCACTGCTAGGCTGACGACACACAGCTCTTCCTGTCCTCACCACGCACTTCTGCCTGTCTCTCCGACATCTCTGCTTGGAGGAGAGAAAGGCATCTTCAGCGTCTTTCATCAAACCCTTTCACATGATCCAAAATCCGTCAGCATGTCTCAATTTTTTCATTAGCCAAAAAAGGACTCATGTCACACCACTCTTCAGATCTCTACACTGGCTTCCTGTAGCTGCCCGTATCAGTTTCAAAGGTCTGTCAATCCCTAAAGGGTGGACAACTCAACAGCTCCTGTTTACCTCAACTCCCTCATTCAGGTCTTCAATTCCTCGCTTTTACTGCGCTCTGCCAACGAAAGACATCTAGTTGGCCCCAGCACCCCACAGAAGGCACCAAGCAAAACTCTTCAGCTCAGTGATCCCACGATGGTGGAACAAGCTACGAAACTCTGCACGATCAGCAACCTCACTCCCAGTATTCAAACATCTGCTGACACCAGACCTCTTCCGCACCTTCCTATGCACTTAAATCTACTAAAAATATAATAATAAATTTAGGTTTTCTCTTTGACTTGCTTGCCTTGTACCTTACTTGTAATTCACTTTGGATAAATGCGTCTGCCAAATGTAAATGTAAATCAATTCTTAACTTGGGAATTCACTCCACCAATCTAAAAAGCATTGGAAACCAATCTTTCTGCAAAGGTCTCCAAATTCGATCTCAATAAAAGATATTGTTTGGACAAAGTTTGTTTCTTTTTTCATAGATCTTGTGTGGGATGCGCTTGCTGTGTGAAAAACACTTTAGTCTGCAGAGAATCTCCCACACATTGTGCCATTATATCTACAAAAATAAGCTGCACTCATACAAATTGCTGAATATTGACAATAATACTTATTAAAATCATTCCCCCAAACACCAACATGTACACATGACTGAAAGCTTTACCACAGCATTAACACATAGGTGGTTGTGAAGGCAAACTACAATACTCTTTTGTGCTCAAATGTTCCAGATGCACACGTTCCTTTAGGATCATTAGCAAGTGCAGACTAAATAAATAAATAACATTTATTTATAATCATGTTGTCCAATATAATAAAATGGATTAAATCTTTTCAAGCTTTTCAATAAATGTAAGCATCTCTACAGAATTTGTATGAATCATATGTTAAAGTTTTTAATAATTATGTTATGTACTGCTACATATGTTCTGCAAATGAGCATAAACCTTTCCTTTGCAAACATTCTTGTCTGATACAGGATTATAGCTGTTCAACAGTCCTGGGCCTTTGTTGCTGGAATATTTGTTTTATGATGCGCCAACGGTTTTCTATTGGTGAAAGGTCTGGACTGCAGGCAGACCAGTTCAGCACCGGTACTCTTCTCCTGCAAAGCCATGCTGTTGTGATGGATGCAATATGTGCTGAAATATGCAAGGCCTTCCCGAAAGGAGACGACGTGTGGATGTGGAGAATAAATGTTGCTCTAAAACCTCCAAGTGCTTTTCAGCATTGATGGTGACTTTCCAGATGTGTAAGCTGCCCACACCATAGGCACTAATGCCCCCCCCATACCATCAGAGAAGCAGGCTTTTGAACTGTCCGCTGATAACAAGATGGATGGTCCCTCTCCTCTTTAGTCTGCAGGATGCAGTGTCCACGGTTTCCAGAAAGAATTTCAAATTTTGATTCATCTGACCACAGAACAGCAACAACGCCATTTTGCTTCAGACCATTTTAAATGAGCTTTGGCGCAGAGAACATGGCAGTGTTTCTGGATCGTGTTAACAAATGGCTTCTTCTTTGCATGATACAGCTTTGACAAGGAGATTTCTCCTGATTCTCTGAATCTTTTACATTTACATTTACATTTAGTTGTTTAGCTGATGCTTTGATCCAAAGTGAGGTACAAGGCAGCAAAAATCTAAGTCAAGGAGAAAACATCAAAGCGAAGTCCTATCAGAGAAGTGTTTCCGTTTCATGAGATGCAAGAAAGAGCAGAAGGTTTTTTGATATTATAAACTGTAGAGGATGAGTCTTTACAATTTTTACCCTGAGAAATTTTTTTCTTAAACTGTTTCACAATTTTTTGGCACAGTTTGTCGCAGATTGGTGACCCTCTGCCCAAATCTATTTTCGAAAATGTGTTTCTGAAATGGTCCTTTTACTCAGTCATGTTACTGACCTGTTGTCAAGTGCTCCTCGTTTTTATTTTTATCTTTGGTTTGCGGCAATTACTTTTCTGAGATGTGTTGCTGCCTTCACGTAAAAAGGTCTCAGTTTCAACATCTGACATGTTGTTTATGTTATACTGTGAATACAATATGGGTTGATGAGATTTGAAAATCATTGCATTCTGTTTATATTTCGGTTTTTCACATCGTCCCAACTTTTTTGGAATTGGCTTTTTAAAATGTTGTCGTATCTCAGTCCCGGAGGGGGCTTGTTATTCTGACTGAATGTAGCTAAGCAGAAAAAAGATGGGAAAAAAAGTTTCCATCCCACAGAAGAGGTGGAGTGAAATAGAAGTGTGTTGTGTCTAAAAAATGAGAATAGACAAAACTGAGCCGTCATAATTATATGACTTCAGTTAGCAATGGTAAACTCGTTCCTGCTGAATGCTGCCTCACTGTAAATGATTCAGCTGTTCCCATCGGCGAGCAGCTAATCCTTTTGAAGTCGGAATACCTTCTGAATGTATCTCTCACTTGGCTACTGTACAATGCCCACAAAGATCAAACAGACTGCCTTGTTCTCAAGTAATAAGTCACTGAGGGGATATGCCAAAATATGTATGATCACATTAATTGCCTGGCTGCTGAAGCAAATGTATTTCCTTCTATTACCCTCCACATGCCAGAATGCTGAGCAGTCAACAAATCTAATTGTGGTTCCCCTCCGCCTGGCCAGAAAAGCCTCTCTATCACTGCTCGGCAGTCACAGAGCACCGCTGGCAAAATAGCAATCTCATTCCCTGTCACCCCAGGCTCAGCTGGCTTCCAGACAGGCTTTCCATCTTTGCTAAGACACACCGCAAGATGATATTTAAATGGAGTGGGCAATTAAGATGGATCAGTGGATGTACAAATCGTATTGATCTAGGACAACTGTGCAAGTCTGTGGCTGGACCTGTAATATAGAAGCAAGACGGCTCGAGCCGCATTGCAGGGAGTGGTTCTCAATTCAGGAACTTTGACCTCTCGAGGGCCGTGAGTCAAGCCATTAAGGAGCCTCCGTCGGCCCAGTCTTTGCACTTGCGCGTGTTGGCCTAGGCGAAGGCGAAGTGAGCCGACACTGATATTCAACTTGCTTCTTTTGGCTCTACTTTGTGTAGTACATTAACGTAGATGCCACTAAACTTCCCATTGACTTCCCTACATCAAAATATCTCTCTTTTGTGCCTCCAAAAATGCCTCCGGGTGAGATCACGTGGAGGAATCTGTAGTTCAGAATATGTTATCTTGTTGCTCATGCTACGAGTTTGTGATAATGTTCAACCTGCTTTTCCAGAGCTGCCCTGCATGACATCATCTGAGCCTCTAGTGATGAAAAACTCCTCCAGGTGATGTCATCCGGAGGCTAGAAAGTCAAGGAAAGCAAGTTTAATTGCCAGTAGTTCTTTGACATCAGTTCGATGCGTCACAGCCCCAGTAGCTCTGCACCTCTTCAGTGTTGGTGAATGCAGTTTTGGGCTGACTAAGTTTTTTTTTTTTTTTTTGTCTTTTGTGGACGTTTTGAGTTCACTAGTGGACAGTGGCACACTCACTGAGACACTACTACAAACGGGGAATTAAAAATATGATGATTTTATACAATAATTCTGACATAGTAAATGTTGATACATCATTAGGGTGTCGCCAGCTGTCAGCACATAAAGTTGTTAAAATGAGCTCCACCTTTACCCTTTGACCCTTATTTTTCTTTATCGATTTCATATATCAGTATTGTAAGGTACACTTTTTTCTTAGTGGAATACTTTAGTACTTTAAATAGAATATAATTCTGCCCATGCTGACTCTCTTAGCACCACCAGTGTTAATGTTCTGGCTCATGAATGTTTTCAGACACAGACCATATGATACAGTTGAACAGGCAGAAGAGAAGGTTCATACACTGAATCAATGTTTTTTTTTCAGGTTAAAACTGTCGCACCTCAGCACAGGATTTCTGTTAAACCTTCTTTAAAGTGCACTTATAATTAGGGCGAACAAAGAGTGGTGGATCATATTGGCGTAAAATGGCAATTGTGAGAGAATTACTGTAGTTTAAGCATAAAATAGTGGAAAATGTCAGATAAAGAATCTGCACCCTATAGTGGCATCATTCAACTCTCTGGACATGTTAATCACATCACAGGAATGAGAGGCGATAATAAAAGTAAGTGATGAATATGAGTCACTAAAACTGCGCTGTGAACTGAGGCGCGCAGCCAAACAGCGCTCTCCGCTCTGCCAACGCGGGCTCCTCCGCCGGGAGGGGGAGCGTTCACAAAACTGCAGCCCAGGCTGCTCTTCGATGTGTCGCCTGTTTTCTGCGGAGGTGTAGCAGTCATGACAGCCTCGAACACTGGCCAGCACCCACCAGCACCGTGGTTCGCCACCCAGCACCGCCTCCTGTTCCCTCAACACGCGGCAGACGCGCGAAATGGGCGCATCGCTGTGACTTCTTCCTGTTTTCTCTTGCGTTGATTTTGATTTTTTTTTCCTTGCTTGTTTTAATTGTCCCGCAGTGACCATCGACTGTCTTTTGGACTGCAGCAAGTAGTCGTTTGTGTTCGGTGGTCCCCACGGATCGGAGACATGCCGTCTGTCTCGACTGGAAGCGCTGCAGTTTGGGCTGAAATACGCTTCGCTACTTGACGGATTCAAAGTTGCTGCAATGAAGACTTCGGGGAGCGATGCAGGGTTCACGTACTTGGGGAAAGCTGAGGAAAGAGACGGATATAATGACCTGGAACATCTACCCCCACTGCTGGAGGACGAGGTAAGCATACAAGGAATTGTGATTTATTAAAAGCAATGTTGACTTCAGAATGGCAAATTATATAATCAGTTGAGTAAGTTAATAACTAGAAGCGTTGACCGTGTTCACTGATGAATATAAAAACTGGACCCGCTTGTGGACCCACACCAGTGCTCTTGGATATTCTGGCATATTGAGTTCAATTTTCAGAAATAGGCCACGAAGAGGGTTTTTGGTTCATGAAGCTGCAGAATCTTTCCATTTGCACCTCCAAGACCAAAACATGTCATAGGTCTTGCACCATGCGGTGCCAATCAAAAGTTCGGATGCACCTTCTCACCTAGTGATGGTTATTTGTTCCTAACTCTAATGAAGTGCGTTAGTAAGCAAAAAAAAAAAAAAAGGTGCAGCTAAAGATTTTTACATTTTATATTCTTTAAAGTATCAGCTTTGCAAACTCAGCCAGAGCTTTATGAAGTGGTTACCTGTGACACTCCAACAATCCTGAAGGATGCTGAGCACTTGTTGGCTGCTTTTAGTTTCAGCCCATCGTGGGTTTTTTTCCTCAGGTCAGTGGAGTGGACATGTGATCAGAAATTGTCCTTTATTGGTCAGACCTGAGGACTAGTCGTCCTCCTGGACAACAAATGATGGTCCCACCATTAGATAAGACGGTGTGTTGCTGGGTGATGTTAGCCGTGATGCTTTAATGGGTCTGAAATTCTGAATAAAGTGGTAACAGTCTCACCAGTGAAGCTCATCCAAACCACGACACCTCCTCCTACAAGCTCCATGGTGCGAACCACAAATGCAGATGCCATCTGTTCAACTTCTCCTTGTCTCACAAACACATGGCCTCAAATCTCACATTTAATTTAAACCTGTCTTGGCCCAGGCTGTTGTCTTCTTCATAATGGTCTCAGTCAGGAGTGGATTCTTTGCAGCAGTTTGACCATAACAGTCTGATCAGAGTATCCTCCGAACGATGGATGTCGAAGAGCAGTGCCGTGGGCTCTAAACTCAGCTGCCTTAAAACGGCCGTCAGCATTTAATGGTTTGTGCAACTGGAGTTTTAGAATCTCTAACATTTCTTGAAAAATTCCAGATTGAGAGCTCTTTATGTGTTAAAATATAGCGTTGACCGTTTTTAAATTGCAGTTGCAGACTACTGGACATTAGGTGAAGGCACTTAAATAACAAGTAACGGGCTGGTCAAAGGGTCATCGACCTTTTGAACATGTAGTGAAATTCAATCTAAAGCACATTTAAAAGTTCTTCATTTTGTTTTTTGAAGTTTACTCTGGGCTTCTTCGTGGTGCTACATTTGATATTTTGGATCACAGCATTCTTTTCCGAGTATCTGCTCTTTTAAAGGATACATTCACTGACATTAAGCCTGTGTAAGTAGTACATATAAATGAATGCCATTAAACTTCCCTCTGACTCCCCTGTATCAAAATATCTCTCTTCGTCAAGCTGAAAAATGCCTCCTGATGACATCACTTGAAGGAACCTTCAGTTCGGATTATGTCATCTTGTTGCTCATACTATGGAGGTTGTAATCATAGTCAACCTGCTTTTCAAGAGCTCCTCCAGATGACATCATCTGAACTCCTAATGATGAAAACATTCTCTGGGTGATGTCATCTGGAGGAGTTTTTCAGCTAGAAGCAGAAAAATATTTTAAAATAAGGAAATTTCAAATGCTTTCATGTACATTTACATCCTAAGCTAAAGCCATAGAAAGCAAGTTGAAAATTGGTGAAGTTGCCCTTATAGACCTTTTCAGTCTTTGGGGGACCTTTTGTCTTTCTCAGCTCCTCTCAGTGTTGGGCTGCAACACATGTCCATTGTTTGTCCCGTCTGTTTTACTCTGTACATACTCCTTCTATACTTTAAAAAATATGGTCTTATTTTCAACAGTTTCATGGACCAAAATTGTCCTTTGGTCATGTTGACTCACCCTGGTGAAACCTAGGTTTCCTTTTCGATGGGGATTTTGTAATTGATAAAGAAATCAAATATTTTTTTTTTCTTTCAATCTGTGTGTTTTTCCAAATATCA
Source organism: Channa argus (assembly GCF_033026475.1). Taxonomy (NCBI): domain Eukaryota; kingdom Metazoa; phylum Chordata; class Actinopteri; order Anabantiformes; family Channidae; genus Channa; species Channa argus. The sequence goes on from NC_090197.1 coordinate 50,577,440, forward strand.
AGCTGTTTTTGTCTCTTCAATACATATAAAAAAAGGAGTTCCTTTTTTTTCTGTTATGCACAGCCTTTAAACTTTCCTTTGTGCAGCTGGTCTAAAATGTCCCAATCTCCGGATGAGAACATAGAAGCCTGAGCACATCTCCCCTATACCAGCTTCTTTTCACTGGTTTCCAGTTCACCACAGGATCATTTTGAGGCCATTATTGCTTTTAGGTCACCTAATGGGTCAGCACAGTCCTACCTCTCTGGGTTTGTACATCCCCAGACATCCTCCCGAGCACTTAAGACCACATGCCCTTGGTTGTTCTGGAGTCAGGCTGAAGCTCATCCCCTTCAGTAGTCGCTCCAAAACAGTCCACCCATCCACATTAGGGCAGCGCCAACTTTGCAAACCTTTGAGTCCCGTCTAAAAGCCCATGTTTTCTCATTACTGAGATGGATTTCTTCTGCTTCTGCTATTTCTGTACATCTTCTTGATCAGTTCATTGTTGTAGCAGTTTGGTCGGCTTCTTTTGGTTTTAAATGTGCTTATAAATCCATTGACTTGACTCATTAAAGTATAGCCCTTTCTTTCAGTGGCCTAGAGAAAACATGAAGCACACCTGAACCTTAAAGCTGAGAGGCAAACTTATGTAGGACAGCATATTTAACTTGAGGGGGCTGAGAGATACTTTCAGCATCCCCCTGCACTGTTCTCAAGGGAAACTATTTATGGGGCTGCTAGTGCTGCTGCTGCTGCTTGAAGTGGCACTTTTCTGCCCTGTAATCGTGTTCTACCATAGCAGATCACGTCAGTAGACTTTGTTCACAATCAACTGCAACTTGGCTGCACCGACGTGAGATTAATTGTTGAATTTTACAAAGGTTACAGGCATTAAGGCTTTTCTCAGCTTGAGTCAAAATAAGTTCCCATTGTGAGATAATCTGGTATATCAACAATGTCATGGAGAAAAAAATAAGTTCATGGTAATTAAAGTTCTGGATGTACAGTTTGACAATTGTTGCTTCAGACTTCCACTGCTCCATCTGAGCTGAGGGCGGCTTTTGTGTTCACGCCGGACACAAGATCCTATAATTATTGACGCAGTGAATTGACGCTTTATGCTGGAAGCTGCACGGTATCTGTGAGATCAGTGTGACTGGTAGGATAAATAGGGGCATCTGTGAATAGTGGATCACAGATGATGCAGTGTGTTCATTTGGGCATATAGCATCACTTCCTGTCATAAAAACGTCTCTGTGTGTGTGTGTGTGTGTGTACAGGATGTCATGTACATTCTGTAGCAAATGCCCTTCATGCTGAAGGACATTCAGGATTTTCTGCTGCTTGTGTCCAAATTAGGACACTGTTCTGTGATCTATTGAAATAATTTAAATAAATAAAAACCAGGCTTCCAACATTTTAGGAATTTATTGTTAAGTCCAACAGACCAATGGGGTTTCAGCATGTGTACACATACAATTACGTGGTTTAGAGGATCAAGACTAAGCACATACTCGGTTCAGAGCTCAGCTACTTCTTGCTGTTTATCCTACTTAGTAAATACCAAGGGTGACATAAAACACATAATTACAGGTGTTTTACCTGTGGGTGACATTTATTAAGGCTCGAGTAAAGTTTTCTAAGACTGGTGGGCAAACAAAATACAAAAATAATAAATTGCCTGCTCCAAACTTTGGTCCAAAAGGCTTCAATTCTAGCCAACACCTGGTGGATCAAACCCACAAAAAAGTGGGTTGAATATGTACTAAATGTATTAGATCAGCCAATGTGGATCCTAAGTCCACATGGCAGAAACACAGTTAAACTTTTGACACCATCACTATCTCACTATGTCCGAACCTTAACACCTTAACCCTTAAGTGCATGTTCTGCACGTAGGTTATAATAAATCTGTTCCCCTGAAGTCCGTGAATTGCGTTTTGAAACCTGGTCCCTACCTGTACACATTCAAACGATACAGTATGCTCTCAAACGAGTCCTCGCTGTAGACTCATGAAATATACCTGAGTCACGTTTTTTTTTTTTTTTTTACGCTGACTTGGAAATTCGCTGCAGCCCTAATTCTTGCATTCTTCCCCTTCCTGTCCTCAGGTGGACCTGGCTAACTAGCTACAAGCTAATTGTGAAGAAACTAGACAAATGGCTGAATTAAGCTCTAGGCAGGTAATTTGTAAAGCTCAAAGAGGCTTCATTATTAACATTTCCCCTGACACACTAGCACCGTTTCAAACCAGAGCACTCACACAGGTTCAGCCTGCCCCTGGACAATTTAGAGAAATTCTCTTTTGACCTATCTCAGTGTAAGCTGATGTGTATTCTCCACAGGAGAACGTGTCTCTGGCAGACATCCTTTCTTTGCGGGACAGCTGTCTGTCTGAGGAGGAGGTGTGGGCGGTGTGTGCAGAGTGCGCTGTGGCCCTGCAGAGCATCAGACCCTCCCATCTCTTCCACACCCTGTGTATCACACCAGACACTCTGGCCTTCAACGCCCATGGTAACGTTTGCTTCATGGAGCAGCTCAGTGGTGAGTCCACAGCACACTGACACATTGTTATTTACGTACGTGTCCAATAACTCGAACACCTTTAGGACTTTTATGCCCCTTGATTTGACCCACCCTTCTTATTGTTTATCATTGTTTGGATGACATTTAGCATGTTCTGCTACTGATGCAGGCACAACATTTGCAGTAAGAATCAGTTTTGCAACAGATAACGATACATAACAGATAGATCTAGAGTTTAATTGTCTCTTATCAACAGAAGCCACAGTTTTCTCTTCAGCCGTTTGTCGCCCAGATCTGTACAGGTTTCACTTTGCAAATTACTGCTTGAAACCATATCGGTGTCTCACTGGCTCTGATTGGCACAGGCAGCGTCTTTTTCCATCCTGGTACATCAAACAGTTTTTCCTTCTCATCCTCTTTTCTATCCCATTTCCTTTCATATCTCTCATAGTATTACACACATATGCATGCAGGTGAACATGCGCACAGTTAGCACACACTGATTCTGTGCTCTGGTGCCAAATCTCACAACTTGATAAGCATTGATTAGATCAACAGAGTGCAAGAGTTGCCAGAGGTATCGTTGTTGTGGTAACAGCTTGTGTAGCCTATCAGCAGTCAACCTGCGCTGCTCACACACACACACACACACACACACACACACACACACACACACACACACACACACACACACACACACACACACACACACATTACTGAGATAGTATGACATCCTTTTGAAGTGTTGCATTCATTTTTCTTCTCTTCACTCAGATCTTTAGTCAATAACGGAAACGCTATGAAGCAATATTTTGATTACTGTGTTAGTTAAATCCTCCCCTGCCTCATTTCTCATCAGGCTTTGGTGCCATCAATTATGAGTCATTCTGTGGATGGAGAAATGAACCCTTTTCGCATTAGTTGCTCATGCTGAACGCAGCACATCTACTGTACTGTTTACCATCGATCAAAAAACACGACACTCTCATGTTGCTGAACAGTTTCCCAATTCATTTAACTGGATGCTTTTTACGGTGAATTTTGCCCTCCAGCATTCAATCCCAGCCTCCCACACAAACCAGCTCTCCCTGGAAGGCTGTATAATAGAGTGACCTTGAGGGCTGTAGAGTTGAGGCTCGGTGAGAACAGCTGCCACCACGAGGACTCATCAAAAGGTTTAATTTCAGCTAATTAACTATTGCGCTAATAACAGGAAGGCAGTTGTACGTGACTGTGGCAGCGTTGGTTAAACCAGTGCACCTGGGCAGAGTAACAAAATGTCCTCTAATGGTTTTCATGCAATGATGACTAAGAAAAAGTGCTAATATTCCCACAAGGTTTGGCATCGCAAGCTGTTCCATTCGTAATAAAACCAGACCGGCTGTGCTCAGTGGGGAAAAACAGTCAGCCCATTTGGAGAGCGTGTTGAATCGGTGATACTGCTCAGCTCATGCTACCTGTTGTGCTAAAGCGCTGTAGGCAGACATGACTCACCGAGCTCTCACCATCACCCCGGAGGCAACTGCGTCACTCACTACGACTGTCTTTTCCTACCGTTATTCATTGCCCGATTCACTGTGTTACAGCTCTGCTTATCCTCAACGAGTTACAATGTATTGACCTTCTTTACTCCTTCTTCTTGTTTGTTTGAACTGTCAACCTCTTTGGGAGGAGAGGAAGAGGACAGAGGAGGGAAAAGAATAGCAAAGGAGAGTGAAAAGAAGGTAAAGGATAGGAAGGACCAGATAGAAAAGAAAGGTAAGGATAGAAAAGGAAGGGAAAAACAAAGAGGACTCAAGGTTAGAGAAGTTAAAGAGAAGGAGAAATGAAAAGGGTAGAAGATAATAGAGGAAAGAGAAATGACAAAACAGAAGAAAAAATAGTTTGGAGAGCAATGAAAAGAGATAAGAAATGTAAGAAAGAGGAGGTAAGGAGATAAAGAAGGGGAAAGGAGGAGGGATAAGAAAAGAGGACAAGAAAGACCAAAGAATAGGAAGGGAAGAAGGAAGGAAGTAGGTGATGAGAAGTGAGGAAGAAGGCAGGAAAGAAGGGGGGTGGGGGCTGAAATGGAGATCGTCCTGTCTGGACCTGGCAGGGAATATCTTAACTCTAGTAGACAAACCCACATCTGCCATGACCCACTTTCCTTTTCTCTTTCTCTCCTTCTGTCTATGTCTCTCTACCTCCTTTTTCCTTTAGGCCAATCAAAGCAGTATACAGTGTGTTTATATGGATTAGTTCTTATATGGGTGCATTGCACTTGTAGCCAGTCTGAGCACTGGCTGTTTCAGAAGGTGGGGGGGGGGGGGCAGCAGCAGCAGCACCTCGCCTTTGTGGCTGCTGCATCTTCTGATCTGCAGATACAGTAGCCGCCGTCATGTTTGTCGGGGATTATCTCTGACACGCGAATTATGCAGATGAAGGGAAATGACTGCACTGGCTCACTGGACTTTTGTGGTTTAGCATTGCTGTGATGTGCTGAGCGTTTGTGCCATTTAAATCACGTCTGGAAAGCAGTTAATGATATTTAATGGTGTAATTCTTGACCTGCAGATGATCCAGAAGGCTCCTTTGTCCCTCCTGAGTTTGACAGCACTGGCAGCACGTTTGAGGTAAGATATTCTGGGTCCAGTAACTGATTTTTAATCTGGTCACAGTTGCGCACACCCCCACCCCTGGGAGTCCCTCAGTAAACCTTGCTGGAGAGCGTTGCTTGTTCTCTTTCCTCTCCTGAACTTTCCCACACAAGCCGGCAATCACTCAGTTAAAACAGTCAAACGAACAAACTGTAACAGTGAAAGAAACAAGGTCGCATCTTGAAGGTTTCATCCGGTCGATTACTGTTTGGATATAATTTTTTATAATTTAGTCTGAGCGGCTCCACCGGAGCATTTGGAATTAAGGGCCTTGCTCAGGTTCACCACAGTCATGTTGAATAGTAAAAAATGAGTAAATATTCATAGTGGAAGGCAATTTCTTTGCTCTTTTTTTCCCCAGTTCTTGTCAAGTCAAGTGGCTTTTATTGTCACTTCTACTATACACAGTGGTTCACAGTACACAGTAGAAACGAGATAACGTTCCTCCAAGAACCAAGGTGCTACAAACAACACAAGCTATGTAAAGTGCAAACAGTGTAGACAGACACAGGACAGGACACAAAACCTAAGACAGTGCCGACCAGTAAACCTATTGTATACTATTTTACAGTACAGTCAAGTGTGCTAAGGGTGTAAAAACAGCGGCATGTAAACAGTGCAATTGCACTGGAATGTTCCAAAAAACAGCAGGTAAACAGTGCAGTGTGGTAAGTGTAGAATAATAAAAGTAAATAAATACATAAATGGTGGCGGCTTGTAACAACTGCGTAACGCTTTACAAAACAAATGTAAGACCTAAGAAGGCGATGTTGGAGGAAGCGAGGGTGAGGGAAGGGGATAATACATACAGAACACAATACAGATGCTGAGCTGGGGCTCTTGTTGGACCTGTGTTGTTTCCGGATGTGTGGTTGTGTCAATTAAGTTTTAGCTTTTCATCATAAGGAAGGTCGACCCAAACCTCTCAAGGAACTGGTCATACGTGAGCAGCTTCATTTTGAGTCGAACCAACGTTTGTGAGGTTATTTCTATCTGTTCTCTTTTTGTTTGTCGAAACTCGAAGCACATTAGAAGGACATCATCTGAGCCTGCATATTAACTTTCACATAATCATTGTTCATGTCTGAACTATTTAAATATCATCTAATATTGTAATACACTGTAACATGTCAGTCAACATGATCCTGTGGCTCGTGACACATAGATACAGCTTCAGCAAATGCACATGCACCTCTGTCCACGAGGAGTCAAAGAGCGACACTCAGCAACCGTAGGAGGAACTAAATGGGACAAGTATCAAATCTTGCAGATCAGGGCTTTAACATCACTTGTGGTCTGAATCTTGTGACGATTTCTACGATGCACTTGTTCCTCTGACTGTTGCACTTAAGCATGAAACTCTTTTAGTGTCGTACTGTTTATTGAAATGCAAAATGCAGTATTATGTACCCGCAGGGTCTGTGTACTCTACTGTGTATATGTATCATCTCGCCAGAACAGTTGTTCTGTTTTCTTGTCCCTGGCTATTAAGGTTTTAAATAAATGTTCACATTAATAATTTATGCTCTTTCAGCACTGACTGAATGGCTCCCTGTAACCTTCATCTTTACATACCTTCCTAACATCTGTGTCTGCTGTGCTGTAGAAACAGCCTTGAAATGTATCTTTAGTCTATCATAGCTACTTAAATGTGCCTAGATTCAAAAGCATTTGGCTTCCTCCACTGAAACACATAATATTAATGTGAAGCTCCCTCACTTTGAGCTGTGTAACTGTTCTCACTATTACAGAATAATAATTATAATAATAATAATACATTTACAGATGACGCATGTTGCTGGTTTTTCAAAATAAAGCATTTAATTGTTCCCGTCTTCAACTTTATTTTTTATTCTCTTATCTTGTGTGTTTCTCAAGTAGGATTTCATGACTAGCTCCTCTCCTGTGGAACCAGCTCCCAGTTCAGATTCAGGAAGGAGAAACCCTCTCTGCTTTTAAGTCTAGACTTAAGTTTATAGTTAGTTATAGTCATGCTGCTATAGGCTTAGACTGCTGTGGGGGGGTGGGGGCTGAGAATCGGGACTGACCCTGGTTCTGCTGGAGGTTCCTTCCGTTAACGGGAGTTCTTCCTCTCCACTGTTGCCTAGGGGTTGTTCAAGGGGGATTTGTTGGGTTTTCTCTATACATCTTTATAGTCTTGACTTTATTCTGTAAAGTGGCTTGAGATGACTTTGTTGCGAATTGGCGCTATATAAATAAAGTTGAATTGAATAGTAGTTTAAGCAAAAGAGGAGTTAGGACCAGCTGAGTATATCCCTTTCTATTTTGGTTATCCATACTGGGATCTGCCTTGCGCATGTGCTCACCACATAAGTACGGGTATAGTCCACTTCAGTTGTTGGGAGTGATTGTTAAATGTGGGATTTGAACTCAAAATCACCTTTTCCCAGTCTGCTGCTGGCAAAGAGCTGACCATAATATCTACTCTCAGTGTAGCAAAGCAAGACAAAAGCTAAGTCTTAAATATATACAATACATGACAATTTAAAAATGATGAGCATCCTGCATAGTTGATGCTTTTTCATGCTCCTTCACACGTCTAGAATAATAAAAATCCACTTTGCTGATCTCTGTACTTGCTGTAACACACAATTGAGCAGCACTCTGATGATGTGTTTTTTTTTTTTCTTTTATCCTCATCTACAGGGTCATGTTTACTCTCTGGGCTCTACGCTTTCTGCTGCGCTGAACTTTGTCATCGAGCCAGAGCTGGAGGCTGAGCTGGGAGAAGAAGTCCAGAAGCTTCTGGAGCAAATGCAGGAGGAGAAACCCGAGGACAGGCCGCTCCTGCAGGTATTAAAATGTTTGCTGACTGTTACTGAATTATAGAAAACTGCATCTTATTAAGTCCAGATGAACAGAAGTAAAATGTCTAGAATTCATTAAAATGGCGTTCATGTGTCAAACTACTGATATTAAATGATTTTTAAAATCATTACTTAGTTAAAAAAGAAACAAAAATACAATTAGTGTAAAAACTTGAATAGATCTTAATGTGACCATCAAAAATACGTATTTATGACATTTACAGTTTCAGTTCAATACTCAATTTTGTAATGACTGCAAACCTTCAATAGCTAATAAAGCTTAACACAGGCATTAAACACATACACTGTTGCCCATTAAGTTGGAATAAATAAAGTATTTTTTACCTCTTCTCATGAAATTATTGTGACAATGTGATTTACTCTTGATAGATAAAGTGTGCATCTTCTCAAAACTTTATTGGTCAATCTTTTCCAAAAATATCAAAGTGAGGACTGCCCACCCTGACGTACCGCTCCCACTTATTTATTTATTTTTAATCCGGGCTCGAAAAATGAAAACACAATTAACCTTAGTAAAAAAGAGGAACGTGTCTGAAAACTATTCCAACGGCAACAGTTTGAACGGTTGATTAAATCGTTACACAACAAGCCCTCAACCATCCCAGAACAGCACTATGTCACAGTTTTGTTTTTTTTATAGCCACAAGTAGAGTCCTTCAGGAGAAGTAAATGGGTTTACAGTAATTATGGTTGTAGCATTAATTAAAGTCTCATTTTCTCTTATGAATATGATATAAACTAAAGCATCTGCACTGCCAGCTGTGCTCTTGGGCAGCATCAAGTGGAAATGCTGTGTCAGTGCGAATGCACTTAGCATTTGTCCTACACGGTTATAGTCAGACGCTGAGAAGTCCCCTTTGCTGTTGGTCTGTCGCAACATAAACTAGACAACAAGTTACAAATGAATGTGAAAACCCAAAAACAAAATGCCGCTTAAACTAGTCTAATTGGTACTGTACACTTTGGGTGTTAAGTTTTGCAGAATACTCTCATCGTGCACATGCATGATAACAAGCCCAGGGATAAATTATAATTTAATTTAAATGCAGGTGTGTATGGCCAGTGCTACAAAACGCCAGACAAAAACAATAAATGATCAGCAACTATAAAGGTCCAACATCATAAAATCAGGCACAGGAAACGTCGCTACTCAAAATATAGCATTTCAGAATTACAGATAGGTCACTACTATGTAGTGAACATCCATAATTCAGTACTGCACAGAGAGATAGAGTGGCTACTTGTGAAAAGCAAAATGCTCAGGTTGGTGTGCTGTTCTGTTGTGTATCTGCCCCATCAAATCATTTTTATTTTGCATTTGCTAAAGTACAAAATAACCTTTGTCTTTCCTGAATATGGCAAACCTGCTAGTCTAATTTTTCTACAGGACATCCTGTCTCTGGCCGAAGCACAGCTGTCTCATACCTCCTCTGCAGCTGTCTGCCGGAAGCTGTCTTCGATTGGGCGACGGGTGCTCTCTATCGAATCCGTTTCAGCCTTTCCAGGTCATTTTGTCATATCTATTTATACATGTCACCGTTGCTGTCTGCTGTGATCTCCCCAGGTACTAATTGCCATCTTTGTGTGTCCACAGATGGACTCGAGTGTGCCTGGGAGGTGCGATGGCACCATCCCAAACCCAGATGTCTGCTGAAGAGCTCAGATGACAGTACCAAAGATCTGTGCTGTGACAGCCCAGTTAAAGCAAATGGCCTGTCCAGGCAGCAGGTGTGTGACAGTGAGGGTAGCTGCTGCTCTGGAGGACGGTCTGATTCCAGTACTCCAGATTGTGCTGCAAAAGTTGTCCAAGTTTGACCTTGTTTGAGCTCAGTTAGCTCAGAGCAGTAGATGTGTTCGCATTTTCAGACGATGAAGGATGCACTTATGCAGCATGGGGATAGAAATACATAGTTTCAGATATAAAGCCGCATCTTACAAATCAGCTCAGAGGTATATTTTTATGTAGTGCCTGTCCTCACATGGCCAAAACTGTTTTACTGCTTTTGCTACTCTGAGTTAACTGTGCAGCGAGTGAGAAATGTGTCCCAAAGTTCAAAAATCCATAAGTCCTCTCTTTCAGTAGTGACGCCATTAAGGAAGAAATGTTAGCAGAATTTCAATACCCACTGTTAACCTACACAAGGTGAGAGCATTAGGATCAGCAGATTTCCTTCTGGTAATATTAACATGCACAAATTGTCTTCTGTTATACAGTACTGGTTTAGTAGTACAGTGTAACTCAATAAATTGATATTATCTGCCACATGAATTAATTAATCTTCCCAAATTGATCAAAGATGCCTCTGTAAACTTGAATTAATCATACTGTGGTCAGTAACACAGTCGCACTGACACCAAGCAGGGAGAAAAAAGTCCAGCTGACATGACTCAACCTACATGTGCTGATAAATGCCACGTTTCAAAACTCCCTATTTTGCTCTTTTTCCTTATGTATGTTATGTTCTGTAGGCTTAAGCATTTTGGGAAGTTTTCTTCATGATGAATAAAGAACCATATCGTTTTGCCATTGAAATAAAGAATACATTGGATGGACGATATGATCATGTGATAACGATAGATGACACCAGTGCCAATTATTAAATGTGTTGTAACAGTGCGAGCTGTCTTAAAACAAATTCTTTGGGTGAAAACCTACAGTATCTGCTGCCTTATTAAAACTTAACAACAGACCTAACTCCACGATGTTAATAGAATATTAATATGCCATTATGCATTTCTTAATGAAGGGGAGCTTTACACCCTGGGTTACGGTAAATGTTCCTCTCATAACATTTGCAGTTAGTACACATTATTGGCACATTAGCATTAGCTCTTAGTCCTTCAGGTTAACGACATTGTATATTAGCCTGTTTTATATGCTTCACAAGTTGGTCAGGCCCTATAAAGTTATGAAATTCATTTTTGGTTATTTCCTCTGTGGTTTCTAAACGCTAACCTTTTGGTATTTCTAATAATTATTTCTGCATTCAGAATGGCTACAAACAAATTACTGCACACTGTTGCGCTGTCTGCAGGTATGTGGGGCCTGGGATTCCTCGCTCTGGGCCGAGGAGATGGACAGCGGTGATGATGGTGTGATCTTTGCCGATGAGATGGACTTCAGGTCCCACAACAGCTCTCCGGTGAGGAGAAGAGCTCAGCAGAGGCTGAACAGGGTGAGAGGGGCTCTTAACCGCTCCTGTTCTGTCCCAGACTCCAACAACCCCCCATCTCTTCCCCCTCCAGCACATGGAGACATCAGTGTCCCTGTGTCTGATCTCACTGAGATTGGAGCTGATGAACACTTGAGCTCCAGCTCTGTGTGGAGTAACAGGTTTCCAAGGCTCAACCGGGGCCGGTCCTGTGAATCATACCCCCACAGTGGCACTGAGGATTATGTGAACCCCTTCGTGGATGGCCAAAGCACACACGAAAACAAGGATCCTGCAGAGGCCTTGTGGATTGAGGAAGGAATGACTCAGGAATGCCATGACACTGAACCTAAGGACTGTGTTGAGCATTTAGCATCGTCTCCCGTTTCATACCAGGGAATGGAAAGAGAACACGACTCTTCTGTGGACCAGAGTTCACTGAACCACAGCCTCTACATGGCCAATAACCACATGACCAAAAGCATGCTGTGCCTGAATGAAGAATCTCAGGATGAGGTTAGTCTGAGTCAGATGGCTGTCACATCGACAGAATGGCTTTGCAGTTGCATCTTCGATTTTTATCACTGCTGTATTTTAAAGTCCACTGGAAAATTGGCAGTTGACCAGTAACAGTAGCTGTGAAAGGGAAAGACTGAAATGTGAAAATGATTCATGTAGTGGGGATTCGGGTCAGTTCAGAAACTGTTTGCTTAGTTTACAATTATTTTCTGTGGTTACGTTTTCTTTTTTTTTTTTTTTGTGCTACTTATCTTCAAAACCTATTTTCACAAAGGCTGGGACACAGTGTAAAATAAATAAATTTAGAAAAAGAGAAAGCAATGATTTGCAATAATTGGAAACCTGTTTTTGATTGCGAGTAGCACAAAGACAACATTATCAAATATTGAAACTGGGAAATTTGCTTGTGGTGTGAAAACTCGGCTCCATTTGATTTTGATGAGAGCAACACATCCTAACCATTGGGATAGTGGCAAAAAAAGACTCACGTTGTATGTGGTGGAACATCTCACAGCTAATGAAGTTAATTTGGCAACAGGTCAGTGTCATGACTGCGTATAAAAAGAGAATCCCAGAAAATGCATCATGATTAAATATGTCCTTAACTTCGTCTGCCAGAATAGCAGTTTCTAAAGGACCTCTGTATGAATGAATGAATGAATTTATCTATTGCCAGATAAAAGTATTCACTCTCAAAGAGACTGTAATCACAGGCCGAAAAGGCCACAGTGATTTGTGAACAGCATAAAACAAATTGTTACTGAGGGTGAGGCATTAATTCAGCTGGAGTGAATTCGACCTATTGAGACATCAGCAAACCTACCAAATCTGAAACTCATGTCTTGGTTTGTTCTTTACTCTCTGTCCAGTGGATCTCTCTAAGACAGTTACTGACTCGTTGTGGACGGAGGCTGACGGTTAATGAGCTGTGGGCTCTCTGCTACACCTGCTTGTCCTCACTGCAGACCTACATAGACTTTCCAGGTGATTTTTTTTTTTTACTCACTTTCCCACGAACATTTCCGAATCCATATACACGAATGCTTCGTTTTCTTTTCGACTCCTCTCTCTTGTTTAAAACGACAATAATGGACTAGAAAATTCCAGAGGAGAGAGGAAAAATAATGCAAATTATGTGGCCTGGCTTGGCATGCTGCACGGAATTTTGTTGCTTCGAGTGCTTCTGTGTAGATGACGTCTCTCTTTTTCCCATCAGCCTATTTATGCCTGGACACAGTGTATGTGGGTTGCGAGGGAGAAGTGCTCTTCTTGAAACCGAAAACCATCGGTATGTTTACTTTAGTCATACGGTTTTGTCTCCCTGTGCTAATACGGAGCATCTGTTGTTCTTCCATTTCGTTAATCTTTAGTGATTTACTTACATAACATAGATGCTGACAGTGCACACACACTCACAGCAGGCAACTGTGCTGACTTCTCTATCTGACTGAGTTCTTTTTAGGATCCCGAGATGATTTCTTTCTTGCTCCTGAATATCAAGAACATGGAATTGTGACTGAGAAGGTCTGTGCAACCTCCTTTCAATTATTATTACAATTAACCTTACTAATGATTTGGGGTTTGTAGTGTTTCCTTTACCCTTTTTTTTTTTTTCTGTGTTGCCTCAGGTATGTGTGTATGGGGTGGCTGCTATTCTCTGGGCTACAGCTAAGTTCAGTTTATCACCGAATCAGAAACTGGCAATGCCTCGCAAGCTGAAGAGACTGCTCCTGGAGATGGCAAAAAGGACGCCCATTGAGAGACCCACAATCGTCGTGGCTAAGAAGGTTCTTGTTTCACTACCTGGATTCGCCTTTTCCCCCGTTTTGTCCCGCATGTTTATGACCAAGCCTTTCTACCCGGCACTGATTGCTCACTCTCTAGATTCTGCACACTATTGTTTTCCCATGCACAAAGTCCCTGCAATTTGCAATTCTTTGCGGCAGTGGCCTGAAATCGATCCATCGTGTGTCTACCATTACTTTTTTTTTTTGGCCAACCCATCATTTTTCTCATTCCAGTGTTCCCACTGAACTCTCTGACTTAAGCTTCCCCATTTCAAAGTGCGTTCCGCTCCCTTCAGCTTCATTTCCATTTGCAAAAAAGAAAAGGAATTGTACAAGTTACAAGAGAGAAATTGGGAAAGTGAATTTATTAAAATAACTACACAACATCTAGGACTCCAAACTCAAGTTTTATATCCATGTTAGAAAAATATAAGTGTATGGTGAAAGTCGTATCTGTTTATCATCGCTCAGGAGATTAATGAAAAAAAAAAAACTATTCAGAACTCTAGTTATTTTTCCTTTGTTTTACTTTGTATGTCTGCTTTTTAATTTTCTATTCGTGCATGCTTCATTATTCTATACCACTGACCTGTTTTACTTTGTTTACGTGTCTTTTTATGTCTAGCTCAGGAAAATACTATAAATAAAGCCTGAGTTAACTTTGCATATCAATTTGCGGATATCACCTTCGGAGAGGGGCACTTTTCCAAATAGACGGATCCCTTTTTAGAAGAAAATCAGTTGTAATTTAGATAGAGAATCCAATTTGTAACAGTGCTTTGTCATTTTGTCAGCGAGGGTCTCTGCTAAAAAAAAAAAATACATCATTTTCTTTTATTGTTATGCTGTCAGTCATGTCGTAAAAGTAGCTGTTAGGTTTCTAAGTACTGGGCGTTTTATTTTTAATGAAACGGTTCAGTTATTTCAGGGCAGAATTCATTCTGACATTAAGGGTGTCTGCGTGTGATTGTGTGTTATCACCATACTTGTTGTGGGTCTGTTTCAGAGCTGTCGTGACTACTTATCACATGAAGGCACAAATGCTGACACGGTCTGGAATAACCTCATCAGCACAGTTCACCCGGTAAACTTACTTTTTCAGTGCAAATGCATTTACTTAGAATTTAGATCTCAGTGACTTGTTTGTTCCTGACCAGTCTGTCCTGTTTAATGTCATTGAATTTTGGCATGTTTCTCTATTGTGATGAGCCAGTTCTACTCTCTTTCAGACCACTTCAAAATTTAGTCACAGAGAAGATCTGAGCACATCTGGAACTCATGAAGGCTCGTGTGAAGAGTCTGCACCAAACAGCAGTGGTAGGACGTCTTTAGTACAGATGACCCTCATGCAATATGGTTTGAAATTTACAGTACAGCATATTATACACTAAATGTGTCACAGATTGGGAAGATTCCTTGAATCATACCAATAAGATAATCTCCAATTTGCTTTTGTCCTATAACTTTTACTGTTTAAGGTAAGTAAAAGTTTATAAGGCACCGTGGCTTTTCAAAAGGGTGATATCATAGAAGCACCTTCCCAATATTTCACACATTCAGTGTATTCAGTAATGTGTATTGCATGAGACAATATCACTGATATTGTACCTGGCATTGTTGTAACTGTGTGTAGGCTTTGTGCCCATGGCCACTGAGAGCCAACTGGCTCCTGTGCCTGGCCCTATTCCCTACAGCTATCCAGTTAACAAGGAACTCAATCTCCCAGAAGCCTTCACTTCCACATCCACACACTTTACCCCCATCATCCTGACCAATGAAAAGGACTCAGAGGAGGAGAGCCACAGCACTGGAGCCATCACTGAAGGGTAAGCTTTTCCCAAAAAAAAAAAAACAAGTGTTATGGTGAAATTGTGAAAGTTATAATTTTTAGATAAACTGTTGGACAATTTGGGGAAAGGTTTTGCTTTCTTGCAGAGATGTTGAGATGAGAGTATTGTTAGCAAATCTTGGCAAACAGACCGGAAACATCTACACTCCCCTCTAAAAGTATTGGATCAGGGATTTTTAGGTTTAGCATGAAAAGATGAAAATGACACGAGAGCAACAATTCAGTTTTTATTTCCAGATATTTCCGTCTGGATCTGATTGGGGCGGGAGTGGGACAGTTGGTATAGTTGTCGGCTACCGACCATAGGGTCGGAGGTTTGCGCCCCGTCCGCAAGTCGAAGTGTGTCAATCTCCAGACTTAAACACTATAGTGCTGCATTTTAGCTGCTAAAAAAGAGACTGAAGGGACTAACCAAGTGAAGAAGTTGTGGTTAAAGCCTGGAAAAACATCATAAAAGAAGAAGGTGGTGATAGGCTTGATGCAGTTATTGCAAGCACAGGATTTGCAATTAAATCTCAGGTCTTATTCACTTTAATTTATTTTAGGTCTATCTGTTCCCAAACTTTTGCTCACACGAAGAATGGATGGGTTCAAACACAGGGTGCTACCTTCTAAGCTGTGTGTCAGATCCAAATGTAAATGCCTGGAAATGTTGATCTTTTGTCTCATATTCGTCTTTTAATGTCAAACCCAAATGTTTTCAGTCTTTCAGGTAAAAAATAAAGGAATAGGCCTCACTGTTCCAATACTTTTATAGCTTTGCTCAGTTCAAAGGAATTTTAAATCGAGTGTGAAAAAGAAAGTATGACGCCATGTTGACTACATAGATACACACAAATTTTTGGTTTTATGGCAAAATTGTCTCACAGCTTCGCGACTTGCTCGTAGTCAAGAAATACTCCATCCCATACTGTAACAGCCAACAATACCACAACTTGTCATTGTATCGCTTTGGCCAGGGAATGAAACTAGCACAATGTAATGTAAGTTATGGAGCATTAAAAAGACTTGAGAACCAGGAAGGGCCACGATGCATTTTTAATGTTTTTAAAGCTAAGCTAATAAGCTGCTAGCTTTTACAGGAACGAGGGGGTGGGTTTTTATTTTTACACATGATTACAATGATTTATTGCCACACAAAATGCTGTACAAAAATGAGAATGTTTTTTTTTAGGGGTCGTTTGTTTTTCAGGACCCTGGATGAATTCACCAATACCCATGAGTTTCCTTCACCATTTGAGTCCACATACTTGTATCATGCACGGACTGAACCCAATCTAAATAGACAGGAGTTGCCTGTTAATCAGGCAGGTGGCGCTAAAACTTCAACAACCCCCAGCGAGAACATGCTGATCGACACTTCTATTCTCCCTAATATTTCCGGTCTTCAAGTCTCTCTTTCTCAGCCAATATCTTCGAACCTAAGCGGTTGTGGTGTTTTCAACAATTACCTGTTCCATCAGGATCCCACAACAGGACATCTTTCTTTAGTCCCTGTGCAGGTAAGGGCTCCTGACTCTGCCCTTGGGTTGGACATAAATCTCGCCCTGATCCCACAGCCATTGCAGGGACTAATCCCAGATCCAGAGAGCACTGATGGTCCGTTTATTAAGTGCCTGAATGTGCCTGTGAGGCCTGGACGTCAGTATTATAGTCCACCATCATCTTTTTTCAATGGTAGCTCCGTCATTTCTGACAGGCCCCTGGAGAACAGTGTGCCCAGAGCTTACAATGGACAGACAAATCACAAGGGGACACAACGTGACATTCAGTCTCCTTCAGAGTCCATCTCTCCAAAAGTCCTCCCTGCCCTACAGGAAGTCATTCACTTGCTCAAGGGAGAGTTTTCACTAAAGGGGTGTTTACACAATGGACATGAGGACATTGCCATGGGTATGTATCTCCACATGACTGTAATACATCTTATCTTTACTTTTGTAATTTACGTTACTCCCTAGTCATCGAGAATAATTTTTCAAATTTTTTTAAATAAAATGTGCAAACCCATATAGAGAATAAACTATACACATGTTCAAAAGATCTATTCCATATGAAGGTAGCGCCACCAGCTGGTTATCTTAGCTTAGCACAAAGCCTGAATGTATGTCAACTAGTCGAAGTCTCTATATTTCAGCCTTCAGGAAGTAATAGTGAAAATCTACTTTTTCTCTTTTCCGAGGGGAGTACATCTTCTCCTTGAAGGACATCCAGTACCCAACATTTGCCCGTGTTGTGAAGGAAAGGTTTAGTGATCTGTTTTGGGAAGATGACCTTCTGGGTGTATTGCACTGCCTGGTCAACTACAGTCCATCCACGCTGTGAGTAGTTTTGACTACAAAACCACTTTCTTTTAAACTAACTGAAATACTGCAGGTCAGAAAACGAATTTTTTAAACGTTTGAAATACTTCCTCATATCTGTGAAATGTAGCTCCTGAGAAGAGAAATCTTCTTCTTTCACTCTGATCCTGTTTTCAAATCAAAATAGGTTTTGATTCATAAATAGTATCAGGGTTAATTACCTAGATATAGATACATAACTGGATAAACAAACATGCTCAGTTCAAAATGTACTTTATCATGATTCACTATTTAAAATTAAAAAAAAGGAAAGTCAAAAGCTTCCAGTGACGGTAAATACTCTTGCAAGCCCCTATTTTCTGTTTAAAACACAAATTTTAGTTTAAAAAAATTGATAAAAGCCAAAATTCATAATAAAAAAATAAAAAGTAAAAATATAAGAAATTAAGCACATGTATATGTTCAGTAGGAATAAAAGCAGTTTTTTTTTTAATTATAATGCATCAGTCTGTTATCTTTTAAAAGTTTGAGTGTTTTCCAGGTGGAAGCTGTCTAATGAATCAAATAACCACAATTAGTATCCATTATTAATTAAAGCAACAGTGTCAGATTAATTATCTTAAATTTGAAAAACGATATCCTATTAACAACTGAACAGTCAGCGCTTTCATTTGAACAGTGAGGTAAACACATTCGATTGTATTTCGATTTTTAATTCATCTTTATGTGGGTTCTGAAGAACAGGCACATAATGAACCAGGGCCTTTGAACACTGACCTTTCGTCCTCTGTTCACTCACTTATGCATGTGCACACCCATATAAAGAGTTCAAATCAACATTATTAAAATATATATTTATCTTCATCCAGCAATTTAAATGGTCCCTATGATGACTGCTTCACAGTTTGGTCATGTTTACATGCAAAACCTTAAATAAATATGAAGACAAGTGGACTTTACATGGGATCACGTACAACCCCAGTTCCAAAGAAGTTGGGCTGACGTGTAAAACCTAAATAAAAACAGAATGCAATGATTTGCAAATCTCATCAACCCATATTTTATTCACAATAGAACATAAACAACATATTAGATGTTGAAACTAAGACATTTTACCATTTAGTGGAAAATATTAGGTCATTTTGAATTTGTTGTCACCAACACATGGGGCAGGGGAAACAAAAGGCTGGAAAAGTAACTCTTTCAAATCAAAAACTAATCAGGTTACTTGGCAACATGTCAGTAATGTGACTGGTGATGGACAGGCTGACAGATGAGGTTAGACAGGAATCTCCATGGACTATGATGTTTGCAGATGACATTGTGATTTGTAGTGAGAGCAGGGAGCAGGTGGAGGAAAATCTAGAGAGGTGGAGGTCTGCTCTGGATAACAGAGGAATGCGAGAATGAAGGGAAAGATGTTCAAGACGGTGGTGACACCAGAGATGTTGTTCGGCTTAGAGACAGTGGCACTGAAGAAAAGACAGGAGGCAGAGCTGGAGGTAGCAGAGCTTAAGATGTTGAGGTTCTCTTTGGGAGTGACGAGGATGGACAGGATCAGGAATGAGGACATCAGAGGGATAGCTCATGTTAGATGTTTTGGAGATAAAGTCAGAGAGGACAGATTGAGGTGGTTTGGACATGTTCAGAGGAGAAACTGTGAATATATCGGTAGAAGGATGCTGAGGTTGGAGCTGCCAGGCAGGAGGTCTAGAGGAAGATCAAAGAGGAGATTTATGGATGTAGTGAGAGAGGACATGAAGTTAGTTGGTGTGAGAGAAGAGGATGCAGAGGACAGGGTTAGATGGAGGCACATGATTCGCTGGGGTGACCCCTGAAAGGGAACAGCCCAAAGGAAAAAAAGAAGAGGTGTGGGCAGCTTACACATCTGGAAAGGAACCATCAATGCAGAAAAGTACTTAGAGGTTTTAGAGCAACATATGCTCCCATCCAGACCACGTCTCTGTAAGGGAAGGTCTTGCATATTTCAGCAAGACAATGCTAAACCATATTCTGCATCCATCAAACCAGCATGGCTTCACATGAGAAGAGTCCGGGTGCAGAACTGGCCTGCCAGCGTTCCAGACCTTTCACCAATAGAAAAGATTTAACTCATCAACAAACTGAAAATCTGGCAACAAACCAGGACTGTTGAGCAGCTTAGAATCCTGCATCAGAGAAGGACGGGACAACATTCCTCTCTTAAACTTCAGGACTTGTCTCCTCACCTCCCAGACACTTACAGACAGTTGTTAAAAGAAGAGGGGATGCTACACAATGGTAAACATCACGCTGTTCCATCTTTTTTGAGCTGTGTTGCTGCCATCAAATTCAAAAAGAGCTAATATTTACTATGAAATGGTAAAATGTCTCAGTTTCAACATCTGATATGTTGTTTATGTTCTATTGTGAATAAAATTCAGGTTGATGAGATTTGCAAATGATTGCATTCTGTTTTTATTGAGGGTTTGCACATCGTCCCGACTTGGATGAGCAGAGGGGGTGAGCCTGTCACTTGACATGCTCTTATGCTTAAGGCGATACGTGGAGAGACATTATTACTACGCTGCAGCAGCCAGAACTCACAGCTTTGCAGAGAGAAACAGTAGACAAATGTTTTTCCTTTAGCTATGAGCTTATTCAAAGAGTTCAACTGTGGAAGGTTATATTTTTCCCTCTGTGGGGGATAAAGGCAGGACAGTCTCTCTATTGAGACATGGACCATGTTACTGTGACACAGACGGGCAACGGATGGTGTTTCTGGCCGAGCAAAATTAAATTTATAGATTGATTGGTGTGATTTGTAAGTGAGCTGGCTCCGCAGGAAGATTTTGTGATGCGGATTAATTTAATTTTGGCATTCGGTTGTGTGTTCTATCTATTTGTTACATTTTTTTTATGATGCTCATTATTGTCCTTATTTTTTTTTTTAATTCTTTATCTAATTGTCACTACCTTTGGATACTGTCCTCATTGTGTGTGTTTTCCTTCTCGTACAGCACACCATGCAGTCGCTCTAATGAGCAGCCTCCATCAGAGGCTGTGAAAAGGGCAGCTCTTACACCAACCTTGATGTCCACTGTCTGCAGCGAGAGGAAGGAGGAAGATTTCCTGCACAGCCATCTTGATCTGAATGGAAATGTCCACATGTCCGGCCCTGCTTCGCATATGGATTCTTGGGAGGGAACCAAGGCCCAGTCCCATCAGGGAAAAAATGAGATTGCACTTGAAGATTGTGAATTAACATCAAATCAGAGTCAGCACTGTGTTAGTCAAGGTAGGACTACGCCTCTGTGGTTCTGATTCTGGACATGGAAATTTAAGTTTTAATTTCTAAATATTAATATTTTTATGAAATGTGTTACAGCTATTCAAAGCAAGTGGTTATTTAGGTTGATACAAAATAATGATTTATTTACAAATCAACAGTTAAAAACTTAAAACCAACGAGGAAAGATATGACATGTATTCCTGTGCTGTCGCAAGACAGGAAGAATTGGGGAAATAATATAAGCATATGTTTTATTTTAAACACTGTAAATTTGATATATTCTGATTTAATATGAGCTTATTTACTGCTGAAACATCACGAGGATCAGGTGGACTTTGAAGTGCATTTTTTTCTGTATGTTAAAAGTCCTTAAGTTTCCAACTTAAAATTTTTTTTAAGTTTTACAAATCGTCAAAATATGGGCCCCTTGTAATAAATAATATTGCTATATGATTAACAATATTTATATGTGGAAGTAGCATCATATTGTTGTTGGTAAATGTGGAGCTACTTGAATTTTTAATATTTTATAAGTTGGTCATATACACCAATCAGCCACAATTTTATTGATAATTTTAGTATTAGACATCTGAAAAAATGTATTTTAAAATGTTTTTGAAAAAGGTTAAAAGATGTAAAATGTATCATCTTTAATTATTCATATGAATGAAGGAATAACTGGGAGAATGTGAAGCTCTCTACTATATAACTTCGTTCACTTCGTGAAGTTACGTGAACTGTGTGCAACAGTGTTAAAGGAGCATTTTTCTTTACACGTTTCCCCATAAAGATCATTTGTAATGGGCTTAAAAAACATTATTAACTAAATGGGGTGTTTGGGTACAGGTTAAAAAATAAATAGACTAAATGTGAGTGGGTAGTGGGTGACGTGAAAACATGAACAGCTTTCGGCTTGTCCCTTCAGGGGCTGCCTCGGTGGAACGTGTTCTGCACGTTGATTTGGCCTGTGTTTTTACTCCAAATGCCCTTCCTGCCACAACCCTACTATTTTATCCGGGTCTGGGATCGGCACCAAGGTCGCCCTTGGTGACTGGGTGGGGCCACACCTGGTGGGGTGGGATTCGAGCCCGCTGCCTTCTGCATCCCAACCCAAGAGGTGTAAGAACACAGAGAGTATCACAACTTGCGGAGTATGGATTCTGTAGCTGCAGACTATCAGCAAGCCGACCACCAAAACATTACCAAGTGCTGTGAATATTGTGGCTGATTGTTTAATTAAAGTTAGCTGCTGCTACGGGTTTGGGTGGGATCGCGGGTCTCGAATTAATGGTTGTTTGCGGTTAGGAATGCAGGTAATGGGGGGTGGGTTCCCACCTTTGTGGAGCAGAATTTGGCCAACTGCTTCCTCATAGATTGAATGTTTAGATGTGAAGCTGCTGTGAAATGTTTTTTACACTGACGTCTTCGTCATTATGTAACGACTATACTGTCTGAGATGCACATTTGCTTCAGTGGCAGCTTCAATTCAATTCAATTCAACTTTATTTATATAGCGCCAATTCACAACAAAGTCATCTCAGGGCACTTTGCAGAATAAAGTCAAGACTATAAAGATGTATAGAGAAAACCCAACAATTCCCCCTGGAGCAAGCCCTAGGCAACAGTGGAGAGGGAAAAACTCCCTTTAACGGAAGAAACCTCCAGCAGAACCAGGCTCAGGGTGGACGGACATCTGCCTCGACCGGTTGGGGTGAGTGGAAAGTGAAGAGAGAAAAGAAAAAGAGCAACAATAGCAACAACAAAACATAGGGCAGGTTGGTAGGACCAGTAGCTGCACGCTGGAAGACACACAGCTTCAAAGCCGGGGACACCTGCAGAAAGGGACAGAGAGAGGGGGACAGAGAAGGACAAAGACAACTACGGGAGAAAACACACAGAGTTAATGTCATACAGTGGTGACAATTGTGGGGTGAAGGGTGGGTCCCCCAGCAGTCTAAGCCTATAGCAGCATAAGTATAACTAACTATAAGCTTTATCAAAGAGGAAGGTTTTAAGCCGAGACTTAACCAATGTCCAGACGAGCATATTCCTCTGCCAAATGTTTTTGAATGTCCCACCAAGTGGTTGTGATGCTGCACTGAGAAAGGAGTCCAGCTGGAGACTGTTTGCAGTGGAGGCCACACAAAGCTCCTGACAGACTTAATGATCACCAACACCCCCCCCCCCCATGCATTACATTTTATCTATCGTGACCCCTGTCCAGCACAACATTAAAACCAGGTAGCATTAATGTGGACATTTGGTGTGTGTGCTATGCGAAATCTTTTATCATTCTGCAATAAGTGTAGTAGACTGTATGGTTGTAAAACTGGTTCTGAAGTGTAGTATTGTGTAGACATATGAAATTACTCCAAATAGGAAGCCAACTACAGTATAAATACATGAAATTTGTAAGTATGAACAGTAAATCATAGATACATTCCACGCCCGTTCTGTTTTTACGTAAATTTATTACGAGATAACTGATAACTACATTGATTAAAAGGTTTAACACTTGAAAAAGCACAATTGATGCTCCAGCCCTCTGTGATGTTTTTAAGTGTATTTCCCTTTATTTGGCAGCTGACTAAAGTCATGAGGGCCATGACTGGCTGTTGGATGCACTTCTTAAGATTGCGGGATATTCAGAGGAGTCCTGGGCATGCTGGCAAACAGGAGATCTATTTCTCCTCTGGAAGTCATTTCTGGCCAACTACGTCCACAAACACACACAGCATTGCATCCGCACTTCTTGAGTTGTTAATATGCTAGACATGGGATCCTAATTACAAACGGGCTCTTACAACACACATTAGATAATCGAGGAAAGTGATAGAGCAATTTCAGCTTGAATTGCCTTTAAGCTCATTGGTTTAACTGTGGATCCTTTGTTTGACAATGACCGGGTTAGCAGTAAGTACCCCCAGCACCACTCTTGGATCTCTCTGTGCTTTCCATGTGATTCAGTCTTTCACCCTTTCACTCCTCTCTTCTCTCTCCACATTCCCTGTTTTCTGGTTGAGGTGTGAGCACGGACAGTTCAGACGGAGGGGTCATGGAGGGAGGAGACCGTTCCGCGGGGGGCAGCGATCAAAGCCCCTCTGAAGCGGAGTTCCCGTCGGGGAGAGAGGAAGGGCTGATGGGAGCCAACGAGGAGCAGATGAGCCCGGACTTTTCCGAGGACATGGAGGACAGTGAGTCCATGGCGTCGGAGCAACTCCTCTCACTTGGATCCAGAGCAGGGGGACTGGGCCTCAGCTTCAGCCCAGCCTGGGCCTTGGCCTTCTTTGGAGAAGATTGCTTTAGTCCAGAGGTGATACAGTACGCAGTAAATCTGGGACAGCACATAGAATTGCCATGTCTGGATGTCAAAGCGCAGGTGGGTGGTGTGATGGCTGCTGCCAGTGAGTTATATGTGACCTTAACCCTTTGTGTGTGAACAGACAGCATGAAGTTTTTTTCCTCTGATTCTATACAAAAAATAAACCTAATAATAAAAATGCCATGTAGTGTAATTCGGTGTTTGCATTTTCATTTGTTAAGCATTATATCAATGTATTAGTTATATATAATTCTATGCATCATGCTTATTGAATACATTTTCATTTCCTAATTTTCGGAAATTCGGCCTTTCACCAGGTTGACTTTATGAATAATTGCAGGAATTATTTCCCTATCTATAATGAAATGGGGCACAGTGAGGCTTTGGGGTAAATAGGACAAGAACATGTGGGGGACT